>NC_064636.1:87906601-88531601 GCF_023864275.1 Schistocerca cancellata | reverse complement strand
CTCAGGCGCTGTAGTCATAGACTGTGCGGCTGGTCCCGCGGAGGTTCGAGTCCTCCCTAGGGCATGGGTGTGTGTGTTTGTCCTTAGGATAATTTAGGTTAAGTAGTGTGTAAGCTTAGGGACTGATGACCTTAGCAGATTATCTGGCAGATTCATACCGTTTCCGTTATTACCATCATTTTTCCAAAATTAAATTCTCCACAACTTCTGTTGAAAGCTTTGTGCAATTGTATGGAATTTAAAACACAAATTGGGCCCAGTAGTTAATAAATTAAAAATTTTACGAAATTACTTCTTTGCTTCTCTGAATGTTCTGGAAAACTACCTCAGATACACGCCTGGGACATGTTTTATTAGATGCACCAGATCAATAACAACAAAATATATGGAAATCGTGCGTTACTTTTATCTCCTACAGTTTTGCGATGGCTTCGTATTAGCGAAGTTGCTAAATTTCAGACAAAGTCTTTTATTAGCTGCAATTCCGTAGCTAAACATTTGCGGGCGGACCTATGTTTATATAAACTTTTTCTGTAGTTTTAATTGTATTACAACATATTATCATATTTGCATATCTTCGCGAATCGCCCTGTATTTGTTCAGGATTATTTGTTGCCAATAGCTGAATATGTTTTCGTAACCAATTACACTTCGAGTGTGCTACTGAACCATTAACGGAAGTACGATCACTTCCGGTATCAAACACAGTATTCTGTCGATTCATTTATCCAGACCAGATTGGGGCTATAAACCCATTCCTTGTACATCTGTATACATATCCTGCAAGCCGCCATACGGTGTACGACGGAAGATACGGGCAGTTTGATGTACGATACTTGTGGTCCATCAAGTCGGGAAGCTACCTCAAACAGGCGTACAAAAATAATCTAACAAGGGAACCTCCCCATCGCACCCCCCTCAGATTTAGTTATAAGTTGGCACAGTGGATAGGCCTTGAAAAACTGAACGCAGATCAATCGAGAAAACAGGAAGAAGTTGTGTGGAACAATGAAAAAAAAAAAGCAAAAAATACAAACTAAGTAGTCCATGTGCAAGATAGGCAACACCAAGGATAATTTTAGCTCAGGAGCGCCGTGGTTCCGTGGTTAGCGTGAGCACCTGCGGAACGAGAGGACCTTGGTTCAAGTCTTACCTCGAGTAAAAGTTTTAATTTTTTTATTTTCGCAAAGTTATGATCCGTCCGTTCGTTCATTGACGTCTCTGTTCACTGTAATAAGTTTAGTGTCTGTGTTTTGCAACCGCACCGCAAAACCGTGCGATTAGTTCCCTCTCCAATGGGAACCGAGAACATTTGATCGCAAGGTCATAGGTCAACCGATTCCTCCACAGGAAAACACGTCTGATATATTCTATACGACACTGGTGACGGCATGTGCGTCACACGACAGGAATATGTTGTCGACCCACCTAACTTGTACACTTGGCGAATGGGTAAAAAGATTCTTCTACCTTGCCCGATTTAGGTTTTCTTGTGGATGTGATAATCACTCCCAAAAAAGTGATGAAAACATAAAGAGTTTGTCACATAAACTGCAACAAATGAATGCAACAGTTTCACAGTCGCACAGTTTTCCCTGTGCTCTGTCAAAACATATGTTTTTAACGTTTTCAAATTTTTCCTTGTGTAGACCGTCAAATCCTGCATATGTCCAAGCAAATTTGAACATGTCCTAGAATTTTGGAGAGCGAAGTTGATTATGTGTGAGTACCTGAACTTTGATAATTGTCTGAAAACAAAAAATTAAACTTTTCACTCGAGGGTAGACTTGAACCAAGGACCTCTCGTTCCGCAGCTGCTCACGCTAACCACGGGACCACGGCGCTCCTGAGCTCACATTCTCCTTGATGTTGCCTATCTTACACATGGACTATTCAGTTTGTATATTTTGCTTTTTTTTTTTTTTTCATAGTTCCACGCAACTTCTTCCTGTTTTCTCGATAGATCTGTGTTCAGTTTTTCAAGGCCTATCGACTGTGCCAACTTATAACCAAATCTCTAAATCTGAGGGGGGTGCGATGGGGAGGTTCCCTTGTAAGCTGCAGTGCAAACGTGTCGCGCGATATTTTCAGTCTTCACTCGATTCCTACGGGTAAAATATTAGTCCTAGATAAAAAAAACGAGTAGGTCCTGTCTGTAGGAAATTTAATATAGTTTAATTTTGTACTTGGACACGTTTTCGCCATAGGTAGCCGTTTTAGAGTTAGTCAAGAAAAAGTACGAACATGACTTCCAAACGCGTCCCCCACCCTTACAGCCACTCCCCACCGGCCAGAACTTTTAGTATGTTGCTCATGATACTCACTCCTTCACCGTACAAAATATTTGTGACTAGGCGAATTATTCCCCACATTCGACCTTAATTCACTGACTGGGTTATACTACGCCACCGGCTGCAAATTAATAATTTCCGCATTTTTTCAATTGCTTGTTCTGTGAAACCGTGATTCTTGCCAAATATCACGATTCTAGGTCAACGAGAAATACCCTGTATGTTTTGATGAGTGAGTTTGCGAGTGTCAAAATATTAGGCCGGTTCATAAATTCGCAGCGTCTTTGTTTCGCATGTTGGTACTCCAGTTGCTATGGGCTCATTGATCGATTGTCATTTTTTATTTCTAGTTCACCGTTGCTGTATGAGTTTACATTTTGTCTTTTGGAGACAGTGAGTGGAGCTGTGGACACTGGAAATCAGAGTGCTGAGTGCAGAAATTGGAACATTCCCGACGTATTCTTCTTTTTGACTTCAATAGAGAGGCGGCAGCAGTGGAGACAGCGGACAAATTCTAGTGTCCGATACCACCCGTCGGCTTTGACCAATGACGTCGTAAGTAAGGCAAAGATGCTGCAATGGACCATCTATGAATGGAACGGATCATACTCTTAAACAAAAGAATGTAGCATGCAATAAAATAATAGTCCGCAGCTCGTGTTCGTGCGGTAGCGTTCTCGCTTCCCGCGCCCGGGTTCCCGGGTTCGATTCCCGGCGGGGTCAGGGATTTTCTCTGCCTCGTGATGACTGGGTGTTGTGTGATGTCCTTAGGTTAGTTAGGTTTAAGTAGTTCTAAGTTCTAGGGGACTGATGACCATGTTAAGTCCCATAGTGCTCAGAGCCATTTGAACAATTTTTTGAATAAAATAATACATTTAACGCGACTATTATTTACGCGCGAATTTCATTTAAATGAGTTGAAGATGACTGGAATAAATAAGAACACGAGAGCAATTACGAGTGCATATATTATTTTTTCCACACGTACTGCAAAAACGATCTAAATAATGAGCCGTCAAATAGTTGGAATCGGTAACTAGAAGCAACCAATGTAGGAGGTCATTTCTAGTTACCGATTCCAATATTACTATTTGTTTCGCAAAAATCTTATATCAGAAACGTGCTTAAAAACGATCTTGTTAGTGAACGACAGAATACGACTAGACTTTCACACATTACTACACACGCAAAGAAATAAAACGCAAAAATGACCAAACCTTGCAACCGATAACTATACTACACGGAATTCACACCAGCTACAATAGCTCGAAATAACACTCAGTAAAACTGAGACACCAGGATAGACAGTAAAAATACGGGGAGCGTAGCAGAAACATCGAAAAGGAAAACATAAAAGTGGCTACATAAAAAGAAACTTACCGCATATTAACTTTCATAGGAGTCAAAGATCGAGGCTGACAAGAACGGGATAAGGACACAAAAAGAAATAATAATGTTAGAAGGTCAAACTGTAACGAAAGATGCAAAATCCAGAATAACTAATGAAAAAATAATAAGAAACACAAACTGCCAGGCACGAATGAGGTACCACCCAAATCAGTTCTTCCCTACCACCCGGCCTCAACCAGACGCAAGATTTTGAAATAGTAAAAAAAAAAAAAAAAAAAAAAAATGAAGCCACGAGTCAATAACATAAACCCTCCGTCAAAGACACAGCAATATCCCTCGGCCCACCACTGTAACCAGAATATATGAAAACAACAGAAAAATCTCCCTCCAGAGAAACCAAAAAAGTAGCACTGGCGCAATACATTAACATAAAAGAACGCAACGTAAAACAAGAAAAAAGTACCAGACCCACAAACACCTAACTAACAAAACGAGGCTTGTACTTTTTCTGACTACTTTCATAAATGCAAGAAATAAACAATAACCTTTAGGAATACTTTTCCTCCAACAGTATTCATTTAAATGGCCTTGCAACACAGAAATCATTCTCTTTCCCCGCCCAACAACAGATTTTACAGCCACCCAATACCCCTCGATAGTATTAGTACATGCCCCCGTCTTACAATCTTTAAGCCAAATGATGATAACTCCTTTCACCCAACCCTTTGTACGAAGCAAACCCATCCGATATAACTTCAGAACCTTCTTCCACATATTCTTCTATAAAGATGTGAAGACTTCCTTTGTCAGATTTGGTACAACCCTAAATACATCATCAATACAGTCTCCTCCAGAAACTACTACTCCAAAAACCCAAAGCCCAACAACCTCGTGCCTCCTTTCGTACTTTCTCTTTCGAAAATGTGACTCATCTACTTCAACTATAGCCCCAGCTCACCCCCCCCCCCCCCCCTCAGTGAACCCCAATACTTTATAAATTCCCCGCAGACTTCTCTACAAAACGAGAACCAATCGACTACAGTGCCACACGAAACCCGTGCTTCGTGCATGACAGATTTGCAAGAATATTCATAGGAAAAATAGTAGGTTAGCATGACAATTACGTCTAAATTCAGCCTCGATCTTTCGAACCGCGTCCCCCTGCGGATGGATCTCCATATGTTATTTTTTCTGCACCTCCACATGAATTCATCGGAAGTTCTGACGCAGAATTTTCGCAGTAAAAATAACTGACTCATCCATAACGAACAGCGTCAGAAATCAAGCCCTTATAAATCACGACTACTTTCATCAACAAAATGTGCCGCAAACAAATTACGAGATGAAACAAAACAATCCACATCGAATTTTTAATATACACGCATAACGAGGAAATCCAGAGAAATAAGTTAACGTTCATCGACAGCAATCTGTGGCAGAAACAAAATAACATCACACATTACGTCATTGGTCAAAGACGACGGGTGGTATCGGACACTAGAATTGACCCGAGACAGCCGTGTATAGGGAAAGATAATGTTGTTGCACAGAGCATGGCAAGTGCTGGTTTTCTCGTTTTTTGGATCGTTTTGTCGTTAGTGACCCTCCACGTTTAGGAAGATCTTAGGTGTTTGATGAGGAAGGGAGAAAAAATAGAAGAAACTGCGAGGGACCAGATGTGCATCTCCGCTTGCCCGCCATCAACTGGCTCGTGAACACACCGAACACTCCCATCCAGTATCGTTGCTGGTGACGAGAAATGGTGTTTTTTAAACTAACATAAGGAAAAGAAAGGAATGGCTGGCCCAAACAAAGCAGCAACTCCCCCTAAAAGGCCTGCGCGCATCCACAAAAGATAATGGGCTTCTGGTGGAACAGCGACGGTGTGGTGTGCCAGATCGCATCAAATTAAATATTTTTTCGACATTTTCATCCGTTTACGATGGGGGTGAGTAAGCTTTATCGTCTTCTCGGCCGTCTTGGAAATGCTTGGAACCATTCAAAAACTCGCGAATGTGACAAACAGTCTTCGCCATACACTTCTTTTAGTAAAAGATAGATTTCAGTAGCAGTAGCAGTTAAACTAATCATTCTTTCCGTCAAAACAAAATAACAGCTTTTTGTCTACAGATATCAGAGATGCAGTATTCAACTGCAAAGGCTTCACACTTCATAGCTATTGGTCGTTGGCCTTTGGTGCTGTTTTACATTAGATTAGATTAATTATTCATTCCATAGACCCACAAAAGAGGGGATCCTCCTGGGTGTGGAACATGTCAGATAAAAACATTACAAAAACGTAGTTAGAAAAACTTGAGTTTCATTAATTTTAATGATCCTCAGTCAATAAACAGTAAAATTATGTACACGAATTAAAGCTAAACTTCTAATATTTACAGGTTTAATACTTACATCTGCTTTCATTAAATCCATCATTTACACAGTAGCGAGTTTCTTGGCTATTACAACCAAGTATTGTCAAAAATTAAAGTAAATTATTCATTTCAATGTTCCTCAGTTAAGAACAGTCAAATTATGTACAAGATTTAAAATTAAACCTCCACTATTTACCGACTTAAGACTTACATGTGCTTTCTATACATCCATCATTCACACATTAGGTAGCTACTTGTCTGTTACAACCAAGTATTGTCAAAAATTGAAGTATAATAAATTTTCATTAAAATGGTCTACTGCACTTATTGAGAAATTCATGGATGGAATAGAAGGAGTTGGCCACCAAAAATTCTTTTATGTTTAAATTGTGTCTTGTCTAAAACTCTTAATGGTTGCTGGTAACTGGGCAAGAGTAAGTGATTTTAAATCTTTATGTATATTGTTCATATTCGTAGTAATGATACTGTGTACTAAGCAGTTAGTTGGAAAAAGAGATGTATTATTTACAACGAACTTCATTAAGGAATAAATATACTGAGAAGCTGTGGTTAATATGCTCAATTCTTTGAATAGGTTTCGACATGATGTTCTTGGATTTACACTACACATTACTCTTATTATACGCTTCTGTACTCTGAAAATTTTTTCTCGGTTTGTGTAGTTAGCCCAAGATATGATACTATATGACATAATGGAGTGAAAAGAAGCAAAATATGCCAGTTTTTTTAATGTTTATATCTCCTATGCGACAGCATCACTCCTGTTATTTTATAACCACACCTCGTATATATTTATTATCAAGTTTTATTGTAAAATTTAACATCTTATATTGATATGATACTATATGACATAATGGAGTGAAAATAAGCAAAATATGCCAGTTTTTTTTAATGTTTATATCTCCTATGCGACAGCATCACTCCTGTTATTTTATAACCACACCTCGTATATATTTATTATCAAGTTTTATTGTAAAATTTAACATCTTATATTGCATGATTAGCGTTTAAAGAAAAGCGTATATAGTTATATAGAGAATTTTCAATGTACTGATTGATGTATTGACAAGCTTCATGTTGGCTTCTGTCTCGAATTCTTCGACCAACGTTTGTGTGATGATTTTTCTAACGAGCTCGGCTCCAGTGCACCACCAGCAATGGAGGGTGAAGCTTCGACAATGCCAGCAACTCGTGCTGGCGAAACATCAGAAAAATCATCAGACAAACGTCGGCCAGAGAACCCGAGACAGACGCCAACAGGCAGTTTGTCAACAAGTGGCCAAGAGAGCCTTAATAATTTTGTAGCGATGTATTGTACAACCACTTTTAGACACCCAGAGGACGTTTTATGAGCGCAATAAACAAATAAAAAAGTGTCTTTGTGTCTTCACATAAAGGGCTTTGATACTGGATTACTGCAGCATATACGGAAAATGATATCACTTAGTAGTACGCATACTGTTCCGTTCCACTAGGTCTACAAAGAGCGCCTTTTTATTTTTAACCTCAGCAAAGATACGAGAAAAGTGCGGCTGTGGTGAGACTTCTTGCAGGCCGTAATCGACTATTCCGCAGATTATCCCAGTGTCTTATCGCTGCCTTAACCCGCTCAAAAGTTTCGCGATAAGACAAAAGTTCCGATAGCGTCTTCTACACAGGCTAGCGTCTTCTACACAGGCCGGTGAAGTGCTGAGTCATCCTGTTGCTAAAGCTGGACAATCTCTAGGCAGGGCCGGTTTAAGAGACAACTATCACAAGCGTCAAGCTGAGAGTGCAGAATTTTGTATATAGGGGTTTCCGTCAGAGCGTGCAAAAATGTAACAGGTCATACAAAACAGTTCACTGAACAATTTGAGGTGCGGAACGTGGGGTCGGAGAAGCCAGCTTAAGGAGATATCGAAGTAAACTTGTCTACCAATTTGTCTAGCATTACTGTTTTCCAGCTTATTTACAACTAACATACGTACAAGTTTGCACGTACTGGCCGTTTATTTACATGTACATTCTTTATTTCCTGCAAGGTAACTGGAGGACGAGCCTGATTTCAAGGAATTCATGATGCAGGTTTTGTTTGTTTGTCCACAAGACAGCTCTGATGTATCATATTTACATTGTCCCGTGAGAGAACGTGCTATGAGTCAACCATGGACCCATTCATTACTCGAAATTAGACTTATATTAATACCTTGAGCTGCTGACGGGCGTTGATATACACTACTGGCCATCAAAATTGTTACACCAAGAAGAAATGCAGATGATAAACGGGTATTCATTGGACAAATATATTATACTAGAACTGACATGTGATTACATTTTCACGCAATTTGGGTGCATAGATCCTGAGAAATCAGTACCCAGAACAACCACCTCTGGCCGTAATACCGGCCTTGATACGCATGGACATTGAGTCAAACAAGAGTTCGGATGGCATGCACAGGTACAGCTGCTCGTGCAGCTTTAACACGATACCACAGTTCATCAAGAGTATTGACTGGCGTATTGTGACGAGCCAGTTGCTCGGCCACCATTGACCAGACGTTTTCAATTGGTGAGAGATCTGGAGAATGTGCTGGCCAGGGCAGCAGTCGAACGTTTTCAGTATCCAGAAAGGCCCGTACAGGACCTGCAACATGCGGTCGTGCATTATCCTGCTGAGATGTAGGGTTTCGCAGGGATCGAATGAAGGGTAGAGCCACGGGTCGTAACACATCTGAAATGTAACGTCCGCTGTTCAAAGTGCCGTCAATGCGAACAAGAGGTGACCGAAACGTGAAACCAGTGGCACCCCATACCATCACACCGGGTGACACGCCAGTATGGCGATGACGAATACACGCTTCCAATGTGCGTTCACCGCGATGTCGCCAAACACGGATGCGACCATCGTGATGCTGTAAACAGAACCTGGATTCATCCAAAAAATTGACGTTTCGCCATTCGTGCACCCTGGTTAGTCGTGGAGTACACCATCGTAGGCGCTCCTGTCTGTGATGCAGCGTCAAGGGTAACCGCAGCCACGGTCTCCGAGCTGATAGTCCGTGCTGGTGCAAACGTCGTCGAACTGTTCGTGCAGATGGTTGTTCTCTTGCATACGTCCCTATCTGTTGACTCAGGGATCGAGACGTGGCTGCACGATACTTACAGCCGTGCGGATAAGATGCCTGTCATCTCGACTGCTAGTGATACGAGGCCGTTGGGATCCAGCACGACGTTCCGTATTACCCTCCTGAACCCATCGATTCCATATTCTGCTAACAATCATTGGATCTCGACCAACGAGAGCAGCAATGACGTGATACGATAAACCGCAATCGCGATAGGCTACAATCCGACCTTTATCAGAGTCGGAAACGTGATGGTACGCATTTCTCCTCCTTACACGAGGCATCACAACAAAGTTTCACCAGGCAACGCCTGTCAACTGCTGTTTGTGTATGAGAAATCGGTTGGAAAGTTTCCTCATGTCAGCACGTTGTAGGCGTCGCCACCGGCGCCAACCTTGTGTGAATGCTCTGAAAAGCTAATCATTTGCATATCACAGCGTCGTTTTCCTGCTGGCTAAATTTCGTGTCTGTAGCATGTAATCTTCGTGGTGTAGCAATTTTAATGGCCAGTAGTGTATATTTCAGAACACAACCCAGACACGTGTCACCTTACATTACATAGGTTACAAATATGTCCAAATCACCTGTCCGTAAAGTAACATACAGTGTTATGAAAATAAACATCGCTCTTCTGCATCCAAAAAAGTATTGGCACACGCGTATGAATCGGACAGTGTGTTCGTTTTCTTCATTGATGTTCACCTTCTAATAGCTAGTGTGCATCCCTTTAGCATCTATAACAGCACGTAAACGCCTAGGAATGCTTTGTATTAAATTCCGTGTGATATCAGGGGTAATTTTCGACCATTCCTCCAGGAGCACTTTCTCAAAGTCGTTTTTACCGGACGGACGCCTTTTCCTGACTTGTGTGTCAAAATGAGCCCACAGGTTCCCAGTGGGGTTCAAATCAAGGCTCTGGGGTGATGTTAGAACCTTCTGGGGGCATTGTACAGTAACGACACCCGGGTTTACATGGCGGTATGTTTTGGCTCGTTGTCTTGCTGCAAATGAAACACCCCAGTCTGTGCACTAGCGTGTAAATTAGCTCGCAACACGTCGATGTATCTCGTATGATCCATTGTACCGTGGATTACAGCTAGATTCCCAACGCCGGACGTCGCCATACAGCCCCAGACCATGATACCACCCCCACAGTGTTTGACTGTGAGATGGCATGTGTTTGATGTCGAGGTGCGTATTCGACTTGCGCCAAACTTTCTTTCTTGCATCAAATCCGAACACATTGAACTTCGATTCACCGCTAAATATCACAGTGTTCCAAAACTCCATCGGCTTGCTGCTGCAGTCCCTGGCAAACTGCAGGTGTTTCTGCCGGTTAATTTCCGATATGTGTGGCTTTTCCCTGGGAGAACGTCCATGCATGTCAGCCCCATTCAACACATTTCGTGTAGTTTGAAAACCTTCTTGTCCATTATAATTATCCGGGCTGTTATGCCGTGGTCGGTTGATGAATTCTGTGTCAATTCCCAACGTTTCGTTCCCGTCTGCGGAGGACATCTTCAAGGGGGTCTGTAGCTCGATGGAAGGTCCAACACACCTACTGGCTCGCTACTGACTGCCGCTAAATTCCGTGTCCGCGCGCTCTCGCGCCGAGGCGTGACGTCACGTGTTTTGAAAACGTCAGTGCAATTGGGCGCTGTCCGCTGCCGTCGACCGCCGTTGCCATCAACCATTGGTGGACGGGTGGTACACATCTTCTTTAACACCGGCATCCACATACCGTTTAACTTCACGCCCTCCTCCTTTCGACTGAAATTATTAGGGTATTGAGCGATTTCGATTGCCTCCCTGTAGAGCCTTTCGTAATATCCGCTCGTGGCCGCTAGTACTTGTGTCTCCTCGAAACGAATATTGTGGTTCCCTGGCTGGAAAGCATGCTCCGCAACAGCTGATCGTTCCGTTTCTCCTCTTCTACAATTGCCCTTGTGCTCTTCCAAACGTTTAGAAGCCGTTCTTTTAGTGGTACCCACATAAACATCTCCACAGCTGCATGGGATCCTGTACACTCCAGCTTTTTCCAATGGTTTGCGAGCGCCCTTGGCAGGCTTAAGGTATTCCTCTATCTTCCTGGTGGGCTTGTAAATTACGGTAGTATTCCACTTCGTCAAGATCCTCCCTATTCTTTCCGTTACATTTTTAACAAACGGCAGGAAAACTTTAGATTTTGTAGTAGCCTTTACGTCACTATGATTTCTGCGTGGCTGCCTCAACGCACGTTGTCTTTCTGCGGACGAATATCCGTTCTTCATTAGTGCATTGTGGAGATGTTCCATCTCAGCGTCGAGCAACTCAGGTTCACAAATATTTCTACAACGGCATAACAGCCCGGATAATTATAATGGACATGATATTTCCGGCCGTGATAGTCTACATTTTAGTAACTAACCGCCTTGTCGGACGTTGTCTGAACAACCTCAGTAATAGTTGCTGCACTTGTAGCAGGTTCCTTCCGAGCAAGTGCGATGATACGTCGACGCTCTCGAGTTGTAAGCACTTTTGGACATCCAGGGCTACACTTATTCACTGTTGTTCCAGTCTCTTTATGAATGATGGCTCGTACCGTGGTGTAGCTAACAGACACCTCTGCTCCGATATGTCGATAGCTTCTCCCTTGTGAATGGAGCAATACCACTCTCTCACGCAACGCCACTGAATGTTCCTCCTTCTTCTGCCCCACGCTGACCACTATCGCGCAATACAGCAACATGCTCGCGACCGGGCCGTCAACAACACGCAGTGTCTATTGCGTCAGCAGATGGCGTTGCGGTACCTGGAAACCCAGCAATATACCGAGAAGCCACGCCCTGTGCCAATACTTTTTGTGAGCAGAGGAGATACATGTTTGCCCTTAACACTGCATTTCTTTGTTAAGGGTAGGCACTGTGGGCAGGATCGTAATGTCTGGTATGCGAGGTAGCACGTACATGTGCTGTGTACCGGAAGGTGCGGCCTTTGTAACCAGCAACGATAAATACGCGCGTGTGGCAATACTTTTTGGTGCGATTGTAGTTTCCACATACACTTCATTCCACACGATGTTGTGCCAAGTTGTGAAATTGCCCAGCCTTCCCGTGTATGCCTAAACCCCATATTTCCAAGCTCCTCGGCTCACCATGCAACGTGGGCCCAGACAGAGGTGTTTTTTCCCGAGCACTTACGGACCATTCCCACATTATTTCGTTAATTTCTTCATTTCCCGTCTTCTTCGCCTTTCTTTCCAGTTGCCCGTTCCCTATCATCCAGTATCTTATTTTTGTTTCTTAAAGTATCGTACATCTACATCTACACATCTACATGGATACTCTACAAATCACATTTAAGTCCCTGGCAGAGGGTTCATCGAACCACCTTCACAAATCTCTATTATTCCAATCTCGTACAGCGCGCAGAAAAAAGGAACACCTATATCCTTCCGCACGAACTCGGATATCCCTTGTTTTATCGTGGTGATCGTTCCTCCCTATGTAGGTCGGTGCCAACAAAATATTTTCGCATTATGTGACACTCTCTCCCATATTTCGCGATAATACAAAACGTGCTGTCTTTCTTTGAACTGTTTCTATGTACTCCGTCAGTCCTATCTGGTAGGGATCCCACACCGCACAGCAGTATTCTAAAAGAGGACGGACAAGCGTGGTGTAGGCAATCTGCTTAGTAGGTCTGTTACATTTCCTAAGGGTCCTACTAATAAAACGCAGTGTTAGGTGATCCTTCCCCATAACATTTTCTATGAGTTCCTTCCAATTTAATTTGTTCGTAATTGTAATACCTAGGTATTTAGTTGAATTTACGGCATTTAGATTAGACTGCTCTATCGTGTAACCGTTCCTTTTAGGAGTCATGTGGATGACCTCACACTTTTCGTTATTTTGGGTCAACTGCCACTTTTCGCACCATTCAGATATCTTTTCTATATCGTTTTGCAGTTTGTTTTGATCTTCTGATGACTTTATTAGTCGATAAACGACAGCGTCATCTGCAAACAACCGAAGACGGCTGCTCAGATTGTCTCCCAAATCGTTTATATAGATAAGGAATAGCGAAGAGATTATAACACTACCTTTGGAAACGCCAGAAATCGCTTCTGTTTTATTCGATGACTTTTCGTCTATTACTACGAACTGTGACCTCGCTGACAGGAAATCACAAATCCAGGACTCAGACGATATTCCATAAGCACACAATTTCATTACGAGCCGCTTGTGTGGTACAGTGTCAAAAGCCTTCCGGAAATCCAGAAATACGGAATCGATCTGAAATCCATTGTCAATAGTACTCAATAGTAGTGAATAAAGAGGTAGTTGTGTTTCACAGGAACGATGTTTTCTAAATCCATGTTGACTGTGTGTAATTCATAATGTTCGAACACAATATATGTTCTAAAATCCTACTGCATATCAACGTTAACGATATGGGCCTGTAATTGAGTGGATTACTCCTACTACCTTTCTTGAATATTGGTGTTCAAATGTGAGTGAAATCTTATGGGACTTAACTGCTAAGGTCATCAGTCCCTAAGCTTACACACTACTTAACCTAAATTACCCTAATGACAAACACACATACCCATGCCCGAGGGAAGACTGGAACCTCCGCCGGGACCAGCCGCACAGTCCATGACTGCAGCACCTAAGACCGCTCGGCTAATCCCGCGCGGCAATATTGGTGTGAGCTGTGCAAATTCCCAGTCTTTGTGTTTTACGGCATTTGAAACGCAACATTATTTCGTGCACAGTGAGTTGATCTTTCTCGCTCTCCTCGATTACCTTAATGTTTTCATTAAGTGTGTTAGCGGCATCACAATTTGTTCGACATCATCTTACCGCTTAAAGCGCTACTAGTCAACTAAAACGGACAGAAAATAATGCAGTTAAGGGCATTGCTTTGAAATGCTTGACCTTGCTGGGTAAAAGCATTGTTTATCGAATCAACACTAACCACTTTCACTGCACAGATTGCAGCAGTGTCTAGAGTTGCGCTATAATGTTCCAGTGTGCGCCCCGATGCGTTAATAATAATAGTGTGCGCCCCGATGCGTTAATAATAATAGAAAAGCAGAACCCTGACAAGCAGAGCGCACTACGCGTTAACTTCTTCGTTGTTGCACAGAGCGGTGCAATTTGATGTCCACACTCGCAGCACGTATCCTCTTCATTTGGTTTTGCGCCGCTTAGCACTTTGTCAGGGATGTAGTGCCTTTGTGTTAAAAAATGGCGTTCTTGTAGAGTCGTGAATAACTTTCCGCATTACACAATGGATTATTTATTAATAAAGTCTTAAAATTTGCATTCCATTTCCGCTTTAGACACGTTCCATTGTATAAAAAAATCAGCGTGTAAAAGTGTAGCGAATGTGTCGGGACTGAAATACTTCTACGGTCTGGGTTGATTTCCGTTTCATACACGTTACGCATTGATCAAGTTTTACTGTATCCACTCATTTGATTATTAATCACACCTCCCGATGTTTTATTAAAAAAAAGCAAAGGAAAGAGAGACATTCCGATTTTCTACATCTACATCTACATGGTTACTTTGCAATTCTCACTTAAGTGCCTGGCAGAGGGTTCATCGAACCACAATCATACTATCTCTCTACCATTCCACTCTCGAATGGCGCGTGGGAAAAAGGAACACCTAAATCTTTCCCTTCGAGCTCTGATTTCTCTTATTTTATTATGATGATCATTTCTCCCTACGTAGGTGGGTGTCAACAAAATATTTCGCCACCCCAAGTCGCGTATCATATCAGTGAGACTCTCACCCCCATTGCGCTATAACACGAAAGGAGCTACCCTTCTTTGCACTTTTTCGATGTCCTCCGTCAATCTACCTGGTAAGGATCCCACACCGCGCAGCAATATTCCATCAGAGGACGGACAAGTGTAATGCAGGCTGCCTCTTTAGTGGGTTTGTCGCATCTTCTAAGTGTTCTGCCAACAAAAGAGCAGTCTTTGTTTCGTCTTCCCCACAATATTATCTATGTGGTCTTTCCAATTTAAGTTGCTCGTAATTGTAATTCCTAGGTATTTAGTCGAATTGACAGCCCTTAGATTTGTGCGATTTATCGTATACCCAAATGTTACAGAATTTCTTTTAATACCTACTTTGCTTTGTTTAGTGTCAATTGCCTCTTTTCGCACCATACAGAAATTCTCTTTAGATCATTTTGTAATTGGAATTGATCGTCTGATGATTTTACTAGACGCTCATTTTCACAATGCTATCAGATATAACGATAAAAAAAATCGAATAAAAAAAACCACGACCAGTAATCGAACACGGATCAGCAGTTTTGTAGTCTAACGCTTTGACCGCCTTCTTTGCTTTAACCCTTAAACTCACGAGGTGTGGTCTCTCAGACCGCGCGAAAATTTTCGAACTCGCTCCCCAAGGCCAGTTGTGGTATAATATTTCTATACAGTCCGCCTGCTTAGCTGGGTGGAGCCGGCACAGTAGCTCAGTGTGTTCGGTCAGAGAGTTAGCTGCCCTTTGTAATAAAAAGCTGAGTTAATAGATCAACAACGAACTAAACGGATGTCTTGCGACGTCCACCCCGAGCAGATGCAACGAACAAGAGCGAACAAAATGAAGTTAAAAAAAATAAAGGTGGTAACGTGCTCGCCTCCCGTGGAAGCGGGCCCGGGTTCGATTCCCGGCCGCGTTGGAGATTTTTCTCCGCTCGTGAACTGCGTCTTGTGTTGTCCTCATCATCGTTTCATCTTCATCACCGGCGCGCAACTCGCCCGATGCGGCGTCGACTGAAATAAGACTTGCACTTGGCGGTCGAACTTACCCAGTTGGGGCCTCCCGGCGAACGATGCCGCACGCTCATTTCCATTACTTCTATACTCCCCCGACCCTCCTTTAAATTGCCGAGCGTACGATGTTTTGGACGGGGAAATTTCGAGAAGGAGGTGCAAGAGCAGTTAGATGCATGGGAGGCAACGGCAGCACAATATGGAATGCATTTCTCTGCAAAGAAAAGTGAAATAATCGTCACAACAAGGAAGAAGAATAGGTTAAATGTGGATATAACTTGTGGAGGGGAAAAACTACAAGTGGTAGAGAACTTCAAGTACCTGGGAAGCGTGATTGAAAGTAAGGGGGGAAACGCAATGGAAATAAATGAAAGGTGCAGAAAAGCAGGGCAGTTCTACAAATGCATTAGGGGGCTTATTTGGAAATCCAAGGGAATTATATACCGAACCTACTTTGTCCCCATATTGGCATACGGAAGTGAGACATGGGTAATGCACGAACGCGACAAAAGTAGAATACAGGCTAGTGAAATGAAGTTCCAGAGGAGCAGGTTGGGTGTAACAAGACGAGACAGATTGCGAAATGTGTATGTGAGGGAAAGACTAAAGGAGGAACCAGTACAGGACAGGATAGAAAAATCAAGACTGCAGTGGTATGGACACATGAAGAGAATGGATGAGGGAAGAATTCCAAAGAGGATGTTTGATCTGCAACTGGAGGGGAAGAGGCCCAGAGGAAGACCAAGGGATAGATGGGTGAAGGGAGTGAAGGAATGTGTGATGAGAAGAGGAGAGAACTGGACGAAGGTGGAAGAGGGGGAATGGTGGAAAGACAGAACACGATGGAGAGGCTTGTGTTCCCGACAGACCCAGCCAGTGGCTGGAAATTGTCCAAGATGATGATGACGATGTTTTGTCTCGGTTGCGTTATCCCCTTCTGTGTCCATTGTTGAGACACGTGTTATTGATAGGTGTTGGAGTCTCCAAGACCGCACCTCGTGAACAACGTACCTGTTTTCTTCAGTACGTTACCGTATAGCTCAAAACGTGTTCGTACGAATGTGTCAGTTTTAACATTCCCGAGTTTGATGAAATTGTTAGTCGGTCTATGGAGGAAGCTGTCAGTGGTACAGATCAAGAAATAAACGAAAAAGACGACGATTTTACAATAGCTAGTGATCACAGTATTGCTATCGAACGAGAGTATCATTCAGAGGAAGAACTTCAGTAAAGTTGTGATGGGGATCTATCTATTTCTTCAGTGAGATATTTAGTCTGTTAAAATCGAATGTGTTGTGAGTGGCGATAAAAAAAATATAGTTCCCAGCAATGAATGTCGATTTGACAGACTTCTTTTTATACCTATCGGGTGGCATTTTTATGCGCAAATTTAAACCCTGGAATTTAGTTTTACTTGGAAATTTATTTGCTACAGAGATCGTATAATTTTTCAGAATGTAAAATTCAGTACCCTTAACAGTCAGCCGGCCTCTGTGGCCGTGCGGTTCTAGCCGCTTCAGTCCTGACCCGCGCTGCTGCTATGGTCGCAGGTTCGAATCCTGCCTCGGGCATGGAAGTGTGTGATGTCCTTAGGTTAGTTAGGTTTAAGTAGTTCTAAGTCTAGGGGACTGATGACCTCAGATGTTAAGTCCCATAGTGCTTAGAGCCATTTGAAACATTTAACAGTCCATTTACGTGTACTGTTTAAAATCACAACACAAAATTATGTGCTTTTGTGTGATAAATAGTAAAATGCTACAGACTTTGTTTAATACTATAAAATATACTACAAGCATTTAAACAACACTTAAATAATTGTAAAAATAAATGTTATGTAGTATAAACTAAAAAATTTCAAATGAAGTTTGTCCTAAACCTCGCTTTAAACATAGGGGTTCTAGAGACTCAACCTTGTGGTATACTTTACAGAAGTCACCTCGCAAGTTAAAGTTTAATCTCATTTTGATCGTTATTGTTCATTGCATTTGTTCGGGGCGGACGTCCCAAGATACCCGTTCAAGTTCATCGTTGATTCATTCTCTCGGTTTGTTAATTACAGAGGGCAGCTAACCCTCTGTCTGAACACGCTGGGACTTTTTTTTTTTTTTTTTTTTTTTTTTTAATCTCAGTTTGTTCGCTTTTGTTCGTTGTATCGGCTCGGGGCGGACGTCGTAAGACATCCGATTAAGTTCGTTGGTGATCGATTAACTCAGTTTTTTTTATTATAGAGGGTACGTAACCCTCTGACCGAACACGCTGAGCTACCGTGCCGGCTGACCGCTCGACCGCCAACATCCCTCTACTAGACAACTACAACGAAACGTACCCAAGCTGCAGTATGAAAAAATAAAACCATTAGTACAAGGTCATGTTTAGCTAGTAGCGTCTTTGGAAGCTCAGATGGAAGCCCAGTTCTAAGCAAAGAAGGGAAAGCAGAAAGGTGGAAGGAGTATATAGAGGGTCTATACAATGGCGATGCACTTGAGGACAATATTATGGAAATGGAAGAGGATGTAGATGAAGATGAAATGGGAGATACGATACTGCGTGAAGAGTTTGACAGAGCACGGAAAGACCTGAGTCGAAACAAGGCCCCCGGAGTAGACAACATTCCAATGGAACTACTGACGGCCTTGGGAGAGCCAGTCCTGACAAAACTCTACCATCTGGTGAGCAAGATGTACGAAACAGGCGAAATACCCTCAGACTTCAAGAAGAATATAATAATTCCAATCCCAAAGAAAGCAGGTGTGGACAGATGTGAAAATTACCGAACAATACGTTTAATAAGCCACAGCTGCAAAATACTAACACGAATTCTTTACAGACGAATGGAAAAACTGGTAGAAGCCGACCTCGGGGAAGATCAGTTTGGATTCCGTAGAAATACTGGAACACGTGAGGCAATACTGACCTTACGACTTACCTTAGAAGAAAGATTAAGGAAAGGCAAACCTACGTTCCTAGCATTTGTAGACTTAGAGAAAGCTTTTGACAATGTTGACTGGAATACTTTCTTTGAAATTCTAAAGGTGGCAGGGGTAAAATACAGGGAGCGAAAAGCTATTTACAATTTGTATAGAAACCAGATGGCAGTTATAAGAGTCGAGGGGCATGAAAGAGAAGCAGTGGTTGGGAAGGGAGTAAGACAGGGTTGTAGCCTCTCCCCGATGCTATTCAATCTGTATATTGAGCAAGCAGTAAAGGAAACAAAAGAAAAATTCGGAGTAGGTATTAAAAGCCATGGAGAAGAAATAAAAACGTTGAGGTTCGCCGATGACATTGTAATTCTGTCAGAGACAGCAAAGGACTTGGAAGAGCAGTTGAACGGAATGGATAGTGTCTGGAAGGGAGGATATAAGATGAACATCAACAAAATCAAAACGAGGATAATGGAATGTAGTCGAATTAAGTCGGGTGATGTTGAGGGTATTAGATTAGGAAATAAGACACTTAAAGTAGTAAAGGAGTTTTGCTATTTGGGGAGCAAAATAACTGATGATGGTCGAAGTAGAGAGGATATAAAATGTAGACTGGCAATGGCAAGGAAAGCGTTTCTGAAGAAGAGAAATTTGTTAACATCGAGTATAGATTTAAGTGTCAGGAAGTCATTTCTGAAAGTATTTGTATGGGGTGTAGCCATGTATGGAAGCGAAACATGGACGGTAAATAGTTTGGACAAGAAGAGAATAGAAGCTTTCGAAATGTGGTGCTACAGAAGAATGCTGAAAATTAGATGGGTAGATCACATAACTAATGAGGAAGTATTGAATAGGATTGGGGAGAAGAGAAGTTTGTGGCACAACTTGTCTAGAAGAAGGGATCGGTTGGTAGGACATGTTCTGAGGCATCAAGGGATCACCAATTTAGTATTGGAGGGCAGCGTGGAGGGTAAAAATCGTAGGGGGAGGCCAAGAGATGAATACACTAAGCAGATTCAGAAAGATGTAGGTTGCAGTAGGTACTGGGAGATGAAGAAGCTTGCACAGGATAGAGTAGCATGGAGAGCTGCATCAAACCAGTCTCAGGACTGAAGACCACAACAACAACATCTTTGGAAAGAAAGCACACCAAGTTTCAGCCATATTGGTCTATTTATTTGTGTTAGGCTTTCGTGTGAATCGATGGGACGAAAAAGAATTTCGTGTGGTGATTAAACATTACTTTATGAAAGGCAAAATGCCTCAGGAGACTAAAGAGAAGCTTGATAAACATTACAGTGACTTTGCACCTTCGATTAGAACAGTTTATAAGTGGTTTCAAAATTTTCGGAGTGGCCATATGGGCACAAGTGATGCTGAACGTTCTGGATGCCCTGTGGGGTTTACGACTCCAAAAATCATTGATAAAATCCATCCGTAAGATGGGTTCCGCGATTGCTCACGCTTGACCAAAAACGGAATCGCGTGAAGTGTTGCAAGGATGGTTTGCAGCTGTTCAGGAATAATCCGCAGGACTTTAAGTGTCGTTTCGTCACCTGTGGATGAAACATGGATACAGACCAAACAACAATCTAAACAATGGGTTACCAAGGGAGAATCTGCACCAATCCTTCAACTGGAAAGGTTATGGCGACTGTCTTTTGGGATATGCAAGTGATAATCCTCATCTACTACCTGGAAAAGGGTAAAACTATTACAGGTGCATATTATTCATTGTTATTGGACCGTTTGAAAAACGAGCTGCAAGAAAAACGCCGGCGATTGGACCGCAAAAAAGTCCTTTTCCATCACGACAAAGCACCAGCACACACCTCAGCAGGTGTGGTCGCAAAATTAATGGAAATAGGATTCCAACTCGTTTCACATCCCCCGTATCCTCCAGACTTGGCTTCCTCAGACTACTATTTGTTCCCCAATTTGAAGAAATGGCTGGCGGGACAAAGATTTTATTCGAACGAGGAGGTGACTGCAGCAACTACCGGCTATTTTGCAGACTTGGACAATTCCTATTATTCAGAAGTGATCAACAAATTAGAACAGCGTTGGACGAAGTTTATAAGTCTAAAAATCGAAAAATAAAAAAGGTACACCCCAAACACGTAAGTACTTTTTATTTTTGCACGGACTTTTCAAACGCCTCTCGTAACTCCAAGATTATTAATTTTGGATGCCATATTACACAAACAAAAATGTTTGTTTTTAGACGATCTCTTTATTTTCAATACAGAACGTCCTTGCAAAACTTGATCAAAATCGATGGCTCACATGTCAGGCCTTCCCCTTGTTAATTTATCATTTAGTATTGCTCGGACCTTATCGATGTACGAAGCGAAAGCACAATAATGTTCGAGTCTGATACGTATGCTAGGGCTCCAGTAATGTTCTTTTATGTTTGTAAATTAATATTTCTAGAAGATCTTATTTTAAGCCTCTAATAGCGGTGGATCATCAGCGTCGAACTATATAAAAACTTGAATTTGGACATGGGATTGCAGTCCTTTCAATAAATTTATTTATTTTTTTGCCACACGTGGAACGTGAAAGCTTACGCCATTCCGCTTGAACTGCCTCAGAGCTTTATTTTAGAAATGACGAAATGTGAGACTCTAGTGACTAGAAGTGACCACACTTGTTGACTGTGTCGTCAGTAGGCGCGTCGTCGTTTACATCCATGAGTCAGGCAGACGTAAAGGATGGGCCTTGAAAGACTGCCTCCTACGCTACAAGCCCCACGTCCGCCTTCCGTTCAGCTGTAACTACGATCGCCGTACGAGTGGACGATGCGTTATGTTAAGACGCAACACGCGGAACCCCCCAGCTCGATAAATGCGCGTGATCAAGCACTTTTTGCGAGCGTGTTCGACGTCTGTAGGGTAATTTGTTCAAGCAACTTGAGGCTGGTCGATTTTCATTTACGCAGCCTTGTGCAAGGGTACCCACTAGTGAAGCAAAAAATAAAAAAAATTTCTGATGGCTAAGTGAAATGCAGAAAATACCTACCGTTATCTCTAACACATACTTTTAAACCCCGCATCATGGATTGTCTTACTCACTCCCATGTTGCCGTCCGGGGTGGCTCAAATGGTTCAAATGGCTCTGAGCACTATGGGACTCAACATCTTAGGTCATAAGTCCCCTAGAACTTAGGACTACTTAAACCGAACTAACCTAAGGACATCACACACACCCATGCCCGAGGCAGGATTCGAACCTGCGACCGTAGCAGTCCCGCGGTTCCGGACTGAGCGCCTAGAACCGCTAGACCACCGCGGCCGGCCTCCGGGGTGGCCGAGCGGTTCTAGGCACTACAGTCTTACCGCTACGGTCGCAGGTTCGAATCCTGCCTCGGGCATGGATGTGTGTAATGTCCTTAGGTTAGTTAGGTTTAAGTAGTTCTAAGTTCTAGGGGACTGATGACCTCAGAAGTTAAGTCCCATAGTGGGAAAAAAGACTCCCATGTTCCAGGTGTCTGCTGTATCGGCTGAAATCCTTCTTGAACACGGCGTCCACATTCACAGTAGCATTTTGTTCTACCTGCAAGAAATTTAAAGCGGCGTTTCCTAAATAAATGGACAGGTTATAGGACAGCAGCGTCTTGCCCTGCTCGATGTCCTGATCTGAATCCATTCGATTTTTATATTTGGGGGCATGAAGGACATAGTGTATTCAAGACCTACTGCGAATGCTGACATTCTTCGCCAGCGTGCTCAAGAAGGATTTCAGCAGATACAAAATGGTTCAAATGGCTGTGAGCACTATGGGACTTAACTTCTAAGACCATCAGTCCCCTAGAACTTAGAACTACTTAAACCTAACTAACCTAAGGACATCACACACATCCATGCGCGCGGCAGGATTCAAACGTGCGACCGTAGCGGTCGCGCGCTTCCAGATTGTAGCGCCTAGAACCGCTCGGCCACCACTGCCGGCTCAGCAGATACAGCAGACTCCTGGAATATGGGAGCGAATATGACAATCTATAATGCGGTGTTTAGAAGCATGTGTTGGAGTCAATGGTAGACATTTTGAGCATTGCATTTAGCCATTAGAAGACAACATTTTCGAATAAAAACTACTTGTAGAACCAATTTGGAAATTTGAAAACAACTATACAGAAACAAAGTAAACATGTACGAAGTCTTTTCAAAAAATTCTGGAACATTCATTATTTTGCGCCAATGGCGTGTCGAAATGCGGCTAGCATCCCTGCACAAGCCTATGTTTAATGAAAACAAACATCAAAAAAACACAAAAGCTATCAGACTACTAATGGTAAGGAGCGCAGATAACAAACATGAAAAAACCACGGCTGTCAGCGGTCATATGACAAAATGACACAAAGTTCAAATTCGTCCTTTCTTCCCGGACACCAGTTAGTTTTCAAAACATTCGTTCGACGAATATTGCTTGTCAGACTGGGATCTACATCTACATCCATACTCCGCAAGCCACCTGACGGTGTGTGGCGGAGGGTACCTTGAGTACCTCTATCGGTTCTCCCTTCTATTCCAGTCTCGTATTGTTCGTGGAAAGAAGGATTGTCGGTATGCCTCTGTGTGGGCTCTAATCTCTCTGATTTTATCCTCACGGTCTCTTCGCGAGATATACGTAGGAGGGAGCAATATACTGCTTGACGCTTCGGTGAAGGTATGTTCTCGAAACTTTGACAAAAGCCCGTACCGAGCTACTGAGCGTCTCTCCTGCAGAGTCTTCCACTTGAGTTTATCTATCATCTCCGTAATGCTTTCGCGGTTACTAAATGATCCTGTAACGAAGCGCGCTGCTCTCCGTTGGATCTTCTCTCTCTCTTCTATCAACCCTATCTGGTACGGATCCCACACTGCTGAGCAGTATTCAAGCAGTGGGCGAACAAGCGTACTGTAACCTACTTCCTTTGTTTTCGGATTGCATTTCCTTAGGACTCTTCCAATGAATCTCAGTCTGGCATCTGCTTTACCGACGATCAACATTATATGATCATTCCATTTTAAATCACTCCTAATGCGTACTCCCAGATAATTTATGGTATTAACTGCTTCCAGTTGCTGACCTGCTATTTTGTAGCTAAATGATAAAGGATCTATCTTTCTGTGTATTCGCAGCACATTACACCTGTCTACATTGAGATTCAATTGCCATTCCCTGCACCATGCGTCAATTCGCTGCAGATCCTCCTGCATTTCAGTACAATTTTCCATTGTTACAACCTCTCGATACACCACAGCATCATCTGCAAAAAGCCTCAGTGAACTTCCGATGTCATCCAGCAGGTCATTTATGTATATTGTGAATAGCAACGGTCCTATGACACCCCCCTGCGGCACACCTGAAATCACTCTTACTTCGGAAGACTTCTCTCCATTGAGAATAACATGCTGCGTCCTGTTATCTAGGAACTCCTCAATCCAATCACACAATTGGCCTGATAGTCCATATGCTCTTACTTTGTTCATTAAACGACTGTGGGGAACTGTATCGAACGCCTTGCGGAAGTCAAGAATCACGGCATCTACCTGTGAACCCGTGTCTATGGCCCTCTGAGCCTCGTGGACGAATAGCGCGAGCTGGGTTTCACACGATCGTCTTTTTCTAAACCCATGCTGATTCCTACAGAGTAGATTTCTAGTCTCCAGAAAAGTCATTATACTCGAACATAATACGTGTTCCAAAACTCTGCAACTGATCGACGTTAGAGATATAGGTGTATAGTTCTGCACATCTGTTCGACGTCCCTTCTTGAAAACGGGGATGACCTGTGCCCTTTTCCAATCCTTTGGAACGCTACGCTCTTCTAGAGACCTACGGTACACCGCTGCAAGAAGGGGGGCAAGTTCCTTCGCGTACTCTGTGTAAAATCGAACTGGTATCCCATCATGTACAGCAGCCTTTCCTCTTTTGAGCGATTTTAATTGTTTCTCTATCCCTCTGTCGTTTATTTCGATATCTACCATTTTGTCATCTGTCCGACAATCTAGAGAAGGAACTACAGTGCAGTGGTGAAACAGCTGTGGAAAAAGACATTTAGTATTTCGTCCTTTAGTCTGTCATCCTCTGTTTCAGTACCATTTTGGTCACAGAGTGTCTGGACATTTTGTTTGGATCCACCTACCGCTTTGACATAAGACCAAAATTTCTTAGAATTTTCTGCCAAGTCAGTACACAGAACTTTACTTTCGAATTCATTGAACGCCTCTCGCATGGCCCTCCTCACATTACATTTCGCTTGGCGTAATTTTTGTTTATCTGCTAGGCGTTGGCTATGTTTATGTTTGCTGTGAAGTTCCCTTTGCTCTGTGCCAGAGAGGATTGATATAGAAAATAAAGAAGCTGCATCATGTACTGGCCGCATTCCGCTTCTCCTTACTGACGGCGATTCATCAAGATTATTCGAAAATGGCTCTGAGCACTAACATCTGAGGTCATCAGTCCCCTAGATCTTAGAACTACTTAAACCTAATTAATCTAAGGACATCACACACATCCATGCCCGAGGCAGGATTCGAACCTGCGACCGTAGCAGTCGCGCGGTTCCGGACTGAAGCGCCTAGAACCGCTCGGCTACCACGGCCGCAGATTATTTGATTTCACGCACGCGGCCACAGCTCGGCGTGCTAATATTAGTTGCGTCAAGTTACGCGTGTGTATTCGTAGCAGTGGGCAGTTAGCAACAGCCAAGAATGATAATCATTTCTTACGTAGGCAAAGAAAACTCTTAAAAGTCGTTAATATGTGCGACACTATTTGCAGGTAAGTCGCGTGCACAATGATATTAATCGCAGCGCATAATGAACACTATGCTTTGCACGGCGTCAACTGTCGCGCTACGGAAGAAGCCACCAGTACAACACACCTACGTAACTGAAGAAATTTATAGGCAACATATGCTGACCTTTCACTGAAATTATTACCGTGTGCTCTCAAATGGGTCATTAATCCGTTAGTTTCTCATTTAGGTTTCGTTCAGAGCTTATTTTACAAATGTATATCGTGGCAAGACTAACCAGATCGGAGCATTACGTCACACTCTAATACATACAGTGACTACTCCCTCTAGTGCGAAATTTGTTACTGTTCGACAGCTGGCGCGACTCTAGCGCTCCAACCGGTGAGAAAGCAGTCACTTGCGTCGTAAGGTTAATGTTTGTTTTTTTATTATTTTTCTACTTAATTAACGACACAGTTGTTATATTTTAGCATTACATACATTATTGTGTTATCAAGAAACACTAATTTTCATGAAATAAATGCAAAACAGCCTAATCGCACTGATTCAATGACATAAACTACAGAAACTACAGCCGTCCGGGGTGGCCGAGCGGTTCTAGGCGCTACAGTGTGGGACCGCGCGACCGCTACTGTCGCAGGTTCGAATCCTGCCTCGGGCATTGATGTGTGTGCTGTCCTTAGGTTAGTTAGGTTTAAGTAGTTCTAATTTCTAGGGGACTGGTGACCTCAGAAGTTAAGTTCCATAGTGCTCAGAGCCATTTGAACCATTTTTGAACATAAACTACAACGTACTTAATGAAGAAATACTTTCGAATATGTGTATATTTGTAGCTTACTCCGTTGCATGCAAGACAACGTAGAACGCACATTTCATGCGTAAGAAACGTATATTTTGGCTTTTCTCTGTTCTTATTATGATAGGCACTTTTCATAACACGTCTTGGAGTCTGGTGATTCGCTCATTTTTACGCTTCACTAGATTTTCTAATACAAGAATATTTTTTTAAATTAATTACTTTTGCTTCACAAGCGAATGTGATGAAGATTTTTGCCGTTTGTGGTTCAGAGTAAGTGCATTTAGATATCTTGGAAGCACAATAATTGAAGACTTGAGATGTCACCAGGAGGTAAAAACTCGAATTTCCATAGCGAAGGAGGTATTCAACAGAAAGAGGAGACTCTTATGTTGCAAATTAGATAAAGGTCTAAGGAAAAAACTTGGCAGATGTTTTGTCTGGAGTGTGGCACTGTATGGGGCAGAAAAGTGGAGCTGAGAGGAGAGGATGAAAAAAGGTTAGAAGAATTTGCGATGTGGATGTGGAGGCTAATGGAGAGAATTAGCAGGATGGAAAGAGTGAGTAATGAAAGAGTATTGAAAAGGGTTGGTGAGAGAAGATGTCTGCTCAAGGTTTATAAGAGAAGGAAAAAGAACTGGTTGGGACATTCATTGAGAAGGGAGTGGTTGCTAGTAGACGCTTTGGAAGGACTGGTCTACGGGAGAAGATTTGAGAGGAAGATGGAGATACAAGATGACAGACGACATAAAGGGAAGAGAAAAGTATGCAGACCTGAAGAGAATGGTAGAGGAGCGGACAGGCTGGAGAACTACCATGTGAAAACCTGCCCTTTGGCAGAACACTAATGATGATGATGTGGTTCACAGGTAACAAAAATATGGCGTCGGTTTCATCTGCGTTGGGAAACAAGTTTTATTGCTTTTGATGTTTTATTGACGCGTCGGTACGGTTTCCCCTTCAGCTACAGGTGTGGTGACTTATTTGGAACGCTAAATAATGTAGGTTATTGCATTCCACTCAAGTTTCATGCGATTCACATTCACTGATCTGACTGAAAATGTAGTGAACAAAGCGTCGCTTTGCTGGGTAAATATACGACGACTTTCTGCAAAAGGCCTGGTATTCTGGTGTTAACTAGCAATTTTTTATTATTATAGGAAAATGACATTCTTCAGTATACATCTGTACGTTACAACAGAGTGGTAAATAAACTGTCCTGTAATGTGTCGTTTCATGCGTCCCACGATCCTAAGGGAAACTAAAGAAAGGCAAATGTGGTGGCAGTTTTTAGTTATTGTCAATTTGTATGGCACTACATGAATTCCCTGCTGTAAAAACTACGTTAAAAATCTGTATAAACGCTAGTATTCGCGTTCATTCGATATCAAAAGTGTTGCTCGCTGCCGCTTTGCGCGCTACTATCGCAATGGGCAATAAAAACGAGACAAAGTGTCGCCACTGTTAAGTTAGACTGTGATTACGTATTCTCATCAAAGAAACTATCTGAGTTAATATTCTGTTTCTCAAAAAACGTTCGGTATAGCTTTCTCTCGTAAATAACACAAATAGTGCTTCTTTATCGGGTGAAGCCGGTAAAAATTGTAATTAACTTGTTCTGGTGCAATGGCGGCTGATGACCGCTAATCACGCGGGACTGCTACGGTCGCAGGTTCGAATCCTGCCTCGGGCATGGATGTGTGTGATGTCCTTAGGTTAGTTAGGTTTAAGTAGTTCTAAGTTCTAGGGGAATGATGACCACAACTGTTAAGTCCCATAGTGCTCAGAGCCATTTGAACCATTTTTGAACCGCTAATCAAGAACGCCTCAATGGCAGAGCTTTGCAGAGCTATAAAAAGTGTTATTATTCGATTTCATATAACAGG
This sequence comes from Schistocerca cancellata, assembly GCF_023864275.1. Lineage (NCBI taxonomy): Eukaryota > Metazoa > Arthropoda > Insecta > Orthoptera > Acrididae > Schistocerca > Schistocerca cancellata. Next base: position 88,503,331 of record NC_064636.1, on the reverse strand, counting down.
AAGGAAGTTAAGGTAAAGGAATCCATGACAATTTGAAATTACAGTTGATGTGTTATTCGAACATACGTACATGATAGAGAGAAGCATCTAGTACCAGCCTATCCGATTAAACGATGGAATTATCGTCTTGTCCAAGCTGTATGTATCATGTACGTATGTTCGAATAACACATCAACTGTAATTTCAAATTGTCATGGATTCCTTTACCTTAACTTCCCTCCTGTTATATGAAATCGAATAATAACACTTTTTATAGCACTGCAAAGCTCTGCCGTTGAGGCGTTCTTGATTAGCGGTCATCAGCCGCCATTGCACCAGAACAAGTTATTTACAATTTTTACCGGCTTCACCCGATAAAGAAGCACTATTTGTGTTATTTACGAAAGAAAGCTATACCGAACGTTTTTTGAGAAACAGAATATTAACTCAGAGAGCGCGCAGCAGCCGAAACTGAATGAACAAAAGTTAACACATAAAAGAGAAGGTTGATACCCTGAAGAGCCAAAGAAACTGGTACACTTGTCTAATATCATGTAGGGCCCCCCGCGAGCACGCAGAAGTGCCGCAAGACGACGTGGCATGTACTCAACTAAATTCAGAAGTAGTGCTGGAGAGAACTGACACTATGAATCCTGGACTGATGACCTCAGCAGTTAAGTCGCATAGTGCTCAGAGCCACTATGAATCCTGCAGGGCTGTCCATAAATCCGTAAACGTATGAGGTGGTGGAGATATCTTCTGAACAGCACGTTGCAAAGCATCCCAGATATGCTCAATAATGTTCATGCCTGGGGAGTTTGGTGGACAGCGAAAGTCTTTAAATTCTGAAGAGTGTTCCTGGAGGCACTCTGCAGCAATTCTCTACGTGTGCGGTGTCGCATTGTCCTGCTGGAATTGCCCAAGTTCGTCGGAATGCACAATGGGCATGAATGGATGCAGGTGATCAGGCAGGATGCTTATGTGGGTGTCACCTGTCAAAGAGTCGTACCTAGAAGTATCAGGGGTCCCATATTAGTAAAACCGCACACGCCCCACACCATTACACAGCCTTCACCAGCTTCAACAGTCTCCTGCTGACATGCAGGGTCTATGGATTCATGTGGTTGTCTCCTTACCCGTACACGTCCATCCGCTTGACTCTCGTCTGAATAGGCAACATTTTTCCAGTCACCAATAGCCGATGTCGGTGTTGACGGGCGCAGGCGAGGCGTAAAGCTTTGTGTCGTGCAGTTATCAAGGGTACAGGAGTGGGCCTTCGGCTCCGAAAGCCCATATCGATGATGTTTCGTTGAATGGTTCGCTCGCAAACGCTTACTGATGGCCCAGCATTGAAACCTGCAGCAATTTGTGGAAGTGTTGTACTTCTGTCACGTTGAACGATTCTGTTCAGTCGTCGTTGGTCCCGTTCTTGCAGGATCTTTTTCCGGCAGGATTCCTGATATTCACGGTTCACTCGCTAAATAATCGTACGGGAAAATCCCCACATCATCGCTGCCTCGGAGATGCTGTGTCCCATCGCTCGTGTGCCGACTATAACTCCACGTTCAAACTCACTTAAGTCTTGATAAGCTGCCATTGTAGCAGCAGTAACCGATCTAACTGCACTGTCTTATATAGCCGTTGCCGACCGCAGTGCCGTATTCTGCCTGTTCATATATCTCTGAATTTGAATACGCATGCCTGTACCAGTTTCTTTGGCGTTTCAGTGTAATAATCTCTGACGTTCTGTGATACTACTGTCATTGGCACACGCCCCTTTTTTAGTAGAAAACTTTACAGTGTATTTCATTCAATATTTGTCGAATTACCAGTGGACGGCACAGATTCATGGTGTGGTTTACTGTTAAATTTCCGAAATCGTACGTTTCTAGAAGAGTTAACCAATACAGTGAAACCGCTTTGAGCTGACTACTTCCATTGTGTTGAGATAGCGGTAGTCTAAAGGGATGGTCTTCTTAAAGGGTGTTAGTTTAAAATTGTGATGTTGAACATAATAATTTAAACACAGTTAATGACAGCAACTGCTATAAGAAAAACAAGCTCTTACGATGTAATGCACTGAAGTGCCAAAGAAAGTGGTATAGGTATGCGTTTTCAAATACAGAGGTATGTAAACAGACAGAATAGGCGCTGCGGTCGGCAACGCCTATGTAAAACGTCAAGTGCCTCGGGCAGTTTAGATCACTTACTGCTGCTACAATGGCAGCTTACCAAGATTTAAGTGAGCTTCAACGTGGTGTTATAGTCGGCACACGAGCGATAGGACACAGCGTGTCCGAGGTAGCGAGGAAGTTGGGATTTTCCCGTGCGACCATTTCACGAGTGTACCGTGAATTTCAGGAATCCGGCAAAACACCAAATGTACGACATCTCTGCGGCTGGAAAAAGATCCTGCAAGAACGGGACCAACGACGTCTGAAGAGAATTATTCAACATGACAGAAGTGCAACCCTTCCACAAATTGCTGCAGATTTCAATTCTGGGCCATCAGTAAGGCCGGCCGGGGTGGCCGAGCGGTTCTAGGCGCTACAGTCTGGAACCGCGCGACCGCTACGGTGGCAGGTTCGAATCCTGCCTCGGGCATGGATGTGTGTGACGTCCTTAGGTTAGTTAGGTTTAAGTAGTTCTAAGTTCTAGGGGACTGATGACCTCAGAAGTTAAGTCCCATAGTGCTCAGAGCCATTTGAACCATTTGAGACATCAGTAAGTGTCAGTGCGTGAACCATTTAACAAAACTTCATTGACATGCGCTTTTGGAGGCTAAGGTCCACCCGTGTGCCCTCGATGATTCCACGACACAAAGCTTTACGGCTCGCCTGGGCCTGTCAGCACCAACATTGAACTGTTGATGACTGGAAACATGTTGCCTGGTCAGATGAGTCTAGTTTCAAATTGCATCCAGCGGACGGACGTGTACGGGTATGGACAGAACCTCACGAATCCATGACCCTGCATGCCAGCAGGGGATTGTTCAAGCTGGTGGAGCCTCTGTAATGGTGTGGGGTGTGTCAGTTGTAGTGATGTTGGACTCCTGATACGTCTATTTACGACTCTGACAGTTGACACCTACATAAGCATCCTATCTGATCACCTGCATCCATTCATGACCACTGTGCATTCCGACGGTGTTGGAGAATTGAAACAGGACAATGCGACACCCCACACGTCCAGAATTGCTACGGAGTGGCTCCTGGAACACTTTCCTGAGTTTAAACACTTCCGCTGGCCACCAATCTCTCTAGACATGAAAATTTTTAGCGTATACGGGATGCCTTGCAACGTGCTGTTCAAAAGAGATCTCCACCCCTTCATACTCTTACGGATGTATGGACAGCCCTGCAGGATTCATGGTGTCAATTCCCTCCAGGACTACCTCGGACATTAGTCGAGTCCATGCCACGTTGTGTTGCGGCACTGTGTGTTCGCGGGGGCCCTACACAATATTAGACAGTTGTACCAGTTTTAAAAAAAATGGCTCTGAGCACTATGGGACTTAACATCTGCGGTCATCAGTCCCCTAAAACTTAGAACTACTTAAACCTAACTAACCTAAGGACAGCACACACATCCATGCCCGAGGCAGGTTTCGAACCTGCGACCGTAGCGGTCGGGCGGTTCCAGACTGTAGCGCCTAGAACGTCTCGGCCACCCCGGCCGGCTGTTCCAGTTTCTTTGGCTCTTCAGGTAATAATAGAGTATGTAATAGTTTACGTAGTAAAATATGTGGAAATAGGCATTTGCTCATACTTGTTCATACATTTGTTCACAATCACATTCTCATATTCCTTTTCCAAAAAATGGCTCTGAGCACTATGCGACTTAACTTCTGAGGTCATCAGTCGCCTAGAACTTAGAACTAATTAAACCTACCTAACCTAAGGACTTCACACACATCCATGCCCGATGCAGGATTCGAACCTGCGACCGTAGCGGTCGCTCGGCTCCAGACTGTAGCGCCCAGAACCGCACGGCCACTCCGGCCGGCAAATTCCTTTTTCACCGCAGACAGTAAGTACATCAGTTTTTGTTTGGAAAGCTTAGAAGCAAGGGACTTGTGTTCAGTTTTCTTATATAAGGCTCCTTCTAATAGGACTGCCACCACAGGAAGCGTCATCGTCACCATCACTGTTTTGGTTGTCGCTACTCTTGTTGATCTGGGTTCATTTTCGCAATGACGCCTTCCCAGTTATCACCACTAGCGAAGCATTCAGATTCTTCGTTTACTGTAGAAATGTCCAGTTCAATATTGGCAGCACTACACAGGAGACTGAGGATGTTTATTGATTCATTACCACTTTCTTCTTCTCCAGCGTCCACATTTTGTGAAGACTGAAAACAGAATAAATGAAGCATTCTCTATTTGTTTTTCATTTCATTCCATGCCCGTTTAATCCAGCTGATATCATCACTTACGGTCATACACGGATGGGCGTTGTCTATCTTCGCATCTAGGGAACGCAGAAGCTCCTCTCGGTAATTTAAGTTAAAAGACCGGATCACTTCTTGGTCAAGAGGCTGAATGCACGATATTGTGTTGGCAAGAAAAAAAAAATTTACTTCTATCTTTGATAACTTTTTTCGCTGCAATGACGTGGTGCGTTATCTGCGAAAAGCGGGATTTTATTATTCTAAATGCTTATTTTTTAATTTTAAGTTATTCAGCCAAGAACGCAAAATGTCACACGTCATCCATGCGTTTTTATTTACATACCAGGAGACACCAAGCATTGTTTTTGTAGCACAGTGGACGATTTGCTGTATGTATCACTATTCGTTCTTCTTCACCGCAGAGGTTAGCATAAAGACCCATCGTTAGTCTTTGTCTCGACATTTTGCCGCCTTTGCAAAAAAAAATGGTTCAAATGGCTCTGAGCACTATGGGACTCAACTGCTGTGGTCATAAGTCCCCTAGAACTTAGAACTACTTAAACCTAACTAACCTAAGGACATCACACACATCCATGCCCGAGGCAGGATTCGAACCTGCGACCGCAGCGGTCGTGCGGTTCCAGACTGTAGCGCCTTTAACCGCTCGGCCACTCCGGCCGGCGCCGCCTTTGCACTTGTCACACATCACAATTAGTGTTTTGCCTGGAATAGCTTTAAAAATAGGCCAGTTTCATCCATGTTGTAAATATCACTATGACAATAGCCTCTTGTAACTACACTAAGTCTCGACTTCCAGTCGGATACAAAATCTTGATTAACTTCTGCTCGCTTTACAGTATGCTCGGAAAACAATACGGTGTCGAACACGAAATTTGCCCAACCAGCCGTCACTTATATTGAAATTAGGAATTCCAAGATCAGAAGCAAATTTACGAGCTTTTTCTTATAGCACTGGTCTATTAATAGGCAATCCTTTGGCACGTGCACTAGTAAACCACTCTAAAAGAGCATTACGTAGTAACGTCCTCAGATAGCTGCCACTGTCTTTTCTTTGAATTTTTGGTTTCGACTTCTTCCTATTTTTCTGTCGCGATTTGCAATTGTATTCTGTATTTGATTTTTTCCACAATTGAACTCACTCACTAACTGGCTGTGAGGTTTTCCTTCTTGACTCTCTCTAATAAAAGAATTCGCTGTTATAGTAAGAGAACAAAAAGTTCGCAGAAGAGCTTCTGTGAAGTTCGGAAGGTAGGACAAAAAGTTCGCAGAAGAGCTTCTGTGAAGTTCGGAAGGTAGGAGACGAGGTACTGGCAGAATTGAAGCTGTGAGGACGAGTCGTGAGTCGTGCTTGTGTAGCTCAGTTGGTGCCGGCACGGTAGCTCAGCGTGTTCGGTCGGAGCGTTAGCTTCCCTCTGTAATAAAAAAACTGAGTTAATGGATCAACGACGAACTTAAACAAGCATCATGGGACGTCCGCCCCGAACAAATACAACGGCCGGCACGGTTGCTCAGCTCGGTCAGAGAGCTGGTTGGCCTCTGTAATAAAAAAACTGAGTGGAAGGATCAACAAGCAAACTTTAACGAATGTCATGTGACGTCCGCAACGACCAACCAGAACGAACAAAATGCAAAAAAAAAAAGTTCAAATCTCCCCAAAACCATTTTGCCGGCACGATTTTCGTCGCATTTCTGTGTGGAATTTCGTGCGTGGTGGGGCACCACGTGACCATGTGCAGCAGTGCGGCATGTTGTTGAGAGGACATACAGAGTTGTACTTAGAGCAATTGTTTTATCACGTCCCACCCAGATATAGGATGCAAATAAGGAAGCAGTTCTTGGCATAATATCATTTCAAAATTAGACTCCACAGCTCAAAGTACCATAACATTTTGCTATGGGGTAACTTCGACAGACTTTTTTTATAAAACGTACTCTGCAATATTGTTATGTAGCATTTCTGATTAGTTTTACAAATTTCTTGCAAAAACAAAAAAAAAAGTAAAACGGAAAAAAGGAAGCAGTTTCTTGTGCAGCTTAATCCAGAATAAAGGACAATAAATTTCATGACCATTTCAAAATGTGTAAAAAATTAACAAGGTTGTCTGTGAGGCAAAGAAACTGTACAACTGACAGTTCATATTCTACTCTAGGAATAAATATAAAGTCATGTGGGGAGTTAAAACGAAAAAAAACACGGTTGTTGCCAGTGTACAATTTAGCATAGAATGGCATTCTATAAATTTAAGATGTAAACACAAATTAAGAAATACCTTCAGCCCTAGAAGAAGTACTAGACAAGTGCCTTGTGATCGAATAACACTGTTTCACAGAAGGCAAAATGTCTGTGAAATCTTATGGGACTTAACTGCTAAGGTCATCAATCCCCAAGCTTACACACTACTGAACCTAAATTATCCTAAGGACAAACACACACACCCATGCCCGAGGGAGGACTCGAACCTCCGCCGGGACCAGCCGCACGGTCCATGACTGCAGCGCCTCAGACCGCTCGGCTAACACAGAACGCAGATTTGTAAAATTCTGCTTCAGATGTCAATATATTTGAAACAAAATATTCAGTTCAAAACTACTGACCAAATGTGCCTACTTAGTCAGCTTCAGGTCAATGTTTACGTATGTTCGTACCTATATAGCATTGAGAGATCTTACTGTGTCATAAAAGAAGCCGGCACAGTAGCTCAGCGTAATAAAAATCTGAGTGAAGGAATCAACGATCAACTTGAACGGAAGTCTTGTGACGTCCGCCCAGACCAAACACAACGAAAAATACCGAATAGATTGGTTCAAATGGTTCAAATGGCTCTGAGCACTATGGGACTTAACATCTATGGTCATCAGTCCCCTAGAACTTAGAACTACTTAAACCTAACTAACCGAAGGACATCACACAACACCCAGTCATCACGAGGCAGAGAAAATCCCTGACCCCGCCGGGAATCGAACCCGGGCGCGGGAAGCGAGAACGCTACCGCACGACCACGAGCTACGGACAAAATACCGAAGAAAATGGAAAAAAAGTTGGTAGAGCACTTGCCCGCGAAAGGCAAAGGTCCCGAGTTCGAGGCTCGGTCCGGCACACAGTTTTAACCTATCAGGAAGTTTCATATCGCAGAGTGAAAATCTCATTCTGGAAGTTTTCTTTTGTTTGAAGTAGCAATGACTATTCACTACAGATGGAAAATCGGAACTTTATATGTAAATGAAGGGGAAGGGGGGGGGGAGAAAGGAAAGGAAGAATTATTGATGTCAGCTGCATCGGGACTTTTACGCGGAATCAGCAGCGACAAGCGAAACTGTGTGCCAGCCTGAGAGTCGAACCCGGGATCTCTTGTTTACTTTGCGATTGCGTTAACCACTGCGCCACCCAGACACTTTCACACCACTGCGCAGACTATCTCAGTACGCCTCTGGGCTGACCCACACTCACACCTAGCGCCACCTATCCTTAAGCCGTCGGCACACGGACCGTGCTATCGAACGTTAACGTTGAGCGTGCCAAGTCCAACGTGCCGCTGAACGCTCAGGAACGATGCGACTTGTGCATACGGTACGTTGGTTCCAACGTGGTATACGCGATCGCAACGCACTCCAGCGGCAGTTGAGGGATGTTTCTAGTTCGTAAATCACACTGTTTACTCAACGGGCGCGCGTAAAATTCCCACGTTAACTCTATTGAAACGCACATTTCCTCCATCGTCCACGAAAAGGAAAGTACCATGTCCAATCACTAAGCGCACAGGCTTATAAAAGTTCCATTACAAACAGTGCGTTACAAATTTGGAATACTTCTCCGCATAAGATAAACATTATTTCATCAGTCCCACATTTTAGTAAATCCCCAAGGTCAGTCTTACTTGATCACTGTTCCTACCCAGTAGCAGAATCTTTGCAACATGTGAATTACTAAGCGTTAAAGAAAAAGGAGCAAAATATCTTTATACAAGTAGCGCAAGCTGTCCTGTAGAGCCGGCCGTGGTGGCCTGTGCGGTTCTAGGCGCTTCAGTCCGGAACCGCGGGACCGCTACGGTCGCAGGTTCGAATCCTGCCTCGGGCATGGTTGTATGTGATGTCCTTAGGTTAGTTAGGTTTAAGTAGTTCTAAGTTCTAGGGGACTGATGACCTAAGATGTTAAGTCCCATAGTGCTCAGAGCCATTTGAACCATTTTGTCCTGTAGATTAAGCCAATCGAACAAAGTCACTCCTCAAAACAGATGAACTTATATTTACATAACATCAAATATTATAGTATACTTATATTAAACTAATAATAAAATATCAGAGCCTAATAAAAACGCGAATGTTAGGAACAAAAATTTAGCAGAGTGAAGACCGAACCACAGCCCAACAATGAACTCAGAACAGTGACACTACTCATTACGCTTTTTTCCGCTTTAGTTCGTTGCATCTGTTCGGGGCGGACGTCGTAAGATATCCGTTTAAGTTCGTTGTTGATCTGTTAACTCAGTTTTTTAATTACAAAGGGCACGTTACCCTCTGACCGAACACGCTGAGCTACCGTGCCGGCAATGATGAAATGATGAAGACAACACAAACAGCCTGTCATTTCGAGGCAACTGTAAATCATAAATTAAACTTTTCACTCGAGGGAAGACTTGAACCAAGGACCTCTCGTTCCGCAGCTGCTCACGCTAACCACGGGACCACGGCACTCCTGCTAAACCAACATGACACCCCTCGCATCAAATCATATTATATTACACCTTGCGGAAAACCTTAATCGTAGATACGTCCACTCACTCACTTACTGGTCATAACGGACTCGAGAGTCCATTACCACAGCAACGTATTTTCTCCATCTGTCCCTCTCTTGAGCTATTTCCTTCCATTCACCTTCAATACCTAGGCTCCTCAAATCAGCCTTCACATTGTCCTCCCACCTACGCCTCGGTCTCCCCACAGGACGTTTTCCCTCTAGGTGCCCTACCAGTACTCTGCGCTCTGCCCTGCCCTCATCCATTCGAGCTACGTGACCCTCCCATCGCAGCCTACGTGGTTTAATAATACTGATTATGTCAGGGCTTGAATAGAGTTCGTGAACCTCTTCGTTATGCAGTTTTCGCCACTTCAAAATGGTTCAAATGGCTCTGAGCACTATGGGACTCAACTGCTGAGGTCATTAGTCCCCTAGAACTTAGAACTAGTTAAACCTAACTAACCTAAGGACATCACAAACATCCATGCCCGAGGCAGGATTCGAACCTGCGACCGTAGCGGTCTTGCGGTTCCAGACTCAGCGCCTTTAACCGCACGGCCACTGCGGCCGGCTTTTCGCCACTCTCCGCTAATATCATCCCTTTTTTCTCGGAAAATTTTCCTCAAAATTTTGTTTTCAAATACTCGAAACGGCTTTTCATTTTGCACAGTGAGAGACCAAGTCTCACACCCATACAGCAAAACTGGTAGAATAATAGTTCTGTATATTCTAATCTTTAAATTCCTAGACAATATCCGTGATGAAAGTAATCTATTCAGTGAGAAGTAGCACGCATTTCTCGCCCGTAATCTCTTCGTAGATGTGTTACTAATTGAATGTTCTGCCGTCAATGCGAACAAGAGGTGGCCGAGACGTGTAGCCGATGGCACCCCATACCATCACGCCGGGTGATAGGCCAGTATGGCGATGACGAATACACGCTTCCAATGTGCGTTCGCCGCGATGTCGCCAAAGACGGATGCGACCATCGTGATGCTGTAAACAGAACCTGGATTCAACCGAGAAAATGACGTTTTGCCATTCGTGCACCCAGGATCGTCGTCGAGTACACCATCACAGGCGCTTTCTGTCTGTGATGCAGCGTCAATGGTAACAGCAGCCGTGGTCTCCGAGCTGGTAGTCCGTGCTGCTGCAAACGTCGTCGAACTGTCGCAGATGGTTCTTGTCTTGCAAACGTACCCATCTGTTGACTCGGGGATCGAGACGTGGCTGCACGATGCGTTACAGCCGTGCGAATAAGGTGCCTGTCATCTCGACTGCTAGTGATACGAGGCCGTCGGGATCCAGCACGGCGTTCCGTATTACCCTCCTGAACCCACCGATTCCATATTCTGCTGACAGTCATTGGATCTCGACCAACGAGAGCAGCAATGTCACGATACGATAAACCGCAATCGCGGTAGGCTACAATCCGACCTTTATCAAAGTAGGAAACTTGATGGTACGCATTTCTCCTCCTTACACGAGGCATCACAACAACGTTCCACCAGGCGACGCCGGTCAACTGCTGTTCGTGTATGAGAAATCGGTTGAAAACTTTCCTCATGTCAGCACGTTGTAGGTGTCGCCACCGGCGCTAACCTTGTTTGAATGCTGTGAAAAGCTAATCATTTGCATATCACAGCATCTTCTTCCTGTTGGTTAAATTTCGGGTCTGTAGCACGTCATCTTCGTGGTGCAGCAATTTTAATGGCCAGTAGTGTATATATCGGATACAAACAAAGACATAGATGAATAAATATATTTATAAGCATGCTGCTACCGTTTTTTCGTCTAACTGTGGAGTACTTAAGGCCTGACGCCATCGATAGTAATCGGCCACTTTAACCTCCAATAACTCATGTACTATTCAAGTTGCATGCCCGTAATTCATGCCAATTTAGGTTTACGCTAATAGCTTTCCAAAGACACCTCGATCGACAACATCGGGTGAAGCGTTTATATTTTGGAAATTCGTTGCTGGGTGTTACTTGTATAATTTACCGTCAGATACTAAACTTTAAACTAATAAAGATATTGAAAATCTGATTACACCAGCAAAATCGTCGTACGGATAATAGTAATGTACATGTTTCTTTTTGAGGTATCATGACTGGTCTGGCTACTATTAATTTCTATACGAACTGTGAAATGTGTGCCATTAAGGTTTCACAAAGTCCGCCATGTTTGGCACTCCCGGCATGTCTCCTTCATCAACACAGCGTCACCATGGAATTTCCAGCCACGCGGCTTGCTTCGGCCAGCCTCTGCCACCACGTGGTCCGCATGCCGAGGGGCCACTGCTTCCTCCGAGCTAAGAATACGAGGGTCACTCCAAAAGAAATGCACACTATTTTTTAAAAAGTCCATCTTTCATTCTACATGTTTGAAAGTTTTACAGTGTGCAGATACATCCTTTAGGAACTGTATTTTCATTTCTCCTCATAATTTCCGTCCCTCTCAACTGCCTTACGCCATCTTGGAACCAGCGCCTGCATACCCGCATGGTAAAATTCTGGACCGACCCGTTGGAGCCACTGTTTGGCAGCGTGCACAAGGGAGTCATCATCTTCAAACCTTGTTCCACGAAGAGAGTCTTTCAGTTTCCCAAAGAGATGATAGTCACATGGAGCCAGGACAGGACTGTAAGGTGGGTGTTTCAGTGTCGTCCATCCGAGTTTTGTGATCGCTTCCACAGTTGTTTGACTGACATGTGGCCGTGCGTTGTCGTGCAACAGCAAAACATCCTGCTTTTGCCGATGTGGTCGAACGCGACTCAGTCGAGCTCGAAGTTTCTTCAGTGTTGTCACATAGGCATCAGAATTTATGGTGGTTCCACTTGGCAAGATGTCGACAAGCACGAGTCTAAACACACCATAGCCATAACTTTTCGAGCAGAAGGTGTGTTTTTGAATTTCTTTTTCTTGGGTGAATTTGCATGAAGCCACTCCATTGATTGCCTCTTCGTCTCTGGTGAAAAATGATGGAGCCACGTTTCAACACTTGTCACAATTCTTCCAAGAAGTTCACCTCCACTATTCTAGCACTGTTCCAAAAGTTTGCTGCATACCGTTTTTCTTGTTTCTTTGTGAACCACTGTCAACATCCTGGGAACCCACCTGGCACAAACATTTTTTTCAGTATTCTGCAAACACTTCCTTCCCCTATTCCAGCGTAGCGTGACAATTCGTTCACTGTGATGCGTCTGTCAGCAGTCACCAATTCGTTAACTCTCTGCACATTGTCTGGAGTGTGTGCAGTACGAGGCCTGCCACTGCGAAGACAGTCCTCAATATTGCCGTTCCCGCTTTCATGACGTAACCTGCTTGCCCAGCGACTAACTGCGCTGTGATCGACAGCGGCATCTCCGTACACCTTTGTGGATGTTCCCACTGTCTCGTTTTCACAGTACAGGAATTCTATGACAGCGCCTTGCTTCTGACGAACGTCAAGTGTAGCAGCCATCTTGAAGACGTGCTGTGACGGCGCCACACACGGGAACAGGTTGAACTAAGTTTGAAAAGAAGTGGGAAGGATGTATCTACACACTGTAAAACTTTCACACATGCAGAATGAAAACTGTATTTTTACAGAAATAGTGTGCATTTCTTTTGGAGTGACCCTCGTATTTTCAGGGCGCGACGACTCGCCCGTTACCTCACTACCTGTTGAGCCAAAGACCTTACTACAACACACTTGTAACTGAAATTGAACGACAATATCGATATCTCAATAGAGCGTGTCAAAGAGTATATACATTTTTCTGGCGGACTCTGTATTCGAACAAGTTATCTGTTCCACGGATTGATTACCGTGGTCTCATTTCATCAACATGCTGCCTGTGGTTCGTGAATAGCTGGCCACACGATTGGATTTCCGTGATGGGTCAAAACCGCAGGCCGTTTTTGCGGGATCTGTAACAGATTCGGACTGCCGATCTGAAGCCCTTCAGTTCCTACTGCCCGTCGGATCTAGTCTCAGTGATCTGCCCACAGGCCGGGTCCGTTTGTGTGTGGTGTAATGCGGCGGATTTTCATGGTTTATCTGTGGACCCAGGTCAGTGGTGCTCCTCAGCTGGCCAGAGACCATGGGTGATGAATTTCAAGAATTGCGACTGTCTCATCGCAAATGCACTCATGCTCATAAATTAAGGATAATTGCAGAATGTGGTGTCGCACAACGTGGCACTACACAAAACTGGCGCTAATAGCATAGGCACATAGGGAACACACACGACACAGATCTGTAAGTCCACGGTCTTGGAGATAAGTTGAGAAAACCGTCCCGAAACACATGTGCTACAAAACGCCACTGTTTCCTGCGCATGTACCCCCACATCAGTATGGGATATGATCACCGTGTACACGTACACAGGCCGCACAACGGGTTGGCATACTCTGGATCAGGTGGTCGAGCAGCTGCTGGGGTATAGCCTCCCATTCTTGCACCAGTGCCTGTCGGAGCTCCTGAAGTGTCCTAGGGATGTGAAGACGTACAGCGATACATCGACCGAGAGCATCCCAGATGTGCTCGATGGGGTTTAGGTCTGGAGAATGGGCAGGCCACTCCATTCGCCTGATATCTTCTGTTTCAAGGTACTCCTCCACGATGGCAGCTCGGTAGGGGCGTGCGTTATCATCCATCAGGAAAAAGATCGGACCCACTGCACCTCTGAAAAGGCGGACATACTGGTGCAAATGATGTCCTGATAGACCTCACCTGTTACAGTTCCTCTGTCAAAGACGTGCAGAGATGAACGTGCACTAATCATAGTCCCACCCCACACCATCAAATCACGACCTCCATACAGGTCCCTTTCAAGGACATTAAGGGGTTGGTATTTGGTTCCTGGTTCATGCCAGATGAAAACCCTAGACTCGTCTGTGAACATAACCTGGGACCACTGTTCCAATGACCACGTACTGTTTTCTTGACACCAGGCTTCACAGGCTCTCCTGTGACCAGGGGTCGGTGGAATGCACCTTGCAGGTCTCCGAGTGAATAAACCGCGTCTGTTCAGTCGTCTGTAGGCTGTGTGTCTGGAGACAACTGTTGCAGTGGCTGCGGTAAGGTCCCGAGCGAGGCTACCTGCAGTACTCCGTGGACGTCTGCGGGCACTGATGGTGAGATATCGGCCATCTTGTGGTGTTGTACGCTGTGGACGTCCCGTACTGTAGCGCCTGGACGTGTTTCCTTCCTGCTGGAATCGTTGCCATAATCTTGAGATCACACTTTGTGGAACACTGAGGGCTCGTGCTATGACCTGCTGTGGTTGGCCAGCCTCCAATCGCTTTAGTATTCTGCCCCTCATAACGTCATCAATATGTGTTCTTTGAGCCATTTTCAACACACAGTCACCATTAGCACGTCGTGAAACGTCTGCACACTTAACTCGCTGCACCGTACTCTGACATGCACCAGCACACCTCTGCGTATGTGGACTGCTGCCAGCGCCACCGTGCAGGACCGCAGGTCAAATGCACCGCTTGGTCATACCCCGAGGTGATTAAAACCCGAAAACCGACCACCAGAGCGTTGTTTCAGCATGTATCAGCATTGTCCTTAATTTATGAGGATGAGTGTACATTGTACAGTGTGGCTTTTTGTAGATATTTTATTTGTTATTGTACATTTTGGCAATTCAAAAGTAGTTTATATGTTAGAAAGTATGGACAATAAGAAGAAGACAATTGTGTCAGTCGCCGGCTGTTTGTGCACTATATACTCATATATTTCTCGAAAGAAAAATCACAGAATACCTGTAAAATAATAGATATAACGCAGTGGATAATAAGCGACAATAAGGAAGATAGTAGAGCCAACATTTTATTGGCGGTCCTCTACAGTGTTGGTTTACACAATTCTTCCTCGCCTTTTACACTTCTTTCGAGAGCCCTACTTGTTTCTGAGATTATTTCTGAAATCAGTGAAGCTGTTTTAAATCTGTTTTGCGACTCCAAGGAAATGTATATTTTTGCAATGAATGTGTTTCGTCTTATTGGAATAAAATAACATCAGTGGTCTTCATGAAACACATATACCATTTGGCTTGCTTTCGCCATCTAAAAACAGTTCATTACACAATACGTTGATGTTACTACTTAACATTTATGATTACATCAGGAAATGCCGTCTGCTTGCAAGTTCTTTTTTTTCAGATATTTCCTTGTTTGTACTATTGTTTCGTGTACCGTAGCTGCAAAGACAGATTGTCAATTACGTCTTAACTTACCCTTGAGATCTCAAAATTTGTCAGGGAAAAATGTTAAAATTTGTCTGGAAATCAGGGAAATATCAGGGAATTTCACTTGGGGAAACTTGTGGCAACCCTGAAGTTACAATAATGATTTTTTGCTCTCTGTATTTTGTCCTCGTTACCTTCAAAACTGCAAAGAACGTAAACAGTCAACGGTGTCTAATCTACAAAAGCTGTGAACATAGAAGCTTACCTTTCCTCAATCTATCTTCTAAGATACGTCATAGGGTCAGCTGGGCCTTGCATTTTCCTGCACTTCTCCAGAATCCAAACTAATCTTCCCCGATGTCGATCTCCACTTGTTTTTCTATTATTCTGTAACTAATTTGTGTCAGTATTTTGCAACCATGATACACTCCTGGAAATGGAAAAAAGAACACATTGACACCGGTGTGTCAGACCCACCATACTTGCTCCGGACACTGCGAGAGGGCTGTACAAGCAATGATCACACGCACGGCACAGCGGACACACCAGGAACCGCGGTGTTGGCCGTCGAATGGCGCTAGCTGCGCAGCATTTGTGCACCGCCGCCGTCAGTGTCAGCCAGTTTGCCGTGGCATACGGAGCTCCATCGCAGTCTTTAACACTGGTAGCATGCCGCGACAGCGTGGACGTGAACCGTATGTGCAGTTGACGGACTTTGAGCGAGGGCATATAGTGGGCATGCGGGAGGCCGGGTGGACGTACCGCCGAATTGCTCAACACGCGGGGCGTGAGGTCTCCACAGTACATCGATGTTGTCGCCAGTGGTCGGCGGAAGGTGCACGTGCCCGTCGACCTGGGACCGGACCGCAGCGACGCACGGATGCACGCCAAGACCGTAGGATCCTACGCAGTGCCGTAGGGGACCGCACCGCCACTTCCCAGCAAATTAGGGACACTGTTGCTCCTGGGGTATCGGCGAGGACCATTCGCAACCGTCTCCATGAAGCTGGGCTACGGTCCCGCACACCGTTAGGCCGTCTTCCGCTCACGCCCCAACATCGTGCAGCCCGCCTCCAGTGGTGTCGCGACAGGCGTGAATGGAGGGACGAATGGAGACGTGTCGTCTTCAGCGATGAGAGTCGCTTCTGCCTTGGTGCCAATGATGGTCGTATGCGTGTTTGGCGCCGTGCAGGTGAGCGCCACAATCAGGACTGCATACGACCGAGGCACACAGGGCCAACACCCGGCATCACGGTGTGGGGAGCGATCTCCTACACTGGCCGTACACCACTGATGATCGTCGAGGGGACACTGGATAGTGCACGGTACATCCAAACCGTCATCGAACCCATCGTTCTACCATTCCTAGACCGGCAAGGGAACTTGCTATTCCAACAGGACAATGCACGTCCGCATGTATCCCGTGCCACCCGACGTGCTCTAGAAGGTGTAAGTCAACTACCCTGGCCAGCAAGATCTCCGGATCTGTCCCCCATTGAGCATGTTTGGGACTGGATGAAGCGTCGTCTCACGCGGTCTGCACGTCCAGCACGAACGCTGGTCCAACTGAGGCGCCAGGTGGAAATGGCATGGCAAGCCGTTCCACAGGACTACATCCAGCATCTCTACGATCGTCTCCATGGGAGAATAGCAGCCTGCATTGTTGCGAAAGGTGGATATAGATTGTACTAGTGCCGACATTGTGCATGCTCTGTTGCCTGTGTCTATGTGCCTGTGGTTCTGTCAGTGTGATCATGTGATGTATCTGACCCCAGGAATGTGTCAATAAAGTTTCCCCTTCCTGGGACAATGAATTCACGGTGTTATTTCAATTTCCAGGAGTGTATATGTAACTGGTGGTTCTGTAATATTCACACCTCTCGGAACCTGCTTTCTTTAAAACTGGAATTACTGACTTCTTGATGTATTTTGTATGCGTCACATATCGTGCGTACCAGCAGAAATATACAGTAAAAAAAAGGTCCTTTAGAAGACGTTTCCTTGTTTCCCGTACACAGTATGCCCAGTCTTTGTAATATCTGAGTCAATAAAATTTATCATTTTTGTGAATGACACGTTCCACATCATAAAAGATGCACGGTGAACTTAATATGCAGATGGTAAATGGTTTACTAACTATCTTCGTAAATAATTGTACTTTGGAGAATCTAGCAATGTTGTTGTGGTCTTCAGTCCAGAGACTTGTTTGATGCAGCTCTCCATGCTCTTCTATCCTGTGCAAGCTTCTATATCTCCCAGTACCTACTGCAACCTATATTCTTCTTAATGTGTTTAGTGTATTCATCTCTTCGTCTCCCTCTACGAATTTTACCCTCCACGCTGGCCTCTAGTACTAAATTGGTGATCCCTTGATGCCTCAGAATATGCCCTACCAACCGATCCCTTCTTCTAGTCAAGTTGTGCCACAAATTTCTCTTCTATCCAATTCTATTCAATACCTTCTCATTAGTTATGTGATCTACCCATCTAATCTTTAGCATTCTTGTGTAGCACCACATTTCGAAAGCTTCTTTCTATTCACTTCTTGTCTAAACTACTTATCCTCCACGTTTCACTTCCATACATGGCTACACTCCATACAAATACTTTCAGAAACGACTTCCTGACACTTCAATCTATACTCGATGTTAACAAATTTCTCTTCTTCAGAAACGCTTTCCTTCCCGTTGCCAGTCTACATTTTATATCCTCTCTACTTCGACCATCGCCAGTTATTTTGCTCCCCAAGTAGCAAAACTCATTTACTACTTTAGGCGTCTCATTTCTTAATCTAATTCCCGTAGCAATATCACAGCAAATTGTCATTTACTGAGAAATGATACGTGATCAGAAAGACTGAAACGAATCAATTACTCTTCTTTTTGAGCCTCTTCCGGAAAAACTGAATACTGATATTTTCTATCATATCACATTCACTGATTTGCTGTAGAAAACCGCTTATTTCATTCATGGGAATAATTCAGTGGACGACTGGGTACTAACTTTGATTCTTGGTTCCTTTGGGCGGATATAGTAGAAAGGAAGGTGTACCAGGATTTGAAGTCCTGCGAACAACGACTTTATTAGAGATGGAACGCACGCTCCGAGTTGGAAAGGAAATAGAATATGACCTTGCAAAGGAACCACCCCAGCATTTGCCATAAGCGATTTAGTGAAATCGCGGAAAACCCTGTACTCATAAACTGTTCAATGTCAGTGTCTACTGTTTCCATTTACCTGTCCTACTTCGCAAAACTGTTATAATGACAAATCGCGATACGCTAACATGTAAGCAATTTCTTGCCGGCAATTTGACTATCGCAGTGCGTTTCAAACCAGGTATCTCCTTTTTCTTTGTAGGGTTCCATGCCCCAGTTTGTGAAAACCGACTCCTTATGCATCGCTTTGTTCAAATGGTTCAAATGGCTCTGAGCACTATGGGACTTAACAGCTGAGGTCATCAGTCCCCTAGAACTTAGAACTACTTAAACTTAACTAACTTAAGGACATCACACACATCCATGCCCGAGGCAGGATTCGAACCTGCGACCGTAGTGATCGCGCGGTTCCAAACTGAAGCGCCTAGAACCGCTCGGCCACTTCGGCCGGCCGCATCGCTTTGCTGTACGTCGATCCGTCTGTCAGAGTATGCTGATACAATAGCTCCATATTTAGCAATTATATACAACCGCTCGCTAACAGGAAGAACCGTACCTAAGGACTGGAAAATCGCTCAAGTCACACCAATACCCAAAAAGGGAAATAATCCGCTAAATTACAGGCCCATATCACTAACGTCGATTTGCAGTAGGGTTTTGAAATATATACTGTATTCGAACATTATGAAGTACCGCGAAGAAAACGATTTATTCACGTGTAGTCTGCTCGGATTGAGAAAATATCGTTCTTGTCTCTTTATACGCATGAAGTAATAAGTGCTATCGACAGGGGATGTCGAATTGATTCCATATTTTTAGATTCCCAGGAGGCTTTCGACACCTTTCCTCAAAAGCGTCTTCTAACCAAACTGCGTGCCTACGGAGTATCGCCTCAATTGTGCGACTGGATTCGTGATTTCCTGTCAGAAAGGTAACAGTTCGTAGTAATAGGCGGAAAGTCGTCGAGTAAAATGGAAATAATATCCGGCGTTCCCCAAGCAAGTGTTATAGGCCCTCTACTGTTCCTGATCTATATTAACGACATAGGAGACAATCTGAGTACCCCTCTTAGATTGTTTGCAGAAGATGCTGTCATTTAATGTCCTGTAAAGTCATCAGATGACTAAAACGAATTGCAAAACGATTTAGATAAGATATCTGTGTGGTGCGAAAAGTGGCAATTGACCCTGAACAAAGAAAAGTGTGAAGTTATTCACAAGAGTACTAAAAGAAATCCGCTAAATTTCGATTACGCGATAATTCACACAAGTCTGAAGGCTGTAAATTCAGCTAAATACTTAGGGATTACAATTACAAATGACCTAAATTGGAACGATCACATAGATAATGTTGTGGGTAGAGCAAACCAAAGACCGCGATTCATTGGCAGAACACTTTGAAGGTGCAACAGATCTGCTAAAGAGACTGCTTACACCACGCTTGTTCGCCCTATTCAGGAGTACTGCTGTGCGGTGTGGGATCCGCATCAGGTGGGACGGACGGATGACATCGAAAAAGTACAAAGAAGGGCAGCTCGTTTTGTATAATCGTGAATTAGGGGAGATAGTGCCGCAGACATGATACATCTGCATCGACATCTACATCCATACTCCGCAAGCCACCTGACGGTGTGTGGCGGAGGGTACCTTGAGTACCTCTATCGGTTCTCCCTTCTGTTCCAGTATCGTATTGTTCGTAGAAAGAAAGATTGCCGGTATGCCTCTGTGTGGGCTCTAATCTCTCTGATTTTATCCTCACGGTCTCTTCGCGAGATATACGTAGGAGGGAGCAATATACTGCTTGACTCCTCGTTGAAGGTATGTTCTCGAAACTTCAACAAAAGCCCGTATCGAGCTACTGAGCGTCTCTCCTGCAGAGTCTTTCACTGGAGTTTATCTATCATCTCCGTAACGCTTTCGCGATTACAAAATGATCCTGTAACGAAGCGCGCTGCTCTCCGTTGGATCTTCTCTCTCTTCTATCAACCCTATCTGGTACGGATCCCACACCGGTGAGCAATATTCAAGCAATGGGCGAACAAGTGCACTGTAACCTACTTCCTTTGTTTTCGGATTGCATTTCCTACATGAATTGGAGTGGCGGTCATTAAAACAAAGGCGGTTTTCGTTGCGACGGGATCTTCTCACGAAATTTCAGTCACCAGTTTTCTCTTTCGATTTCCAAAAAATTCTGTTGGCACCCACCTACATAGGGAGAAATGATCATCACGATAAAATAAAAGAAATCAGGACTTGCACAAAAAATGGAAATGCTCGTTTTTCCCGCTCGCCGTTCGAGAGTGGAACGGTAGAGAGACAGCTTGAAGGTGGTTCATTGAACCCTCTGCCAGGCACTTTACTACTAGCAGAGTAATCACGTAGATGTAGATAGTTTGTCTCGGGAACGGGCTGACGTATCAAGTTCAAATTTATGTCACATATGAAGGTCTATTAGTCCCTTGGAGTTGTAAAAATTGTAAGTTTTAAGTCACTTCAGGCAAAACATACGGCCATTTCTGTCACATATGTTGACACTCGAAAACACACTCATCAAAACGTATAGGGTGTTTCCCGTGGACCTAGAATATAAAATCTGGTAAGAAGCAAGGTTTCACAGTAAAAGTAAAGGAAAACATCCGAAAAATGGTGATTTTTAACTATATAACACGAAAAATTTTTTTTGTCATATTTATCCGTTGTCTGTCCGTCTGTTAAGATCCTTTTTCTCTGGAGCAGTTTCGCGTATCAAGTTCAAATTTTGTGTCACATACTAAGATGTATGATCCCTTTGCGCTGTAAAAATTGTAAGCTTCTAAGTCAACTCAGTTAAAAAGATACGGCCATTTATGACACATTTTTGGATACTCGCGAACTCAACATCATAGCCTGTAGGGTGCTTCCCGTTGGCCTACAACCATGAAATCCTGCAAGCAGTAGGGTTTCGAGTACAAGTAAAGTAAGAAGTCTGAAACTTTTTGAATATATCATATAAAAAATATCTTTCGCCATTTGATCATACACTGCATTCATCATCTGTCGAAAGCATGATAGACGAACATTACTGAATGCAATCATAAAATGTAAGTTATAGTTACGTAAATAAAAATGCTTTCTTATATCTTCTCTCTGTGTGTATATAAACTAAAATCCCTGCTCGCTTCTTTATTATGTCCGGGCTATTATGTGGAACTATGTAGAGATTTTGTTACTGTCTTGGAATTCCTGGGACCAATATCTTGTCAGTATCGATAATGATAACAGGTAAAAATCATAGAGATTCTCAATACGCAGATTAGACGAACACTGAATGTATAAATACACACTTAATTAAGTTTGCACGGAACCCTCCTTCTCGCATTTGGCCATTTTTTGCTTTTAATTGGCATTAGCATCGCTAAACGGATGTAAGTTCGCTCCTCTTTGAGCAGAATGTTTTAAGTCCAATTTCCATCATTTAACAGGAGACACTTGTGTCTTGTGCCTGAATGTTATATTTATAAATGTTAACCCCAAATAATAAAACTTCTTGGTTAAAATATTGAAAACAGACTTATACCCGTTTGCACAAGCTAAGTTTCATAATTCCCCCTGAGAAAATAATAATATTTCTTTTCGCCTTATTTACGTACTTCTTATCCAGTGTCTCCAGAAGAAGAGGGAATTCTCCTCGATACTTCAATGGACAGTAGCTGCCATCACGAAAACAACAGTGAATAATATGTGGCCACAAATGATTTAGCTATTTTGCGCCCTTTAAATACAAAATCATTATCCACACTGCTACTCGTGCTACTTATAACTGTCGTAGTACTGTGCAATGAAAAATATTGATAATACTTGAACGTGTGTAGCACTTTGTGCTTATAATATATTCTCATAAATAAGTTCTCGAAGCATAGCATTTTACTATAGCTTCTGAATTTTTAATACGGTCTGTGAAGACGGCAAAACAGTGGTGTTTGTAACTATTAAACCAGTATTATTTCCAGTAACAGTGTACATACCTTTCTGTTCCGTAACATAGAAGCATTTCCGTCATAAATGACGCGACTTCACTGCTGGTGGTGCGATTTAACATCGAATATGTCGCAAATTCTGCGGTGTTTTCGGTGGAAACACTGTTAAAATTACCGCGCCAGTACCCGCATTCCCGCTCGTGGCAGCACCGTCCTGTATTTTTGAAGTTCAAACTTCAAGATGCGTCACGTGACCCACGCTAACCGCCATCTTTGTCTGCTGTATAAACAAGAGGCCGGGGAACCTTAACGATTTCGACAGTTTTGTGCTGGTTAACGTGTTTTTAAGTGTTTTTTAGTGCTTTAAAATGTCTGGGGAGAAAGCCGATATCAAGAAGGAGAACGCTACGGATGCCGCAAACAAGGTAATACTATAATATCGTCTCTATATGCATGAGAAGTTGTTATTCCACGCTGAGCCAACGTGATGCGTGAGAAAACGGAAGGTGAACCTAAGCTGTTGGAAATTAACCGTTGTAAGGCGCTTTAAATTATTAAACAGCAGTGAAATTATTGACAATTGGGCGTTTATGTTGCCGGAAATCGCATGAAAATTATTGGAACACGCAAGCATTGTATAGGGAATCTAATTTTAAAGATTGCTGTTTGCCCTTCAATGGCGGGATGGTGTTATAAACTTCGGCCATAGCGTCCATCTGGCGGGAAAGCGGCGAACTTCGTTATCGGCGGTAAATGAATGTAGATTAAATATCTGTTGCCCAGTTTATTAATAAGTAGGCATTGCAGTTATATAATTAAAACTGAATCTAAGAAAACTTTATTGGAATTTGAAAATTTTATTTTACATGCGGTGTGGCGTATGTTAATAGGTAGAAGGGGACAAACATGTTCGCACCGGTAAGGTGTTTTGCAGTAGATTATTTCATATTCTTCAGGGCTTTGAATAAGTAAATATAACATAAATATAAATTTGATGTTGAGATAATTACCGGCATGGTGTGCATAATATGGCTGAGATGGTAGAAAAAGTGGAAAATCACATTGCCTGTTAGCACCTAACCTGTTATATGTATATTTTTTATGGTGTTGGCGGTTACGTGAAAGCCCAGAACGCGTTTTGCAGCTTATGTAGCATTATACTTTGTATGTATTGATTGTTTCAAATGAAATCTGGTAAGAAGATCCCACTCGTTATTCATTTGCAGAGAGATAATCAACGGTGAGTAAAGAGAGTGGGATTCAGAATATAGTTGCACACTTTTTTTTTTCTTGTCAGAAATCTGTAGCAAATTGATTTGCATACATTTTAAAGATTAAGATTCAGGTCTACATACCCTGTGATGTTCAAGGTAACTTTTATTGTGGTGGGTTATTTCATAAATCAGTATATAGTAATACGAAGAATATTGTGTGCAATGTTGCAGTTGTAGAGTGTGTGTGTGGAGATGGTATTCTGTAACCCATTACGCATTTGTTTCACGTCCATGCCATGCCAAGTGATTCATATTTCTGTGCTCTGAACATTAGTTTTCTTGCCTTGTTTGGCAGTCCACACTGTGTGTGCCTTAGTGCTGTACCATGTTGAAAATGTTAGTCTTTGATTCATTAAAACACAATTTAGCCGCTGAAATGTTGTTCTGTGTAATCATTACCTACTTAAAATCAAAGGAAACATACAGCAGTTGATTATTTGAATGCCATAACATGGTTACTATTGTGCATTATCTACAAACCTTTGAGCAGTTTAGTTACATACATTTGTTTTTACAGGAGGGAGAGGATGAAACGCCCCAGGGTGGGCGGCAAAGAAAAAGTGGCAGTAAGCGTGTCTCCACAATTACTCGATTAGCACAGGAAGGAGAAGCCCTTGTAAAGGTAATTGTCTGGAGCAGCTGTGTCTCTTTTTTTATGGCATGCAATTTCGCGAATAAGAGTTTTTTCTACAGTAATGGCAAATTTTATTGGTTATGTGAATTTTAGGTTTCGTCTTTTGAAGAAATGTATACATTTTCACTGTAGTCTCACACTTTTGCTAAAAATTAATGTTCAGGATTCTGCTATTGCATATGTTTGACAAACACTGATAAGTGATAAACAAGATGTCTATAACTGCCTTGATTCTTCAGAATTGTGATCAGTTTCATTGTTTAACTGTAAAGGAACAGAACTACTGCAGGAAAGGACTGTTGATGGTTAAACCTTCCAGTTACATAAAACAATGTACTTTGATGACGCCATTTACTTCCCACTTCTGTGTGTAGTGAGCTTCTGAAGTCTTGCTCTGTGTTGCATATTGCACCCAGCTACAGTTGACCTGTCTAGTAGTGTCCATCAGTACAGCTTTTTCCTTTTTCTTTTTTCCCAGTGTAGTACAAATTATTGTGAAACAAAGGAGTAGTGCATTTGACTTAAGCTACCAGCAGACTGCTCAATAAGTGTACATTTGTCTCCGATTAAATGTGTATGTTTTGCAGATGCTGTGCTAAAAATATATTGCTTTTTAGGACTTAAATAAGGACGATGCTGGCTCAGAAAACAGGAGAAGAACACGCTCGTCAACACGAGGTGCTGTTTCCACACCGCCCCCTCCGCCGGCAAAGAGAGAAAAGAAGACACCTCCATCTGGTGGGGGAAGAGGTTTGTTGTGCAAATCTTCTGTATATCAGTTTACAACTAGTCCGATCAAATGGACCAAGAGATTTGGTGAACTAATAAAAGTTAATATAGTACACTGTTTTGAGTCTAGTTTATTAGTCATCATAGTGCGTGAATTTTGAAGTAGGTGTTTTCCTGTACTCCCACTAACAAAATTTTGTGGGTTCTGTAGGATATTTTTCGAATATTTTGGCATTGGGGTCCAGGACCACCTGTGACTTGTTGCTAGATAATATTGTAACTCTATTCTGTTTTTACACCAATTGTCTCAGTTTCTGTGCAAATATGTGCACTGCAGTGAAAAAGGTAGCAATATGCAATCAGTGAAAGAGACTACATGAAACACAGAGTAGTAAACCAACCCACAGATATCTGTGAAGGTACACTGGTGTGCAAAATCTTAGGGATGAAAGTAACTTAAGCATGAAGTTTCTGACAAGTAACATAGCTTGATGAAACTTAGCCTATACCTATGCTACAGTATAATGCCGAAGGTAACTGAAAGATATACGTAATGACACAAACAGAAATGACACTTGTATGTAAAGACAATGCTTACCCTGAAGTCGTGGCAATTCATGATGGCCCCATGCACATTAGGTAAGGTGAGACGTGGTTCTTAAGAGGGTGTGTGATCGCCACAGTTCGCCATGCTTGTTCTGCGACATGCTCCCATGCTGGCCATAAGGCCGGTAAGGAGTTCTTGTGGTAGGGCATTGCATTCCTCCTCCAGCTCAATTGACAAGTACTAGATAGTCGTCGGTGTGCATGAAAATGGCACCTTATGTGTCCGAAACGCATCCGTGCTGTGCTCAATAGGATCTAAGTTGGGTAAGGCGGGAACAGGTAGACCAGTCCATTCGCCAAGTTACTTCTAATTCCAAGAGCTTCTCCACTTAAACTGTTTGATGCAGGTGTGCAGTGTCATCCATTAAAATGAAGTCTGGGCCATACACACCTCTTATCCGCCGCTCGTGGTCTCGCGGTTGCGTTCTCGCTTCCCGAGCACGGGGTCCCGGGTTCGATTCCCGGCGGGGTCGGGGATTTTCACCTGCCTCGAGATGACTGGGTGTTTGTGTTGTCCTCATCATTTCATCATCATCCAGGAAAGTGGCGAAATTGGACTGAGCAAAGATTGGGTAATTGTACGGGCGCTGATAACCACGCAGTTGAGCGCCCCACAAACCAATCATCATCATCATCATCATCATCACATACACACCTCTTAAAGATGCCTTTGGGAAAGGAGTACAGTATGACTGTTGGCAAGTGAATGTGCTGTATTCTAAGATTAGGAAGTCAGTGAGCCCTTGGAATATTGTGTGCCGCCACATACAACACATGTACCACTGAAATGATCGTGTTCAACAATCCTGCTCATACAGTGAGAGACGGGAACGTAATGAATCCAGGAACAATGTCGAACGTGATGGTTTTGGTGCTCCACAATTTGTGGCATAATGTTGCATGGGCATACTGACCTCCAAATCTTTGGTTGCTGTACACTCATTGGTGAACTTTACTGTGTCACTGTATATTTCCTCCATGTGTGTTTTTTCAGGGATGTGTTCGGCCCAAACTGAATTTTTACAGCAGGGTATTTGATGAATGGAGTGATCTACCTGTTCCCCTGTCTTTTAAGTCCCAACAAGCATTTGGGGGACGTGTTGAGGAGATGTATTTGAGTGCGTCCACATATACCAACCACCATCCTCAGTTGTCAGCCGTGCTGGTGGAGGAACACAATGCCCCAACCTTGTAGCCAGCATTTGAATGTTGCAGAGCATGCATTGCTGTCCATGCTTGTCGCACACCATATTTGGTAAAAGTTAGAGGGGCTGCATGTGCACTAGCTTGTGAAGTGTGTGTTGGTAACGTCTGTTGCGATGGAGTGTAACAATGCTATAGTAGCAGCTGAATGAAAGGACCATTTTCGTTACTCAATTTTCTTAGTTTCTTGGAATTTATCGTATGTTTGATCATTGGCACTAATGCCCTGCAGCGTACATCATTTTACAGTGTTTGTTGTCCACTGTGAAAGGATCAGATTTTTACGTGTGTGTGTGTGTGTGTGAAGTATATAATTCAAATACAACTAAAAACAGTTGCTTCTAAGGAGAGTAGGATGTGCTACTTTGTGTGTTGATGACTGCAAGGAATTCTGTTAGGAAAAGCTTGATGTTAATAATCTGTGATGGGGCAAAGTCAGTCTCTCTCTCTCTCTCTCTCTCTCTCTCTCTCTCTCTCTCTCTCTCTCTCTCTCTCTCTCTCTCTCTCTCTCTCTCTCTCACACACACACACACACACACACACACACCTCCCCATTGCACTTCTTTGATTTTTGGGTGGTGTGTCATACTGCTGTAGGGACAGTGTCTTCTTAGACAAAAGTCATTTCACAGTGTATACATGCCCTTGGATGCAAGGTGTCACGAGATAAATAAACATTTTTAATAGTCAAATAATGGAAAGAGTAAAACTAATCATTCTTCACGTAGTTGCATTGAGCGATCAACAAGTACACAAATGAAATTGAATCTGCAGTGATGAGAAATCACTCGCCCGTTATGCTCAAGGGCTTACGGAGGCCTGAACTAATGGGCACTAGTCTTCAAGCTTAGTCCACAAACGAATCACCTGTCCCATTCCCATATCATTAATTTCATAACCACCTCCACTAATCTGCTAGACTGGACTGGAACATGTAACCACTTACTCTACCAGTGGTTTTGCTACCTTCCATTGTGGCTTAAAATATCTTTTCTCTATCTCCCAAAGTGGTAGTCCGTTGATATCTGATGTATATGAAATATTCTGCTTCGACCAAGTACCCTCTCCTTAGACACCCTGCCATGTGGGTTGTATCTCTGTGGATATGGTAGATGTAGATTTAAGACCTGTCTATGCAGCCAACCAAGCACATCCTATTCCAGTCCTGTCTGTGCTGTGTGGTACCCTATCAGAGACAGAGCTACCTTCGAGAGCAGTTCTGTCATATACTGGCTCTCTTGTAACTTCTGTAACTCTTGTTATGTGGGGGTGCACGGATCAGGTCCTCGCTCTAACAACCTACATCGAAGCGGGCTTCCAAAGACAGCAAAAAACATCAGTGGTATTTGTTGACCTGACGGCGGCGTTCGACACTGTCTGGAGACAGGGCCTGATTTATAAGCTCCTCCGCATCGTGCCATGTCTAAAAACGGCTAACCTTATCAACGAAATGCTCTGCAATAGACCATTCCAGGTTGTCATCGGTAACAACAGAAGTAAATTCATGAAACTTAATAATGGCCTGCCCCAAGGTTCAGTACTGGCTCCACTGCTTTACAGCATGTATATAGCCGATATGCCTAGCACGAGATCCAAAATGTTCGGATATGCGGACGACTGGGCCTTGGCCACACAACATCGAGTGATGGAGGAAACTGAGATCACACTATCCAGCGATTTGACCACTCTAGGAAAATACTTCCGTGACTGGAGGCTCCAACCCAGCCCATCCAAAACAGAGGCCACTCGTTTCCACCTGAACAACAAATTAGCAAACAAAGAGCTCAAGATCCGCTTTGATGGCGGCATTCTTCCATATAATAGAACACCAAAGTATCTGGGCGTGACACTCGATAGAACATTGAGCTATAAACACCACCTTGTAAACACTGCTGAAAAAGTCAGAACTAGAAACAACATTGTCCAAAAGCTTTGTGGCACTAGTTGGGGGTCCACTGCCTCCGTTCTGCGTAGCTCTGCGTTAGGACTTGTCTATTCTGCAGCAGAGTACTGTTCCCCAATATGGTTAAATAGTGCTCACATCAAGAAGGTAGATGCAGTCTTGAACCAAACGATGAGGATTATCTCTGGAACGATCAGGTCAACTCCTGTCCAATGGCTGCCTGTATTGAGCCATATCCCGCCGCCACATTTGCGCAGAGAACACGCACTTGTCAGGGAGTGTCGAAAAATCCAAAATAGCCCAGATCTTCCTATCCACACCCTGAGTAATGGAATTGAGCAAAATAGATTGAAATCCAGACAACCCCCTCTCGCAAGTGCCAAAGATCTGGTAAAGAACGCTTTTATTCTTGAGGAGAGAAGAATGAATTCACATTCGTTATTTCCATCAATGAATTCACATTCGTTAATTTCATCTTTTTACAACAGAACTACCGTATTTACTCGAATCTAAGCCGCACTTTTTTTCCGGTTTTTGTAATCCAAAAAACCGCCTGCGGCTTAGAATCGAGTGCAAAGCAAGTGGAAGTTCTGAAAAATGTTGATAGGTGCCGCCACAACTAACTTCTGCCGTCGAATATATGTAGCGCTACACAGGCATCCTTTGTAGGCACAAAGATAAATACTGGCGCCAATACCTCTGCGTCTGCGCCATTGAAAAACAAAAAAATTGGAAGACGAGCATTTTTCTCCGCCAGAGTTTCGACCACTGCATTTTCATACATTATCCAACGAAGTAAATACAAATTCCGTATTGTTCATCTTCGAATTTCAATGTACTACGAAAATCCGACTGGTAATACTGGGATTTTTGTCAATATGGCCAACTCTACGTTCTGAATTTTTTCCTACCTGTGAGAAGAGATGGTTGCTAATAGGAACCTGATGAAATATGAATCACATGCAGTATTCTCTTCACCACAAGAATAATACGAATATAAACATTTTGCCTTGTATTCTTTCGTGTTTGCTTCTATCTCATTTAAATCCTGTCTGCCAAATAAACTACGAAACTAGAGTGAGACAACAGCAAACGCGGAAGAATATACGTATCGTGTCATGTTTATATTCGTATTACTCTTATGCCTAATAGTGATACAATCAGAAATGAAGCACGGCAACTGACTAGATTTTTAAATCTAAGATGACTAATTTCTGTGCAGAATTTGATGTACTAAAGAAGCGGCCGCAAAGATTTTCAAATGGAGAAAAATTTTCGCCATACTTTCCTTCAGAACATGTTATATCATACGCAGTCTATTATTTGGTTCTTGTTGATCATTATCAAAGAAAGCAGCAGTGTAAGTAACAACAAATAGCAGTCTCTTGCCATTGTTTCGCTAATGTGACGATTCCTCTCTTTTTTTAATTGTAGGCGGCGGTAGCGCGCACAAAAGCAATCCATGCCGCGAGCAGCGACAGGCTGTAAACACGCACTATCAGAATGCGACAAACAATGCATTACACAGTATAGTAATGCATTTTCAGCTTAGAGTGACTGACGTAAACACCTATAACATAGAAAACGGCACTTATCAGATCAAAGCAAAATAAGCAATCGATTCAAACCAGACGAAGCACGTGAAAAAGGAAGGGTATCCGTATAAATACGGACGGAGCGCCTGACGCATAGCAATGGCTACCTGGTAAAGCTTAACTGCTAAGCTTTCGACTCGAACGAAACTACTGTAGCTGTATCGTCATTCATTCGACCTAAATTGTGTCTCATATTACAATGGACCAACTTTGTTTCGATTTGGAGGAGCGGCCTAAAACTTTTCTCTCCCCTTGAATTTCGAGTCTCAAATTTCAGGTGCGGCTTAGATTTGGTAATTTTTTTTTCCCCTTATTTCGAGTCTCATATTTCAGGTGCGGCTTAGATTCGAGTAAATACGGTATTGCCTTTCAATCTAACCTAGCCTTGGGAAACACTACAGATGTGATTGACACTGCAAATAAGATTTTGTATTCAGATAGAAAAAGTTTGAAAGTGCTATACATCAATAGCAAGGATACTAATATGAAGAAACCTCAAAGTGAACAAAAGGTTGTCCACCTAATTTGAGGAGCATCTTTTGTGGCGTACAGATGTCATCTGATTAAGAGCATGCCATAGTATATGCTTAGTATGGGGAGTTGCATAAAACTAGTCTTCCACTGATGACGATAATAATCATAAATAATCTTCTGCAAAGCAGTTTAGTGCACAGTGTATTTTAAGGCCGAATAGTGCTACTGGTGTTCTGCTGGTGGTTTAGATTGTTTTGACGAATGTGTAATTACTCATTAACTGTTGGCTATTTTGCTCATTTCAAGATATCGTCCTTAATTTTCAGGCTCGAAGCGTGGTCGTCCCAAGAGAGATGCCGACGAGAAAGAGGCTGCCGGTGGAGCTGACGAAGATGCGGGGGCGCCACCAGAGAAGAAGGTGGCAGAGCAGAAGGAGGAGGGTGACGCAGGCAGTGCCGAAGACAGGGCCGACTCTGGCAAGGATGCGGCCCCGGCAGAAACCTCTGCTACAGCGCAAGAGGACAAATCTGAGAAAATGGATGTAAGTCTGTAGTTATTGTTCAACAAGAATCATGGTCAATTTTTTTCTATATGCTGTCTTCCACTTTTGTCTGTAAACCCACACCTGTCCCTATATCTTTCTTCAGGTGTGGCTATCTATTCTGGCACTGATCTCATTAATAGTGTACAATCACACAAACATTATATTAACATCAAAATTTGTATCATGTTTAAATGCAGGCATTGTGTGTGTCTATTTTCATTTACAAATCACTTAAAATGATGAGTTCAGATGGAGATCTTTCATGCACGGGCAAATGCAGCCTATTTTGTCGAAGCAGAAATTATAACACCAGTACAGTTAAGTATGACACACAATGCTCCAAATGACCATATCCCAGAGGCTGTAAGCACGTTTGCTTCTGTTAGGTAATCATGTAGCAGGTCACACGATGCCATTTGTTATTTACCATTAAAAACACCTAAAAATAATGAGCAGTGTTTATTCTCTCTCTGCTTTACCATCTGAACTTTACATGTACACTATGCGACGCTTAAATCTGGACAAATGACTTTTTTTAATTAAATTTATTAAAACAAAATACAAATGAAAATCCTTTTACATATTAGTAGTAGTATCTTTCAAGAGTAACATAACATCCCGTTGAGCCACAATGAGTGCATCCATTCTTGTACTGAAGTGGTCGCTCACATTACAACAGCACTGTCCATATTCGTGAATGCTGCTTAGATAGCAGTGCGCAGAGATGTGACATTAGCATGCCTCATCTTATTGGTAACTCTTTAGACTATGCTCCAAAGATAGTAGTCAAGGGGGTTCAAATCCAAACTTTACGGAGGCCGGAACTCCTTTGACCAGAACATGTCAACATTATCTGAGAGCCAGTTTTGGACTAAATGGCTCTTATCAGCCCCTCCTCTGCCAAGCATTGTTTGCTTGCTGACATTCAGTACTGATTAGAATTTCCTCTCAATTGCCACGGATCCTCCGGAATCAGCGCCAGAGGCTTTTCGATGACTGCTGCGGTATGACAAGAGTTTCCTCGAATAAGGTTTCCTCACCAGGTTAGCGGAACCCTCCCCAAACTTCTCCGAAGCATTATACTTGGCCACGTATCGTAAACAGTTGCATCTTTAGTACCCGAAGATTCTTAACTATCTCAATGGGGGAATGGCCAGCACAAAGACTTTGCATAATTGCAGCTCTTTGGTTTTACCTTGTCTGTTTCAACTCGGCCATTTTGAGGTTCTGACTGACGGATGCCTAGGGCTTTTGAGAGCCTCCGCCGGAACTATGATGTGGTGGGAAATTCAAATTGAAATGTGTCCAGATTCAAGTATCGCATGCTGTGCAGTCATTCATAACCTCCTGTATGACACCCTTATTCCCGTGGGAGCTGTACTACTATTTACGGCACTCTACCTGCCATTTCTGGCTGAAAGCAAGGGGAAACTACGGCCGTAATTTTTCCCGAGGGCATGCAGCTTTACTATATGATTAAATGATGATGGCGTCCTCTTGGGTAAAATATTCCGGAGGTAAAATAGTCCCCCATTCGGATCTCCGGGCGGGGACTACTCAGGAGGATGTCGTCATCAGGAGAAAGAAAACTGGCGTTCTACGGATCGGAGCGTGGAATGTCAGATCCCTTAATCGGGCAGGTATGTTAGAAAATTTAAAAAGGGAAATGGTTAGGTTAAAGTTAGATCTAGTGGGAATTAGTGAAGTTCGGTGGCAGGAGGAACAAGACTTCTGGTCAGGTGACTACAGGGTTATAAACACAAAGTCAAATAGGGGTAATGCAGGAGTAGGTTTAATAATGAATAGGAAAATAGGAATGCGGGTAAGGTACTACAAACAGCATAGTGAACGCATTATTGTGGCCAAGATAGATACGAAGCCCACACCTACTACAGTAGTACAAGTTTATATGCCAACTAGCTCTACAGATGACGAAGAAATTGAAGAAATGTATGATGACATAAAAGAAATTATTCAGATAGTGAAGGGAGACGAAAATTTAATAGTCATGGGTGACTGGAATTCGAGTGTAGGAAAAGGGAGAGAAGGAAACATAGTAGGTGAATATGGATTGGGGCTAAGAAATGAAAGAGGAAGCCGCCTGGTAGAATTTTGCACAGAGCACAGCTTAATCATAGCTAACACTTGGTTTAAGAATCATGATAGAAGTTTGTATACATGGAAGAACCCTGGAGACACTAAAAGGTTTTAGATAGATTATATAATGGTAAGACAGAGATTTAGGAACCAGGTTTTAAATTGTAAGACATTTCCAGGGGCAGATGTGGACTCTGACCACAATCTATTGGTTATGACCTGTAGATTAAAACTGAAGAAACTGCAAAAAGGTGGGAATTTAAGGAGATGGAACCTGGATAAACTGAAAGAACCAGAGGTTGTACAGAGTTTCAGGGAGAGCGTAAGAGAAAAATTGACAGGAATGGGGGAAAGAAATACAGTAGAAGAAGAATGGGTAGCTTTGAGGGATGAAGTAGTGAAGGCAGCAGAGGATCAAGTAGGTAAAAAGACGAGGGCTAGTAGAAATCCTTGGGTAACAGAAGAAATATTGAATTTAATTGATGAAAGGAGAAAATATAAAAATGCAGTAAATTAAGCAGGCAAAAAGGAATACAAATGTCTCAAAAATGAGATCGACAGGAAGTGCAAAATGGCTAAGCAGGCATGGCTAGAGGACAAATGTAAGGATGTAGAGGCGTATCTCACTAGGGGTAAGATAGATACTGCCTACAGGAAAATTAAAGAGACCTTTGGAGATAAGAGAACGACTTGTATGAACATCAAGAACTCAGATGGAAACCCAGTTCTAAGCAAAGAAGGGAAAGCAGAAAGGTGGAAGGAGTATATAGAGGGTCTATACAAGGGCGATGTACTTGAGGACAATATTATGGAAATGGAAGAGGATGTAGATGAAGATGAAATGGGAGATACGATACTGCGTGAAGAGTTTGACAGAGCACTGAAAGACCTGAGTCGAAACAAGGCCCCCGGAGTAGACAACATTCCATTGGAACTACTGACGGCCTTGGGAGAGCCAGTCCTGACAAAACTCTACCATCTGGTGAGCAAGATGTATGAAACAGGCGAAATACCCTCAGACTTCAAGAACAATATAATAATTCCAATCCCAAAGAAAGCAGGTGTTGACAGATGTGAGAATTACCGAACAATCAGCTTAATAAGCCACAGCTGCAAAATACTAACACGAATTCTTTACAGACGAATGGAAAAACTAGTAGAAGCCGACCTCGGGGAAGATCAGTTTGGATTCCGTAGAAATGTTGGAACACGTGAGGCAATACTGACCTTACGACTTATCTTAGAAGAAAGATTAAGGAAAGGCAAACCTACGTTTCTAGCATTTGTAGACTTAGAGAAAGCTTTTGACAATGTTGACTGGAATACTCCTTTCAAATTCCAAAGGTGGCAGGGGCTAAAATACAGGGAGCGAAAGGCTATTTACAATTTGTACAGAAACCAGGTGGCAGATATAAAAGTCGAGGGACATGAAAGGGAAGCAGTGGTTGGGAAGGGAGTAAGACAGGGTTGTAGCCTCTCCCCGATGTCGTTCAATCTGTATATTGAGCAAGCAGTAAAGGAAACAAAAGAAAAATTCGGAGTAGGTATTAAAATCCATGGAGAAGAAATAAAAACTGAGGTTCGCCGATGACATTGTAATTCTGTCAGAGACAGCAAAGGACTAGGAAGAGCAGTTGAATGGAATCGATGGTGTCTTGAAGGGAGGATATAAGATGAACATTAACGAAAACAAAACGAGGATAATGGAATGTAGTCGAATTAAGTCGGGTGATGTTGAGGGTATTAGATTAGGAAATGAGACACTTAAAGTAGTAAAGGAGTTTTGCTATATGGGGAGCAAAATAACTGGTGATGGTCGAAGTAAAGAGGGTATAAAATGTAGACTGGCAATGGCAAGGAAAGCGTTTCTGAAGAAGAGAAATTTGTTAACATCGAGTATAGATTTAAGTGTCAGGAAGTCATTTCTGAAAGTATTTGTATGGAGTGTAGCCATGTATGGAAGTGAAACATGGACGGTAAATAGTTTAGACAAGAAGAGAATAGAAGCTTTCGAAATGTGGTGCTACAGAAGAATGCTGAAGATTAGATGGGTAGATCACATAACTAATGAGGAAGTATTGAATAGGATTGGGGAGAAGAGAAGTTTGTGGCACAACTTGACCAGAAGAAGGGATCAGTTGGTAGGACACGTTCTGAGGCATCAAGGGATCACCAGTTTAGTATTGGAGGGCAGCGTGGAGGGTAAAAATCTTAGGGGGAGACCAAGAGATGAATACACTAAGCAGATTCAGAAGGATGTAGGTTGCAGTAGGTACTGGGAGAGGAAGAAGCTTGCACAGGATAGAATAGCATGGAGAGCCGCATCGAACCAGTCTCAGGACTGAAGACCGCAACAACAAAAACAAACCTGCCATTTCTCAAGCAGAAAACTTCTGGTGCTAAAATTTTGCCTGTTTCAAGATCAAAGGATATCTGTGGGTACAACTAAAATTAAAACAAATTTGGATGTGCTTAGTGACTTTGAGATCAATACTTTCTCGGAAGTTATAATTTTAGGTGATTTTTGTAGGAAATAGACTTCAAAACAAGTTTATGTCACTGCAGATTGCATAAGTGCTGTGATAATTGAGTGAAGATAGCACTTCTCTCAACAGTGTCGATCCTTGGATGTGTGTATCTGAATTTCTCTCTCAGAACTCTCTCATGACGTAATACCTCACTCTTCTGCACCCATACATACATTTTGTATCCTCTACTGCCACTGTTACCAGTGGTGGTAGTATTATTGCTATTATAATTATTAATCATTGCTATTATTCCAAATGGTCATAGATGCATCCAAATCTTGTCAGATAATCTCTCTGCTGATAGTGAAGCAGCTGCAAGACAAAAGCAATTTTCCTTTATTTTTACATGTGTTTCTTCTCAGCCTGAAGCATCTTAAGAACTATGGTAAATTCAAATGTGTTACAATAGCATCAAGTGAAATAAAATCACGTACTCAACACTAACTCCTTTTTGGTAACCAAGGGCCTCATATTAAATGTTTATGGCCGTGTGCATCGCTGCTGTCAGACATAAAGGGTTACAGTTATCTTAAACTCTGTCAGGTACATTCAAAGATAAACCAACAAGAAGTAACATTTCTTGTTGGGGAGCCAGAGCCCTATCAGTATACACTTTGGTGCGAAAGCACCTCATTAAACATAATGCAAGGCAAGAAACAAAAGTATCATGAAACCTTATGATATAACTGACACCTTTTTGGGCTTCAACACATTTTCGAATTTGCATGTTTCGCTCTTTATGCGTTTGGCTTAATGACGTACTTTCCCACCAAAGTGTCTGTCAGTGCAAAAAGAAATGATACTTCCTGCTGGTTTTTAACTTCTGAATGTAACTGACAATATAGTTTACAATAACTACAGATTGTCCATAAAGTCCGTGAACACTTTCAATCCTACCTACCCCTCCCCCCGGCCCTACACACACACACACACACACACACACACACACACACACACACACACACTGTGAGTGGCCCGGCAGATGTCAATACATTAATCATATTCTTGCCATACTCGTCCCAGCATGGCATCGTCAACTGTGGCAGTCTCTCCTGGAGCTCTGCTACACCACGTGGTAGAGGCAGTACATACATCAGATCTTTAATGTGTCCCCACAGAAAAAAGTCACACGGAGTGGGATCTGGTGACCGAGTAGGCCATTTTGTGAAATGGCTGTCCCCTTCTGTAGCACGGCCGATCCATCAATGCGGCAGCTCCATGTTCGGGTACCCACGAACTTCATGATGAAAATAGGATAGAGCCCCATCCTGCTGAAAGATGAACGGAGAGTCCGATTGCATTTGAGGCATAAGCCACTGCTGCAACATGTCCAAGTAGGAATATCCAGTGACTGTGCTCTCAGCAAAGAAGAATGGCCCGTACAGTTTGCGACGTGACAAGGCACAAAAAGCATTTATCTTTGGGGAATCACGCTCAAATTCAATGCATTTGTGTGGATGCTTTGTTCACCAGATTTGACAGTTATGCATGTTCACTTTCCCATTTGTGTGAAAAGTGGCTTCGTCGCTAAAGATTAAGTGATCAGCAATGCTACCCTCATTCTCATTCAGTTGTTGCAACTGTGAACAAAACTCAGTGTGTGTCATTGTCATTGAGCCTCTGCACTAGCTTTAATTTGAATGGTTTCATAGACAGCTACTGTCACAGGACTTCCCACACTGTCATTGGAGCCATTTCGAGTTCGCAGGATGCACAACGCACCGATTTCCTTAGACTCCTTATGACTGTCTTTTGTACGCGTTCCACATTCACTTCACTCACACTGGGTCGTCGGCTTCTCTTTGCTGGGCACAAGCAACCTGTCATAACAAATTTGTTGTGCCAGTGGTAAATGGCCTTCCTTGTTAGTGGCTTCTTACCATACTTGGTTCTATACATCTGTTGAACAGCTGTAGCGCACTTGTTTTTGTCGAACTCGGACACACAGAATGCTCGCTCCGCACCTGAACTCGCCATGTTTGCGACTAGTGTTGACTACAGGCAAATTTACAAACTATGCTGTGAAGGTATACATGAAAAAAACATTAAGGGTTTCTCTTCAAAATGACATATGTATGATATCTGTACAATGTTTGGTTCTTGTGCAATAAATAATTGAAAGTGTTCCCAGACTTTATGTACACCCTGTATAACACAGCTGGCTTACTCCATTTAATGTCTTGACATCAGGGCTGTACACCTCCAGAAACATTTAATGCGTTACCACTGGCTACTAAAAGTGAGTTTCTCTGTTGTAAGTTGAGTCTTTGATTTTATTTATTGTTGTAACTTATTAAACTTCCCACAGTTATTGTGTAGATGTTATCATTTGATGAGCAAAATGTGTAAAAATAAAGTTTTTTGCGACTTTCAGCTGCTACACAACCTTATAATTTCTATGCTCTCTGTTCTCCTGCAAGAGATACTGCGCTATCTAAACATCTTCCCTGCCTCTATTTTGCATATTAATGTATGTTTTCTAACTTAGGTGGACACTCCGAAGGAAGAATCGGATACAACGGCGGAAGCAGACAGTGAGAAGAGAGGGGAACAGGCGAAACCTACTGCGGAGACCCCGAGTTCTGGTGAAGCCACTGCAGAAGAAAAACCTACCGAAGGAGAGGAGAAAGACAATGCAGAGGACAAGCCGGCAGCTGCGCCACTGGCAGCACCGGCCGCTCCACCGGTGGAAAACGATTCGGGCAAGGACGCTGTCACATCTGCTGAGCCCAAGGATGCTGCTGCCCCTTCACCTGCCAAGGAGGTCAGTTATCGCCAAAAATAAATTCCCTATTGTCAAACTCCTAGTTTTATATCTACATACGGCCATATTTGTAATGTAGGTAAATGCATTGTCATTGAAGTTCGGTAGAATGCACCATGCCTTCAGTTGTTAATGGAATAGTGTTGCTCGTGTTCACTATTCAGCGTGTGTGTGTGTGTGTGTGTGTGTGTGTGTGTGTGTGTGTGTGGCTCGAAGAATAATGATGAGCTAAGAATGTGTGTGCATAGCCACTTTATGAAAAGAAGTGCTTCAAGCAGAGAAAGTTGCCCACCAAATTTGCTTACACTGCCATTATCTAATTTGCTAATGGCAAAGGGAGCTCTTGGTTTGGACAGGGATGTGCCCTGTGTTTTTGTGAAAAGAAACCTCTCGAACTAAGTATAAATTTCTGTGTCCGTGCCTATATAACACCACAAATTGAAGAATTAGAAATGCAGTCTTTTTCAGACTCGTGTGCTGAATGTTCATCTTCATAATAATTTTACAAGAGTTCATTTATACTTGCTTTATATAATTTTCGCTATTATGTATTAGATAACGTAATAAGCTGTGTATGAACTGTTGTGGCGCTCAATGCAACTTCAAACATCTGAACCTGCTTACTCTATTCGAGCCTTGGTCTCCCTCTACAATTTTTAGTTCACACGCTTCCATCCTCTTTTTAAACTAATACTTTCTTGCCTGGCGACATAACCTGTAACATATAAACATCCCTTCTCTCTGTCAGGTCGTACCATAAATTTTTCTTGCTGATTGGATTCTCAGTTATCCAATCTACTTATGTAATTTTCAGTGTCCTTCTGTAGTACCACATTTCAGAAGCTCGTACATGGTGATTCTAAAAGAACAGATTTCAGATTACGTACAATGAAAGGTAAACCAATTTCACATGTAACTAAATAAAGCAAGGTTCAAAATATTGTGTGTGTGTGTGGGGGGGGGGGTTGTTGTTGTTGTTGGTGGTGGTGGTGGTGGGGGGGGGGGCGCTCACACACACACACACACACACACACACACACACACACACACACACACACTCTTTTTCATGCACTAAACTCGAGCACCAAGTGTTGCTTGAGAAATGTCGAAGTGGGTGCCCATTTCGTTCCAAACGTGAGTCAACAGATCTCCGTTTATTGAATCAACAGCTTCTCAGGTCTTGAAGAGTAGCTGCCATAGGTGGGACAGAGACTTGGTCAGTCATGTACCCCCACAGAAAAACATGGTGTCCCATGAAGCCAAAAGCAATTAACAAGATGTTGTTCACAAATTGCAACACACAATTATTTCTCTTGTAGTGTAATTGCTGTGTTGCTGCAAACAAACAGCGCAGCTGCGTCAAAACTTTGAACTTTCCATTATCCAGTGACATGTGCAATGTGTTTGTCTTTTATAATTTGTAGTAAACAATTGAAATCTTTCTTTTTTAATCACTTTGTATTCTGTTTCTGTTCGTAGGGTTTATTGTGCATATTTTGTTTCTGTATAAGGGCTATACTCTAGACAAAATGCTTTCAGAAGAGAGTTCAAACATTCAAATTTATATTAAACATATTTCTCTCTTGCAGAATTCTTTTTCTGCAACTGACAGTCTGGATTTTATACCTTCTTTGTTTCTGACATTGTAAGTCATTCTGCCTCTCAAATAACGGAACTTGGCTACCAATTTTGATGTCTCATTCCCATTTGTGAGTTTCCTGAGCACCACCTGTTTTGATACCACCACATTGCCCCTGTAATATTAATCTTAACAACCTCTTTCGAGGTAGTCTCCAACAAAATTACAATGTCACCCCAAAGTTTCTGGTTCTTTTTCTTGAACTTGTAATTCAGTTTCCAAATATGTGTGTGTGTGTGTGTGTGTGTGTGTGTGTGTGTGTGTGTAGTGTACACATTGAGTAACTTTGGGTATAGGCTGCAAACCTTGGCGTAATCACTTCTCAGCTTCTGCCTACCTTTAATTCCTTTTGACTCTTGTAACTGTGGTTTAGTTTTTGTGCAAATTGAAAACAGTCTTTCACTATCTGTATTTTATTGTGAACACTATCAGAATTTCATAGTGTGTTGGGAAATTCATGCAAGAAAATGGCAATCTTAGCTTTCCAGCTATACATTGTTTAGTCTAGAAGTAAATAATGTTGATAGGGCATTTCCTAAGGCTTCATGGAATCGTTAATTTGGCAGTGAGTGGAAGAATGGGGGAGGGGGGGATTAAAATTGCAGATGGAGACCAAGTTTGGACTCAAATGGTTATAGAGTGTAGTAATTATGCAAATACAAGAAGACTTGCACAAGATCTTTTGTTGTGGAGAGGTGCATCAAACCAATCTTTGAAGTGTAGTATAACAACAGTGTTGGACAGTATTCAGAATGTGCCTTGTGGAAGGAAGTACTGACTATCCATTCTCTCTTTGGGGATTAAATTGGCAGATGAAAGCGCAGTACGTTAACTATGGTAAATAAATATTTTCATGTGGGCGTTGTGTAGAGCAGGATGTCTATGGAGTGCAGGTCACTGGGCATGTTACCAAATTCAAACTGAAATTGTCTAGTTGAAAGACCGCAAAGGGGTACATTGTTCAGATTAAAATATTGAGGTGCTTGAATGGATACACATTTCGAGTAATTTTCATCTGAACATAAGAGAGGGAAACATTCCACGTGGGAAAAATATATTTAAAAAGAAAGATGATGAGACTTACCCAACAAAAGCGCTGGCAGGTCGATAGACACACAAATAAACACAAACATACACACAAAACTCTAGCTTTCGCAACCAACGGTTGCCTCGTCAGGAAAGAGGGAAGGAGAAGGAAAGACAAAAGGATATGGGTTTTAAGGGAGAGGGTAAGGAGTCATTCCAATCCCGGGAGCGGAAAGACTTACCTTAGGGGGAAAAAAGGACAGGTATACACTCGCACACACACACATATCCATCCACACATACACAGACACAAGCAGACATTTGTAAAGGCAAAGAGTTTGGGCCAAACTCTTTGCCTTTACAAATGTCTGCTTGTGTCTGTGTATGTGTGGATGGATATGTGTGTGTGTGCGCGAGTGTATACCTGTCCTTTTTTCCCCCTAAGGTAAGTCTTTCCGCTCCCGGGATTGGAATGACTCCTTACCCTCTCCCTTAAAACCCATATCCTTTTGTCTTTCCTTCTCCTTCCCTCTTTCCTGACGAGGCAACCGTTGGTTGCGAAAGCTAGAGTTTTGTGTGTATGTTTGTGTTTATTTGTGTGTCTATCGACCTGCCAGCGCTTTTGTTGGGTAAGTCTCATCATCTTTCTTTTTAAATATATTTTTCCCACGTGGAATGTTTCCCTCTATTATATATATATATATATATATATATATATATATATAATAGAGGGAAACATTCCACGTGGGAAAAATATATCTAAAAAGAAAGAAAGATGATGAGACTTACCAAACAAAAGCGCTGGCAGGTCGATAGACACACAAACAAACACAAACATACACACAAAATTCTAGCTTTCGCAACCAACGGTTGCCTCGTCAGGAAAGAGGGAAGGAGAAGGAAAGACAAAAGGATATGGGTTTTAAGGGAGAGGGTAAGGAGTCATTCCAATCCCGGGAGCGGAAAGACTTACCTTAGGGGGAAAAAAGGACAGGTATACA
Source organism: Schistocerca cancellata (assembly GCF_023864275.1). Lineage (NCBI taxonomy): Eukaryota > Metazoa > Arthropoda > Insecta > Orthoptera > Acrididae > Schistocerca > Schistocerca cancellata. The sequence goes on along the minus strand of NC_064636.1, from coordinate 88,460,893 downwards.
CTCGCACACACACACATATCCATCCGCATATACACAGACACAAGCAGACATTTCCGCAGACATTTCTGCTTGTGTCTGTGTATATGCGGATGGATATGTGTGTGTGTGCGAGTGTATACCTGTCCTTTTTTCCCCCTAAGGTAAGTCTTTCCGCTCCCGGGATTGGAATGACTCCTTACCCTCTCCCTTAAAACCCATATCCTTTTGTCTTTCCTTCTCCTTCCCTCTTTCCTGACGAGGCAACCGTTGGTTGCGAAAGCTAGAGTTTTGTGTGTATGTTTGTGTTTATTTGTGTGTCTATCGACCTGCCAGCGCTTTTGTTGGGTAAGTCTCATCATCTTTCTTTTTAAATATATTCATCTGAACATAAGATTTATATAGATAAATAAGTTATCGCCAAACCATTGTGCCAATTTTAAATTGGAAACTATAGTCAAGTCAGCATAATGTCCCTGATAGCTGCAGTGGGGTATCCAGCCGTTGTGGCCGAGCAGTTCTAGGCGCTTCAGTCTGGAACCGCATGACCGCTACAGTCACAGGTTCAAATCCTGCCTCAGGCATGGCTGTGTGTGATGTCCTTTGGTTAGTTAGGTTTAAGTAGTTCTAAGTTCTAGGGGACTGATGACCTCAGATGTTAAGTCCCATAATGCTCTGTTAATTTCCGTTTTTTTTGCATTGGGCTGGGTGCGGCAGTTTCACTTGCCTATCTAAACCAATCATGTAGTGTGATTTTGAAAACGTCTGAATGACAGCAACTCGTAGAGCTCTATAGGCAGCTGTTGTTTTCACCTGCAGCCATTTACACTTTGCATTTAAAAGCTGGCAACAGCACTGCTAGCTGTCGGGGATCACTTACTCTGGCTCGACTTTAGTACCTATGTGACAGAATGGATACGTATGGTTAATAATTTAGTTCCCATACAATGAATGAAAATGAGACATATAGTGCTGGGAAGGAAACTAGGAACAATTTTGTCCGTAGAAGTATTACAGTGTGTCACATACTTCAAATAAAATAACTTTGTTGACAGATTGTAGTGACTGGGGGGGGGGTGGGCAGTGTTGCTGGTGTGGAGCCAGCCATATTTAACAAGGGGCTGTATGCACCTACGAAACTGGCAACACAGCGAGCTAGTGGTGCTCGAGGAAGTTATATGATTGGTTGGTGGCTGACTCCTACCATCACTTGACTTGCGAAAACTACAGTCGTAAAATTATTTCAATTGAAGTATAAGTCGGTAATTTGCTACATGTCATTGCTCGAAATTCAATCTCCTCTACCCAGTATACTTTCATTTTAAGAAGTAATTTCGATATTTATCTGTTCCGAACTTTAGGAAACATTTGTCCTAGACACGGAAGCCTTTGATCCGCAATAACAAGATCCACGTACTGTCGAATGGTATATGTATCTATATTAGTAATGTAAAGACTTACGAAAGCTCAGGGGTAAACATTACCGCAGTCACGTGACTTGGAGACAGTATGTTGATGACAAAAATTATGTTCTGTGCATCCAAATGCTCACTTGATAGACATTCCTGTTCTGTGAGGTACTGTGAAGTGCGGGAATTCTCAAGTGTGGACTTTGCAGGAGGCAACAGCACCGGCACCGTCGGTGACAAACAGCGAACCTCCGAGCCAAATACCTGCGAGCAGTGATGCGACAGACGAGAAGGAGAGCGACGCTGCACCGGCCGAACCTACGGTAGCGAAAGCTGCCGCGGAGGCCGCAGATGCCGCGAGCGCACCTGTCGAGAACAGCAGCAACGGGACTCCAGAGGCGGCAGCAGCCGGCAAGGACCAGCCACAGCAACAGCAGCAACAGACCACAGTAGTCACCATCGAGTAGTCAATGCGACTCCTGTCGTACCTGATGAAAATTTTATAAAGTGAGTAAAGTGTTGTACGGTGGCGACGTCAGCGCCAGAAAATGTTTGACGCCACTGTCGTGTCAAGGGGGGCCGAATGGCAGTGTTTTGTAGCTAAGTGTCACCTTTCTCAGATGATTTTTTAGTGTCATTTTCTTCAATTATATTTTTGTCTCTCACGTTTTTTCACTATTTGCACTTTGTACAGCACTGAAGATTTTCATTAAAATAATCGGAAAACCTGAACACATTATTGGCAGTGGTGTGACTTTTGTATATTTTCACCTTTTAGAATATATTTTAATCCTTTGAGCTGATCGTTTCTGTCCTCGTGCCTAGCATACTGGCAGTCATTTGCACATATGGCTGTTAAAGGAATGTGATGTTTTATTTCAGTTCCTACGGTGTGGGAATAGTTTGTGCAAAAATAACATTTCGAGGAATTTGTAACAATAGACCTTTCTGTTTAATAATAACTTTCAGTGTGGTATACTTCGAAGCCGAATATGTCAGTGGTAAAGTGTCACGCTACACATCCATTGGTATCTGGTTCCTTCCCTGCAATTCTATGTCATTTCTTTCTTTCTCTTCTGGTTGTGTTTTGTATACAGTGAAACCTCTATATAGCGTTTTTCAAGGGAGCACAAATTCTGAACACTGTATAGAGGAACACACTATATAGAGGAAGGCTTCCAAATAATAATTATAGGGCATTACTGAAGATTGGGATACCACTAATCAGCTTTGACAAATGGTGCCATAGATGACATTTTAAATTTTCACAACACTGTAATATGATATTCATTGCAAATGATCAATGTTTCAAATGATTAGTTTTTTGTAATTAAAACATGGGGCTTGGTAGGTGGATCGGTGAAAGTAAATAGTGCCAAAAAGATCGCAAGCAGAATGTGCGTCACATGTCACGTGACCAGGTTCTGCTGCTGACATGTGAAACGCGCTGAGCGCAGGCTTTACGAGCAGGTGCAACTGTGAACCCACAGAAAGGAAAATGGTGCGTCTACATCCAGTCACTTGAACATTATAAAGAGATAAATAATTGACCAGGGTTCCAAAAATATGAGCATTACGTGGAGGAAATTGTAATATAGAGTAAACACAGTAAAGAGAAAAATTTAACGTTGTTTATATGGGCTTTTAGTCGGGACCGAAAAAAACAGATGTGACATAGAGGAAAACATTATATGGAGGAACGTTACAAAGAGGTTTCACTGTATATGAAAAATAACAGGTTGCACCATGATTTGGAGTCTTTATTAAACTATAGGTCCTCCTATAATTATCTGGGTAATTCATGTCGATAAGAGGAGGGAAAGTGCCCAGTAATGTACACAGGCGTTCAAATGAAATACATGGTCAGTGGCAGGTGGTTTTCGTTTTAAAGCAATCTTTGAAACAATGGACTGTTAGTGTGAGTTCTCTGCACCACAATTGGCACAAGAAAAATTCTGAAATTTACACATGCTGCTTCTTTTGTCTTCTCACTGGCTTGTTGAATGCATTGTGTGCCTTCTAAGCATTTTCAGATAGCATTGTAAGTTTCTTTACCTTCCATGGGAAAAAGATGTAATTTCTCATTTCTACCAATTCTCACACTTTACAAAAGAGACACCCACTGTGTGTTAGCCAAGATATTCTTAATTTTAGCTGATGAATTAGTGTTGCTCATCATTGGCGCATGCTGGCAAGTGAGAGATCAGGGCTCCTCGTGTGTGTACACTTGGGTCTCCGACTTTAGAAAGCAGTGGCTCTCGTCAGTGTCAGGTCGAGTAAGAAATCATGATGAGGTACTTGTTTGAAAACAAGTTAGTCAAAATTGGCTAATAAAACAGCACGATAAATATTATGCATTTAGACACTGTGACTTGTTTTAAACAAGTTACTATGGCTGTGGAGCCACTTGTCTGGACAGCAACAGTTATTAAATAGTAAACAAAGCTCCAGTTTGGAGCCTTTCTTGTTTGTGGTTTTGTTTGAATTTTGAGGTATATTGTAGCAAAAAAAAAAATGCCTTGTTGCTGCTCATCTGTCAGTTTATAAAGAAACTTTAATTGCAGTGTAATTTAAGATTCCCACAGTAAAATCAACTGAAGTGCCAATGTTGACAGTGTACACTGTGTACTTGTGCTGCATATTGATAAATTTATGTGGAGACAGGTAAGGCAGAAGAGAGAGGAAACCTATAAATATAGGTTTGGGTTAGAGGAGGACAAGAATTATGCAATAGTAATTCCCTACTTGTTTATTATTCTGTTCTGAAGAACTTAATGTGTCCAAAAATTGGGTATACAAGCAATCATTTGAAACTATAACAGTCCTTTCTGTGGATTTTTTGTAGTACCTTTCTTCATAAAGACAGCATTGAAAAGTTTCGACAGTGTACATATCTAAACCAGTTTTACACAGGGACGTTATCCATAGATTTCTCAAGTAAATCCTAGACATCTTTGATTGTGACCGTCCAATTTTTGGACATATCCTTTCATTTCACTTCACTTGTGGTCAGATTTATTCATTGGTTCGTAGTGGCTGTGGTAAGTATAAGACTCGCAGCCTTGGGGCCAAAGCACTCTTGTTACGCACAGGACAGGCAGAAGTGTAGAGTGGCACTATCAGCTGCAATATTAAATTGTATACCGTCGCTCGCTGCCACCTATTGTCCTATCACCTGCCTTCTTGGCTGCGCAGGACTATTGTTGCAGCACAGCTTCGCTTCCGTTTCTGTGTGTTTCCCCATTTATGTCCTCAGTATCAGATTAACATGACAGAAACGTATTCTGTTCCTCCCCGTGCAGTGTTGTCCTCCCAAAGCACCCATGCTGATAATGGGGAGCAACTAGATTGACAACGCAGAAGAGAATATCAATTCTACCATCATCACGATTCATTCTTCTTTACTCGTAGTAAGCAGTATTTCCCTCAACAAGTTACTGTTACACATTCAGTAATCTTTGTGACTGTTGTCAGAATAGCTCCATAAGATTGTCAATTTTTTCAGCTCTACGACTGTGCCTCAAAGTGCATTAGTTTTGATTCTCAGCATTTTTCTATAGTACCACATTTTCAAATCCGTTCTCTTCTTGTCTAAATTATTTTCATCAAAGTTTCGCTTCTGCACTGCAAACTAATGCCTATAAGTGGCTTCCTGATAGATAAATTTGTTTTCGGTGTTAACAAATACGTGTTTTTTTGAAATGTTGCCAGTGTCAGTGTTTCCCGTTGCTGCGAATTAGCTGCAACATTGCATGAGATTGGTGTTAGGTACATATCATCTTAGGCATGGCCTAAGGGGAGAATTGGACAGGTTTTGTCAAGTTGTGTAGTCCCTCTCTCGCACGCCACAACCATATGAATGCTACACAGATTGGACATGCACTTAATAGAAGAAATAGGACTCTCAGTCAAGTTTTAAGCTGACCTGCATAGCAAATAGTTTTTCTTTCTTTCTTTCTTTCTTTCTTTTCTTTTTTTTTTTTTTTTTTTTTTTTTGGGGGGGGGGGGGGGTTGGCAAAATATACTGATAATTGAGTGATTCAAAAATGTAAAATACAATGTTCAACACAGACAAGACAGGATGCATACGGTCAGAGCTGAATTTCATTACAAAAATTGATGTAATTGTTTTATGTGCGCAGAGGCTTCAAAATTTTGTCATGTGCCATGTTTTGCATGCATTTGTTGAAGTTGCTCTGGTTGCCATAAATTTTTTGCGATGTTTGCAGAGGAGTCTGAGAACTTCCTTTTTCCTACCTGTGAATTTATGGGGCACAGTATAGGCATTGAATATGTGTATGTCCAGACCATAGAAAAAATTTGTTGCACTTTTCTTGCTAGTTATATCACTGGTATTTCTCATAAACTTCAGGAGAAAAATCATTTTCAACCTCAGAAATGTAATTAAAAAATTCCTAACTGCTGTCTAAAACACAGATATGCTAGATACATTATTGCCTCTTAGTCACAAAACTAATACCAGCTAGAAGTCATTTTGCAGCTTAAGAACAAAAGTTTGAAACTCTTTTGTATAACAATACAGAGAAAACACGTGAAGGAAAGAACAATGTGGTAGAAAACAACATTTTTCTAATATGTGTTGAAGAGCATGTAAGAGCCATTGACTATATGATCACACTCCTTTGAGTTCCTTAGATTACTATGACTTACTGTACGTGGTTGTCAAATGGTGAGAAGGCCTAAGAACAGTGTGACAAGCAAGGCTTGTCATACAATGTTGACGGGTTAAGTATACTTAAAAATGCTCTTGCCTTTATACCCAACTAACAAACTTCTCTAAAGTTGCCCTGATTTTCCAAAATTTGTTTTTGCCAGTGTTGTTCCAGTAATTTGTGGTAAGTACATGTTGCACTTCTAAGATATTGAAATATAATTAAATCTAGTTTTCACAAATTCCAGTTTAATTGCATTTTGATCACAAGGAGGAACCACCATTGCCATGTAAAGCTGGGGAGCAGTATAATTTAACTTTAGAATGTGTGGGAAAGGCTACCCACTTCGTTTCATGCTGTGATTTGTGGGCAAGGGACCAATAAAACTGTTTATGTTAATTTCACCCATAATGGCTATTATTGGAGCTGTGACTGATTGAAATTTGTGAAATATAAAAAAAACTTAGTTTTAAATACCAGCAACCATATACTAGTTTCAACATAGTGTTATACAGCCAACCGGTTAAAAGTAACTGTTAGGTGCATTTACCTAGCTTTCGACACATACTAAGGGTTTCTTTATCAGAATGAACCTTTTGATAAAGCATAAAATTACATTGTAAAAAGCAGTGGTCAGAAATTAGAGCAGGTTTGCCACATGCGCGTAGCTGGGAACATCTTCAGACTCAGATGTTGTCCTAGCTAGGTGCACATGGCAAAGGCTGGAATGTTTTATTTTTGACTTGAGCATAACTGCTCTAATTTCTGACCATTGCTTTTTAGCAATGTAATTTTATAGTATGTCAAAAAGGTCATTCTGATGGACACCCTTAGTAGGTGTCGAAACGTAGGTGAATGCCCATAACAGTTACTTGCAACCGGTTGGGAGTGATAAAAATCATTTTTGCAACTGGAGGCAAATGTGTTCCTTTTTGTATTTAATTACTATGTACACCTGTCATTAATGCTTGTGTTTCGGTAAACTTGCTCCACTAAATATTATTTCAATGAACTGAGTAGAAGTGAAATGCAGTTGATATCAAGGTACACTAAGATATCTGCCGAACTGTCCGTTTGTTTACATGTTCGCTTTGTTGAAAGTGCTCTCTGGTAGCATATATGTATGATAAGGTACCTTGCTGAAAATAAGAGTTCACATGTTTTGAGTTGTTCTTTTCGTCTTCTAGAATATATTTACTTCTATATATAAGTAATGATACTTGAATTTTAACTTAGGCACCATCTATGCTTAAAAGCTACCAATGGACCTCATAAATAATAATCTCTCTGAGTTTTGGTTTTAAATTGTGCAAGCATAAATGTTTGGTGGTAAGCGAACCACAAGCTATAATTGCAAAATGGGAATAGTGCACTTCATTTTACTGAAAAAAATAAACAATTGAAATTCAAATGGGCAGTAGACATGGGGAGGGGGATTCACACAATTTACACTTAATAAATGGTGGAATAGTGACTGTGCTGAACACTGTTGAGGAGAAGTTCCAATTAGTGTTGATAAATGTTCAGTATGTCACAGCACTTATAATTGTTGGCTGGCAGATAATGTTTTACCCTGACAAATAATTATTCGAATTGTTTCTGAAATTATTTCAGTAAAATAAAGAGTTGTGCTTATTTTTAGAACAAAGTTTGTTTCATTGTAATATTTGTTGTTTGTGTGGGCAAAAATTAATTGATACATGAGCTAATTTACCATTGATGTGAAGATGCATTTGTAAGTTGTGTGTGTGATGTGGTGATACCTGTTCACACTTACACATGGTAATTCCCACACATGGGTACATACTCGATTCCTTAAGTAATGGAATTGACTAATGTCAAAAATATATGAGTGGTTGTGGTCCTTCTATATCTTTAGAAAAAGTAACATGTAATGGCTTAGTTACATTATTGTAGCCACGTGTGAAGACTGCTTGTGCCAGTATGGCCGACAGTTAAGTCATCATAGTGTCGACAAATATTTTGGTTCCCAAATAAACACCTTTATCCAGTATCAGTGACTCATTTTCAGTATCGTGGATGCTTTCATGAGTCCCTATAACGCAACATTTTTGCCTTTAACAGGGATCAAATCCAGGTCCTCCATAAGGCTTAATAGGCAGATATGGTAGAGGATTGTATAACCAGACCAATTAGGGACATTGAGTTTTCGGATAACTGATGTTTTACGAAAACTGATTTTTATGGCTAAAATCATTGTTACATTGTTCACAATACAATAAAGCACTAAAATTGACATGTATTGAAGGAGTAAGCCTTCACTGCCACATTTATTCTATGAGAGTCATATAAAAGTAATAAAGATAAAAAAATAAAGTTTTAAAAATTTGCGGTCATTATGCTTGTAATGATGTCTTCCTAAAAGCTGCTTAAAGATCATTTGTCCAATCTGTAAAATAAAATAAAATGGATCAGTGTATGCAGTTTGTGTTTAAAGGCAGTGTCATAGCAACATCTATTTGTCTGCATGGTCCACATACCTTCAGGAAAGACGCACCCGGATACAAACACATGCATAGCGCAACTGAGCAATTTGTGTTTTTCTCGTTTGTTCAAAATGTTAACACTGTATTTTGCCCATTGCTTTGAAATTTTGACAGAGGTGCGTTCGAATACATGCGTGTTTGTATACTTACTGGAACTCCATCTTATCTGTTCTACTACATAAAGACAGGTCATTGTTTAAAGTTGTTATGAAAAATCTCAAAAGCTTTTGACAGATTTACTTCAAATTCTTACGCGATACTCTAATAAGCTTTTGGAGTAAACTACGTATTTAAGGTATATGGTGTATAAATGGTGTAATAGAGATAAGTGCAGATATTTTTATATGTGGTACCTTAACATAAGCAGGTTGGTTCTCTCTCTCTCTCTCTCTCTCTCTCTCTCTCTCTCTCTCTCTCTCTCTCTGCGTCGAACAGTCTTCTCACAAACATGTCAAACTTTGATGTGTTTTCTGTACACCTGTACCTGGGTCGTGAAGTGAACGATTAACAGCTCACTGCCCACAGTCGAAGGCCGTTAGCCTTGCAGAAAGCCCACAAACACAGCTCTATCACACTAGAGGCATAAATCTTTGCAGAATTAGTTGATACGTACCAAATTTATGGAGAAGATAAGCAGTCTGTAGTAAGGGCAAGGGAACTCTGTTGTCATAGATTCCCAGCTCGTTACATTCTGAACACAAGAACCTACGTTGCAGTGTATCACCCACTCAGATACAGGATATCGGCCTCAATGTGAGGGTCGTGACCCACAACATGAAACAGCAGCATTAAGATGTGAAGAGGAAATTAATGTATAGTTGAAGAATAATCCACTGTAAGTATAAGAAGCTTGGAACCAGGTGGCAACATCTCATATAGCACGTTGCATTCTTATCATCGCTGGAGAGTTCAGTATCTTCATGAAGCTGACCAACCGTGAAGAGCTACAATCTGTACCTGGCCGTTCGAACAGTGTGGAAACAACGCTGAAATCCTTTGGAAAATACTGGTCACAGATGAATCCACATTCACTTGTGTGTGGATGCATAATTCGCACACTTGGGCAGATGAAAACCCTCACACTATTTGATAGGGTAGATTTCAAGCCAGATTTGCTCTAAACATGTGGGCCAGGATCATCAGACATACATTGCTGGATCCATTAGAGCTGCCTGCGAGGCTGGCGAGTGCTCACTATCTTCACGTATTACGGTCTTTATTGCCACAGTTTCTGAATGATATTCCACTTGAAGAATATCTAGAGTTCTATGCACCATGAGGCACCTCATAATGCAAGTAGAATGGTTCATCAGTATATAGATCACAAGTTTCTCAACATATGGGTTAGGTGGTGAAGCAATGTCTGTTGGCCACCCAGATTGTCTGATGTAAATTCACAGGATTTTTATTTCTGGGGCACGTCAGTGAGCTCGTTCATAGAGATATCGACAGTGAAGCCACTTTTGACGTTGAATTGAGGAAGCCGACACATCTGTCAGAGCTTGACTGTGTAGTATGGTGACAGATCCTATAATCTTGGTATTGCTGCTTACAAGCTTGCCACGCAGCTGACATAGGCCATTTCCAACATTTGCTTTTAAAGATGTAAAAGAAATCAGGGTTGTTAATCTCTTATGGAAGCTCATAAGAGCCTTAATTTCATTGTTCTGATTATATTTTGTTTTGGATTGTAAATAAAGTACTATGTCTTTCTGTTTTTTGCATAATGCATCACGCCATGATAAGCTTTAAATGTTCAATTCTACATATTTACACCTCTGTACTCAGTTTTGCCCATGTTTGTGTTAATGGACACCATAGACACCCAAATAATGATTGACAAATGAATGTTATTCCACACAAAGCTTGTGTGTACGACAAATAATTGTTGGAGTATGTACAAACCCTAACAGATTCCTTCATTCATTGTTAATTGCAGGAGAGGACCTCCAAATTAGTTATCGAGATCTCAATAACCCCAGCCTTGATCTAGGGGAAAATGGACATAACTTAAAACACGTGGCTTGTAATAGCTGTAATTAGTCTGTAAATGATGTAATGTTGATCAGTGTAACACACTGTCACCAACAGAAATATCTGCACTTACGCACATTACGCCTTGCATAAAAAATTGTACTGCTGTATCAAGGCAATTTGTCATTTAATGTTATGAATATTTCTTGACCGATCTACTTGAAATTTTTATATCATAATCTATTAAATGTTTGGATGAACATATACTATATATTTTTTGTGATATAAAGAGGAAATGGTTTTAGCAAAAATCTTGGAATTGACTGATTTACTTCAAGTTTTTACAGGACACTAACAAAAATTCATGTTGACAGGCTGTATATTTAAGCAAAAATTTATAGGTTTTTCTGATAAAACCAACTGCAAGAAAGTTAGTTTTGTGCTTTGGACTGCTGTAAATATGTGCGGTTTTGTTTCTTGCAGTTAGTTTATTGCAGAAAACAGTGAAGTCATATTTATGGCTTCTCAGTTTATGACTAGAATGCTACTACAGAATCTGAATTTCCAATAACAATAAAGAAGGCTCTAGCTCAGTGTGTGTGGGGGGGGGGGCGGGGGGGGAGAGGGAGGGGGCGGGGGATAGATGGACAAGGAACATATTTAGCAGGTGTGAAGCATGGTCTGGTAGTAGTATTACTATTATTACTATTACTAAAGTAGCCAACAACAGACAAATATAGCAGATTAGATTTGATCTTGAGGTTCATTTATGAAAACAAATTATATTGGTTTTCATAGGAAGATGCAACAAATAAATTCTGAATTAAACATCCCTCCCCGCCTGGGGTGCTTGTCACAATCATTTTGCAAATAATGCTGAGAACTGACAATATAACGAGGTTCGAAATGGTCTTTAAAGTAACCCTTTAATTTAGGAAAAGAAGTCGCAGATTTGCTTCTGGTTGAGAGTTGAGACTTTGTGTTCCCCCACTAAATCTTGTAAACATTTCAGACAGCATCACATTATTCACATTGCTCTAGCCACTTCAGCATTGTCTAAAAGCAGGAAAAAGTATCTTCAGTGGGTGGCCTGCCTCAGCACAGTCATTCTCATTTGGCTCTCTCTCGTCATGACTGGCTGTTCTTTCATCAGCGAAAACACAATGCAGTTATCAGTATGACATTCGTGTCAATTTTGAATATTTTCCTATTTGTATTTTTCAAATCCTGAAGATTTTTTAACGGCTCCTTCTAGTTTGGATACAAACTGGCTCTTCACACATGGTAATGGACTCCTCTGAAGAAAGCAGCTTATGGTTGGCAGACGGGGGGAAACTGTGAACTGGAGTGCCCAGCGCCAAACTTCTGCAGGATGTAAATTTGAATTTGACGACTAGGATACTTCCTGTTAACAACCTTTTCACTTGGTCTGAATTTGGATAATCATTGCTCTGTTGTTTTTGTTGTAATATTGCCTGCGCTGGAGAGGGAAAAAAAATAATTTAATTTTAAGAGACTAGTCAAGGATGTATAAGCATTCCTAATACCATGTCATTCAGATACAGCAAAGTAACTGAAAAAGACAAAAAGGTTACTACTTTTAGAAACACAGTATTTGTTGGGACCATAATGGTTCATCAGGATGCAGCTCTCTTTCGTACAAGAATACTGAAGCATTAAGTCTCACATCCCATTGAAAGTGTGCTCTTTTGAAATTTTTTGATAGATTACAACTGTTTCAGACTGAGACTCAAATCTAGATCTGAAGCAGTGAGGAGAGGAGGTAATGTGCTTGGATAAGTTAGTGGTAGGAGGATTGTTTCCGATAGGTGAGATCCTGTCTGGTATACTGTTTTAATCTACCAGAAAATGTCAAACCATGCACAGAATAGAAATTTTATCCTCAGAATTCACAATAATTTATGGTTATTAATGGCACAATAAACTTCCGATGAGGTGTTTGGATACATAGTTCTAAATGCTTCAGACTGCAGTGGAATATGATTTTCTCTGAGGCTTTTCCTTCGTTTTATAGATTAACTGGTGTGGACAATTGTTCATTAAGGTAATTTAATATTTTCAGCTCTTAGAGTGCTTATGAGTATACTGTGGTCATGAGTTAACAGTATCTTGCTCCATACTGTGTTATCCATTATTACCTGTCGTTAATTTGTGTACGGATCTTAATGAGTATAGGTTTTGAAAAGGACAGTTGCTTTTCACCATGTAGTGGAGACAGGCACAACAAAAAGACTGTTACGAAATAAACTTTCGACCGACAAGGTCTTTGTCAAAAACAGAAACCACCCCCCCCCCCCCCCCATCCTGCTCCTAAGGTGGCCTTTTTGCCAACCATTCTCCATCTACGTTAAATGTAATGGATTGTAGTGGTACACTGACGCTGCAACTGCTTTGAGAATTAAGAACAGCAAACACATTGCTTTTCTGACTTTTATAATTTTCATCATTGTAATTGCTTCTTCGACCCTGCCTCCTTTCCAGAAAGTAATTGGTATTCAATACTGACTGACTTGTGTATAAAAAAATCTTGCATTTACCATTGCTACTGAATAATAATTTCAATGAAGGGGATATTGGGCTTCTCTTTCTCACCTTTTCCTTTGTGGGTTCCTGCAGCATTGAAGCCTATCAAGTGAAAGATGCCATTCATTAATGTTATGGTGTAACATTTCAGTGTGTTTCTTATAACACAGCACAAATTAAACAATGGAAAATCCAGGATAGACTGTAACAATACCAGAGAAGGAAAGTTGGTACTCACCAGATAGCGGAGATGCTGAGTCGCGATAGGCACAACAAAAAGATTCACACAATTATAGCTTTCGGTCATTAAGGCCTTTGTCAGCTGTAGGCGGGAGGGAGGCGCGCTCACACACACACACACACACACACACACACACACACACACACAACTTGCGCACACGTCTGCAGTCTCAGAGAGCTGAAACCACATAGAGACTGCAGGTGTGTGTGTGTGTGTGTGTGTGTGTGTGCTGCTGACAAAGGCCTTAATGGCCGAAAGCTATAATTGTGTGAATCTTTTTGTTGTGCCTATCGCAACTCAGCATCTCCGCTACATGGTGAGTAGCAACTTTCCTTTTCTGGTATTGTTATAGCACAAATTAGTCTATTTTTATTTATCTTCTTGTTCTGCAGGATAAGTAAGGTATGACTTATACGAGACAGTTCCCTGTACTCTAATTTTGCATGAAGTTCAGAATTTTCGGCACAATTTTTATAAAATGACGCAGTGGGCATTGCATGCATATGGTTTCTCAGTTTGGCTGATATTGTTATAAAATGCCATAGAATTTCAAGGAGCATTCTTTCTGTCTTTGTTATCTTTTCCCTCAATGCCTCAGTTGTCAAACTTCGTGTTCTCTGACTACTCCTGTAGTTTGAGATACTAAAATGAAATTTAAAATTTGGTAACTAAGGCCCAGAAACAAGAAGCAGTCTTGTTATAATGAAATTGTGACCCTGATAAACGTGTTTTTTGCTCACAACATTGTTTATTTTATTCCTTGTATCATTAAACTGCTTTAAAGTGTCATAAACCTGAACTTTATTTTCACCGTATGTCAGTTTTTGCCTCAACCAAGTGTATAGTAATGAAAGTGCTTGTGGTTGTGTGACAGTGCTTGTGATTGTTGGACATGTCATAATTAAAGCTACTTTGTGATCTTTCTTAAGATGAAAAACATACTTTTATTTTTGTTTTTTTTTTTGACAGTGTTATGTATTATTTTTTGTTCCTGGTGTTAGTAATTCTATTTGCCATACTGAAGTTTGTAAATGTCACCACCTGGTGAAAATTTCACTATTACATGAAACACATTCCTCACATGTAACATATAGCTGAGTTTTTTACTGTTTACTTTAGGTTTAGTTGAGTAGTTTTTGGAATGTGTCCACTAGAACTGCCAAAAACAAACATTTTGAGACATTTGAAGACAATAAAAAATTGTTAGCAATCTTGGCCATTCAGTGAGTTGACCACATAGGTAAAAGTCGTGGAAGCTGGCCGTATTCACCTTTTTGTGTGAATTTACAAATATTCAGTGCCTCAGCTGTGCTATGAGTGGTTGCATTCCTCTTCCCATTCTCTGACATTTCTTCAGTGATACGTAGAGTATGATGGTATCTGATTATATGGGGGAATCACTTGCAAATTATTGAATTGGTTGTTGTGTTAGCTGCTTTGTATAACTGCTGTGTAATGCTGTTTCAATAAACGAATAATTTATACAGTCGAAGAGAACTTCCGTCTTACACAAGAGACAGTTTTATTATTATTAACTTTAGTGGCTGTATTTTACTTCTTGAGTAGTCCCATGTTCAGATTTGTCTTTGAAGGTTCTGCTGTTTGGTTCGTGTGATCAATCCAGTACTGTTTTATTGTTTCCGATTCCAATTTTCTCAATTCATCTGCAATGTCTATAGCCCTTCCATGTGTCATTTCTGCTGAAAATTTGTGGTTCTTAAGAGGAAGAGTATTTGTTTTATTTTTGTTCTTGTTGCGTTGCACTCACAAGATGTGACAGAAATGAGATATCCTTTTCCCGTTCATTATGCTGGCCATCGAATCCCTCTTTCAATATAGATGTTTCATTGGGGAGGAGTCCCCGGACTATGTTGACCTGATATATGTTATTTATACTGGTTTTCATGATTCTTCCTTCAGGTTTGAGGAACTGATCAATTCTTTCATTTTCAATTTGGAACATTGTTGTGTAAGCATAAATGGATTCTGGACAAGTTACGGTTTTATAGTTCCATCTTTGTGCAGGGTGGCGATTGTTCTGGAAAACCTGGAATTATCAGGGAATTGCATTTCACGTGAAAAATCAGAGAAATCTCAGGGAATTTAGCCTTTTAAAACTAGCATTGAAATTGAATCTTATAAACCATAAATTTTAAAGTACTTGTTTCAAAGTGTGTTAATTATATTATTATTCCATATGAATTATCATGTTTAAAAACTTAAGTTAAACTACTACTTATGGCTGATATATAGCACAGCTGAAAAGAAAGAGAAAGTCATTATTGTGGCTTGGTTGTTCCCCACCCCCACTCACCTTTAATTGCCATTAATTTATCAATAGCCTTTTGATACGCATCTTCTTCCTCACACCTGAAATTCTCTGGGAATATTTTTCTAATTTTGAGTAACCACCCTGTTAGTGTCATATCGACAAGCATTTCTTATTATAAACTATGTGAGAAACCTGGCATTGCCAGGTATTTATTTATAGCTGTGCTAGAGACTTTGTACTCGTGGAATTTATTATTGATTTCTTTGTGTACAAAGTTTGAACAAAGAGCTTGTTTACTTCACGAGAGAGAGAGATAGCCACAAAGAGCTGGCTATCCAAAAAGCAACTGGCACTAAGATACATCTGCAATATGCATCTTCTGGCCTTGTTTTTTGTTTATGGTCATGGCATAACATAAGCTCAGTGGGGAATTTCCTCTTCTGTGATGTTATGTTACAGGAAAGTAACTTTAAGCATCTACGAGTTAACGATTCTGAGAAGCAAAATAATATATGATGCTCTTGTTAAGTCACATTATGCCTCTCTTTCAGAAGGAGTTTCCAAAGAGTGAGTTAAAGCCTGATGTTCTCGAGCTGCAACAAGTCTTACCAGATGATCTTCATTGGATTCTGGAGACCACATAGTCCTCAGTCTTTCAGCCATTCTTGAGTATCCAGAAAGACTCAGCTGTTTTCTAGGCATTGTTATTCGTAAACAAAATGTAATGAGTGGACACCCAAATCACAAAGCAGCGTTGGTAAAATTCTTTTTCGTAGGAAATAAAATAAAACTTATCGAAAGAAGCAAAGCATTTAAGTTTTAAATACACAAAACGAATCAGTAAATCTGTGTATCTTAGCCAAATAAATTTGCTCTTTGCATTCGTAAAGATAAAAATGTGGCACTTTGTCAACAAAAATGCATGTCACAGCGGAGGGGGAGGGAATAAAAAGAAAAGAAAAACCCTATAGCTGTTGGTTCTGTGTTGTGATGATTAACCCTATGAACTACTAAGCTGAGCAAATGATCTTAGATAAAATTTTAAATCATGCTATCTTTTTCTTCCGCGATCAGATTTTGATGAGTAAAGCCTGTACATTGCACCAAACAACCTGTGAAAACCCCTTGAAAATTCATGTAGATGTTTGGCAGATTAGCATGTTCAAAACTGGCCAAGTTAGAAATTGATCTCCCCCCCCCCCCCCATTTTCAATAAAATATTTCCGGGTTTGTGACCGCATTGTCAGTATGTAAAGCTACCGACCCTGAAGAAGATCACTTGCAACATCAGTAGTTTTACTTATTGACAATGCGGTCACAAACCCA
Source organism: Schistocerca cancellata (assembly GCF_023864275.1). NCBI lineage: Eukaryota > Metazoa > Arthropoda > Insecta > Orthoptera > Acrididae > Schistocerca > Schistocerca cancellata. The sequence continues at coordinate 88,443,971 of NC_064636.1, read as the reverse complement.
GAAAAAATTAAATTTTATTGGCTGTGACAATGGCCGCAGAAGCTTACGTTTATATTTCTTCATTTTGTTGGTTCTATTTATCCATGTTTCTAATTCACTTAGGTTGTTATTGGTGGGTTGTCCTAGATATTTTAAATGTAGAGCTATTTTAATTTTTTCATTGTTCATGAGGACTATACTTATGCTCAGGGTTTTTCTGGTCACAGTCTCAGTTTCAATTTTTTGGGAGACTGTTGATTTGGGCTCAAGCTTCATCCTTATCAAGAGTTAAGAAAGCTAAATCATCAGCATACCCTGTACAGTTTGTTCATGTTGAGGGATTTGCTCGAATTTTAATTTAGGTGTATTTTCTTTTTGTAAATACTCATTGAGGGCTACATTTGAAAGCAGTGGGGATAATGCATCATCTTGAATTTTACTTTGGAATTAGTGCAGATTAAAGTTATTTTGATGATTTGCTTAATTTGGGGTGAAGACTATTTGACCCTAGATTTTTTGAAGTGTGTATGTATGGAATTGTATCTTTTTTTTGTGACATGAAGAGCTGTTTATTTCTGTACCTATAATATTCCAGGCTGAAAGTGTGCTCTGGGCAGTATAGGTGGAAATCGTCTTGGTATTCACCAAGTTGTGACTTATGATGGTTTACCTGTACATTATGCTGAAAATTAAGCTGTGGATACCTCACGTGATGCTAGAAGTAATTTATGTTGGTAGTTTCAAATCTGCCACGAATTTCACAGTTTGTCATCTGCAGACAACAAAACCCGTTTTTTTCCCGGAGACTGAAAATCAGTATATTTTGTTACTTAATCTGAGATAGTCTCTCTTTTTTTCATGTTTTAGACATGTTAAAGCACATTTCTATAGCTGTTGCTGTTTCTATTACTTTCTCCCTCTCCATACTCACTCTCTCCATAAATTTTACCAGAAAAACTACAGGTTTCTGTCATCAGTTCACGTGTTGTAATAGCTGTATTATAACAATTTGTTTTGTTGCGTGTGTTTGCAGAGGGTGAGCAATGTGTGTGTGTGTGTGTGGGGGGGGGGGGGGGGCTGTCGTGGGTGGGAGCAGCAGATGAATGGAGTGATAGGGAGAAGAGTTAATGTAGAGGATAATCATATGATGGTTGGCAGCTGGGGTGTGAAGTTGTGTTTATTTAGTTATGTATGGCAGGTAGCAATATGTATTCATTTATAGTTGAGTCAGTGTAAGAAGACCCCAGACAGCTAGCAGCCCTGTTGCCAATTTTCAGCTGCTCGATACTAACAGCTGCAGGCAGAAACAGTAGTTGTCTATATGACTGTGACAACACTTAAGTTCTTGCCACAGAGACCTTTTTACAAAATCATATTGCATCATTAGGCAAGGTAGGTGTGTGAAGCAGCTGCGCCCTGCTCACTGGAATTGTTATGAATCTTCGTATCCGATTTGATTATGGTACATATTTTCCTCGTGCTATTGATTTTTCTGTACGATAATTCTCTTCTGTTGTAATTTTTTTTGTGCACGCTGTTGCCGGTTTAGGAATTTTGAAACAAATTTCTATATTTGTTGAGTAGTGATTGTATGCTATTAGGTGATCAACAATTGCTGAATGGAGGTTATTAATTTTTAATGTTCGGAGATGTTCTCTGTATCTGGTTCTAAAGAAGACCTGCAACATCGGAAAGATACACAGTTTTTTTGTATCAGCCTGTTCTGTTCTTTGTATTTATAAAATATGTACTATTGCCTGTTAATGTTTGAGTTTTCAAATAACTAACTGCAGAGCATTTCTTTCCTTGCCATCTTGCGCTGTTGCTTCAACACCAGTAATTTTGTGCTTTTCTTTTTTTTGCAGATCCACTTGGTGTAGAGAAGGCCATATTTTAAATACACACTCTATTAGCTCCTTTTAATGGGAGCTCTGAGACAGAACTCAAATTGTCTTAACTATTGATATGCTCCTGCTCCAGTTATTAGTGTTGTTGCGTGAGTGCAAGAAGAACTGAGGGGTTGTGGGTGATGTGAAGGAAGCTGGCACTACAGTCAGCTTTAGCTAGTGATGTATTGCCTGAACAGGCAGCGACACTTCCTCTTGCATTGCACAGGAAAAACTCAAGCTGCCACTGTATCAGTTACAATAAAAGCAACGCCAAAAGAACACCTGCAAACCACTGCCAGTTTTGGAGCTGTGTTTACAACACATGACAAAGATTTTCTTTCAGATTTGTAAAATAAATCTGTAGCCTTATGGGACATAATCTGTGTAATTACTCGAAGTGATCAGAATTTGCCTTATTGTGAGTTAAACTTTTTTTCATATGCGTCTTTATAATTGGGAGTGTTTACATTTAACACTGTGGAAAGCGTGTATAATAAAATATAAATGAGAGAAAGCAAAATAGATTCAGACTGATAATTAATTACAGGAGCATTTGTTACCTCTGTGCGGGCATCATGCTCATTTTTAATGTTTTGTTCAGGACATGTTACGAGGCACAAAAACTTTTAAAATGTCCCTTAAGCTTGCACCCATTGATTTTAGGTGCAATCCCTTTTGCAGTTTTTTCCCCATACACACGTTCAATAATGCAAATGTTTGATGCTCTACAATTTAGTATTTTACATTTCTCTAGTTGCCTATTTATAGTGCAGGTGGAACACCACATTTCCTTTGGCAGATGTATGAGTATTTTCTTTGGTTCAGGGCAATAGGTACAGAATGTTGAGTTCCGTTTGCATGGTTTCGTAGCACTGCTGTTGAAAGCAAAAATGTCATTTGCTTCATAAGTTTTATCGAAGGTGGTCTATCAAACCATATGTAACAGATTGCAATGCATGCGAGTTTACATTTTTGCCTTAGTTAATTTTTTTTCTTTTTTTAGTTCAGGTCTTAATTTTTGATGGAAGTGCCTATTCTTTTCTGGCTTGCTTCACACCACCCTTTTACCTCTCATTTTTAGTGTTCTTTTGAAATTTGAGTTTTGTGGTCAGCTGCTCCCATTTACTCACAATGATGGTATTTAATTGGATAAATTTTGTGTGCAATTACGAATATCGGTTCTCCGTTGGAGCTCTTGTGCTGTTTTATTTTGGACTTACTAAGCTTGAAGATACAGTGCATTTCAAATAGCCTTCAAGATTTTTTCCTAATTTATGGACTGCAGTGTGTTTGATTCTGACGACCTGTGGAATAATTCTTCTTTTTTCCTGCTTATTTGCTGAGAATATAGTAACCAATTTTTGTCACTTTCTGGATTGTGCTTGCCTCGGTGGTGGAGAACCACAGAAACGAAGCAGCACAGGTGACGCGTAACAAAATAAAAAGAAATCTGTGACAAGTAATGTACTAGACGATAGAAGAGAAACGTGTCAAGATGCTCTGTACGAAGAAACTGTATTTTGTAGTGTATTTTATCATCTTTTCTATACACTTTTCCCTACCCGACAGTGTCTGATGGTGTCACATGTGTGACCAGTGTCTCCAGTTAAAAGTGAGAGTGGTGACTCACTGTTAAAAATCCTTAACAAAGTGAAATGACCATCATTCAGAACAAATTTTGATGGGAGCTTGTGCATCAAACAGCTGCACTGGAAGACAATCCAGAACCACCGACAGCAGTGTCAACAGAGGAGACAGAATTAAACTACACAAACAAAAAGCTATTTCTGCCCAACAAACTGTTTTGTTGTATAAAATGTCAAAAAATAAAAATTGATAATATGTGATTGAACTTTTCACCTTGATTTTGTATATACATATATATATCTGTGTTGAGTAATTGTTTACTTCATAGTGTGAGTGAGTGTGAGAGAGGAAAAACTGCTGTTCCCAGAATGTATTTTTAAGGTAATATAGTTAACAATTGTACAATTAGAAAATAATATTTCTAAAAAAAACTGTAAAAAGAAAAGTGGTAAGCTTCACTGTAAAGTTTCTGGTGTACACAATTGTTTTCTTCATTTATTTGCAGAGTACGCACAGGGCTGTCAGGAAGTTTGTATCAAATTTTATTTTTGGTGGTATAAGTTTTAGTCAGATGTAAGTATGAATGGAATACCATTTGAATTATTATTAGATTTGGGAACAAGAAAATTTCTTCTTTCTTTCCTTCTCTTTTGTCTCCTGATCTGGAACGTACATTATGTTCAAAGAAATAACACAGGTTAGTCTTTTCCATTCAGTTTCTTGAATTCGTTTCTCTTCTGTTTAGTAAAAGTGGGCAAATGCATCAATGGAACCAGCTGTCATCTCATTACATCACATCAGCATTTGTGCTGGTGTAGTTTGATGTTGCTGAGTATGCCTGTTTACATCCAGAATTTAAAGAACATACAGCATGTAAACAGTGAAATAGGTTTACCATGTGATAATATATATAAAGCTATATACATATATTATTTCCAGTACTGTAAATGTATTTCTCTTTGTTCCAAGGCATGCTCTAGATCCCAGTAGTGTGGACAAGAAATGGTTTGAAATAGGTTTAGCCTTTGAGAGGTCCAATTTTATGTGACATAGTAGAAAATTAGAACTGCAGTAAAATTTCTGCAGGTGCTTTGTTTCAGTTTGTGTTGCTTCAGTATTCACAAATGCACATTTACCGTTTAAGAGAGAACTATAAAATTGGTATGCTCAAAGGCTTGCTGTAGGTAATACTGTAAGGCGAGATAACTTAAAATAAAGACTTTGGATCAGAACCTGCCTTCGGATTATCTTAGTGCTGTAATAACTACGCATAATGAAAACTTGAGTATAAAGTGAATTTATACAGTTAATATATATATTAAAAAATACTTCGTGTTTTCACATTTGTCAGAGGAATTAATTAAAGGCAGTGATGTAGTGACATAGTTTTTAACTTAGGTTAAATGACAGAAAAGATTTAAAAACTGTTCTAAAGCTTGGATCAGTGTGGACATGTTTCTAAAGAAATGAGTTATGATTGTGAAAAAAAAAAATCATTTGTCTGTTTCAGAGGACAATAAAGTGTGAAAAGTCATCTATGTGGAGTTTCTTTGGGTCTCAGTGAAGTACTAAAAGTACAGTGCCGCAGAAGTCAGAACTTTGCATTTTCCATGTGAACTTGAACAAATTTGAATGTCTTTTAGTAGTGACATTTTTGTCAGGTGTATAGGGAAGGACGAAATAGATTGTATTGTGGAACAGTGACACCAGTTTACATTGTGTAGTTATGTACATCGCAAGGCGATATCAAATTTATAATAAAAAAGTCAAATTCAGTAACGTTGGTACGTTCACTGAAAATGTTAATTTTTTTTCGCTAAGAAGTTTATGTAACAAGTCAAATTTGTACCAGCAAATTCTCAGTGACTAGATGATTCTGAAAAGAAGCAGTGCTTTTCTATATATACACATCATGCTTAATTATGTGGAAACTGTTTCGGGTAATGGTTTTAGTGGGTTTGTTTTAACTACAGCAAAGAACTTCAAATGCTAATGGCAGGAAATCCTTTGTTTATAAACTCAGTTGATGAAGGTGTACTAAAATGGTGAGGAATGTAGTTATTGAAGTTTCTGGTATCAAATGAAAAGAGTACTACCAGAAGAATTTTTTCCATTGTAACACTGTTCAGCAACAACCCCACAGACGGGCAAAGTTCGATATGACTTGCCTGAGGCAGTAATTATCCATGGTAATGGATGGTCATCAAACATGCTTTTCAGAGTTGGCGGAGGAGCACCTAAGTGTCATTTGAAAATAATTTTAGAATGAGAAGCTAGTTTTGAAATGTGTTTTTCCCCCCTTTATATACAGATATAAAGTACGCAGGATGTCACGCCATGCAAGTTTACATTAATGTATTTCGTTGAGACACCAGCCACTTTTAGACATTTGTACTATCACTGCTGCATACTTCATGCATTTGTAAAAGCACTGTTTCAAAGAATTTATGTGGATTGCTTGTTGCTATTTACAATAACCGTGGGGCATATCAGTAATTACGGCACTTACTAACAGATTGATCCATTTTATTCTTAGTATTCTCAGAGGTCACATGTGCTACAAATAAACTTCCCAAGAAGGGCTACTTAATTGTGTAACCAAATTAGGGCCGCTGATATTCAGACTGAGGTAAACAGTTATTATGCTGAGATCAAAATATCTTTTAAAATTTGCCGAAGCCACAGTACTTGTTATAAAAGGTACTGCAATGCCGCGCCTGGATACAACGGCATATTTGCGCAAATGACTGTGCATGCTGTAAATAGTTGCTGATACGGTGTGTTCACAAGTTACAATCTACTGCTCGCCTTCATTTGTCGGTCTAGAAAAATTTGAGTGACGAGATTACGTCCTCCGAACCTGAAAGATTGTTTCATTTATTCAGAATTTCTTAATGAAGGGAAATACTATCGTCTATCCTTAATTTAAATTGCAAACTAAATGAAAGAAACAGGGACACCGATAAAACTGGTGTAGAGTCTGTCGTCATGTGGCCCGAATAAAGTGCGGCCCGTGATTCTGTTGTATTTTATTACAATCTGACCTAATCTGAAAGTGTCAGCTAACGTTGAGTGCACGTTTTCGGATCAATAACGAACAAAAATACTAGTATTTTTATATGTGCTCAGTTTTAGTTGAAGTTTGTGAATTTGGCCGGGCGGTGAGTAAAGTTGGCAACTTAACGGAGAGGTAAAGTAGGGCAGACATGCGTGTTTAGAGGATGTGAGGGACGGAATTTTTTTGCCTGCATTCCATTACTGACAGCTCCCAGGCGTGCTGGAATAGTACCGTTCAGCTGCCGTGGTGTTAGTGTCAAACGGAAGTAAATGGATTCGGGAATGCGTATTAGAAAGACAGTCATCGTCAAGGTACATATTTTTAGCAAGGAATATGGATTTAAAATAGGGTAGTTGTAATACATCGCAGTGAGTAGAAGTAAAATGATATTAAAAACGTTAAGTAAAATTTGTGATTGTGTCTTCTACTGCATAATTCATTTAAATCAAATTAACCGTCCCCTCACACAGCCGACACGAAGTGTTAGAATGACGCAGTCTTGTAACAATCAATACAGGGGCCAGCGGTCAACTTGTCGCCCCCACACTACAGATAATCAATTAGGTCCTCACAAACACTAATTTTTCCGTTACCGATGATGATAAGATCGGTGCATAATGCCAGTCCATAATGTCAATATTTATTCCTAGGCAAAAAAAAGACTGCTTGTCCAGGGTGCCTACTTAAGCGAAGCCACTATTCGCACATAAATGTACTTAACAAGGTGCGGATAGATTAGAAAGCATAGGTATGTTTTGACCCTCATAACTCGTCGCATATCACGAAAAAATACTTGTATGAGAATAGCAACATAAAAGGAGGCAGAGCATTTCTGTAACGTATGAAGTGTTTGTCGTAGGATCAACCGCTTCTATTTCCTCTATTAAAGAATAAACAGCTGCCTTCTTAACTCGATCGCTGTTTTCATTGCTCTTAATTTTCTACAAGCGTGTGACTACATTTTAATAAATTAAGCAATGAAATCTCCGGAGCACTGACGTATATCTCAATTTCAAAATTCACTGTGCTTGTTGGCACTCACGGACGAAAAACTGAATAAACACGTTTCGCGCGCCAGATTTGCGTGGAGTTCCTGTTCACACGCTACGATTTGTCTGCGCAGATATTGCAGTCCAAAGATTTGAGCAACTTTGATCGAACTTCAGTTTTGCTCATATATCTGTGCAAATCTCCTGTCCTTACGCAACAATCTGTATTCTCAGTCGTGGATGTGACCTACGTTTATAGTCTGCAAACCATTGTGAAGTGCATGGCAGAGGGTACGTCCCATTGTATGGGTTATTAGGTTTCTTCCCGTTCCGTTCACGATGATTGTTTTGAATGCCTCTGCGCGTGCTGTAATTATTCTAATTTTATCTTCATTATCCCTACGTGAGTGATACATAGGGGATTGTAATATATTCTTAGAAACATCATTGAAAGCCTGTTCTTTAAACCCTAAGTACGCTTTCTCGGGATCGTTTACTTCTCTCTTCAAGATTCTGCCAGTTCTGTATCTCTGTATCATTTTCCCAGGGGTCAAAATAACCTGTGATAATTCTGCTGTCCTCTGTATTTTCAGCTTGCCCCGTTAATCCTGTTTGGTACGGATCCCACACACTTTAGCAATCTTCTGGAATGAGTCGCACGAGTGATTTGTAAGAAATCTCCTTTGTAGATTGATTACATTTCCCCAATATCCTACCAATAAAGCGAGGTGTACCATCTGTTTTATTCATGACTCAGCCTGTGTGATGATTACATTTCATATCACTACAAAGTGTTACATCAAAGTATTTGTGCGACTTCACTGATTCCATCTATGACTCATTGGAATTATAATCATAGACTACGACGTTTTTGCGTTTTGTGAAGTGCACAATTTTACATTTCTTAACATTTAAAGCAAGTTGCCAGTCATTGCATCATTGTGAAATCTTATCAAGATCTGATTTATCCAGATTCTTTCAGTACTTCGCTATAGGTAATAGCATTATTTGAAATAAGTCTGAGACTACTATTAATATTGTCCACATACACAGTACAACATGAATATCAAAGGTCCCAACACGCTTTCATGGGCACACCCGAAGTTGCTTTTACCCCTAACGAAGACTCTCCATCCCAAGATAAAATGTTGCGTCCTCTGTACCAACAATTATTCATTTTGCACAAATTTCACGTGATACTCCTTATGATCGAGCTTTTTACAATAAGCATAGATGTACGGTGTGCAAACAGATCAGTGACGGAAAGGAATTGCTGAAGGTTAGAATGAGAGTCCCGTCACGAAGTTGAGTATTTTCCCATTTTACAAAGTATTTAAATAGTTGGAGGCAAAGCCCATTTTTATCATGAGCGTCATTCACATACTTAAAAAACTGTGGAAAATGTGCTGTCGAGCTAAAGAGAGTGCTGATGACCTCGCAAGTTAGCGCCTTAAAACCGCCATTAATCAACAACGTAGTGTTACTTAAACATCGGTATTTGTCACAGCCGATATCGATATTATTTTTAAAATATATCGACTAGCTATCGCTTGTCATGTGCAGGTATTTCAAATGAAAAAAAGATCTAAGATGTTATATTGTTTAAAATACAACTGTACAAGATATGCAAATTTTGTTTTATAAAAAGTAAGTATTTAAATTCTTGTCCGTTAGTCTGCTGTTTAAAGTACAATATTAAAATATACACAGATTTCATTTTGTAAAAAGTAAGATATTTTAATTCTTATCCTCTAGTCTGTTGCGTTTTTCAGTGGTTATTTATCCTACCTTGGAGAAACCCTTTCTGCAGCAACTGAAGTCGCTGGACAGCATAAAAATTTAGTGGCTACAAGCAACGTACTATTAGATTTTGCACAATATTCTAATACAAGCCAGCTTGTGTATTACAGGTTTTTCAAAATATTGTCGAAGTCAATGATGGAATCACTGAAGGGTGTGACGTCATCGACGTTATGCTGTTGCTTATTGGGCAAAAAAAAGTGGATCATCCTATTTCAAACTGTTAGACGTATCAATTAGACGTATTAGCTCTGCTCATGGATGCTTCTGTTTTATGTATTATCCTTGGAGTTGATGCGATGATAGCTGCATGCTCTTTCTCAAGTAGTTATGCAGCGTTCTCTGCCTTTTGAAATGTCCTGAAACTAGCTTTCTAAACTTAGGATCTAATAATGACACAAGCAAATTAACAGTTAGTGTGTTCAATGGTTTCACTGTTTCACCAACTGATATCAAGAAATCCAGGACACTTCGTGCTTCATTAGTTGTTGAAGTGCTCCAAGTCTGACAACATTGCAGCAATACCTCGTATAAGAGGTATATTTAAGGAAACAGTGAAGTATGACTCCACTGTGATTGTGGTTGCTGCCACTTCAAAAGGTTCAAGAATAATTATCATCTCTTGTATAGCTAAGTAATTTTCCGCTTTGAGGGTAGGCAGTGCTTTTGTACTTTCATTGATCGCAATCACAAGCTCACCTCTCTTTTTTGAACACTGCGCCGTTTTTCAATTGCTAGTGTAGAGCTATGAAAGAAAGTCACAGCAGCCTTTGTTTTCAATAAAATTTTGGAAAATGTTTCTGCCTTGAAACAATCTTGTACTGTTAAGTTGATGCAGTAGGCAAAACAGAGTGAATGTCGAATCCATAACATTTAGGCAGCTATTTTTAATAACTGCAGCGTTGTCCATAACCACTGCTACTGTCTCTATTGTACTCTAGTAAGATTCCTAGCATTTGTAGACTTAGAGAAAGCTTTTGACAATGTTGACTGGAATACTCTCTTTCAAATTCTAAAGGTGGCAGGAGTAAAATACAGGGAGCGAAAGGCTATTTACAATTTGTACGGAAACCAGATGGCAGTTATAAGAGTCGAGGGACAGGAAAGGGAAGCAGTGGTTGGGAAGGGAGTAAGACAGGGTTGTAGCCTCTCCCCGATGTTATTCAATCTGTATATTGAGCAAGTAGTAAAGGAAACAAAAGAAAAATTCGGAGTAGGTATTAAAATCCACGGAGAAGAAATAAAAATGTTGAGGTTCGCTGATGACATTGTAATTCTGTCAGAGACAGCAAAGGACTTGGAAGAGCAGTTGAACGGAATGTATGGTGTCTTGAAGGGAGGATATAAGATGAACATCAACAAAAGTAAAATGAGGATAATGGAATGTAGTCGAATTAAGTCGGGTGATGCTGAGGGAATTAGATTAGGAAATGAGACACTTAAAGTAGTAAAGGAGTTTTGCTATTTGGGGAGCAAAATAACTGACGATGGTCGAAGTAGAGAGGATATAAAATGTAGACTGGCAATGGCAAGGAAAGCGTTTCTGAAGAAGAGAAATTTGTTAACATCGAGTATAGATTTAAGTGTCAGGAAGTCATTTCTGAAAGTATTTGTATGGAGTGTAGCCATGTATGGAAGTGAAACATGGACGGTAAATAGTTTGGACAAGAAGAGAATAGAAGCTTTCGAAATGTGGTGCTACAGAACAATGCTGAAGATTAGATGGGTAGATCACATCACTAATGAGGAAGTATTGAATAGGATTGGGGAGAAGAGAAGTTTGTGGCACAACTTGACCAGAAGAAGGGATCGGTTGGTAGGACATGTTTTGAGGCATCAAGGGATCACCAATTTAGTATTGGAGGGCAGCGTGGAGGGTAAAAATCGTAGGGGGAGACCAAGAGATGAATACAGTAAGCAGATTCAGAAGGATGTAGGTTGCAGTTGGTACTGGGAGATGAAGAAGCTTGCACAGGATAGAGTAGCATGGAGAGCTGCATCAAATCAGTCTCAGGACTGAAGACAACAACAACAACAAAGATCTGAGTCATGTTCTGAAAAAAAAGTAATGTAGAAACAACTTGCCAGTATATCCGAAATATTGAATAATATTGTCAAAAAATATTTTCTTCAACGTCTTGTTACCTGAAAAATTACATTCACATATAAAAAAAATAATTCTCATAAAAACTGGACCAGTATATTACGTGTTTCTGTCACGTTAGAAGCATGGGGAAAACAGGAAGAGGAAGGTCGCCACAAGGAACAGAGATGCGAGGGGGAGGGGGAGGGAATGTTTACTGGTCTGCCATGCAATGCTCCATGCTTGCTAATGAACTGCAGCAGATAAGGCATAATCTGCACACGGGAATAACAAGGTTGAAACTGCGTTGAAGAGACCGAGGGTGGCTTCGTCACTCATGTTTTTTCTCAGTTGACACAGCACAAAACAAAAGGGCCATCAGTCTACTGCAGTGCTATAGCTGCTACTTCGCTGTGGGCGGGAGCACTCGTAATCTCAATGCAGTCGACATAAAGTATGTAGCTTGTAGAAGTTTTGTTCGCCGTGCGTTGGGAGAAGCGCAAGGAGCGGTATAAAGAGCTCAACATTAACGACGGGTAAGGAAAGGTAAGGCGAGAGACAATAGTACTGACACCTTCACCCAACATACCCGATGTATTCCTATAATATTCTCGCGCCATTCAGTTTGCACTTGATGTTGTTGTTGTTGGGGTCTTCAGTCCTGAGACTGGTCTGATGCAGCTCTACATGCTACTCTATCTTGTGCAAGCTTCATCATCTCCCAGTACTTACTGAAACCTACATCCTTCTGAATCTGCTTAGTGTATTCATCTCTTGGTCTCCCTCTACGATTTTTACCCTCCACGCTGCCCTCCAATGCTAAATTTGTGATCCCCTGATGCCTCAGAACATGTCCTGCCAACAGGTTCCATCTTCTTGTCAAGTTGTGCCACAAACTTCTCTTCTCCCCAATCCTATTCAATACCTCCTCATTAGTTATGTGATCTACCCATCTAACCTTCAGCAATCTCCTGTAGCGCCACATTTCGAAAGCTTCTATTCCGTTCTTGTCCAAACTATTTATCGTGCATGTTCCACTTCCATACAAGGCTACACTCCATACAAATATTTTCAGAAACGACTTCCTGACATTTAAATCAATACTCAATGTTAACAAATTTCTCTTCTTCAGAAACGCTTTCCTTGCCATTGCCAGTCTACATTTTATATCTTCTCTACTTCGACCAGTTATTTTGCTCCCCAAATAACAAAACTCCTTTACTACTTTAAGTGTCTCATTTCCTAATCTAATTCCCTCAGCATCACCCGAATTAATTCGACTACATTCCATTATCCTCGTTTTGCTTTTGTTGATGTTCATCTTATATCCTCCTTTAAAGACACTGTCCATTCCGTTCACCTGCTCTTCCAAGTCCTTTGGTGTCTCTGACATAATTACAATGTCATCGGCGAACCTCAGAGTTTTTATTTATTCTCCGTGGATTTTAATACCTACTCCAAATTTTTCTTTTCTTTCCTTCACTTCTTGCTCAATATACAGATTGAATAACATCGGGGAGAGGCTACAACCCTGTCTCACTCCCTTCCCATCCACTGCTTCCCTTTCGTGCCCCTCTACTCTTATAACTGCCATCTGGTTTCTGTACAAGTTGTAAATAGCCTTTCGCTCCCTATATTTCACCCCTGCCACCTTCAGAATTTGAAAGAGAGTATTCAAGTCAACGTTGTCAAAAGCTTTCTCTAAGTCTACAAATGCTAGAAACGCTGGTTTGCCTTTCCTTAATCTTTCCTCTAAGATAAGTCGTAAGGCTGATAGAGCCTGACAAATAGCGTTTCGTCGGCATAACTTCCATTACACAAAAGCTGAGAGTTTTCCATTACCAGCGGAAAGTTCTGATTCCGTTAATACGGCCTGTTTACAACTTGCTATGGTTAGTCTTTTTGGAAAATATGTGCATTAATATCGATACCATTTAAAAGCACCGAAAGTTTTAATTCTGTTCCAATTCGCTAACACAATGGAAACACTTCCGCATAAATCGCACACCAAGCATGTAGTTTACACTTGGAAGACGCAACACAGTAACTGTAACGCCACGGCCAGCTGATTTTGCAGTGCTGTATTAATTTTGGTTCAGACGGTGTTGGGGTTCGCGTTCGTTTTCCACTTGTTACTCTGCTGTCGTACGAACTCCCAAGTGTAAACTTTGACGTGGAAGTAACAGAAACCGCGTTATAGACATCCATGTTCAAATGTGTTGCTTATATGCATCCACCGACCTGATTTATACCGACATTTACCTATCTCAAGAATGAAGCGAAACTCAGCCGATGATTGAAAAGTTAAAGGAAACATAGATTCTGCGTTGCGATTACCTGCAGTTTTTGTCATTTTTAATATGGGTGAAACTAATTTTTCGTCCATTATAAAGTGGTAAGTTAATGTCAGTATACCTACATTTGCGTCGCTTTTCCACATGTCCGTTGTGACACTAAAAATATTTCATTTTGTAAGATCTTCTTTTAATTTATTTTTATTTCTTCATATAGTTTTGAGGTCGGTGGACATTTAAATGTGGTTTTACCTGGCAACGTGTATCTGGCAACTTGTATCTGGTGTCTAAGACATAAACAACCTTGATGGTCGGAAGTTCTGAACGGCAGCATATCGACAGCGATTATTTGTGCATAAAGAGAATCAAGTTCGTTTTTTACTTTTGAACTGGCATCATACAACTGACTTCTGTTAAAATAGTTTTTTTATAGAGCTTCTCGATTCTTTTGGTTGCGCCTCTTGCATTTGATCTAGCTCACAAGATGATATCTCACCTTTCAGTTCTATTAGTAATCCATGGTGCTCTAGTTGTTCTCCATGCTTTCTTTCTAAGTGGTCTCGTAAATTATTTCTATTTCCTGATCAGGCTTATAATCTTTAATGCAGATTGTTCCACGAACAATACCAGACTGGAATAGATGGGGGAACCGATACAGGTACTCAAGGTACCCTCCGCCACACACCGTCAGTTATAGATGTAGATGTAGATTGTATTAACTGACTATTATCCCCCACTTTCTTGGAAAAATTCCGCACACATTATCAAGTTTTACGATTCATTTTCAAAACAATAACAAAAAAGATCTATTTATGCACCTATTTCATACACAAATTAATCCTGGAAGCGCGGAATTTCCTCGGCCAACAGAGACCATCGGTGGCACGCGGTAAGTACTGATCGTTTATTCGTTTCGGCTCCATTTGTAACACTTCGTGGCTATTGTGCTCTTCGTCTCACTGCTGCCAACGGCAGTAGTGATATTATAGTTGCGTGATGAAGAATAATCCTGTTATGTTGCGTTTAAATAACCTCACAATATCTATATTGACTTATGAAATTTGTTATTAACAATCCGAACGAATTCAAAAGTAATAGCAGTATACATGGCTACGACACTAGGAGAAAGGATGATCTTCACTACTCAAGGTTCAATCTAACTTTGGCTCATAAGAGGCTAAATTATGCTGCCACAAAAGTATTTGGTCACTTACCTAATAGCATCAAAATTCTGACAGAAAGCCATATAGCATTTAAAAGGAAATTAAAAGAATTTTTGGATATAGTAAGTGGGGAATTTCCCCAACCCGCACAAAAATAAAAAAATTAAAAATATCCAGTGTCATGTAATATTTTGTGAAATGTAATATCTTGCATAGACACCTTTTATTAACCTGACACGTCCCAGTTCATTACAAAGTGTCGTATTCATGATCTGTGGAACAAGTACTAATCTAATCTAAGTGACTAAGAATCCATTGTTGGCACATAGAGGTCACCTCCTACGATATCCCGACGAGCAAGAAACTTTAGGGGCAGCATGTTACCTGGTTACGCTCGAGAAATTATTAATCAGGTCTCAGAACGATTTAAACTCGCAAAAATAAAAATAATGGTGAACTAATTCACCTGCTGCACAAGTTTCAAAGAAGGGGTTTCAGCATTAATGGGCTAGAGCTTAAGAAATATCTACAGTATTAGGAGTTTTGCAAAAACATTGCCGGACATTCACCTCAACTCTTGGCAAGAAGAGATAAGTTTTGTCTCACATCCGTTGAAAGTTTGACATTTCGCCCGATTTACTTGTGAATATGCACTGCAATACTGTGAAAGCGTACAGCATGTAAATACAGCTGTTTATTTTACTGATTATGTTCAGCCAGTATTACAAATAAAAAAACATTTACTATATTCACTTTGGTGGGTGTTTCCTTGAAGGAACAAGCTCCGCCAATCGAACACAACACGGACAACCAACACATGAATGATATTTGTGCTTCTAAGAAAAGCAGAATTGTCGCAGGAGAGTTAGGATTGTGTCAGTATTTTGTGTTTTCGAATCACCTTATTCATTAATATGTACAACTGAAAACACTTGTAAGTACAACAAGGACTCAGAAACAGAAGAGGACAGTAGCAGGTGTGTTTAATTAATAACGACAATAATCGTTTTTATTTTAAAATACATTACACCATACAATCACAAACACTTAATTTTTAAAATGTCATTTTTTCCTTTATTAACTGTGTTGTATTACAATAGCCCTATTTACATTTGTATTCGTTGCTACGAGTAAGTAAGCTCAAACATTTGAAGATGACAATCTGTATAATCCGCATTCACGAATTCATGTTATTTAGGTGTGTTATTTTTACTGTAAGTATCTACAAAAATGGCTCAAATGGCTCTGAGCACTGAGCACCTTTATTAACTGAGTTGTAATACAATAGCCCTATTTACATTTGTATTCGTTGCTACGAGTATGTAAGCTCACACATTTGAAGATGACAATCTGTATAATGCGCATTCACGAATTCACGTTATTTAGGTGTGTTATTTTTACTGTAAGTATCTTCAAAAATGGCTCAAATGGCTCTGAGCACTATGGGACTTAACATCTGAGGTCATCAGTCCTCTACAACTTAGAACTACTTAAACCTAACTAACCTAAGGACATCACACACATCAAGCGGTCGGGCGTGGTTCCAGACTGTAGCGCCTAGAACCGTAAGCATCTGATAAGTCGAGATGCGCACGACCGTTAGTTGTCATCACTGGAAGACAAACAATAAAATTCCTCCGACTCTCACTCCCCCCCCCCCCCCCCATAGTGACTAATCTATTAACAACATAAGTTTATAAACAGCATAGACTGACTATGGTACTACCATATTTGATGTTAATTAAATACCTCCATACAATGTACTTTCCCTCTGCACTCCACATGCCATGGAGGTAACAGGAACCGACTATTTTTCTCGCCATTTGATAAAGAATTCATTATAAACGATATGACTATCGATAGCTAAACAAGATTACCGATAGCACGGAAACTATCGATTATTCGATATTCTGTCGATGTTTAATGCCCGCATCTCGTGGTCGTGCGGTAGCGTTCTCGCTTCCCACGCCCGGGTTCGATTCCCGGCGGGGCCAGGGATTTTCTCTGCCTCGTGATGGCTGGGTGTAGTGTGTTGTCCTTAGGTTAGTTAGGTTTAAGTAGTTCTAAGTTCTAGGGGACTGATGACCATAGATGTTAAGTCCCATAGTGCTCAGAGCCATTTTTTTTATGTTTAATGAACACTACATCGACGAACTAGGCTTTTTAGAACTGTTTAACCTTTTTGTGGTCGAACAAACCACATAGCGGCAATTCCTGAAGCTGATGGGAAACGAGGCTAAAAAGTTGCGACAGGCGACTTGGTATTGCTTTCCTATTTTACACTACTATGCAATGTGTCACAGCCCATCAGACTAAAAAATTTCTATTACAGTTAGACCCAGTGCGCATATTTAGAACAAAAATTAACGTAAGAGTGGAGACAGTCTCCCAAAGATCCGTTCTTGATCACTGAGGCGCTGATTCTAACACTTTGTGATGTTAGATTACTTTTACATCCAGCCACACACAGCACCTAGAAACTTTTAGTGCCCAAAAAAGAACGTCCAATGATTTACTTAATTTATGCTATAACTTACGACATAACCTTGAAGCACAATCTGAGTGATAATAGAAAACAGTCATTGGTCGTTAATAAATTGCAATAACTATTTATACTCAATGTTAATAAATACATACCATAAACAGATTTACAGCTTTATAGCCTTCACGTTAGTACCTAGAGATAACAAAAACAAAGTGTCCTCGTCAGTTCGTATGTTGTTCTCAACCGCTAGAGGTGGGCAAAGCAGTTTTCTTTACCAAACCGTTCCTTTTGTCATAGTTCTTCTTGTTGAACTAATTCAAAGTGACTATATAGATCATTTTTAACCTTAAAGTACCAATAAATAAAAACATTTAGAAAAAACATGAAGCTAATCAATCTGAACGGAATGGACAGTGTCTTGAAAGGAGGATATAAGATGAACATCAACAAAAGCAAAACGAGGATAATGGAATGTAGTCGAATTAATTCGGGTGATGCTAAGGGAATTAGATTAGGAAATGAGACACTTAAAGTAGTAAAGGAGTTTTGCTATTTACGGAGTAAAATAACTGATGATGGTCGAAGTAGAGAGGATATAAAATGTAGACTGGCAATGGCAAGGAAAGCGTTTCTGAAGAACAGAAATTTGTTAACATCGAGTATAGATTTAAGTGTCAGGAAGTCGTTTCTGAAAGTATTTGTATGGAGTGCAGCCATGTATGGAAGTGAAACGTGGACAATAAATAGTTAGGACAAGAAGGGAATGGAAGCTTTCGAAATGTGATGCTACAGAAGAATGCTGAAGATTAGATGGGTAGATCACATAATTAATGAGGAGGTATTGAATAGGATTGGGGAGAAGAGAAGTCTGTGGCACAACTTGACCAGAAGAAGGGATCGGTTGGTAGGACATGTTCTGAGGCATCAAGGGATCACCAATTTAGTATTGGAGGGCAGCGTGGAGGGTAAAAATCGTAGAGGGAGTCCAAGAGATGAATACACTAAGCAGATTCAGAAGGATGTAGGTTGCAGTAGGTACTGGGAGATGAATAAGCTTGCACAGGATAGAGTAGGATGGAGAGCTGCATCAAACCAGTCTCAGGACTGAAGACCACAACAACCACAACAACGTGCAAGTAGTAAGGTAAGCTCTGGTAATTCCGAGAAAATCGCTAGACGTTTTATGCGTCTATTATGTAACTGATTTACGTGTGCGAAGATACCGGCAGTAAGCAGTCGTTGTAGCCATGTGGTTAAACGATCAATATTGTGCTAGTGTGAAGAACCTGAAGTACAGCCAATACTTTTCGCACTTCTTGCGGAGCATCTTCCACGATCCACCCCGTAGCTGTATTGATACATTCACACTTAGGAAATTTAGCAGATAACGGTACCTACCTGACATTACGAGAAGACATTCGACAATGGTGGAGCGACGGCATCCGTGGTGAACCGTCGCCGCATGCGCGTTACAGAAGTGTAACTTTTGTTTTCTTTTTTTTTCAGAGATAAGTCATGTCAACAAATAAATGAATACCCCTTTTGGCGGTGGAGACATAGCGGCCAGGCCTCGTAAAACGACCCCTGTCCACTTTGCCCTGAGACCATTCCTTGTATTCCTTTATCTATGGCGTATACAGGGTGGGCCATTGATCATGACCGGGCCAAATATCTCACGAAATAAGCGTCAAACGAAAAAAACTTCAAACTACGAAACTTGTCTAGCTTGAAGGGGGAAACCATATGACGCCACGGTTGGCCCGCTAGATGGCGCTGCCATAGGTCAAACGGGTATCAACTGCATTTTTTAAAATAGGAACACTCATTTTTTATTACATATTCGTGTAGTACGTAAAGAAATATGACTGTTTTTTGTTGTACCACTTTTCTCGCTTTGTGATAGATGGCGGTGTAATAGTCACAAACGTTTAAGTACGTGGTATCACGTAACATTCCGCCAGTGCGGACTGTATGTGCTTCGTGATACATTACCCTTGTTAAAATGGACCGTTTACCAATTGCGAAGAAGGTCGATATCGTGTCGATGTATGGCTATTGTGATCAAAATGCCCAACGGGCGTGTGCTATGTATGCTGCTCGGTATCCTGGACGACATCATCCAAGTGTCCGGACCGTTCGCCGGATAGTTACGTTATTTAAGGAAACAGGAGGTGCTCAGCCACATATGAAACATCAACCACGACCTGCAACAAATGATGATGCCCAAGTAGGTGTTTTAGCTGCTGTCTCGGCTAATTCGCACATCAGTAACAGACAAATTGCGCGAGAATCGGGAATCCCAAAAACGTCGGTGTTGAGAATGCTACGTCAACATCGATTGCACCCGTACCATATTTCTATGCACCAGGAATTGCACGGCGACGACTTTGAACGTCGTGTACAGTTCTGCCACTGGGCACAAGAGAAATTACGGGGCGATGACAGATTTTTTGCACGTGTTCTACACTCCTGGAAATGGAAAAAAGAACACATTGACACCGGTGTGTCAGACCCACCATACTTGCTCCGGACACTGCGAGAGGGCTGTACAAGCAATGATCACACGCACGGCACAGCGGACACACCAGGAACCGCGGTGTTGGCCGTCGAATGGCGCTAGCTGCGCAGCATTTGTGCACCGCCGCCGTCAGTGTCAGCCAGTTTGCCGTGGCATACGGAGCTCCATCGCAGTCTTTAACACTGGTAGCATGCCGCGACAGCGTGGACGTGAACCGTATGTGCAGTTGACGGACTTTGAGCGAGGGCGTATAGTGGGCATGCGGGAGGCCGGGTGGACGTACCGCCGAATTGCTCAACACGTGGGGCGTGAGGTCTCCACAGTACATCGATGTTGTCGCCAGTGGTCGGCGGAAGGTGCACGTGCTCGTCGACCTGGGACCGGACCGCAGCGACGCACGGATGCACGCCAAGACCGTAGGATCCTACGCAGTGCCGTAGGGGACCGCACCGCCACTTCCCAGCAAATTAGGGACACTGTTGCTCCTGGGGTATCGGCGAGGACCATTCGCAACAGTCTCCATGAAGCTGGGCTACGGTCCCGCACACCGTTAGGCCGTCTTCCGCTCACGCCCCAACATCGTGCAGCCCGCCTCCAGTGGTGTCGCGACAGGCGTGAATGGAGGGACGAATGGAGACGTGTCGTCTTCAGCGATGAGGGTCGCTTCTGCCTTGGTGCCAATGATGGTCGTATGCGTGTTTGGCGCCGTGCAGGTGAGCGCCACAATCAGGACTGCATACGACCGAGGCACACAGGGCCAACACCTGGCATCATGGTGTGGGGAGCGATCTCCTACACTGGCCGTACACCACTGGTGATCGTCGAGGGGACACTGAATAGTGCACGGTACATCCAAACCGCCATCGAACCCATCGTTCTACCATTCCTAGACCGGCAAGGGAACTTGCTGTTCCAACAGGACAATGCACGTCCGCATGTATCCCGTGCCACCCAACGTGCTCTAGAAGGTGTAAGTCAACTACCCTGGCCAGCAAGATCTCCGGATCTGTCCCCCATTGAGCATGTTTGGGACTGGATGAAGCGTCGTCTCACGCGGTCTGCGCGTCCAGCACGAACGCTGGTCCAACTGAGGCGCCAGGTAGAAATGGCATGGCAAGCCGTTCCACAGGACTACATCCAGCATCTCTACGATCGTCTCCATGGGAGAATAGCAGCCTGCATTGCTGCGAAAGGTGGATATACACTGTACTAGTGCCGACATTGTGCATGCTCTGTTGCCTGTGTCTATGTGCCTGTGGTTCTGTCAGTGTGATCATGTGATGTATCTGACCCCAGGAATGTGTCAATAAAGTTTCCCCTTCCTGGGACAATGAATTCACGGTGTTCTTATTTCAATTTCCAGGAGTGTATTTAGCGACGAAGCGTCATTCACCAACAGCGGCAACGTAAACCGGCATGATATGCAGTATTGGGCAACGGAAAATCCACGATGGCTGCGACAAGTGGAACATCAGCGAACTTGGCGGGTTAATGTATGGTGCGGCATTACGGGAGGAAGGATAATTGGCCCCCATTTTATCGATGGCAATCTAAACGGTACAATGTGTGCTGATTTCCTACGTAATGTTCTACCGATGTTACTACAAGATGTTTCACTGCATGACAGAATGGCGATGTACTTCCAATACGATGGATGTCCGGCACATAGCTCGCGTGCGATTGAAGCGGTATTGAATAGCATATTTCGTGACAGCGGATTTGTCGTCGAAGCACCGTACCGTGGCCCGCACGTTCACCGGATCTGACGTCCCCGGATTTCTTTCTGTGGGGAAAGTTGAAGGATATTTGCTATCGAGATCCACTGACAACGCCTGACAACATGCATTGTCAATGTATGTGCGAACATTATGGAAGGCAAACTACTTGCTGTTGATAGGAACGATATTACATGTATTGCCAAATGCATTGAGGTTGACGGACATCATTTTGAGCATTTATTGCATTAATGTGGTATTTACAGGTAATCACGCTGTAACCGCATGCGTTCTCAGAAATGATGAGTTCACAAAAGTACATGTATCACTTTGGAACAACCGAAATAAAATGTTCAAATGTACCTACGTTCTGCGTTTTAATTTAATAAACCTACATGTTACCAACAGTTCGTCTAAAATTGTGAGCCATATGTTTGTGACTATTACAGCGCCGCTTATCACAAAGCGAAAAAAACGGTCCATCTAAAACATTCATATTTCTTTACGTACTACACGAATATGTAATAAAAAATGGGGGTTCCTATTTAAAAAAAACCGTTGATATCCGTTTGACCTATGGCAGCGCTATCTAGCGGGCCAACCATAGCGCCATCTGGTTTCCCCCTTCAAGCTAGACAAGTTTCGTTCTTTGTAGTTTTTTTCGTTTGACGCTTATTTCGTGAGATATTTGGACGGTCACGATCAATGGACCACCCTGTATATACACGTATAAAAGACGGTTAGCGTCCGCGCTGTGGTAAAGAGTCGTAGGCGGGGCGGCTGTTCGAATCCCGCTAACACTTCTGTTTTAAGAAGTTTGTTTGCGTGGCCATCCTCCGCAGCAAGCACAAAAATTTTAGTTTTGTAACTATTAACCGCGTTTTCTTGCTGTATGATAATCTAAAACCAACACATACCAAAACAAAACTGTATCGTTCTAGATCCCACGGAAAACGCCTTAGAGTAAAAAAATAATAATAATAAAAAAAATAAAAAAATAAAAAAATAAAAATAGTGGATTGCGTCCAAATACTTCTTTTTTAGCCTATATTTTTTTAATCACTGGCCACATTATTTAAGTTATATGACAGTTGAGAGGTAATATAATGAAAATATCCACGTGCGTTTTAATGAAGTTGTAATGAATTTCACATGTTATTTGACTATTTTCTATTTGTAAATAAATTTCCAGGGACGAGGGACAGGCTTCCAAAGCCCAAATCAAATCTCGATCAATAATGACGCGAATGACGTTATTCACAAACATTAATATAGGAAGTCACAGTGTGCCCGACCACAAGGGTAATGTACTATTACTCGTCGGATGTGCTCCCGTCATCACACGCTGCCGGTTTGTATTTGTTATACTGACATGGAAAACATTAATTGAAACTTCATTCAAATACACGATTTTTTCATTGTATTATCTCAGAAATGTTATGTAAATTAAATAACATGAACAGTAGTGGAAAAAAAAATCAGTTTGAGCGGGAGTCGACCCGTCGCCTCATTCACTTTCATCTTACGTTTGCTCGATCGTTAATCATTGTTTTTTTTTTTTCATTTTGTTAGTTCTTATTCTTTGTGTTTGGTCGAAGCGGACATCAAATGACATCCGTTGAAGTTCGTTGTTGATCATTTCACTCAGATATGTCATTACAGAGGGCAGCTCAGCTCTCTGATGGAACACACTGAGCTACCGTAACGGTCTTTTGATCATAAACTCTGTCTGATACCTACGCGCAGATATACAGAGTGAGTCACCTAACGTTACCGCTCGATATATTTCCTAAACCACATCAAATACTGACGAACCGATTCCACAGACCGAACGTGAGGAGAGGGGCTAGTGTAATTGTTTAATACAAACCACACAAAAATGCACGGAAGTATGTTTTTTAACACAAACCTACGTTTTTTAAACGGAACCACGTTAGTTTTATTAGCACGTCTGAACATATAAACAAATACGTAATCAGTGGCGTTTGTTGCATTGTAAAATTTTAATTACATCCGAAGATATTGTAACCTAAAGTTGACGCTTGAGTACCACTCCTCCGCTGTTCGATCGTGTGTATCGGAGAGCATTGCAACATACATCGCGTTTATACAGAATGATCTGCCAACGTTGCTCGGAAATGTCCCACTGGAAACGCGTCGACGTATGTGGTATCAGCATGATGGTGCACCTGCACATTCCGCAATTAACACTAGGCTGACCCTTGACTGGACGTTCGACGGGCGTTTCATAGGACGTGGAGGACGCATAAATTGGCCAGCCCGTTCTCCTGATCTTACACCTCTGGACTTCTTTCTGTGGGGTACGTTAAAGGAGAATGTGTACCGTGAAGTGCCTACAACCCCAGAGGATATGAAACAACGTATTGTGGCAGCCTGCGGCGACATTACACCAGATGTACTGCGGCGTGTACGACATTCATTACGCCAGAGATTGCAATTGTGTGCAGCAAATGATGGCCACCACATTGAGCATCTATTGACCTGACATGTCGGGACACACTCTATTCCACTCCATAATTGAAAACGGAAACCACGTGTGTACGTGTACCTCACCCCTCATGGTAATGTACATGTGCGTCAGTGAAAAAGATCAAGAAAAAGGTGTTAGCATGTGGACGTAATGTGCTGTTCCAGTCTCTTCTGTACCTAAGGTCCATCACCGTTCCCTTTGGATCCCTACGTAATTCGGTGCTCTCCGAAACACACGATCGAACAGCGGAGGAGTGGTACTCAAGCGTCAACTTTAGGTTACAATATCTCCGGATGTAATTAACAATTTACAATGCAACAAACGCCACTGATTACGTATTTGTTTATATGTTCAGATGTGCTAACAAAACTAACGGGGTTCCATTTAAAGAAACGTAGGTTTGTGTTAGAAAACATACTTCCGTGTATTTTTGTATGGTTTGTATTAAACAATTACACTAGCCCCTCTCCTCACGTTCGGTCTGTGGAATCGGTTCATCAGTATTCGATGTGGTTTACGAAATATATCCAGCGGTAACGTTAGGTGACTCACCCTGTATAAGGCACATAATAGACGCGTAAAACTTCTCTTGCAATTTTCTTGGAATTTCGAGAGTAGTGCACCTTGCTACTTGCCACATAGCGTTGTTTTATTGGCCTACGGAAGGTGCACAAAGTTTGAAGTAAATCTGTGATTCCAACGTCATGGCCCCCCCTTGTTAAGTGAACAAACGGAACAGTTTCGGGGTTCCGATGCAACGCAGTTCGTAGTTCGCCGTTCACTGGCTTTGTAGTTCGAACGCATGGGTCCAGAGTCCAGGAAGGGGTGGATGGTTCACTTTTTATCTGAAACTACCAATAAGTAAGACCACTTTTAAGGCCTAAAATTTTTTTTTTCTGCTAAAACATTGCAAGAAAAGCATTCCTGTTTTAGATGTAGCAGAGACGAATTTGAATGTGAGTGTAGGGCCTAGAATACTGGAACTGGAGATGAACAATACTGAGTGAAGTAATGGAACGATTTCGGTCTTCCGATCCGACGTAGTTCGTAGTCATGACGCTTTTTAGGGGGGAGCGGACTAGCGGAGTGCGCTCAATACCAAGCGAGGGAGAATCGCGCATGCGCACTGTAGCTCCCAGTGTATAAGGCGGACTAAAGAACTATAGTTTACTAAAAGAAAGATCGCTTAGAACAGTTCCTTTCCGGAATTAGTTAATTTGAATTAGTTCGTACACGAACTACAACTTAGAAACTAATGCGGAACAAAGACTTGCGAGTGGCGTCAATACACGGTACGGACTGACGTCATCAGATGGCGTTAGCTCTGCAATGCGGTCCTCATGACGTCACGAATTTCACCCAATCAGCATCGGATTTTGTGCGCAGCGAGTCCCTGCACCGCGGAAAGGTACGTATTGATTGGGGGGTGATCCTTCGCAGTGCATGTCGAGCGTCCGTTGAGGCTGCATCGTTGCACACAAGAGACGTTTCAAGGTAGGAATTTAAATGTAGTAAAGAAACAGCAGGTCAAATAATTGTATAATGGTGCTAATAATGATGATATTTAGTGCATGGTTCTGCAAATCGAAGAGATTTGCGGTGAATAATCTGTGATGTAACTTGGCATCAAGGGTCACGTTCGTTTTATCGACGTCTGTAGTCTGCAAACCATCGTGAACTCCTTGGCTGATATGTATAACACATTTTTAGGGTTCGTTCTTGTATGATTACGTACGAGCCTGGAAAGAACGAATGCATAAATGCCTCTTTATGCGTTGTAAGTAGACCATCTTGTCTTCGCGGCCATTATGGGGGAGGTACGTAGGGGCTAGCGATATATTTCCTCAATTACTTACTTAAAGCTAGTTTTTGAAACGAGAAGCTTTTTCCGGAATAGTTTGCGTGTATCTTTGTAAATATCTGCCTGTTGAGGTTTTTTCAGCTTCCGTGCGATGCTCCCCCAAGGGTCCTTCAAACCTGCGACCATTTGGTCTCCCTTTGCGTTTTATTTGCTGTCAGAACGCAAGCGAAATCTGTAAAATTAAAACGAAAATAATGCAGTGTGTTAGCCAACGAGAAACGCAAGCAGTCACTTTTAAATTTTGAGGTGATTAACTGTCAAAATTGAAGATTTCTAGTAGAAGTGGAGAAAAATCTGACTTTGTCAAAATGTTCGACGGTTCTGATGCTAATTTTTGACAATCGCCTAAATTAAATGTCTGTTCGGCTCGAGTGCAGTAGAATAACTTACATTAGAACAGAAAGAAGTGAATGCTTCGTGCTGAGTAAGAAAAGATTAGTTTGGGCTGAGGAAGAGATATTGCACGCGGTAAATTGGAAATTAAATATGCCGCCAATAAATTACCCAGTGACTATCTATTGTCGCTAGCATCGTGACCCGACCAGGACCTACAAGCCATAACTTTTTGCTGCCGATACTTCTGCCCAACAATATTCACACGACTACAGTACCAACTAATGACAGAGAAGACTCCGTAAGCAAAGTTTATTTCCAAGCTGGTAGGACGCACTGGACGCCTATAAAATAAACTTTTGCCTCTTTAATGCGAAGGGGTGACAAATGGCTGATCGTAATACCAAAATTTAATATATGAACGTAAGGATAAGGAGGCACGGGGTAACTGGCCCACTGTTTTACAGTATACCTTTTTAAGATCTACTGCTTGTTATTCAACGTAATTTTTAAATATTCTAATATAGAATGAAAGTTTCATATAGAAAGGGAATACGGAAGTGTCCGTATCGACCCGACTGCATAGACCCATGACGTCACCAATATGGCGGAAATGGGTTTTCTGAACGTCTCGAATATATGGCACCTATGATATAACTACATACACACAGCAACAAACATGAAAATGCGTATAAATAAGATAACACCACCCTCCAAAAATACAAACTATCGGGACAACCGCGGGAAATTGGGAATACGGAAGTTACAGATTCCACCCTTCAGCTTTGAACCATGACGTCGCCAATATGGCGGAAATGGCTATTCTATGCGTCTCCAATATGGCGCCCATGATATCATAAGCAACAAACGCGAAAGTACATACCTTCCAAAAATACAAACTATCGGGACATCTGCGGGAAATTGGGGGTTTTAGGGAGGGGACAGGCTAAATATGACAGTAAAAACACCACGATCCTAAAACACACAAGATGACGAAATCTGCAGGAATTACAAAATCTACGGGAATCGCACGTCCCTTGACCTATAGAGGCCAACGGCAGCTGACGATACCAAAACTCCAACGCCTACAGCAAAAACTACGGAAATTGGGATCAGACATTTCCCTTGACCACAGCTGACGGTACCAAAACACCTATACCTACATATAAAAAATACGAAAATTGGAATCGGTCATTTCCCTTGACTTACATAGGTCAGTTATAACTACTGATACGAAAAAACAAAAAACTACAAAAACAAAACCACAAAACTCAAACATCCCTACGTAAATTAAAACGCATTGAATACACAAAACATTAAAACTCGAGAACTCGAGAAAAATAGACCCAAAAAAACAATTACTTACCACTAACAAATTTCGGCTGGCCATCTCCCCCCCCCCCTCCCGACACACACACACACACACACACACACACACACACACACACACACACACACACACACACACACACACACACACACACACACACACACACAAGACGACGACATCTACAAACACAACCAACTCAAACTCTGCGCTGTAATGACATCACACACCACAACACCCTTAAGTCTTGGCTCAAAGCAGATGGGGTGGAATCGGACGCTTCCGTTGACCTGAAAATACTTTGGGGAATTGGTCCTAACCAGTCTATAATCTGTGTATGCTATTTTTTGTTTGGTGTATTTGTGCCTCTTAATGAAGATTAAAACCACACTGCAAAATCAGACTTACTTCAATAAGTCTATTAGTACCAATATCAGAGGAGTTGTCAGAGGCTGTCATTTATAGCAACAAAACATCGAAGGGTTGTGAAGTGTTAGTGGTACGAGATGTTTCATGATAGTAACATGGTCTTAATGAGCTTATCGGGATCAATTTACTTGGTATGTGCATTATGCATGCATAATAAATTAATAATACTGCCCTCTGTGAGTTAATATTCCTTAAAACAGTAACTCTGGCCGGTCTCCATCCAAGCCTGTTTGTAGGCACCTCTGCCAATCCTGATCTCTAATACGTACCATACTTTCCTTTAAGCATGCAAAGAAGTGGCATAATTTTATCAACAACTGACAAACATGGTAAGGCTAATGTTTACTCATCTGATAGAACTCGTCTTATGTTTCCTTTCAAATGCCAACTGCTCCAATAATTGTAGGCTTAGAAGGAGCATGAGAAAATGAGGGTTCATAACTTATGTTTGTCCTGGTTTCCCCCAGGTTTAGTTCTTTCACAGTGGCAGTGAGCTTTTAAAAAATTGCAAAGGGATGATCACAATAAGAATTTGAAATACTGAGAGCTCCCCTTATGGGAGGTGAAAATATATAATTAATCCATTCACAGTTTATTGTAGTTTATTTGAAGTAGCATTCCACGATACCCGGCACATCACGTGATTACAGCCCCAATCTGTCTTACATTAAAGGCTTTCATAGTTGTTAATATGGAGAACCATCAGCTGCATAATGGAATGTCAACAATGAAAATTTATGCCGGACGTGTACTCGAACCCGGATTTTCTGTTTGTCGCGACGCCTTTCTGTTTGGGTATCCGAGCGTAACTCACGGCCGGACCCAAACGTCCGTATGTCGTCAACCGTGTGTCTACAACTTGTTCTCGTACATCCTTTATGTATATTCCCGTATAGGGGAGACATTTCACTTAAGTCGCATGCCCAGTGTTGGCGGATAAATACGATATTGCAGTGCTTTTGTTATTCCAAATTATGAAACAATGTACCTTCAGACATAAGTATCATCTGTTAGGCTTCTGTTCCATCTATGAAAAACGGGCCTATGAGCTCATGGTTCATTCTAGCACACCACAGGTTTACACTTCATAGACACTTTCAACCTGACGAAGTGTATGGGGATTGTCAGCAGACCAATAGAGCATGTTCCTACAGTTTACCAGGCCATGATTGATAAATGTGGTGCCATCAATAAACAAGATATATGATACATCTGAAGTATCCTGTCTTAGAGCCCATGTACAGAGGTTAACAAGATTCATTTCTATGCAGCTATTGAGGGAGAGGCTGTGATAGGGATGGTGATGGGACCTATGTTGATGGAAAGTGCGCAGGTCACTTGCCTCACTCGCGCTGCTTCCCTGTGCGATTGCAGAGGAGCTAATGTACAGATTGACTGCAACAGCAGCAACAACATTTTCTCCTCTTCTGTCATCACTTGTTTTCTTCTGTTGCACTGTCTATGTGCTACAGTATCAGTTTCACGTAAATGGTCGAAGAGGTTGATAAATAATTGCCAAGGTCGTTGACATCTGTTCGGATGCCTTGCCGCATAGGCTGTATGAGAATGAACTGCCTTCTTCCTACACTCTCCATACAACATGAGCATGTTGGTTTTTTTCTGCACTGGTAAATCCCAACATTCACTCTCCACCTTCTGTTTGGTCTGTCACGCACTGACTAGCAAGATGCAATGCCCTCGAGGAACACGCGTGCACCCTGTAGGCAGATATAACACCGTACCTAGCAACTGCGCAGGCTGAAGGGCACAATCAATTATCAGTGTGAGAGCTTTTCAGAATGCAACAGCTCGTAGACGAGTCGAACTAGAATCCTGCAACAAACACCACTGACATGCTTTTAGTTTGTGAATGTCAACATGCATTGTCCTGTTTAAAACAGTGTATGTCTACACAAAAAATACTTTCTAAGTGTTATTACAATCTGTTTATTGGCTAACAGTAAGACTACCAATCCACTCTGTGAAAACTACACATCATGCACTTATCCATTTCTGCAATATTTGCAGTGCAACTTTTAGGTGATTCACACTGTATGTGCTGTCTAATAAATGCTTAGTAGCTCTCTGTGGGAATTAAGTCTACCCATTGCACCACATTATTATGGTGGAAAACAGTTGGAAAAGTTACATCTCATACGTCTGGGAAGATAGTGCCGTTAAGATTTTTTCAGCAGGGATAATTATAAGGACTCGGAATATTTAGATTCCTGTCCGAGCAAAGCTAAACACACCATTATGGAGGAGGATCTCATGATGACACCTAAAGTACCTCAGATTTCATTAGCTCTTTGTGGAAAACAGTGCACAAGTAATTTTTTTAAAATTTTAGTTAATGATTATTTTATCTTTGTGTTGTTTGTTACTGAGACAGCTGCTTTCATTTTCTGCATTAATTATAGGCAGGTGCCTTCTTACCCAACCACAGTGTTTCTTGCTCTCGACTTTTAACTAATGCTCGTGACTTCTGTGTATTTCTATAAATTCAGCAGTGAACTCTCTAGGGCACTGACGCGTACCGCCCATTTTAGAATTCGGGCTGCACACTGGGTTAGTGGATTGTTGTGGGAATTATTAAATCCTCCATTGCACAACATTGTTATGGTGGGAAATTTACAGCCTAGCTACATCTCACATGACCGGCACTGTCTTAGTGCCATTAAGATTCCTGAAGCACTAGACAGCAGAATCAGAAGTTCTCATTATGCACACTACATATATAAACCGTGGATTTAATGTGCAATGGACTCATCAGTGTAAGTAATATAGGTCCTTATAGCAGAGACGTCGAGTCCCAGATAGGCATTACGAAAAGACTGTCAAACACGTAAGCATTCAGCCGAAAAGGCATTTATCGGAATTGCACACACAAGACCACAGTCTCTGGCTGCCGAGGCCGGGCTCATTATTCCAGCCTGGATTTTCCTTTGTTTATTATAGGCCCTAATGGAGGCACATACAAAGTGTCAAAGAAAACTACAGTTAATCTTAATTTACAGCCATCAGTACAAGTTAGTTACATTAGCCAGCAAAGAAAGCTGTATCATTATTTAAAAATACAGTTACTGAATGACATTTTTGCACAAGGTTGGGATGTAATTTCCTTTGGCTTACTGGAGACTGGGATACCACTCATCTACTTTGATAAGGGACCTCACCGTGCTGAAAACCTGTATTTCGAGTGTATCCAACATGGCCACCAAAACATTGATCCTAACACCTGCAAAAGCACAAATAACATGTGAACCAATTCAGTGACTAAACCCAATGAAATAAGTGGAACAATCATGGGGGAAAAAATGAAAAATTCAATAGTAAATACAACAACACAGTTAAAGATCCAACACTACAAAAAATAGAAACAGCAAAAAAAAAAAAAAAAAAAAAAAAAACACACATCATACGTTCATGGTATCCAAAACTGGGATTAACTTACATAGCCCAATCCTCAGCCCTAGACAAGGGTACTAGTGCCCCACCCCCCACCCCTGCCCCACAACTACAGAAGCTGAGGAAGATTACAGCCTTAAGGCATCGAGGTCATTAGAGACTGAGCTCAATTTTGGGCCGTTGAAAGGATGGGGAAGGAAACTGCTTGTGTCCTTTCAAAGGAACTGTTCTGGCATTTGCCTAGAGTGATTTAGGGATTTAGGGAAACCATGGAAAACCCAACCCTGAATGACCAGACACAGATTTGAACCATTATCCTCCCAAACATGAATCCAGTGTGCCACCTCACTCGTTGATTTTGCTATGAAATTTTAGACGAGAGTTGCAATAAGTTTTCAGATATTTTTGAGATGATAGAAGACCTAAATATCAGTAGTTTTCTAAAATATGAGAGAAGGAAAGCTGTTACTCACCATATAGCGGAGTCGCAATAGGCACAAGAAAAAGATTCACACAATCATAGCTTGTGTAAAGCTATGATTGTGTGAATCTTTTTCTTGTGCCTATTGTGACTCAGCATGTCTGCTATATGGTGAGTAGCAACTTTCTTTCTCTTGTACTGTTACATTCCATCCTGGATTTTCAGTAGTTTTCTACAGCTTCATTCAAGCCTTTGTTGAATAACAGCTTTGCTACTGTATACTTTAGAGCATCTGGGAAACTAATTCTTCGAAAGACTGAGCCATTAATTTGTATAGGGGTCTGACATTGTACTAGAAACTGTGTTAATTATTTTAGTGGGTATTATCATTTCATCAAGAAGAGTTTTTATTTTCTAATGATAATATTAGTTTTCGAAATATTTAGCTGTAATGCTTTCAAATTTCATTAGAACTACTCTACTATCCTGATTGAAATGAAGTTATGGACATTATCTAAGTAACCACTTACATCCACATTTAATTTTGATATATTTATAAAAAAACTGTTTTTAAAAAGCTCATTGAAGTCTTCTGATATAAGGATGTCACCAAACTTAATTTTGGAGATTTGTGGTTTGCCAGCTATGATGTAAAGTTAAGAGTTGATGACTGACGATACTGCCTTTAATTTATTTGTACCGTTCAGAATGAATTTTTTACGTGGCATTTAATTTGTTGCTTTTACCACTCTTCGAAATTTTCAAGAAATGTCTCAGGATTTTTAGAATTTGTAATACAATGATCCAGTGGCCCGTGGCCAGTTTACTTCAAATCTACAAAAGAACTAGTTTATATTTTCTTTACTGAAGTATGATTTGTGTACTTTTCCTAATGTCTGGTTCATTTAATTTTTTGTAGCCCCGAAAACAACCCAGACCTTGGCTCAATGTGGAATTTCCTCGCATCATCAAATGTATATAATTTGTCAGAATGTGCAGTTTTGCTATCACGTGTGAATTCTGTGAAGTTTAGCTTCAAACCAAATGCTCGAATGCTGAAGAAACAGGCGATTCTGACATAGTTTACACACCAGATTTGTTGCACTTTCTAGGCTACAGTTTATCTGCATTTGTGATCTGCAGCCCTAGATTGAGTCACATTTGCTCAAACTTAAGACTCCAACTTCCACATTTTGCATTCATCTCACACTTGTGGAAGTTAAATATTCACTCACCACGATGAAGTGTCCATTGGCGTTGCCCACTCACTCGTGACGTCATTGCCATACGATTTACACATTGGAATCTAGCGCACACCTGCTACGAATAGCCGATTTAGACAATAATGAAACTTTGTTGTCTAGTACATAAAACCAGCAAGTTTTATCAATTTTGGAGTTTCAGTTTTTGAGCTAAATGGGACAAGTTGACAGAAAAAATTAGCAAAAAATAAGTGACTCGTATATGGACAGGGACATCTGATCCTCACTTACAGTAACCGCAACCTTTTTTCTCTACAAAATATATTTTAACAGTTGTATTTTTAAGGTCTAAAACTGCCCACTAATGTTTCTCATGCAAAGCACTATTTCAAAGCATCATTTTGTAGTATGATGTTGAAATCACGTGATCGATGCCTCCTTCCCTCGTCCCATAAAACAATTTAGCATAGAACCGTATATCTTTTTAAACAGTGGAAAAACAAATATATTATGAAAAATAGATTCCTACACACCATATAGAAGATACATTGTGCCACAGTCAGACAACTCACACACGTAGGTGTGACAAATGTCTCTGGCTACTGTAGCCGGTCTGGGACTCCAACTGCACCTGACTGTTGGCAGAATAGAAGCCTATGTAGTGTTCGAGTGAGAGAAGGGAAGGGGATAAGTAGGAGGAGGACAGAGACTGGTGAAGGTTGAAGTCAGGGGAGTTGTGGGAACAGAGGATATGTTCCAGGGGAAGTTCCCATCTGTGCAATTCGGAAAAGCTGGTGTTGATAGGAAGCATTGTCCCAGCCTTGTACACAAACAGATGTGTGGTGCTATGTCTCTCCAGTCACCTACCACCTTCCACATAGCCACTGTCCGGCCACAAGAGCACTCACCTTGTGACTCAGCACCACCCAGGACTGTGAGCAATTGAATCACATTCTCTGCCAGGGTTTCAGCTACCTCTCATCCCCTGAAATGAGGAATGTCTTACTCACTATCCTTCCCACCCCTCCCACAGTGATATCCTGCCACCCATTGAACCTACACAATAATCTCGTCCGTCCCTACTCCGACCGAGCCTTTTTTCGTGGCTCACGTACCTGCAATAGTCGTATATGTGAGACCTGTTCCATACATCCTCCCGTCACCAGCTACTGCAGTCCAATCACACAAGCATCACCTATCCCATCAGAGGCACAGCTAAATGTGAATGCAATCACACGATCTACAAACTAAGCTGCGACCCCTGTAGTGCAATCTACACGGGCGTGACAATCGACAAGATGCCAGTCTGCACAAATGGCCACGAAGAGACAGCTGGAACGCCCCGCTGCTGAACGTGTTGCCCAACATGATGTGCTTCACTTAAATGACTGCTTCACAGCCTGCATCTCTGTATCCTTCCTACCGACACTGGCTTTTCTGATTACAATATGCCCTACATTCCCGTAACTCTCCTGGCTTCAACTTTGGCTAGCCATTGTGTTTCACCCATCAACACCAGCTTTGTGTTTAAAAAAAGACAAGCCTGATTTTATGCAATTGACAAAGTGCAGATATTTCAGACTGTTTGGCTAAAATATAATTGGTGTTTGGTAGCTAAGATATTACTGTGATGCTGTTTTCATTTGGTGTTAGCTTTTACATTTGAGGTACTTCTTGGGCACCATGTGATGATATGACAAGGTCTCCTTACAAAATGCTTATGTCATCGTACAGTGAGTCCTTTCTCTATGCCGTGCAGCACAGTATGGAGCCAATCGTGGAGCCTGCCACTGATTTCTCAACAATACAAGTACATATTGGGTATTCAATGTAAAATGGTTCAGTTAGTTCAGACTTGAAGTTGATTGATCCTTGAATATACACTCCTGGAAATGGAAAAAAGAACACATTGACACCGGTGTGTCAGACCCACCATACTTGCTCCGGACACTGCGAGAGGGCTGTACAAGCAATGATCACACGCACGGCACAGCGGACACACCAGGAACCGCGGTGTTGGCCGGCGAATGGCGCTAGCTGCGCAGCATTTGTGCACCGCCGCCGTCAGTGTCAGCCAGTTTGCCGTGGCATACGGAGCTCCATCGCAGTCTTTAACACTGGTAGCGTGCCGCGACAGCGTGGACGTGAACCGTATGTGCAGTTGACGGACTTTGAGCGAGGGCGTATAGTGGGCATGCGGGAGGCCGGGTGGACGTACCGCCGAATTGCTCAACACGTGGGGCGTGAGGTCTCCACAGTACATCGATGTTGTCGCCAGTGGTCGGCGGAAGGTGCACGTGCCCGTCGACCTGGGACCGGACCGCAGCGACGCACGGATGCACGCCAAGACCGTAGGATCCTACGCAGTGCCGTAGGGGACCGCACCGCCACTTCCCAGCAAATTAGGGACACTGTTGCTCCTGGGGTATCGGCAAGGACCATTCGCAACCGTCTCCATGAAGCTGGGCTACGGTCCCGCACACCGTTAGGCCGTCTTCCGCTCACGCCCCAACATCGTGCAGCCCGCCTCCAGTGGTGTCGCGACAGGCGTGAATGGAGGGACGAATGGAGACGTGTCGTCTTCAGCGATGAGAGTCGCTTCTGCCTCGGTGCCAATGATGGTCGTATGCGTGTTTGGCGCCGTGCAGGTGAGCGCCACAATCAGGACTGCATACGACCGAGGCACACAGGGCCAACACCCGGCCTCACGGTGTGGGGAGCGATCTCCTGCACTGGCCGTACACCACTGGTGATCGTCGAGGGGACACTGAATAGTGCACGGTACATCCAAACCGTCATCGAACCCATCGTTCTACCATTCCTAGACCGGCAAGGGAACTTGCTGTTCCAACAGGACAATGCACGTCCGCATGTATCCCGTGCCACCCAACGTGCTCTAGAAGGTGTAAGTCAACTACCCTGGCCAGCAAGATCTCCGGATCTGTCCCCCATTGAGCATGTTTGGGACTGGATGAAGCGTCGTCTCACGCGGTCTGCACGTCCAGCACGAACGCTGGTCCAACTGAGGCGCCAGGTGGAAATGGCAAGCCGTTCCACAGGACTACATCCAGCATCTCTACGATTGTCTCCACGGGAGAATAGCAGCCTGCACTGCTGCGAAAGGTGGATATGCACTGTACTAGTGCCGACATTGTGCATGCTCTGTTGCCTGTTCTATGTGCCTGTGGTTCTGTCAGTGTGATCATGTGATGTATCTGACCCCAGGAATGTGTCAATAAAGTTTCCCCTTCCTGGGACAATGAATTCACGGTGTTCTTATTTCAATTTCCAGGAGTGTATATCAAAGTTGTTAATTGTATGTTCCAATGTTTTAAGATTGATGCACGGATTACAAGCAGTCATTATCCATTACACGGGCTTTATATCATTAGTTAGGAAATGATCACAAGATTTTTGTGTGTTTGCAGGGTTGTCGTCTGACCGGTGCTGGGGCATAACAGCTAGAAGTTGTGCTCCGTCACCCACTCTCGCACTTCTCTGAACTGTGCAGGTGAGAACTCTCCCTGCAACACATCCTGTGTTCCTGTAGCCTCTCCGGTCTCAATTGAAGACGGTGATGCAGAAAAAATTCCAAGCTTCATTGTGAGCACACTGGATGCCTTAGAAAACTGGCTCCAGTGAAATGAGTTGAAACTGAACATTGCAAAAACCCATATGGTACATTTCCAAACAAAACACTCAAAATGTGCAGAGACTAAAACACAATGCAATAATCAACTTATGGAAGAAGTTGAAACTGTCAAATTCCTAGGACTAAATATGGATGAGAACTTGAACTGGAACACACATATTGACTCCTTATCAAATAAACTAAGCAGTTTTGCATTTGCACTGCAGATAATTGCAAAATATACCAACGAGAGTACATGAAAAGTAGCATACCACAGTTATTTTGAATCTGTTATTAGGTATGGTAAAATTTTCTGGGGAAGTTAAAGTAGAGTATCTTGTATACTGAAACTTCAGAAAAAATTTATCAGATCTGTGTACCACACAGAAAACAATCTTATTGCCCATTATTTCAACAACTGCAAATCCTAACTGTACTCTCCATATACATTTATGAAATTATCACCTTCCTACACAGCAGACAAAAATTATTTGAGGTAAATCATTTTAACCACACATACAACACAAGAAATAAAAATAATTTTATGCTTCCCACACAAATTGAAATTATATGAACGGACTCCATAGTATATGGGGATGACAATATATAACAAATTAATGGGCAAAAATACTTTTAATGTTGAGCCAGGGATCCTAACAATAAGGCTACATGAGACTGTGGGGGAGAAATGCTACTATTCGATAGAATTTTTAGATAAGATAATTTGAGCTAGGGTAATTAAGTGTTAGATTTTTAGATATTATTATTACTATTATTATTTATTATTATTTTTATTATTATTATTATCTCTGCCTTTTGTGTATATAAAACAAAACTTGTATTATTATTATTATTTATTATCATTATGCTGTATGTAAACATCAGCATTCTATGTTTATGGTACATTTTACCAAACTTTTGACATGTGTCCTATACCTGAATCAAGTGATTTTGATTATGTATGTTATGAGACTAATAAACCACAATTCAGTTCTTCACTAGTCCCTGCCGTCCACTTACCTGTCCCAGTCTCTGCACCCACTCCAACACTACACAGCCTTCTATTCCACTGAAGCTCCCTCTAATCTTTTTTCCCCTGCTCTACTTCTCGCCTTTCCCCCCCCCCCCCCCCCCGCACCCCCCTC
Source organism: Schistocerca cancellata (assembly GCF_023864275.1). Classification (NCBI taxonomy): domain Eukaryota; kingdom Metazoa; phylum Arthropoda; class Insecta; order Orthoptera; family Acrididae; genus Schistocerca; species Schistocerca cancellata. The sequence goes on along the minus strand of NC_064636.1, from coordinate 88,406,163 downwards.
CCCCCCCCCCATCTTACCCACTACTTAGCCTCCCAACTGCAGCCAGGAGTCCTGCCATGTCCTTTCACCCTCCCATAGGAAGCAATGCACCTTCCTCCACCCCTACCTTGCTATCCTGCCCCCTCCCCACGGCACCGAATTGTCTCTGCCATCAGGTGCAGTTGCACCTGCACTCCGGCCACAGTGGCCCGAGACAGTGGTTTTGCACGTGTGAGTTGTACTCATGTGTGTGTTTTCTACTTCATAAGGTGGCCTTCTGGCCCAAAGCTTAAATGTCTAGCAATCTTTTCTTTGTGCCTATCTTTGACTCTACATCTCCTCCGTATATGTTTTGCATTTATCAATTTCTAGAATGCACAGCAACTTTCGGAGAGTAAAATAGCAAGTAAAAAATCTCAAAAATGACAATTAATTGTAGAAAATTAAAAGTTATGTTTAATGCAGGATTTTTTCAGATTCCTGTGGCCTGACCGTCTGCAGAGGACATTCCGGCCAGGAAAAGCCACCGATTAACGGGCTGGTCGTACTGTGGTGACTAAAAGTCCACAAGCATAACCGGCAAAACACAACAAATTGAATAAGTCGAGGCGGAAGTATACACAGAGGAAAAAACAAAATATCAGACTGACTTCCCGAACGTAAGGGCAGACGACTGAAAGAAACAGTGGCAACCTGATTTAGGAGCTCCCATGGCCGTAGTCTGCAGACCCGTGTTCACAAACGTAGTGCTGGGTGAATTACTGATAGCTGTAAGGCCACACTTTAATTTTGTGTTGTGTAAAATATGACTATGTCAAAGTTGTAAGATTTTGTTGCTGTTTTAGTCCTTATTTAATTACATGAGACATGGATGTCTCAAATTTTCATAAATATGCTTTTTTAAAATTCTATATTTATATGTACTGGAATAGCTTGAATATTGTAAAGTGGTGTACTAAGCACTGATGTAAATAAAATATTATTATATTAAAACATACTAGAGAAATGACATTACCCAAACAATACATAGACCCTGAAAGATATTTGTACAGACACTAGAATAATGATTTAAATGAGTGCAGGAATTTCAGACACGATGATCGTGTAGCCACTAGAGAGTTGGCAACACGAATAGATACAACATACATTAGTGACAGCTCACTGCAGTCTGTGGCCACGTATGGAATGCACTCTGGAAGACATCATTCCCTCTCAGCCTAGCAGTGCCCTCACACTGAGGTAACTAGTGTCCAGCTGGTGTGAGCTCTGTCCAGTTCGAGACCTCAGGTGCAGCAGTCACTGTCGAGTAGGACAGTGACAAAGTTCTGATGAAATGTACTTCGTATATGTTACATTTTGTACTGCAAGAGAACAGTTTGTGAAATAATTTCCTTACTTCACGTCTATGGTCGCAAATTATTTTTTCATCAGGCTTCCACTTTTGGTCTATAATGACCATCTTCAGATATGTTCTATATGAACGTGTCCTAATATACAGGAGCCATAGTGGCATCATCAAATGCTACCGTATTTACTCGAATCTAAGCCGCACTTTTTTTCCGGTTTTTGTAAACCAAAAACCCGCCTGCGGCTTAGAATAGAGCCCAAAGCAAGCTGAAGTTCTGAAAAATGTTGATAGGTGCCGCCACAACTAACTTCTGCCGTCGAATATATGTAGCGCTACACAGGCATCCCTTTGTATACACAAAGATAAATACTGGCGCCAAAACCTCTGCGTCAATAAATAAAATAAAAAAAAAAAAAAAAAAATTGGAAGACGAGCTTTTTTTCTCCGCCCGAGTTTCGACCACTGCATTTTCATACATTATCCAACGAAGTAAATACAAATTCCGTATTGTTCATCTTCGAATTTCAATGTACTACGAAAATCCGACTGGTAATACTGGGATTTTTGTCAATATGGCCAACTCTACGTTCTGAATTTTTTTCTACCTTTGAGAAGAGATGGTTGCTAATAGGAACCTGATGAAATGTGAATCACATGCAGTATTCTCTTCACCATAAGAATAATACGAGTATAAACATTTTGCCATGTATTCTTTCGTGTTTGCTTCTATCTCATTTAAATCCTGTCTGCCAAATAAACTACGAAACTAGAGCGAGACAACAGCAAACGCGGCAGAATATACGTATCGTGTCATGTTTATATTCGTATTACTCTTATGCCTAATAGTGATATAGTCAGAAATGAAGCACGGCAACTGACTAGATTTTTAAATCTGAGATGACTAATTTCTGTGCAGAATTTGATGTACTAAAGAAGCGGCCGCAAAGATTTTCAAACGGAGAAAAATTTTCGCCAAACTCTCATTCAGAACATGCTCTATCATACGCAGTCTATTATTTGGTTCTTGTTGATCATTATCAAAGAAAGCAGCAGTGTAAGTAACAACAAATAGCAGTCTCTTGCCATTGTTTTGCTAATGAGATGATTCCTCTCTTTTTTTAATTGTAGGCGGCGGTAGCGCACACAAAAGCAAGCCATGCCGCGAGCAGCGACAGGCCGTAAACACGCACTATCAGAATGCGACAAACAAAGCATGACACAGTATAGTAATGCATTTTCAGCTTGGAGTGACTGACGTAAACACCTATAACATAGAAAACGGCACTTATCAGATCAAAGCAAAATAAGCAATCGATTCAAACCAGACGAAGCACGTGAAAAAGGATGGTATCCGTATAAATACGGACGGAGCGCCTGACGCATAGCAATGGCTACCTGGTAAAGCTTAACTGCTAAGCTTTCGACTCGAACGAAACTACTGTAGCTGTATCGTCATTCATTCGACCTAAATTGTGTCTCATATTACAATGGACCAACTTTGTTTCGATTTGGAGGTGCGGCCTAAAACTTTTCTCTCCCCTTGAATTTCGAGTCTCAAATTTCAGGCGCGGCTTAGATTTGGGAATTTTTTTTTTTCCTTTATTTCGAGTCTCATTTTTCAGGTGCGGCTTAGATTCGAGTGCGGCTTACATTCGAGTAAATACGGTATTCACAAAATTAGTGTCAGCATTGTCAGATATATACAGGTGTCCCAAAATAAGGTATACACTCTTTGAAACTGAACATCTCTTTAACGAAAGGGGTTAAAAGTACAGTTTTAGTAGTGTTAGGTGCCTCAGGGTCTGACTTAAGGTGGTAAATGTTCAAACTGGTATCCGTCCATTGATGACGCCTTAAGGTTGAGTGACATGACAACTTCGTTTCCGACAGAATAGCATCACGCGCTTGCTCGATTTGCTCTCTAAGATCATCCAGGGTGTGTGGTCTCTCAGTGTGAACTGTGTTCTTGAGAGTACCCCACAGAAAGAAGTCTAGAAGAGTTAAACCTGGAGATGGAGTGGGATACTCCACACTGCCTCTTCATCCTATCCGTCTGGCAGGGAATGTAAGATTGAGAAATGCCCTCACATCCAGGTGAAAGTGATGTGGTGACCCATCCCATTGAAAGTAATAATCTTCATTTCCAAACACCACTGCTAAGACCAGGAGTTATCATTTCCAAGTAAGTTGCCCATGACAATGTTGTCAAAGGAGTGCAGTCTGATTAACCCTCTAGAAGACAGACCACACCAGACTGTTACTCCTGGCAGATTAACATGCCTTTGTTTGGTTATGTATGGTTTCCCCATGGCCCAGTACATGCAGTTATGGCTACTAACTGTTCCACCAAGTTTAAACGTTGCTTCATAAGACCAAAGTGATCTTGGAAACGTAGCTCTTCTTCACATCTGTTAATGAACCACTCACAAAACTCACTTTGCCTGTCAGGATCATCATTGTTAAGAGCATGGAGAAGTCTTGGGATGTATGGCTTAAAGTTCTGAGACCGCAAAATTCTATGAACATTGCTTCTGCAGATCCCAGTCTCACGAGAGCATTGCCTGACCGATTTCTTCGGGGACTGTGTGTATGCCTGGATTACTGAATCTACATTCTCATTGCCTGTTACACTTATCTTTTGTCCACTATGTCCCATCTTCATATCGTGCACCATTCCTTAAGACTTCAAACTTATCTTTGATTCTTGTAATTGTTACTCTTGTTGGCAGTGGTGTTCCAAATTCAACTCTCCAACATCGGCATACCGCAGTCACATTCTGTTTTCCAGTAACACTTTAGCATCCATTTCTGTTGTTCAAATGATAATGCCATGTTTACTGACAATCCTGAAATGAAAGTAAGCATTGTTTTTCATTACCTTCTAAATTATTACCCATAAAAATTGTATTTCTGTCGCCTTTAATTAGAGGTATTCTGTTTCAAAGAGAGAGTACATTATTTTGGGACACCCTGTATATAAATTATAGAGTATACAAGTCATGTTGTCAGCAGCACTGAAGAAAAGATGATTTGTATACACTATTGACAATGCTGGCACTGATTTTGTGTGTAGCATTTGACAATACCACTATGGCTCCTGTTTATTAGGACATGTTTTTATAAAATAGATCTGAAGATGTCATCATAGACTGAAACCGGTAGTCTGATGACACAATGAGGTGAAAGAAATTTATTCAATATTCGGGTCACTGTTCAATTTGTAACCATATTACAGCTTGTGAAAGTTTGTTAAATAGTTCAAGTGATGCTTTTCTAGTCTACGGCAGTTGTGAATTATCCAGAACTCCAGTGGCAAAGAACTGTGTCAAAGGTAAGTAAATCTTTATTCATTTATGTAATAAAGTGAACTAATATTTCAGGTGTTAGTTTGATGTGCCACAGCACGAAAGAGTTTGAAGAACACTCAGTTGTGGTGAGACAAAATTAGTGTTGCGTGATCACGACACTGTGAGTCAGGATGTTGGACAGTTTATCACTGAAGTTATTCAGTATCTAAATTGATGACATTGTAAGATATAGAAACAAGGACATCCTGAGAAAAATATATCTAAAAACAGATGATGAGACTTACCAAACAAAAGCGCTGGCAGACTTACCTTAGGGGGAAAAAAGGACAGGTATACACTCCCGCGCGCGCGCGCACACACACATATCCATCCGCACATACACAAACACAAGCAGACATTCTCTCTCTCTCTCTCTCTCTCTCTCTCTCTCTCTCTGTGTGTGTGTGTGTGTGTGTGTGTGTGTGTGTGTGTGTGTGTGTGTGTGTGTGCGCGCGCGCATATTCCTGTCCTTTTTTCCCCCTAAGGTCTTTCCGCTCCCGGGATTGGAATGACTCCTTACCCTCTCCCTTAAAACCCACATCCTTTCGTCTTTCCCTCTCCTTCCCTCTTTCCTGACGAAGCAACCGTTTGTTGTGAAAGCTTGAATTTTGTGTGTATATTTGTGTGTCTATCGACCTGCCAGCACTTTTGTTTGGTAAGTCTCATCATCTTTGTTTTTAGATATATTTTTCCCATGTGGCATGTTTCCCGCTATTATATTTGTGGTGTCACCGCCAGACACCACACTTACTAGGTGGTAGCTTTTAAATTGGCCGTAGTCCGCTAATATAAGACGCACCCGAGTGTCACCACTGTCAGTAATTGCAGACCGAGCGCCACCACACGGCAGGTCTAGAGAGATGTACTAGCACTCGCCCCAGTTGTACAGCCGATGTTGCTAGCCATGGTTCACTGAGAATCTCTCTCATTTGCCGAGACGATAGTTAGCATAGCCTTCAGCTACTTTTGCTACGACCTAGCAAGGCGCCGTATTCAATTGCTATTGAGATTCTATTAATGTATCATCGAGAGCGATGTTCTACAAATGTGGATTAAAGTTAAGTATTCCAGAAGCTACGTACTTTTCTTTATAGCATTAATTACGTATCCTGTTTCAGACCTCACGCCAGTCTGCGTGAGTTTAAGCGCATGCCTTTCGGCTTCCTCTCATTGTGTCTAGGCTGTCTTGTCTAGACACAACAATATTCAAGGGCATCCTGAGTTACAGATACCAGAGTATGGAACAATAAATGCCTGCATTTTGCAAACGATCAGTTTTTGTGTTTGGTGATGAAATGAAATCACAATGTCCCATACCTAAGTTGCATGTGGTGGGCTAAGAACACATCATGGAAATTTCAATTAATAGAAAGAAGGTAATGGTATTTAAAGAAGTTGAGCCAAAAGGATAAAAATTGTCAATAACAGAAAGATTTAGCAAGTCAACAGTTTTAATTGTTTGGGAAATCAATTAGGTTGTCACCATAATAGAGATATGGACAACAAACTTAATCAGTTTCAGTATATATGAGGCACTATTAAGAAAACCTTAAAGAACAGTTTGAAAGCAAACAAAAATAGTTGTCTAAAATTATTGCAGTGATATCTCGGCTGGGTTCTCACACGGGGGGATAAGATTAAAATGCCAGCAGGTGAAATGATATTTCTAAGAACAGTGAAATGCTGCACCTGCCAAACCCAGATTAGGAATGGGCAAATTGGAGAGTAGACTGTTGAAGGGATAACCAATGAAACAGAGAAATATCTGAGGGGGGATTGATGTAACACATTTTTCAATGACTCACTTTGCTTTTGTTCACTGCCAGGTCTGTGCAGACATTCTGAAAGCAGCAATGAATATCTGTGATGCTGTGGTTTTCCACCAGAAGAACTCTGCTTGGAATGTGCGCAACAGCAGAAAAGTGTTAACTGGTTTTCTGTTGCATGAGTCTGTGCCTCACATCACTGGTTACCTACACCTCATTTTAAGTATTGTTCCATCCATGATTAAAGGCGCTGCAGTCCGGAACCGCAAGACAGCTACGGTCGCAGGTTCGAATCCTGCCTCGGGCATGGATGTTTGTGATGTCCTTAGGTTAGTTAGGTTTAACTAGTTCTAAGTTCTAGGGGACTAATGACCTCAGCAGTTGAGTCCCATAGTGCTCAGAGCCATTTGAACCATTTTTTTGTTCCATCCATGAATTTTCATTATTGCTACTCATCAAATTGATTCTTTATTTTTCCTGTAGGTTGGTTAAGTACATAATTGTAGGTTGATACTGGATAATCCAATTGTAATATAATGAAAGTTAACATTCATTGTTGCTTACAGAATAAGTGAACATAATAAGATACGAGATTACGACAAATGAAAGTGAAAATGTGCTAATCTCTGTGGAATTAAGACATACATATTCTTAACATTTAAACCTAAATTACATGCAGCAAACAGAATACACACCTTATTAATAGCATGTTGATCTGTATCTTCCAAACACAATGCTACAGCTACTGTCTAAGGCACGAAGTCAAGAAGTCCTTATTGGGTCTCCAGAGGTATGTGGTACCAGACACTTACGCTCATATCGTGCTGTTCTCATAGCCTAAAAAATGGCCTACCATGAAGATCTCTACTTACTTCACTAATGATCAATATGCAAGGTTTTTATAAAGTAGTTATACAAAAGTAACCTATTTTGAAAAGGGAAATGTTTGATACTGTGCTGAATGCATCACGTCTTAGTTTTATTCCCTGCCTAATGCTGTTAGTTCCTGATGTTTCCACTAGGTGGCATGTGTGAATGAGTTGTTTCAGCAATCATCACGGGGTCATATAGCAGTTCAGAGCGTGCACAGTGTTTTATGGTTTCATGACTCCAGATCCACTACTAAAATTCAGAGATAATTCAGGATTAAGTATTGCAAGCCACTACTTCACAGACAACTGTTATTAACTGGTACACTGATACAAAGCCAGTTGCAGGTTCAGCCAGCAGTCGCTGATGCTGCAATTGAACAACTTTGGCAGCCTCACATTTGTTGCCTATGTAAATCAAGATGCGGCAGCTCGGAGTTGAATTTGCAAAGTTATAGTGTGGAAGATGATATGGAAATGTCTGTCAGTCAAACGCTACAAACTGGAACAGTTGCAAGTTTTAAAAGCAAGTGACAATGAAATTGGCTGAGTTCTGTGTAGGAATGTCTGACTAGAACTGGATGTAGTGGAACAATATCCTGGCTACCACAATAATCTGGTTTACCCCAATGGATTTCTGTGTATGGGATCACTTTAAAGGGAACATCAGTCAGCTGCGACAACGTATAACACGAGCAGCAACATCGAGCCAGCCAATGTGGCCGAGCGGTTCTATGGGCTTCAGTCTGGAACCGCACGACTGCTACGGTCGCAGGTTCAAATCCTGCCTCGGGCATGGATGTGTGTGATATCCTTAGGTTAGTTAGGTTTAAAGTAGTTCTAAGTTCTGCTCAGAGTCATTTGAACCATTTTTTGAGCAACATTGAACCTTGTGTTGTAGGATTTGGCAGGAAATTGGTTATGCGTGGGACATCTGTTGTGTTACAAAAGATAGCCACATTGAACATTTATAAATAAAACTTCAAGATACACTGCATTCAGTGCTGTATCAAACATTTTTGTGAGTTATTTACCTTTTCATGATTAAAATTTACTATTGTATAACTAGTTTACAAACCCCCTGGATACAACTGATATAGCACCATCATGGGTGCGGATGATTCTGCCGTCAGCACCCAAAATTCAAAGTTTGCCCAAATTGAGGATGCACTGAGAGAAGATCTTGACATAACTTGTGAATATCTACAGAAGAAAAAGTGGGTTCAATCCAAACAAAACTGACGTTGCATTGTTTCAGCTTTACAGAGAAGCTAAAAGTGCTCTTATCGTTCCCATGATGAAGTCACTTTGAAACATAATCCACACGCTACGTACCTCAGTGTCACTCTTGACAGAACACACACCTTCAAACGCCACCTGAAAAAATTATCAGTGAAAATCAAAACTAGAAGTAAGCTGATACAGAAGCTGGCCAACGTATTGTGGGTGCTACTAGTAAAAAGTTCAAGAATCAGCACAATACGCCTCATATATTCAGCTGCCATACTAACTTGACACACGCCTAAACAAGACAATGCGAGCCATAACTGGAACTATTAGAGCAACTCTGTTCCAGTGGCTACCATTACAGAGTAGTATGAAACCTCCCAAACTAGACTGGCAGACCGGCGTTCAAATCGTAGAGGGAAAAATGCAATGCCACACATTCCTGTTGATGCAGGTTTCCTTCAATGGCAGCAATTGAGACTGAAATAAAGATAGCCAATGCAGGTCCAATGTTCTCGGAGACTTCAGCATCTATGATCGCAGAAGACAGTGCTGAAACATGAGCAGGGGATATAAAGTGGAAAATAAAAGTATATAACATTACACACAGTGTGACAAATGAATTAAAAATTAGAAGAACTATTAGACACGTAAACTAAAGGAACTGATGCCTATTTTGTCCACTGCACTTTATCATAAACAAAAGTAACTGTAGAATGAGAGTTTCACTCTGCAGCGGAGTGTGCGCTGATTGGAAACTTCCAGGCAGATTAAAACTGTGTGCCGGACCGAGACTCGAACTTGGGACCTTTGCCTTTCACGGGCAAGTATTCTACCATCTGACCTACCCAGGCACGACTCACGCCCCGTCCTCACAGCTTTACTTCTGCCAGTACCTCGTCTCCTACCTTCCAAACTTAACAGAAGCTTCTCTGCGAACCTTGCAGAGCTAGCACTCCTGAAAGAAAGGATATTGCGGAGACATGGATTAGCCACAGCCTGGGGGATGTTTCCAGAATGAGATTTTCACTCTGCAGCAGAGTGTGCACTCAGCTGGTAGAGCACTTGCCCGTGAAAGGCAAAGGTCTCGAGTTCGAGTCTCGGTCTGGCACACAGTTTTAATCTGCCAGGAAGTTTCATATCAGCCCACACTCCACTGCTGAGGGAAGATCTCATTCTGGAAACATCCCCCAGGCTGTGGCTAAGCCATGTCTCTGCAATATCCTTTCTTTCAGGAGTGCTAGTTCTGAAGGTTCGCAGGAGAGCTTCTGTAAAGTTCCGAAGGTAGGAGACGAGGTACTGGCAGAAGTAAGGCTGTGAGGACGGGGCGTGAGTCGTGCTTGGGTAGCTCAGTTGGTAGAGCACTTGCCCACGAAAGGCAACAGTCCTGAGTTTGAGTTTCGGTCCGGCACACAGTTTTAATCTGCTAGCAAGTTTCAAAAGTAACTGTGGTCAAGCCATTCCATTTCTTCTGCAATGAGGTCGTGTATGTCTTGTAATGCACCCCTGAAGGATGTATCTTGGCAAACCAGGGCCAGATGGGTGGATGATTGCTCTTCAGCTCCAAAGTGGTCACACTGGGGACATTCTGAAGTTCCCCACTGACTCACTCTTGTTGCAGATATCACAGTTTGTGTGAGTCCTGCTGCTGCTGCTGGATGACAGTCTTCTGTATGAGAAAATCCTGGTAGCTTCAAAGTTGGATCTGTCATGAGGTGGGAGTTTGTGACACTCCGATCTTGTCAAACTGATGTCCACTGAACATTGTGTGGCAGAGACATCGTGAGTTCACAATTTTGCTCCTACACAAATACTGCTCCTCTATCATGTCCATTAACTTTTATAACTGTGACTTAGTTGCTGCAGAAGTTCTAGATAATGTTTCACTGCCTGCATTTTATCACTGCTAACTTCACAATTCCAGTCAACCTTCTCATTAAGTTTCTGTAACCCTGTAAATAGATGTTTGCCTTTCTTTCATTCTATGCAGATATGACAACAAATTGCAGCATTTTAATTTTTTGTTGGTAAAACATGTAAATAAATGTTCAAGGTAAGTCCCTTAATTTTGCCGTAAGTTCTCCACTTATTTATTTACACAATATTGACAATATGGATCTCATCATTGTGGCTTTTTGTGAACTAAGTTGACACATTTAAGTGCTATCACTTAGGACTTTGTGGGAAAGACTGCTTCTAATCTGAATGCTGTGACATCACACTCAGAGTATTCACCCACCACAGCAGGCAAGGGGGCAAAAAAAAAAAAAAAAAAAATAAATAAATAAATAAATAAATAAATAAAATAAAATAAAAAAAATAAATTATACCACTCAGATCATGGCCGAATACTCACAAAACACACTAAGCATAGGGTTGGGATCTTATTTTTGTTTAGTAATTGCAATAATAAAAAAAACCTTCCCTCCCGTGTGTCTAAAGCAAGTTGTACAATACATTCAGTACATTAAAATTTCTTTACATAATGATGGTACACATTTTTTTCTTAACTCTAAAAATGTAATATTAAGAAAGTAATTCATACAATATAACTTAATAATAATCATACAGTATAACTAAAGAAAACTCGAACTACTAGAAAGAATATAAAATGAGGGTAAGTAATGAAACAAAAGGAATGTATTATGTTACTTATTATGTAAATTTCTCCAGCTCACATTTGGTTTGCAGCCACTTTGGTACATAAAATTTTGCCTCTGATGAATGGGAAAATAGACTACAGTTCAGCCACGTGTTCATTTCCTACATATATTGTACTTATAGATCTCATCTGGAACGTTTAAAATCGTAACTGTAATTTATTGATAGGTTGTTCCAAGAGTTGGCAAAAAACATTGCCCTCACAGTTATTTGTAAATAACAATACTATACTGTTATCAATAACTGATGTGCAAGGGTGTGCTGAAAAGTTAGTCGAGAATTTTTCGTGTGAAAACTTTCAAAAGCTTTTTAAATGCAACAAACATTATTAACATGGTACATCTTTATACGTCATGTTTAAATATTTGCAGCCCTCTGTCACCGTGGTGTGTACCATTGCAGTCTGTAACATAACTATGCCAGTGTGTGAGGAACAGTGTACTGTAATAGAATTGCAAATTCAAGGAATTAGACCACACACGGAGAACCGTCTCCTTCAGCATGACGATGTCGGACCACACACTACTACTGTAACAATCTGATGCCTCACGTTCACTGTTGTCAATAATGCTGCACACAATCCCAATTTGGCCCCATACGATTTTCATCTGTTTCCAAAATGTAAAGAACATGTTTGATGACTCCACTTTGACAGTGTTGAAGTGGTACAAGCAAGGTGAGGTTGTGGCGAGGCCCACGAGAAAGACAGGTCACAGCGTGTGCGTCATGGAGGTAGGCTTCATCTACATCTACATCTACATTTATACTCCGCAAGCCACCCAACGGTGTGTGGCGGAGGGCACTTTACGTGCCACTGTCATTACCTCCCTTTCCTGTTCCACTCGCGTATGGTTCGCGGGAAGAACGACTGTCTGAAAGCCTCTGTGCGCGCTCTAATCTCTCTAATTTTACATTCGTGATCTACTCGGGAGGTATAAGTAGGGGGAAGCAATATGTTCGATACCTCATCCAGAAACGCACCCTCTCGAAACCTGGTGAGCAAGCTACACCGCGATGCAGAGCGCCTCTCTTGCAGAGTCTGCCACTTGAGTTTGTTAAACATCTCCGTAACGCTATCACGGTTACCAAATAACCCTGTGACGAAACGCGCCGCTCTTCTTTGGATCTTCTCTATCTCCTCCGTCAACCCGATCTGGTACGGATCCCACACTGATGAGCAATACTCAAGTATAGGTCGAACGAGTGTTTTGTAAGCCACCTCCTTTGTTGATGGACTACATTTTCTAAGGACTCTCCCAATGAATCTCAACCTGGTACCCGCCTTACCAACAATTAATTTTATATGATCATTCCACTTCAAATCGTTCCGCACGCATACTCCCAGATATTTTACAGAAGTAACTGCTACCAGTGTTTGTTCCGCTATCATATAATCATACAATAAAGGATCCTTCTTTCTATGTATTCGCAATACATTACATTTGTCTATGTTAAGGGTCAGTTGCCACTCCCTGCACCAAGTGCCTATCCGCTGCAGATCTTCCTGCATTTCGCTACAATTTTCTAATGCTGCAACTTCTCTGTATACTACAGCATCATCCGCGAAAAGCCGCATGGAACTTCCGACACTATCTACTAGGTCATTTATATATATTGTGAAAAGCAATGGTCCCATAACACTCCCCTGTGGCACGCCAGAGGTTACTTTAATGTCTGTAGACGTCTCTCCGTTGATAACAACATGCTGTGTTCTGTTTGCTAAAAACTCTTCAATCCAGCCACACAGCTGGTCTGATATTCCATAGGCTCTTACTTTGTTTATCAGGCGACAGTGCGGAACTGTATCGAACGCCTTCCGGAAGTCAAGAAAAATAGCATCTACCTGGGAGCCTGTATCTAATATTTTCTGGGTCTCATGAACAAATAAAGCGAGTTGGGTTTCACACGATCGCTGTTTCCGGAATCCATGTTCATGTTCACTGTTGTCAATAATGCTGCACACAATCCCAATTTGGCCCCATACGATTTTCATCTGTTTCCAAAATGTAAAGAACATGTTTGATGACGCCACTTTGACAGTGTTGAAGTGGTACAAGCAAGGTGAGGTTGTGGCGAGGCCCACGAGAAAGACAGGTCACAGCGTGTGTGTCGTGGAGGTAGGCTTGAGCTCGTTCGCTCATTTAACTTGGATGACAAAATGTGTTTCTCAATTTGTTAACTCACAACTGGCATTTACATTCTAATGAGGATTGCATCTTCTGCTGGAAGCCAGTATTATGAAGTCTTACTGATTACTAGCTGTACGACAAAGTTTAAGATCAATTCTCGACATAAATGATAAATGGTATAATGGCTTGTTTTTTAGCTTTTCATCTCTTCTGTGCAACATTCCTCATTTCACACAAGATGTGGTGCGTTATGCGAATGATAATGATTTTGACTTGATTTTATTTTTATTGTATCTCAGTACAGCAGTAACAAATTATTAGTAGGCCTATGAACTTTCTATCATTGTAGGACTAATAACAGTAAGAGTCCATAAGAATCGATTCCAGTAGAAGATGCAATTCTTCTTTGTACATACAAATCCAGTTACGAGCTAACAGGTGTAGAAATGCTGCTGAGTTGAGTGAGCGAGCTCGGACTATCTTTGTGACGTACTCACCACAGCCTGTCTTTCTCCTGGGCCTCGGGTTGTGCCTCTGTCCAGAAAGTCAAACATTATACAGTGACAGCATCAACAAACTGGTCTCTCATTGGAGGAAATGTGGTCATTGCCAGGCTGAGTATCTTGAGAAATAAATATGTAGACATGAAGCATAAATATGTAGAATGTTAAAAATGTTTGTTTTATTTAAAAGGCTTTAAGAGTTTCCACGTACAAAATTCAGAGCCACTGCATGACAGCATGGCCTCATATTTATATTAAAATAAATTACAATTACATATGCTCCTATAGACTGACACAACGCTACACTGATCCGACGGTGTTTTTACACTACTTGTGAGCTTATCATTCCCTATCAGCACTACTGCTGTCCTTCAATACTTCCTTGTCATTCACACATTCTGTTTCACTCTCCTCTCTTCTGTTAACGTCCCTTACACAAGTATTTTGGTCTACAATCTACATCTACATCTATACTCCGCGAGCCACCTTACGGTGTGTGGCGGAGGGTACTTATTGTACCACTATCTGATCCCCCCTTCCCTGTTCCATTCACGAATTGTGCGTGGGAAGAACAACTGCTTGTAAGTCTCCGTATTTGCTCTAATTTCTCGAATCTTTTCGTTGTGATCATTACGCGAGATATATGTGGGCGGTAGTAATATGTTGCCCATCTCTTCCCAGAATGTGCTCTCTCGTAATTTCGATAATAAACCTCTCCGTATTGCGTAACGCCTTTCTTGAAGTGTCCGCCACTGGAGCTTGTTCAGCATCTCCGTAACGCTCTCGCGCTGACTAAATGTCCCCATGACGAATCGCGCTGCTTTTCGCTGGATCATGTCTATCTCTTCTATTAATCCAACCTGGTAAGGGTCCCATACCGATGAGCAATACTCAAGAATCGGACGAACAAGCGTTTTGTAAGCTACTTCTTTCGTCGATGAGTCACATTTTCTTAGAATTCTTCCTATGAATCTCAACCTGGCGCCTGCTTTTCCCACTATTTGTTTTATGTGATCATTCCACTTCAGATCGCTCCGGATAGTAACTCCTAAGTATTTTACGGTCGTTACCGCTTCCAATGATTTACCACCTATGGCATAATCGTACTGGAATGGATTTCTGCCCCTATGTATGCGCATTATATTACATTTATCTACGTTTAGGGAAAGCTGCCAGCTGTCGCACCATGCATTAATCCTCTGCAGGTCTTCCTGGAGTACGTACGAGTCTTCTGATGTTGCTACTTTCTTGTAGACAACCGTGTCATCTGCAAATAGCCTCACGGAGCTACCGATGTTGTCAACTAAGTCATTTATGTATATTGTAAACAATAAAGGTCCTATCACGCTTCCTTGCGGTACTCCCGAAATTACCTCTACATCTGCAGATTTTGAACCGTTAAGAATGACATGTTGTGTTCTTTCTTCTAGGAAATCCTGAATCCAATCACAAACCTGGTCCGATATTCCGTAAGCTCGTATTTTTTTCACTAAACGTAAGTGCGGAACCGTATCAAATGCCTTCCTGAAGTCCAGGAATACGGCATCAATCTGCTCACCAGTGTCTACGGCACTGTGAATTTCTTGGGAAAATAGGGCGAGCTGAGTTTCACATGATCTCTGTTTGCGGAATCCATGTTGGTTATGATGAAGGAGATTTGTATTATCTAAGAACGTCATAATACGAGAACACAAAACATGTTCCATTATTCTACAACAGATTGACGTAAGCGAAATAGGCCTATAATTATTCGCATCTGATTTATGACCCTTCTTGAAAATGGGAACGACCTGCGCTTTCCTCCAGTCGCTAGGTACTTTACGTTCTTCCAGCGATCTACGATAAATTGCTGATAGAAAGGGGGCAAGTTCTTTAGCATAATCACTGTAGAATCTTAAGGGTATCTCGTCTGGTCCGGATGCTTTTCCGCTACTAAGTGATAGCAGTTGTTTTTCAATTCCGATATCGTTTATTTCAATATTTTCCATTTTGGCGTCCGTGCGACGGCTGAAGTCAGGGACCGTGTTACGATTTTCCACCGTGAAACAGTTTCGGAACACTGAATTCAGTATTTCTGCCTTTCTTCGGTCGTCCTCTGTTTCGGTGCCATCGTGGTCAACGAGTGACTGAATAGGGGATTTAGATCCGCTTACCGATTTTACATATGACCAAAACTTTTTAGGGTTCTTGTTTAGATTGTTTGCCAATGTTTTACGTTCGAATTCGTTGAATGCTTCTCTCATTGCTCTCTTTACGCTCTTTTTCGCTTCGTTCAGCTTTTCCTTATCAGCTATGATTCGACTACTCTTAAACCTATGATGAAGCTTTCTTTGTTTCCGTAGTACCTTTCGTACATGGTTGTTATACCACGGTGGATCTTTCCCCTCGCTTTGGACCTTAGTCGGTACGAACTTATCTAAGGCATACTGGACGATGTTTCTGAATTTTTTCCATTTTTGTTCCACATCCTCTTCCTCAGAAATGAACGTTTGATGGTGGTCACTCAGATATTCTGCGATTTGTGCCCTATCACTCTTGTTAAGCAAATATATTTTCCTTCCTTTCTTGGCATTTCTTATTACACTTGTAGTCATTGATGCAACCACTGACTTATGATCACTGATACCCTCTTCTACATTCACGGAGTTGAAAAGTTCCAGTCTATTTGTTGCTATGAGGTCTAAAACGTTAGCTTCACGAGTTGGTTCTCTAACTATCTGCTCGAAGTAATTCTCGGACAAGGCAGTCAGGATAATGTCACAAGAGTCTCTGTCCCTGGCTCCAGTTCTGATTGTGTGACTATCCCATTCTATACCTGGTAGATTGAAGTCTCCCCCTATTACAATAGTATGATCACGAAACTTCTTCACGACGTTCTGCAGGTTCTCTCTGAGGCGCTCAACTACTACGGTTGCTGATGCAGGTGGTCTATAGAAGCATCCGACTATCATATCTGACCCACCTTTGATACTTAGCTTAACCCAGATTATTTCACATTCCCATTCGCTAATAACTTCACTGGATATTATTGAATTCTAGAATAGCTAATCTGAACTTTTTTAGTGTATTGCTAGGTGTTTCTGACTATCCTCAATAATTGTAATGTGTCACTGGGTGGGGTGGGGGGAAGGGGGGGGGGCAGGGCATGGGGTGGTGTCATGTCCCTTAGCTTCCTCTTTGGAGTGGATATGAGGACACCACATGCTCAGACTGTTCTAAATCACACAATGACAGTCTCTTTTTTTTATACTGTCTACGTATTGGGGGTAGGGGCCATGTCCTGTGTTAAAGTGGACCATATCCCTGCAAGGGACAATATGATACTTTCATACTCCCTCTCCGAGGCTGTGGGCTGATAACCGGCACCACCAAAAAACACATATTACAGAAACTAAAAGGAGAAACAGCTGGACGGATCTTAAGGATATGACCTTTGGCCTGAAAAGGAAAACCCCTATTGGTTTTTGGAATGTACGGACGTTGAGAGAGGCAGGGAGGCTAAGACAGGTCGAAAAAGAGATAGAGAACTATCGACTAGATATATTCAGACTAAGTGAAATAAGGTGGCCAGAATCTGGGGAATTCCAAACACAAAATGGTGGAGTGTTGCTGTATGTGGGTCAGATAGGCGAGGACGCGATACGTATGAATGGTGTAGGGCTCTTACTATCTAAAAGCAGCAACAAGAGCTTACTGGAGTGGAAACCAGTCTCAGAACGGATAATAACTGCACGCTTTAAAACAAATGTGCAATATGTCACTGTAATTCAATGCTATGCACCTACTGAAATACCTAACGGGAATTACATAATACATTTTATACGGAGCTTAACAGAGTCCTTAGACAAACAAATTCTAGGGACATAAAAGTTTTAATAGGTGGCTTGAACGCAAAACTTGGTTCAGAAAATGAAGGGCTTGAACATATTATGGGTGTGCATGGCATGAGGATCAGGAATGTAAATGGTGAACTGTTGATAGATACATCCGCTGAACGTGACCTAGTCGTTGGAGGCACATTGTTTCCACATCGTAACTGCCATAAGATAATGTGGGTTTCTCCAGACCACATTACCGAAAATCAAATGGACCACACAGTCATAAACCGCAAGTTCCGACACTCTCTGTTAAATGCCAGAAATAGAAGAGCAGCAGACGTCGGAAGTGACCACCACCTAGTTTTGGCGGAATCAGGCTGAAGATAGTGGCAAATAGAAACGAGCTCAATCACAGGTGCAAGAAAATAGATGTGGCAAGGTTAAAAGACCAACAGATCAAAGAAACATTTGCCCTTGAACTAGAAAACAGATTCCAAGTCCTCTCTAAAGAAAACTTCATGGAGGAGGGAATTGAAACATGTTGGCAAAAAATCAAACACAGTTATTTAGATGTGGGAGAAAAAAATCTTAGGATTTAAGTCACATCAAAGGAAGGAATGGATCTCCGATGCTACACGGAATGAAATCAGCGACAGGAAAGAACTAAAACTTGTTAAATCTTTGTAAGACAAGAGCGCAGAAGAGCTGCATAAAGAATACGCGGAGGCGAACAAAAAAGTGAAAATATGGCTATGTCAAGATAAAAGGAAATGGATAGATGAGCAAGCAAAAGCAGAAGAGACAGCAAGACAAGGAAATATGAAAGAGCTCTACAATATAATCAAACAGTTGTCAATGAAGAACTTCAGACATGAAGGACCAGTTAAGAACAATGATGGGGTGATGCTTCCAATTTGATAGGCACAGCTACAGAGACGGGAGGAGCACTTCAAGGAACTGTTAAATTGTGTAGACAACCAAGAGGAACATGTAAGAGATATTTCAGAGGAAGTCAAAGAAGATTAAGATATAAATTTGCAGTGCTCCACAATGGATGAAATTAAGGTTGCCCTGAAAACACTTAAAAATACAAAGGCTCCAGGCCTAGACAACATAGCACCAGAGCTCTTAAAAGCCAGTATTGAAAGTACTCTTAAAATGCTCCATCCCTTGCTGAAGCATATTTGGCTTGAAAAGAAATCTCCAAAGGAGTGGAAAAATGGCTTGGTGGTAAAGCTCCCAAAAAGGGAAATTTGTCAGACTGTAACAACTGGCATGGTATTACATTGTTGTCAGTGCCTAGTAAGGTCCTCACCAGAATTATTTTAAACAGAATTAAAGAATCCCTTGAAAAGCGACTGCGTAAAGAACAGGCCGATTTAGGGCACAACACAGCTGTGTTGATCTTATTAACACTCTTAGGATCATCTTAGAGCCAAGCAAAGAATTCGAAGCTACCATGTACCTGGCATTCATTGATTTTCAAAAGGCCTTCGATTCCGTGAAACATAAAGTGCTCTGGCAGGTGTTGCGGAAGTATGGCATACTACAGAAGATCTTAAACATCATACAAGATCTATATGATGGCTACAAATGTTGCGTACTCCACAAGGGAAACATGACAGAGCCCATAAAAGTAACAATTGGAGTCCGGCAGGGTTGCATTTCATCACCAACACTTTTTCTACTTGTTCTAGACTTAGTTATGAGAAGAATTACAGCAGGCAGGAGACGAGGAATCCAGTGGGGGATTCATGAACATCTGGAGGATTTGGATTTTGCAGACAACATAGTTTTACTAGCTCAATGGCTGACTGATATGCAAGCTAAATTAAACTTGCTGAAAGAAGAAGCAGAGACTGCTGGCCTCAACATAAATACATGGAAAACAAAGGAAATGAGAGTAAATTCAGGGAACATGGAAGTGCCACTGTTAATAGGTGAGCAGCAAGTGGAGAATGCAACTCGTTCCTGTATCTGGGTAGTATAATGACTGGAGCTGGAGATGATGTGAAAAACCACATTAAAAAGGCAAATGCTGCATTCATACAATTGTATCCAATATGGAAAAATAGAAATATCACATACAAAACAAAAATCCATATTTTTAATACAAATGTGTAGGCTATCTTTCTGTATGCCAGCGAAAGCTGGAAAATGGATAAAAAGATAACATCCCAGTTACAAAGCTTGATAAATAGGTGTCTTCGACACAACATGAATATCTGGTAGCCAGAAAAAATACACTCCTGGAAATGGAAAAAAGAACACATTGACACCGGTGTGTCAGACCCACCATACTTGCTCCGGACACTGCGAGAGGGCTGTACAAGCAATGATCACACGCACGGCACAGCGGACACACCAGGAACCGCGGTGTTGGCCGTCGAATGGCGCTAGCTGCGCAGCATTTGTGCACCGCCGCCGTCAGTGTCAGCCAGTTTGCCGTGGCATACGGAGCTCCATCGCAGTCTTTGACACTGGTAGCATGCCGCGACAGCGTGGACGTGAACCGTATGTGCAGTTGACGGACTTTGAGCGAGGGCGTATAGTGGGCATGCGGGAGGCCGGGTGGACGTACCGCCGAATTGCTCAACACGTGGGGCGTGAGGTCTCCACAGTACATCGATGTTGTCGCCAGTGGTCGGCGGAAGGTACACGTGCCCGTCGACCTGGGACCGGACCGCAGCGACGCACGGATGCACGCCAAGACCGTAGGATCCTACGCAGTGCCGTAGGGGACCGCACCGCCACTTCCCAGCAAATTAGGGACACTGTTGCTCCTGGGGTATCGGCGAGGACCATTCGCAACCGTCTCCATGAAGCTGGGCTACGGTCCCGCACACCGTTAGGCCGTCTTCCGCTCACGCCCCAACATCGTGCAGCCCGCCTCCAGTGGTGTCGCGACAGGCGTGAATGGAGGGAAGAATGGAGACGTGTCGTCTTCAGCGATGAGAGTCGCTTCTGCCTCGGTGCCAATGATGGTCGTATGCGTGTTTGGCGCCGTGCAGGTGAGCGCCACAATCAGGACTGCATACGACCGAGGCACACAGGGCCAACACCCGGCATCATGGTGTGGGGAGCGATCTCCTACACTGGCCGTACACCACTGGTGATCGTCGAGGGGACACTGAATAGTGCACGGTACATCCAAACCGTCATCGAACCCATCGTTCTACCATTCCTAGACCGGCAAGGGAACTTGCTGTTCCAACAGGACAATGCACGTCCGCATGTATCCCGTGCCACCCAACGTGCTCTAGAAGGTGTAAGTCAACTACCCTGGCCAGCAAGATCTCCGGATCTGTCCCCCATTGAGCATGTTTGGGACTGGATGAAGCGTTGTCTCATGCGGTCTGCACGTCCAGCACGAACGCTGGTCCAACTGAGGCGCCAGGTGCAAATGGCATGGCAAGCTGTTCCACAGGACTACATCCAGCATCTCTACGATCGTCTCCATGGGAGAATAGCAGCCTGCATTGCTGCGAAAGGTGGATATACACTGTACTAGTGCCGACATTGTGCATGCTCTGTTGCCTGTGTCTATGTGCCTGTGGTTCTGTCAGTGTGATCATGTGATGTATCTGACCCCAGGAATGTGTCAATAAAGTTTCCCCTTCCTGGGACAATGAATTCACGGTGTTCTTATTTCAATTTCCAGGAGTGTATGTAATGAGGAGCTCTGGTGAATAACAGACCAGGTACCTATAGAAGACCAGATACAAGAGAGAAAGTCGGGTTGGTTGGGGCACACCTTGAGAAAACCAGATGGAGCCATAGAGAAAAAAGCATTGGAATGGAATCCCCAGGGAACAAGGAAGAGAGGAAGACCTAGGGGCACATGGAAGAGGACAGTGGAAGGGGAAGCAAAAAGAGTTGGCCAGACCTGGGCAGAATTGAGGCAAATGGCCAAAGACAGAGATGGACAGTGGGTTCTCCTGGATGCCCTATGCTCCCATAGGGGCCAAAGGAATTAAGTCAAAGTAAGTCATACTCCCTCTCCAATGTTTGGAACGAGACTGCATTTCCACTGTCCCAGCCCCGCTGCCATTTGTCAAGTATTCAGCCCCGAGGATCTAACTTATTACATATTCTGGAACCTGTAATTTCTTGCACTTGATCTACAGGGCTATTACAAATGATTGAAGCGATTTCACAGCTCTACAATAACTTTATTATTTGAGATATTCTCACAATGCTTTGCACACACATACAAAAACTCAAAAAGTTTTTTTAGGCATTCACAAATGTTCAATATGTGCCCTTTTAGTGATTCGGCAGACATCAAGCCGATAATCAAGTTCCTCCTACACTCGGCGCAGAATGTCCCCATCAATGAGTTCGAAAGCATCGTTGATGCGAGCTCGCAGTTCTGGCACATTTCTTGGTAGAGGAGGTTTAAACACTGAATCTTTCACATAACTGCACAGAAAAAAATCGCATGGGGTTAAGTCGGGAGAGCGTGGAGGCCGTGACATGAATTGCTGATCGTGATATCCACCACGACCGATCCATCGGTTTTCCAATCTCCTGTTTAAGAAATGCCGAACATCATGATGGAAGTGCGGTGGAGCACCATCCTGTTGAAAGGTGAAGTCGGCGCTGTCAGTCTCCAGTTGTGGCATGAACCAATTTTCCGCGGGCTATGCGTGAAACTTGCCCGCATGCGTTCAACCGTTTCTTCGCTCACTGCAGGCCGACCCGTTGATTTCTCCTTACAGAGGCATCCAGAAGCTTTAAACTGCGCATACCATCGCCAAATGGAGTTAGCAGTTGGTGGATCTTTGTTGAACTTCGTCCTGAAGTGTCGTTGCACTGTTATGACTGACTGATGTGAGTGCATTTCAAGCACGACGTATGCTTTCTTGGCTCCTGTCGCCATTTTGTCTCACTGCGCTCTCGAGCGCTCTGGCGGCAGAAACCTGAAGTGCGGCTTCAGCCGAACAAAACTTTATGAGTTTTTCTATGTATCTGTAGTGTGTCATGACCATATGTCAATGAACGGAGCTACAGTGAATTTATGAAACCACTTCAATCATTTGTAATAGCCCTGTACAATATCTTACCACAACCAGTACATTACAGAAAGTTATTGTACTGTGATTTTAATTTTAACCAAAACCAGGACTTTTCAACTGAATAAAAATGAGGACAAAACTAAATTTTAGGCTGTAGTCATTTTATTAATTTGTCTGAACAGAACAGGAGATTAACACCATTTTCAGGCATACAACAATGATATTAACAAAAATGTTACAAATTCTGAACTGAAGTTGAAGTAGTAGGTGTATGACAAGAACTGTGGCACCTTTATGTGAATAGACAACTAAAAAGGAAATCTACATGCCTGGGAGACTCAATAATTATTGAAGGAAATTATTTTTTAAGATTACTAATGAGTTGCTCCATAGCACATGGCACAATTACATTTGGGATAGTTGATTTTGATTAGTTTGAGAGAATGAAAACTGCTGATTACACAGTTTTTTTAATTGTCTCTGTGGCACACTCCATCAACCTGAAACACTGGTTCAGCATTTTGGTATGTGCTTGCCTTGCATGTTGTTTTTCTAATTCTAAAACTGTTCTCACTGACTGGTAGTTAGCCCCTGCAATTTATTTTGAACAGCAGCTTCATGTTTGTTTGACTTCACATAAGTTCACAATCCATGTCCAGTACTAACAACATTCTTACCTGGTCCTTTACGAATGGGAAGTCCTGCTATATAGCATAGTCAATGTCGACTGGAGGAAAAAATTCACTTTATCACAAATTTTTGTACAGTGGTAGGATGGGGTGCCATTAACAGTGTATTCAAAATCTTAGCCAGTGGGGGGTCAGCATAAGTGTTGGGATGAGGGAAGGGGTGGCATTTAAAGATAGCTTTTTTACATTTTTCTTGAATATCCTAAAAACCGCAACTTCAAACGAAAATTTTTCCCGGTACAAAATTAAACTACATTAGAAATCCTGCAAAAAAAGTCCAGTTCATTTTTTTCTAGGATTAATAGATTCCATGTTGCAGAGGATGGAAAAATTGCAATTATTAAAAACAGTGTTTTGATCATATAAAATTGATGTTTATTGTTAATGAAGTGGATTAAGAACAAATACTAAATGTATTGCAACATACAGGGTCCGGCATAAAAAACTCCCCGATTACAAAGTAACGTGCAGCGGACAGTAGAAGGAGCAGAGTGGTGGGGGGCGCGTCGTTAAGTAGCTGCCTACGTGCCGTTTTCAGTGTACGCCATGGCGTGGTCTGGTGAACATCGTGCCTTCGTAGTGGAAGATTTTATTCAAAATGGCGAATCGCCTATTAATACTCAACGTGCTTTTCGCGTTCGCTTTGCGCTCGGACGACGGGACCCTGTTCCCGATAAGAAAACAATTTATTCTTGGGTTGCTAACTTTCATGAGACAGGTTCCGCATTAAAAAGGAAACCACCTGGACGACCACGGACTGCAACAGGCCCCGGAAATGTTGATGCAGTTAGAGCTTCAGTTCAACAATCTCCTCGACGATCCGCTAAAAAGCATGCGGCAGCATTACGGATATCTGATCGAAGTGTGAGAAGAATCTTGCATCGAGATCTTAAAATGCATCCTTACAAACTTGTAACTACACAGGAACTGAGTGAACGAGACTGTGGTGTCCGTGTAAGTTTGTGCCAAGACCTTCTTCGGAACATTCGTCCCAACGATATTGTGATTTTTTCTGATGAAGCACACTTTCACCTTTCCGGAACAGTGAACAGTCAAAATTGCAGGTACTGGTGTGAACACAATCCCCAAGAACTTCATCAACGACCACTTCATAGCCCTAAAGTAACAGTATGGTGTGCTGTTTACAATTCCGGAGTGATCGGTCCTTACTTTTTCGAAGAAAATGACAGGAATTTAACCGTCAACAGTGAGCGCTATTGTGCCATGCTCCGCGACTTTCTCCAACCGCAACTAAGGGAGCTTTTTGGTGAAATAGAGAACGTGTGGTTCCAGCAAGATGGTGCTACAGCCCACACAGCGCGGCAGTCACTGGCATTGGTGAAGGAAATGTTTCCTGGACATGTGATCTCGTTGCGTGGAGACATTGGCTGGCCCCCACGATCGCCGGGCTTAACGCCCTGTGATTTCTTTCTTTGGGGCTATTTAAAAGCAAAAGTTTATGAACAACGTCCACAATCTTTACGTGCCCTGAAAGAAGCAATTACACAAGAGGTTGAAGCTATTCCACCTGAAATGACTCAAAGAGTAATGAATAACTTCAGGGAAAGACTCAATCAGTGTGTCGACAGTGCAGGAAGCCATTTAAGGGATGTTTTATTTAAAAAGTAAGGCCATAAGAGTATTTTCTAAAATGGCATAATATGTACTTTTATTTAGTATAAATAAAATTGTTCTACCTTATTTGGTTTTGTTTTTATTAGCTTTCCTTATAGGGGAGGTTTTTCTGCCGGACCTTGTATGAATGCAGTAGAACCATATTTAGGATTAAGATGTGTCTTGGGAGTGTTGGTGTGGGAATGTGAGGGTGGATGTTAGAAGTGTGAGGGAAAGTAGGTAGCCACATTGTGTTCAAAGCTTCTACATAAGCCTGCAAGATGAAGGGTGAGCAGGCAGTTCCACATTCTCTATACTGCACTATGCCACAAAAAGCAACTACAGGGTATTACACCAACTCTGATGCAATGCAAACTATGAATCACTGGTGATGCAGTGTGCAGACAATCCTGGGGGGAGGGGGAACAGAGGGATACAGATGTAAGATGGTAATAGTACAACCATAAGAAAAGCATGTGGACAGATTCTACATAAATTTCTGCACACTGTTCTACACTGTATATGGGAAGAAGATTATTAGTAGTCTTGTACAGCAGTTGGTGCATTCTTCTGGTAAAGGTGACTTCCTCTACCATGAGTGCTTTTTGCTTTTCACTTTACAGGCAGTCTGTATCACTCCAGCATTTCTCCACCCTCACGCTCATCCTTGGCCTCAACTTTAGAAACTAAAAATATCACATTTTTGATGGGGCTGTAACAGCTATGAGTGCCCAATAAGACACGGACTGATGTCATGGCTTAACAAAGCTTAATTTTTCAAGAGAAAAAAGGGAAATGCTAATATTCCTCAAATTTTTGCAACATTTGAAATAATGCAAGGGAGAAGGAAGGAAGGAGATTGGTGTTTAACGTCCCGTCGACAACGAGGTCATTAGAGACGGAGCGCAAGCTCGGGTGAGGGAAGGATGGGGAAGGAAACCGGCCGTGCCCTTTCAAAGGAACCATCCCGGCATTTGCCTGAAGAGATTTAGGGAAATCACGGAAAACCTAAATCAGGATGGCCGGAGACGGGATTGAACCGTCATCCTCCCGAATGCGAGTCCAGTGTGCTAACCACTGCGCCACCTCGCTCGGTATAATGCAAGGGAAAACTGTTTCATAATTGGAAAGAAAGCAACATAAACTTTAAGTGACTAGCTTAAAAATAAATGGTATGATACAGAAGACAAAACTCTGGGACATTTCACTTCCCACAAGGAGTGTTTGGAGACAGCAGGGCAGTTTGTGAAAAGACTATCTCAGAAAAATCAGGATGGATGGGAACACTAATCGTGCATAAAAATGTGTGTTCAAACTAACACCTATCATAGGCATTTACTTCAGCTGAACAAGAATGTAGCATGATACAAAATCATTACTATTTTCAGAATCAACTATTGTTACATTTGATTTTAAATTAAACCAATTAACCTCAAATTATGATTGATGGCAGCAAATGTGGAGCAATGTATACTGAAAATGCATAACAGCAGGGTTTTAAGTTGTATATTCCAAAGTATATTGTGGTTCACAATTTAAATCTAAAGTGGCCATTCCAATAGTTGGGGCAGCACTGCTCTAATTTCACTTTCATATTACTCATTCATTTACACATCGTGTTCTGTAAACCTCATCACAAAGGAGAGCTTTCCGTGATGTGTCGCAAGTCGGGTTATACAGGAACAGGCAGAAGCACCACTGCTGGCTACTTCTGTAAACTGTATTGGAAACAAATTATGACTATGCTAATCCACTCCAGTTGTTGATTATGGTAATTGCTTTGAGAGTACTTTATCGGTAGCCATGCAATAGCATGCTTACCAATAAGTCCCGAAACACTGTGCATAAAAATGGTATTTTGCTGGGACTCATAACTCAGATTCTGTTGGTGACTCAGGTGTTTTGGATAGCTCTTGTGCTAGGAATCATTTGTAAACCCAACAGAAGGATTGTCTTACTGTCACTATGCTACAGTACAGGGTCAAAGTATGAACATTACACACTTCCTCCTGCTTATCTAATAGAGCAAATCAGTTAGTTCTTTTGGCATTTGATGTGATCTACTGTGGGCTTTAAAGGGTTATGGAGGCAGTTTGTGGGCAGTCCCTTATAACCCCCCCCCCCCCCCCCCCCAAAAAAAAGCGTATTTTTACCATTATTTCAAACCAAAACTGAGCTGCAGATTCCAAGATGCCTACTCACAGCAAATGGCTGAAATCTGTACAGTATGTCACTAAGATGCCAAACTCAAATAAGCTTGAAAATCTTCTTGATATATTTATCCTTTTTTAAGATATAGAGGTTCAAAGCTACCCTACTTCTACACATAAAATATGGTATGGGGCTAAATCTGAATAATAAATAACTCCAGCAATTTGCACAAATTTTAACAGTATATTGTCTAAGAGAGGATATAAAATGTAGACTGGCAATGGCAAGGAAAGCGTTTCTGAAGAAGAGAAATTTGTTAACACTGAGTATAGCTTTAAGTGTCAGGAAGTCGTTTCTGAAAGTATTTGTATGGAGCACAGCTGTAACTAGTTTGGACAAGAAGAGAACAGAAGCTTTCAAAATGTGGTGCTACAGAAGAATGCTGAAGATTAGATGGGTATATCACATAACTAATGAGGAGGTATTGAATAGGATTGGGGAGAAGTTTCTGACACAACTTGACTAGGAGAAGGGATCGGTTGGCAGGACATGTTCTGAGGCATCAAGGGATCACCAATTTAGTATTGGAGGGCAGCATGGAGAGTAAAAATCGTAGAGGGAGACCAAGAGATGAATACACTAAACAGATTCAGAAGGATGTAGGTTGCAGTAGGTACTGGGAGATGAAGAAGCTTGCACAGGACCAACAACAACATTGTGTAAGCTTCTTTCTAAAAGTACCATATTACAGTTTACAAAAATCTTAATCCATTATCAATAAACATCACAAAAACTTTGGTTCTGGGTGCCAAAACTGAGCTGTGAGTTCCAAGAAAGCTACTGCAGCAGATGGCTGTAATTTTTATGATATATTCCTAAGACACCAATCTTGAACTACCTTAAAAATTTTCTTGATATCTTTATCCCTTCCTGAGATGACAAAGTTTCAAAGTTATCCTACTTGTATATGTACAATACACATGTAAAATCCAATGTGAGGTGAAATGTAGTTTATTGACATAGCATGGAGAAACATGCTGTAAAGTGTCTGTTACAATCATAAGGGTTCTGGAAACCCCATGTTGTAGGACTGAGACACATGCAAAAATTTTCAGCATGTAAAATCTGAGGTATAAAATTAGTTTTGTATTATTTCAATTTCACATAAGTAGACTATCAAAATTTCGCTGATCAGTATATTTCTTTTCATATTAGTGACATGCCTTGTTTCAAGAGGGAAAAGACGGGAAGCAATGGACAAATCCAAATATGTTTCTGTTTATTTAAAAAACTAACTGAAAAATGCAGTACCAGTTGCCTCATTCCCCCTTTCTCTCCACTTAAAAATTTTAGCAGGCAAACATATTTGCGCTTTTGTATAATGAGAGAGAAGGAGAAAAGAGACAGTGGTATTGGGAAAGAGAAGGAAAAGTATAATGGAAAATAGCAGACAGTGGTTGAGGTATAAAAAGACCGAAGGAGACAACGGCAGCACAAAATGTAAATTAAACTGTAACCAGTTCTCATCCTAGTCACCTGCAGATTTTAAGCAGAAATATTCTGTGCCTTAGAAATAAATCACTAGAACTTGAGGTAGCAATGAATGGTGCAAATATTGACTGCGTGTGCACCACGGAGCATTGGTGCAGATGTTTTGAACTAAGCAGCATTAATATTCATGCATATAAGCTGGCAAGTCAGTATTGTAGAAAAATGCCAAAAATTGAGGTGTATGTATCTTTACTAAATCAAGTATCAGCTACAAAAGAAGGTGTGAAGCTGAATCATTGAGTGTGGAAAATCATTTTGAAGCAGCAGCTACACAGTTGTATGAAATACAGGAAAAAGTCATAGTCATAGCAATATACAGACCATGTGATTTCATAGACTTTCCCAACGTAATAACTGCTAATATTCTTCGTGGGTTTGCAGCCGGATCATGTCGTCATCCAGACACAATATTTCAAACAAAGATTCCATGACTTACCAAACGGGAAAGCGCTGGTAGATAGGCACAATAAAAAGACACACAAACACACACACAAAATTTCGAGCTTTCGCAACCCCCGGTTGCTTCGTCAGGAAAGAGGGAAGGAGAGGGAAAAATGAAAGGATGTGGGTTTTAAGGGAGAGGGTAAGGAGTCATTCCAATCCCGGGAGTGGAAAGACTTACCTTAGGGGGAAAAAGGACAGGTATACACTCGCACACACACACATATTCATCCGCACATACATGCTGTTCATTTTGGTCCATCGCGTGAGTCAATAGAGGATACTTTTGAAGCTGTTGCTTATTTACCCTTTGCGGGAAGTATATCATCCAAAATTTCAAGAATTTTAAGAAAATATGATATTAAAAGTGTTTTTAGGCCAGTGGCCAAGACTAGAGCCCTTCTTGGCTCAGTTAAAGATAATTTGGGCTCAAGGAAGCCCGAGGTTTATGAAATTCTGTGTCATTGTGGAAATAAGTATATTGGTCAAACTATTTGAACTATTCAGGACTGGTGTATGGAACATCATCGACACACTTGGTTGTTCCAGCCTGAGAAGTCGGCAGTGGTGGAATACTGCCTTAAGGAAGGACACAGGATAATGTATGACAAGACACAATTGATTTCTCCTGCTTCTCGCTATTGGTAATGTGTTCTTAAAGAATCCACTGAAATTAGATTATCAAGTAATATTACGAGGTGCATTCAAGTTCTAAGGCCTCCGATTTTTTTTTCTCCGGACTGGAAAGAGATAGAAACATGCACATTGTTTTAAAATGAGGCCGCATTCATTGTCAATATGTCCCAGAGCTCGCAGCACCATACGGCAGATGGAGAATGAGAACTGTTTTAAATACTTAAAATGGCGACTTTTCCTTACTTGAACAGCGTGCAATCATTTGTTTTCTGAATTTGCGTGGTGTGAAACCAATTGAAATTCATGGACAGTTGAAGGAGACATGTGGTGACGGAGTTATGGATGTGTCGAAAGTGCGTTCGTGGGTGTGACAGTTTAATGAAGGCAGAACATCGTGTGACAACAAACTGAAACAACCTCGGGCTCGCACAAGCCGGTCTGACGACACGATCGAGAAAGTGGAGAGAATTGTTTTGGGGGATCGCCGAATGACTGTTGAACAGATCGCCTCCAGAGTTGGCATTTCTGTGGGTTCTGTGCACACATTCCTGCACGACGACCTGAAAATGCGAAAAGTGTCATCCAGGTGGGTGCCACGAATGCTGACGGACGACCACACGGCCGCCCGTATGGCACGTTGCCGAGCAATGTTGACGCGCAACGACAGCACGAATGGGACTTTCTTTTCGTCGGTTGTGACAATGGATGAGACGTGGATGCCATTTTTCAATCCAGAGACAAAGTGCCAGTCGGCTCAATGGAAGCACACAGATTCACCGCCACCAAAAAAATTTCGGGTAACCGCCAGTGCTGAAAAAATGATGGTGTCCATGTTCTGGGACAGCGGGGGCGTAATCCTTACCCATTGCGTCTCAAAGGGCACTACGGTAACAGGTGCATCCTACGAAAATGTTTTGAAGAACAAATTCCTTCCTGCACTGCAACAAAAACGCCCGGGAAGGGCTGCGCGTGTGCTGTTTCACCGAGACAACGCACCCGCACATGGAGCTAACGTTACGCAACAGTTTCTTCGTGATAACAACTTTGAAGTGATTCCTCATGCTCCCTACTCACCTGACCTGGCTCCTAGTGAATTTTGGCTTTTTCCAACAATGAAAGACACTCTCCGTGGCCGCACATTCACCAGCCGTGCTGCTATTGCCTCAGCGATTTTCCAGTGGTCAAAACAGACTCCTAAAGAAGCCTTCGCTGCTTCCATGGAATCGTGGCGTCAGCGTTGTGAAAAATGTGTGCGTCTGCAGGGTGATTACGTCGAGAATTAACGCCAGATTCATCGATTTCGGGTGAGTAGTTAATTAAAAAAAAATCGGAGGCCTTAGAACTTGAATGCACCTCGTATTAACAGGGATAAAGGTTTTCTTCTAAGATATGGAATCCGATTTTGTCCGACATTAAACAACAACGGTCTTCTTTTCGATCACTGGATTCTTCCAACTAGAGCTGTTGTGATTTATCGTTTCTGCCGTCTTCTCCCACTGGCGTGCTGCGTGTCTACTTGCCGCCAGGAGGCGCTGCCCCTCATCTCGCGCGCGCGCTGTGCTCTGTCTGTGGTGTATAAAGGTTTCCATCGTAGTGGCTGGAATTCAGTTCCGGCGAGGCAGTACATGAGCATTAACTCACCTCATCTGAAGATGGTGGCCAGATGGTCCGCCGAAATATTGTGTCTGGACGACGACATGATCCGGCTGCAAACCTGTGAAGAATATCAGCAAATATACAGACCACCTACTGGGTGAAACAGCACTTAACATTCTTTTTACTGGAAGAACCACTGTAGTTGTCTGTGGGGATTTCAACATTAATCTTATGAATGAAATCAGGCTAAAAAATCAATTTCTAAATCTATTATGTAGTTTCAATGTGTTTCTACACATACACGAACCCACAAGAATAATATATAATACAAACAATCTTAGAGATAATATATTTTCAAATGTACGATCCACAGAAGTGGAAGTAACAAATGGTGATTTGTCATTATTTGACCATAATGCTCTTGTCCTCAAAATTCCTTCAATGCCACTGCAAGAAAAAAGTGTACTTCATGTATAAAAGAAAATTTTCCACGGAAAACTGTGTAGAATTTACAAATATCATAACCAGTGAGTCCTGGGCAGAAGTTCTGTCCCTAACAAACACGAATGATGCATATAACACTTTTTCTTCAATCTTCATGGGATATTTCGAAATGTGCTTTCGAAAGAAGCTGTCGAGAATCGTATCTCATCACAATACAAAGCCAAGTTCTTGGATCGCAGATGGCATCAAAACTTCTTGTGGAACTCTAAAGAAACTACATTCAAGATTCAAGACATCTACAGAGCCACAGTTCACATAATATGTTAAGAATTACAAGAGGGTATATTGAAAAGTAATTACCAAGGTAAAATTTATGAGTAATGTTAACTAAATAACACCATCTCATAACAAATCAAAAGCCATAGGGGTATTGTGAAGACTGAAACAGCAAAGAGATGCAAAGACCAGTGTATCATTCTCAAAAACACAGAAAATGTCAACATTAAAAAACAAGATATTCCAAATTACATCAACAATTATTTCATAAATGCAACAACTTCATTAAATTTACACACCAAGAAAAACTGGAATTTCCAAAAGCTGCTTGTACCATGTGGATAGATCCAACAAATGAATGTGAAGTGTTCAAAATAATAAAAAGCTTGAAACCTAAAATGTCAGCAGGAGCAGATGAAGTGCCTGTTTATATCATAACAATGACAGCTGCACAAGTTATGAGGCCCTTGGCATACATAGCCAGCTTATCATTTAGTGAAGGAGTGTTTCCGGAAAGGACGAAAATGACAAAAGTGAAGCCACTATTCAAAAACAGCGACGGGCATAACTATCAGCCAATATTCCTCCTTCTGGCATTTTCCAA
Organism: Schistocerca cancellata; assembly: GCF_023864275.1. Taxonomy (NCBI): domain Eukaryota; kingdom Metazoa; phylum Arthropoda; class Insecta; order Orthoptera; family Acrididae; genus Schistocerca; species Schistocerca cancellata. The sequence goes on along the minus strand of NC_064636.1, from coordinate 88,373,496 downwards.
AATAATTGAAAAATTAATGAAGCACAGAATCAACAAATATCCAAATGACCGTAAATTACTAAATAGAAATCAGCGTGGCTTCCAGGCTGGTAAAAATACAGACACAGCACTAATGTGCTACACTGAACAAATAATCAAAAATCTAGAGAAAGACAATAGCATAGTAGGAATCAATTTATATCTCTCCTAAGCATTTGACACTGTCAATCATGGCATTCTTTTAGAAAAACTGGAAGCATTAGGTATTCATAGGACAGGGAAAAAGTGGTTTGAATCATACCTACAAAACGGAACACAGATTGAACGACTGATGTCAGATTACTCCAACCACAAAATAAATTTAGTATCAGATGGGACAAAAAAGAAAAAAAAGAAAAAAAACTGGAAACAGGAGTGCCACAAGGCAGTATTCTAGGTCTCTTATTGTTCCTTGTCTGTATAAATGACACTCACACCTCAGATGCAGCAGCAAAGGCTATAGTATTCACAGATGACACTAGTGTGATCATAGGTGCACCAAAGCAAATGCTGCAAACAACTATTGATCAAGTAATAAAGAATGTCCACATTTGGTTCAGTGCATACCAGTTGACATTACATGCAAATAAAACAAATCATATGCAGTTTGGGAAAATATGCTAAAATGTAAATCTTGATCTATTGTTGGGTGACAAGGCCATAGACAGAGTGGCATCAGAAAAATTGCTGGGGATTCATGTAGATGAAAATCTTAATTTTAATGACTTGTGCCAAAACTTGACTCATCCCGTTTAGCTCTCAGAATTATTGCAAATCTTTGTACTGCAGAGAGTGCCAGGATGGCATATTTTAGCTATATTCAATCTCTCGCAACATACGGAATAATATTTTGGGGTCCACCACATGCTGTCTAAAACAAATCTTTCTGTTACAGAAAAGGGCTATTTGATATATATGCACAAATGTGTTTTATATGTTAGGGCCCTCCTTGCAGCATAACTACAATACCCAAAACAGAACCACACTCCATACTCAGCAAACAAAAAGAACACACACGCAAAAGCATGTGAGCCATATTGGTACAACACTCTGCAACATACTGACAGCCAACATCAGAAAACAATGGTTCCAATGGCTCTGAGCACTATGGGACTTAACATCTATGGTCATCAGCCCCTAGAACTTAGAACTACTTAAACCTAACTAACCTAAGGACATCACACAACACCCAGTCATCGCGAGGCAGGGAAAATCCCTGACCCCGCCGGGAATCGAACCCTGGAACCCGGGCGCGGGAAGCAAGAACGCTACCGCACGACCACGAGCTGCGGACCCAACATCAGAAAGTTAGAAGATGAAAACAGATTTAAAGTAGAATTTTTTACTCAGTAAATGACTATTTTGGCCAATAAAAAATTCTGATAATGTTTATATTAAGGCAAAACTGAAAACACTGTCTTTCATCCACTAAAGTTTCTTTTAAGTTTGTATATCTGATGGACAGCTGTTGAGTGTCGTAAAATTTTTACTGAATTATTGTACTGAATATAAGGGCTTCCTGTTTACGGAAGACAAAAGTAGAGCCTTAGGGCAAACAAACTATGCAGTTTGTATGTAGATGTATAAAAAGTTGTATTACTGTGTCATGTATGACCAAGTATTATTCTTTGTACATTTTTTGTACAATTTTATATGTACTATTCTTTGTACTACTTTATGTAAAATTTCGTATGTTCCTTTTTAGTAAATTGTTTCCCATAAATTTACACGTACTTTTGGACAACATCCATACAATATTTATTGTCTACGGATGGATAAATAAATAAATAAATAATATAATTAAAATAAAAGTGTGAGAGAAAGAAAAGGACTGAGTGGCAGTGGAGCGTAGTTGACAGTGACTGAACAGTGCAAGGGAAAGAGTGAAGGAGAGAGTGCCGATGAGAGAGGAATAAAGAGAAGGAGAAAGTGGAAGCAGGTGAGAGCTTGTGACAATGAGAGACAGAATCTATGACAAGGAGGGAAAGAGAGATGGTGGTGTGAGAAGAGACAACAGCTGTGTGAAGGAATGAAGGAGACAGCAACAGTAAGAGAGAGCAAGAGGGAGACAGCAGTAACAGGACAGAATGGAGTAACAGTTAGAGAGATGCAAAAGACAGTGACAGTGAGTTTGACTGAGTGAGTGAGTAGAATGTGTGAGTGGGCACGGAGGGGTAGAGTGACTTACGGCAGTGGACTAGTAGGTGTGACTGAGTTACAGTTAGAGGAGCTTGTGGAAGTGAGAGGTGAAATGCTTGTTAAAAGGAGTGTGAATATGTTCACATGCCAAAATTTTTAAACATGCTGAGAAAGGTAGAATGAGGCATCTGGTACCCAACTTCTCAGTCAGTCTTGTAAGTAAACAGGAATATATTCATATTTAAAAAGAAAGATGATGAGACTTACCAAACAAAAGCGCTGGCAGGTCGATAGACACACAAACAAACACAAACATACACACAAATTTCTAGCTTTTGCAACCAACGGTTGCCTCGTCAGGAAAGAGGGAAGGAGAAGGAAAGACAAAAGAATATGGGTTTTAAGGGAGAGGGTAAGGAGTCATTCCAATCCCGGGAGTGGAAAGACTTACCTTAGGGGGAAAAAAGGACAGGTATACACTTGCACACACACACATATCCATCCACACATGCACAGACACAAGCAGACATTTGTAAAGGCAAAGAGTTTGGGCAGAGAGTCGAGGACTGCAGCGGACGAGATTTGAAAACCTGGGAGCTTAAATGTGGAAGTTAAGGTAATAAGCAAGTCAGTGATGATTGATCTCTGCCCAAACTCTTTGCCTTTACAAATGTCTGCTTGTGTCTGCGTATGTGTGGATGGATATGTGTGTGTGTGCAAGTGTATACCTGTCCTTTTTTCCCCCAAGGTAAGTCTTTCCGCTCCCGGGATTGGAATGACTCCTTACCCTCTCCCTTAAAACCCATATCCTTTTGTCTTTCCTTCTCCTTCCCTCTTTCCTGACGAGGCAACCGTTGGTTGCGAAAGCTAGAATTTTGTGTGTATGTTTGTGTTTGTTTGTGTGTCTATCGACCTGCCAGCACTTTTGTTTGGTAAGTCTCATCATCTTTCTTTATATATATATTGGAATATATTCATAGTTTTTTTGCTCCAATAGGAGCAGTTTCCCACTGGTATATGTACACTAGAGAAACAGATACTCTGAAAAAAAAGGTCATTGCTGCTCCTCCTATACTATTCTGTTGCTGTTATTGTCTAATACATCAAACAAAGCATTTATGTATAATATAATGAGATGGATAAAAAACTACTCACCAACCGTCGACAGGAGGAAACACGTATAAAAGTTATGGAAATGTGCAGACCTTCGGACCCAGTGGCTCCTTTTTCTGGCAGCAGATTTGAAGGAGGCAGAGGAGGGATGAAGGAAAAGGAGTGGCATTTTTTAGGTAATGTGGAAAGTTACGGAAAAGTTGCCATAACCCCAGATCGGGGAAGGTTTACCGGACGGTATCAGAAGGACAGACTGACTGTCGAGGACTGCAGCGGACGAGATTTGAAAACCTGGGAGCTTAAATGTGGAAGTTGAGGTAATAAGCAAGTCAGTGATGATTGATAAACCATAGTGCAATAGTTAATAAGAATGGAAAGCTAAGTAAATTATACATGGTAGACAGGTGGAGGTGAAGGGGTGGGGAAAAATAGGTCAGAAAATAAGATATAGAAAACTAGAACAGACTGTAGAAAGGAATAGTTACTGAGAAAAAATGCTGAGACCAAAGAAATTAATGTAAAACAAGGGCAGGTGGGTGGCGAGAACCGAGGACATATTGTAACGCCAGTTGTTGTAGTTGTACCAAGTGTAGAAGGCTGCCTGCAGAGTTCTGAGAAACTGTTGTCAAGGAGGGATCCAGCTAGCAAGTGTGGTGAAATAGACGTTTGAGATTATCATGTAGAGGATGCTCTCAACAGTATATTGCGTGTTGCCTGTATACACCCTCTGTTTGTACCCATTCATTCTAACTGGTAACTTTGTTGTAGTTGTACCAGGTGTAGAAGGCTGCACAGTATTTACATGACAGCTGGTACATGACATTTATGTTTTGTATGTTTTGCCAGTTACAAGGCTGGCATAGGTGGTGGTAGGAGGATGCATAGGGAAAGTTTTACTGTCAGGACAGTTACAGGTGTTGGAGTCATAGGATACTGTGAAGACTGGGAGGGTGACAAAAAGCTATTTTCTACGTGTGATGGGCTATATGTTGGACAGAATGAACCTCATTTCAGGGTACAATTTTAGGAAGTCAAAGCCTTATTGAAGTAGCTGATTAATACAGTCAAGACCAGGATAATACTGTGACAAGGGAAATACACCCACTGAAGCCTGCAATAAGAACGGTGGGGTATTGCACAAAGAGTCCGCATGTGAACAAATACATTTGCTTGGAATGCCAAGGCTGTATGGGAGGGAGAGTTTGATGTGGAAAGGTTTGCAACTGTAAAAATGTAAGCACTATTGTTTGTTAGCAGGTTTAATGTGAACAGAAGTCTGTGGCTGACTCTTGGTGAGAATGGGATCAACATCAAGGAAAGTGGTATGGGTTTTGAAATAGAAACCTGTGAAATTTAAATGCAAGAACATATTTAGAGATTTCAAAAATATTGGCAGTTCAGCCTTTCTGTAAGGCCGTATGGCAAAGGTATCAGTTTATGCCACTTCGTACAGGTCCCTACCCAGCCCTCTTGAACTAGCAAAGTCAGGATCTTTAGAACATAATTATTAGAATGATGTAGAATTTATATTTTTGAACCAAATATTCTGATAAGCTGGAGGAGTGGCTATTGAGGTGTTCTTGTATATTGTTTTATAAAATCTGGGGAAATCAAATTTCCTGCTTGATGTCTACAGGCAACCTGTTTCAGACTATTTTGTAGTACATACCACACCAGTGGATATCCCCACATCTTTTTTGTGTCCAATTCAACTTGTAACAAAGGTAATTTACATAGTACAAGGCAGAGTTGGAAAATAAGTGGGCAGAGTTGTGTGATATGGGCGGGAGATGACACAGCAGGTGAATGCGCACGTGCAAGACGCCACACACCATTGGGTAGAGGTCAACTGTGATCAAGCAGATGGCACTGTTGCAGTACCTCCGCAAAGTGGAGGGCAGTCGCTCGGTCTTTTCCTGGAGCTATGGAGAGAAAGTGTGTTTTGGAGTTGTGGTCAAAGGATGAAGTGAAAGCTGTTATCCGCTACGAATGGGCACGTGGAGTATCAGGCACAGAAATTCATAACCACCTTGTCGAGGTGTACGGGTCAGGTGTGACGTCGAGGCAAATGGTGTGGAGATGGTGCCAGCAAGTCACTGGTGAACGTCAGCAAGTGCAGGACACACCGAGACCTGGACGCACGTGCACGGCCACTACAGATGCAAATGTCAAGAAGGTGGATGACACGATTAAAGTGAACTGGCATACCACCATTGATGGAGTAGCAGCAGAACTTTGAATCAGCCACGAGCGAGCTCACAAGATCATCCACGACATTCTTCGATACGGGAGTTGTTAGCATGACAGGTGCCCCACTAACTGACCCCGACACCCGTGGAACAACGCGTGGCATTCAGCCAGAAACAGCTTGTGCGTTACCACGAATCTGACAATCTACATCTACATTTATACTCCGCAAGCCACCCAACGGTGTGTGGCGGAGGGCACTTTACGTGCCATTGTCATTACCTCCCTTTCCTGTTCCAGTCGCGTATGGTTCGCGGGAAGAACGACTGTCTGAAAGCCTCCGTGCGCGCTCTAATCTCTCTAATTTTACATTCGTGATCTCCTCGGGAGGTATAAGTAGGGGGAAGCAATATATTCGATACCTCATCCAGAAACGCACCCTCTCGAAACCTGGACAGCAAGCTACACCGCGATGCAGAGTGCCTCTCTTGCAGAGTCTGCCACTCGAGTTTGTTAAACATCCCCGTAACGCTATCACGCTTACCAAATAACCCTGTGACGAAACGCGCTGCTCTTCTTTGGATCTTCTCTATCTCCTCCGTCAACCCGATCTGGTACGGATCCCACACTGATGCGCAATACTCAAGTATAGGTCGAACGAGTGTTTTGTAAGCCACCTCTTTTGTTGATGGACTACATTTTCTAAGGACTCTCCCAATGAATCTCAACCTGGTACCTGCCTTACCGACAATTAATTTTATACGATCATTCCACTTCAAATCGTTCCGCACGCATACTCGCAGATATTTTACAGAAGTAACTGCTACCAGTGTTAGTTCCGCTATCATATAATCATACAATAAAGGATCCTTCTTTCTATGTATTTGCAATATATTATATTTGTCTATGTTAAGGGTCAGTTGCCACTCCCTGCACCAAGTGCCTATCCCTACAGAGCTTCCTGCATTTTGCTGCAATTTTCTAATGCTGCAACTTCTCTGTATATTACAGCATCATCCGCGAAAAGCCGCATGGAACTTTCGACGCTATCTACTAGGTCATTTATATATATTGTGAAAAGCAATGGTCCCATAACACTCCCCTGTGGCACGCTAGAAGTTACTTTAACGTCTGTAGACGTCTCTCCATTGATAACAACATGCTGTGTTCTGTTTGCTAAAAACTCTTCAATCCAGCCACACAGCTGGTCTGATATTCCGTAGGCTCTTACTTTGTTTATCAGGCGACAGTGCGGAACTGTATCGAACGCCTTCCGGAAGTCAAGGAAAATAGCATCTACCTGGGAGCCTGTATCTAATATTTTCTGGGTCTCATGAACAAATAAAGCTAGTTGGGTCTCACAGGATTGCTGTTTCCGGAATCCATGTTGATTCCTACATAGTAGATTCTGGGTTTCCAAAAACGACATGATACTCGAGGAAAAAAACATGTTCTAAAATTCTACAACAGATCGACATCAGAGATATAGGTCTATAGGTTTGCACATCTGCTCGACGACCCTTCTTGAAGACTGGGACTACCTGTGCTCTTTTCCAATCATTTGGAACCTTCCGTTCCTCTAGAGACTTGCGGTACACGGCTGTTAGAAGGGGGGCAAGTTCTTTCACGTACTCTGTATAGAATCGAATTGGTATCCCGTCAGGTCCAGTGGACTTTCCTCTGTTGAGTGATTCCAGTTGCTTTTCTATTCCTCGGACACTTATTTCGATGTCAGCCATTTTTTCGTTTGTGCGAGGATTTAGAGAAGGAACTGCAGTGCGGTCTTCCTCTGTCAAACAGCTTTGGAAAAAGGTGTTTTCTGTTTCAGACTGCAACGGGGTATGAAACGTGGGTCCACCATTACACGCCCGAATCAAAGGCCGCATCCGTGGAGTGGAAACGTCCGTCATCACCTGTCCGAAAGAAGTTCAAAAGCACTCTGTCTGCAGGTAAAGTGCTACTCACCATTTTCTGGGACACCAAAGGAGTTTTGCTGGTGGAGTTCTGGAGGATGCAACCGTCAATGCTGCGCAGTACTGTACCACTCTGTCGAAATTGAAAGAAGTGATTCGGAAAAAGTGGCCCGGCCTACTCAGATCTGGTGTTCTGCTGTCGGGTGACAATGCGAGACCGCACACGGTGACGGCAATGCAAAACCGTACTGCAATTCTTGGTCGGGAGTGCCTACACCATCCTCCTTACAGTCTGAATGTCACACCAAGTGACTTCCATCTGTTTCCTCACGTCAGACAAGCCATTCAGCGTTTCTTCCGTATGCGACACCCTGATTTTTTTCCTGGAAGTCTTTTTGAAGCATATAAAGCAGTATTACAAATGTCTCAATGTACTTGGAAACTATGTATAAAAATAAAGATATGTCTTATCTTTAATGTCTCATTGTCTTTTTTTTTCCTTTCACACACAACTCTGACCACAGTCAACAAGGGAAACTTATTTTCTAACTCCCCCTCGTAAGAAAATAAAAATGTAACATAATGTCTAATACAAATACCGAGATACTGTGTGTCCATTTTGTTTCAGTGTACACACAGAGAGCCATACTGAGGAGTGACATACGTCTTCAGCACAGGGCAGCAGTCACAGTGATTTAATGAGCTGCAGTACCTGCTGAAACATGGAAATAAAGTATTCCATGGTGTGCCACGCCACTCCGGAGATGTGTGAAATTCCCAAGAAAGTATATTACAGCAGTACAGGCATGCTGTAAAGAAAGGTAGGGGAACTTTTGAGAATGAGAATGATGATGTGAACTGAAATACAAGTTTTCAATGTACTCATATCTAATGGATGGAAAATATACCAAATGTTAAACTACAACTGGTGTGGAATGCTTATTCTTCAAATGAGGTGTATAGGATTTTTTTTTTAATTTAAAGTAGTAAATACAGCTTTGGTGATGAAGTCTAGAAGATCAGGATGGGAAGTACATGGTCAAATTACTGTTATATACTACAGCATCTGAAGCAACAGGTACACCCCAACTTTTGCTCTGGAATATAAAACCTTAAACAGGGTTGTGTATTCTGTCTGGAAATTATTCATACTTTTAGTATTGTGGCTGTGAACTGCTTAGTTCGTCCAAAATTAACTTTCATTACTAACTAGATATACCAGTAGGGAGTGTGTGTATAAGCATGTAAGTGTAAGACTCCCTAGGCCTCTGGACAGACTTCTGCACTACTTTACACAGTATCCTTTCTGCCCACTTCTGTAATATACATTTTATTTTTCATATTAACTGCAATGCCACAGAAGATTGCGACATTCAATAGAACTAGCGAAAGTATGCTAGGAGTCTGGTATCTAATGACACTCAGCACTAAATTCTGACTACACAGATATGCACTTCCAAACTGACTCCAGTATTTTGGATACTATTATGGCTTCAATTCCTAATGAAGTTATTATTTGTTTTGCAAGATCTATTCTTTCATTCTGGGCTACTCGAATGTAGAAGCATTCACATTTGCGGATATGCAGGTGGTGCAAAACTTATTTTGAGCAGTTTGCTTCTGTCTGTAGCACTAGTTAACTAAACATCAGAATCTGTCCTTTGCATTCCTTTTCTAATTAAATTACATAAATTTCTGTAATCTTTGTTTGCCTTTACACCAACACGCAAAATCCTTAGTTTGCATCGTGCAACTTTTATTTAACCATTTTTGGATGCATTTTTTGTAGCAACTCAGTGAATTAATTTTTTTGATGTCAAAACTAGAATTGTGATAAATGGCTATATGTAATTTTTGATAATTTTATTTTTCTGATTTAGAACCAAAAACCATGGAGGTAAGTATTCTTCTCAATGCCCTTCTATGCATTGTTATGGATTGGCATTATTTGTGAAAAATAATGGCATTTTGTGTTTTTATTTTATGTGCCACAATTTGTAAAATAATCCTAGAAACTTCATTTACCACAAAATAAAGAAATGAGCTAATGCAAGTTACAATACTACATATTGTAAAAATGAAGCAACATGTTCATGCTTCATATGTGACAACAACAGAGAACTCATGACAATACAAACTAATTGTTGTAGCAGTTTTTATACGGTTGGTACACATGCAGAGGTGGTAAGACATATTCCAACAAATGCAGTAAAACAGTTAAATTAGTGGTAAGTATGTTTCCTGCAGTCCACAAACACATGTTTTAATTTTGCAGTAAGTACACTTCCCATGTCTCGTGAAAAAATACTTTGAAGGTAAAGCATTCTTCCCATTGGCCTTTAAAATGGTGTGATTTGTATACTTCCCATGTACCCTGATAGGCAAAAAAAGACTTTCCACAATAATTAAAAGCTATATTTAACTAGAAACTACAGCTGTTGCAGAAAACGACCACTAGATGCCAGGAGTGTACAAAGATGGTACGACATATTTTTACAAATGTAGTAAAGAAATACAGTTGTTGATAAGTGTATTTTCTGCTGCCTGCAAAAGGGTTAAATTCTTGCAGATATTTCCAACGCAGTCTATATAACATAGAATTGGAACAACCCTCCCTCCCCCCAACAAAACAAAAAACAACCTGTAATTGCATTACACAACATTGTTTTCACTCTATGTTCCAGTTTACTGGAGATCTCACAAGAACAGAGTCCATGTAAATAAAAGACTGCACAGTTTATTTTTTGTTTATATTCCTATGACGTACTGCAGTAGGTAAGCATACATGATCCTTTTTATGAACTTATTTGTAATTTTCTTTCAAATTTCTAGGGACCCCAAATTTGTTGCTTCATGTTAAATGAACATTTTCCCCACCAGAGAACATAACTCCTTTCTGAACCTCAGAGGTGGAGGCAAAGACTACATGAAAATTATTCAGCTAAAATTGATTTTTATCATGAGCAATAAAAATCCTCAAGGTGTAAATATATCTGGAAGTGAGTAACCATTCCAAGATCCTTATCTCCTGGAAGACATACAGGTATCTCCTGTACATAATATTGTCATATCCCAAGCACGTTATTCAATAGTTCAGTGAACGAGGCTTCTCCACCAATTACGGTCTTTAAACTTTTGTTCCTCTTCAATGCAGTCCCAGGTATGTCTTCTCTGCTCGAAGTCTGATTTCACCATCTCCTTTTATCTGAAGCTCGGTCTTTTGTCTCTGTCTTTCAAGCTATACATTAGTCTTGGTAGCCTGTTGGCAGCCATTTGTTGCATACATTCATACCATCTCAGCCACTGTGATTTTATTCCGTTGTGCAGTCTGACAACTTGAGGCTGTTTCCAGATTTTCTCATTCTATCCCTCCGTATCTTTCTGACCAGACTGTGAATGAACGTCATCTCAGCTGCGTAATGTCTTTACTTGTTATCGTCCATGTTTCACAGCCATATATGAAAATAGGCATGTAATACAGGGTGGATAGACAGCTTCTTTCTCAAGTTTCATAATAATATTTTTATTTCACAGTGGGTTTTTTTTTTTTTTTTTTTTTTTTTTTTTTTTTTTTTTTTTACAAAATCTCATTTCTGCTTATTAATTAATGATATGGACAGTTATATTATCACTTTTTCAGTAATTTCTGTGGTGTCACTGAATATATAGAGAGTCTTCCACTCATATGCCAAAACTCTCTGCAAGTACTGCTGTCTCTCCAGGGATGGCTGAGTTCCATTCCTCCTGAACACATGCAATAAGCTTGTCTCTGTCGCATGTACGATGTTCGTTGAAGAATGCATCCTAGTCTGGCCCACAGGTGCTCTACAGGGTTCAGGTCTGGATATTAATTCAGTTGCGGCATTGCAGAAACTATCAGACATGATTCTTTCACAAAATTCCTGACGATCAACAATATTTTTTTCTTACAGAATAGGTTTTGTTGGCTGGGCATGACATTTTGTTTCGCAGGACTGTCTACAAACAACATCTTTTACAGTTATGCTTCTGCTGGTCTTCTGTCTTTGTTGGTAGCCATCTGGGAAATTTAGGCGTTTAGAAACTGCTCAACTGACAACGGCAGTTTTACACTTCGTGTATTTTGTGTGTTTTGTTGATTGTCCACCTCTGTTTCTGTTAGTAATGTTATCACCACCTCCATTAACACAAAGTCTGAAGAATTTTGGATCAACACCCAGTGATTGAGCGATTTTGGTGTTACAGATTCCACTGGCATGGGGGCCTTGAATAAGGGAACAAACATTTTTATACTTTGGTCACAGTTTTTGATCATGACACCCTTAAAAAAGATGAAAAACAAAAGTTACCATGCAGTATACAGACAAAGATAAAAATTATTTTAAATAAACAATATGTAAATCCAATAAATTGAAGAAAATTAAACTAAAACACGGTATTTTTTACCTCTCTACTTAAAATTTAGTGATAAGATTGCTTGTCTGTTCTTTCATAAGGTGAAAATATAAAAATACCTAACACAATTATTGAATGACAAATTTTCATTAACTTACCAAGTACAGGTGTGTTAAATGTAGGAAAATAATCTGCTTAGATGTAGTGCATCCCATAGCAACTGTTTGGACGTATCCACAATATGCAACAGGCAATACAGACTAGCTTGAAGTTCATTCAGCCAGCACTATCTGTTGGTGTTATTATTATAATTATTATTATATTACAATATAATAATATAATTATGGTATTATCTCCACAGACCATCAAACTTCAGTGGCTCTGTTGATAAAAAAAGAGAGAAACTTTCTGTTCATCCAGTAGGTTTCACAGACAACACTCTCATATTTTAGTGGTACTTTTTTAGCAATATTAGGTCTTTAACTGTTTGATAGCAGTTACTATCCACTTGTATTCTGCAAGTTATTTCTTTGTCTACAGAATCCATATCGGAGACAACACTACTAAGATATTTAAATGATGACTCATCTGTAGCTGTTTCCCCTCCAGTTCAACATGCATTGCCAATACTCCCTTCTTCCTGGAGCTTAAATGGTGACAGAAGCACTCCCTTGTGGCAGGTGGGAACTCCATAGGCTAAGGGAGATTACTCTGATGGACAAATCTCCATAAGTGATATGGCTAGTGAGTCACCCTCCAAAAAAATGAAATTGCTTTCAAAGTTAAATCTGGCCTTGAATGGAAGAATACTGTTGTACCACAGGAAAACTCAATAGAGAAAACTTGGGTAGGGGAGAGGGGTATGTTGGGGAAGACATACATACATATATACATTAATCATTGTCCCATAGATCATGAATACGACATTTCGTAATGATGTGGAATGTTTCACTTTAACATAAGTTTTCTTCACATAAAATAATTTTTTTTACAGTTACTACTTCATACCTAAGAATTCATCTATTGAGTAGAAAGAGTTGTCATTCAGAAATTCTTTTAATTTGCTTTTAAATCATGTTTGGCTATCTGTCAGACTTTTAATACTATTTGGCAAATGACCAAAGATTTTTGTGGCAGCATAATTGACCCCTTTCTGTGGCAAAGTGAGATTTGATCCAGAATAGTGAAGATCATCCTTTCTTCTAATGTTGTAGCTATGCACTTCGCTGTTATTTTTGAATTGGGATGGGTTATTTATGACAAATTTCATAAGTGAATATATGTATTGCGAAGGTACTGTGAATATCCCGAGTTCCTTAAATAAAAGTCTGCAAAGTGATCTTGGGTGGGCTCCAGCTATTATTCTGATTACATGCTTTTGTGCAATGAATACTTTCTCTCTTAATGACTAATTGTTCCAAAATATGATGCCATATGAAAGCAGTGAATGAAAATATGGATAGTAGGCTAATTTATTGATATGTTTATCACCAAAATTTGCAATAACCCTAGTATCATAAGTAGGTGAACCTAACCATTTAAGCAGATCATTGATGTGTTTCTTCCAATTCGATTTCTCATCAGTGCACACACCCAGAAATATTGAGTATTCTGCCTTAGCAACTTCTGCTGTTCATAGTCTGTATTTATCAGTGGTGTTATGCCTTCAGAATTGTATAAACTGTGTTTTCTCAAAATTTAGTGAGAGTCCATTTGCAGTTCGCTCAGACCCTGGGATAAGTATTGAGGATGAGGTGAGACAAAGATGTTTGCCAGAAAGCAGACAGTGTGAGGCCCCGTTCTATGTAAGAGCACTCAGATGTCTTACACCATAGGACAATTTGGAAAGTGATCAGCGGATAAGTACACACTTTACATACGAGGGCACTTCAAAAAGTAAGTTATAGACACTGTTCCATGCAAAGGTCTGTGGTAGCACAAGTTGCTATTCCAGACAACAACACAACCAACTTCCCTTCTACATTGCTGACAAAAGATAGTTGCGTAGAATCCTTAATTTATGGTAGTAGTGCCAGAGGAAGGACTGCACACTGTGCAGATACTTTTTATGTGTGCGCTGATACGAAACACAAATGTAAGAACACTACAGCCACAAGGTGTGACAGTGGGCAACGGTTTTATTGGTGGGAAGGAGCAGTTTACACTCTGACTTTGCAACTTCTGAGTGCCACCAATGCCAAAGAAGAAGAGGTCGGGACAACAATGTCTGTTGCTCTGGAAGAAAAAAGAAGAAGAAGATTGTATGGAATTACATAATTAATTACTTCCTTTCTTCCTTCTTGGCTTTGAGATACTAACGATCTATCAGTCTACAAGTTCGGTTATTAAGAGCTTAAATGTGAATGTTGAAAGTGTATGGAGACTATTAAAACAGAAGAATTTTGAAAAACAATTAGCTATGTGATTTCACAGCAAACATAATTTTCCACTATCACAGTGTTTTCTTGGAGATGGTGAAGAAGAACGATATGGCTACAAGTGGCACTGCGTAGCAGGACCAAAACTTCAAGCAGCGACACGTGTGTAGAAAGAGATTTGAAAGTAAAGGTAATTATGAACATATGACTGACAGATCACATTCACGAAATTGGTACCCTGGTTAAGCATTCTCCAACAGCGAATACCAGCAGTAACATTTCAGACCACTGCCCAAGAGTGGCACGTAGTCAGAAGATAGTACACATCCAGCGTTTCCTGCACAGTTCCTGCAGTGTAACAAGTTGTTCATCTAAAAATACATGTTTCAACCCTTCCTCACAATCAGATAAAAGATGATTGTGTATAAAAAAGTTATTTAGTTATTACGGAGAGGACTTCCTACAAGTTGCAGCGAAACACCGAGCACAAAATGTCACCGATTGAGCATCTCCAACTGCTGTTTAGGGGTTGCTAATGCTTCGGTGGTGCTTCAGCAGGCAGAGAAAATGGTGCTGCCTAAAGTGACAGTGTCCACAAGCAATTGAAAGAAGCTGAAGAGAAATATCATTACATTCTTTTCTGCTCTACTATCAGATGATGTTCTCATTAATAAGAGATCTGTGCAACCAATGTTGTAATTGGTATATAAGAGTAACAAAATACAGAAGAGTTTAAAAAGCAGTTAAACCACTTCATAACGAATTGGCGTGGATGTGAGTTCTCTTACAGCCTTCGACCCTCTGCAGGTGGAGAAGAAGTAATACGGTACTGAGTAGCTGGTCCAGAGCTTCGAAAAAGTATGAGGAGGTGAGTGTAATAAAATAGAAGTAAAAGTTATCACGAAGAGCATCAGGATGGCAGATCATTAGTGAAGTTTTTGACTCAGTTACAACCCATAACTTGAGCTGTAACACTTCAGTCTGCTGTGGCATCAATGACAGTTGCATCACATTGTGCGAATGAAATTGCTGTGGCGTGCACAGCCACCCAAATACAACGGACGGCTACCGCTGCAGAATAACCCGCACCTGCAACGTACGAGGGCTATCCACAAAGTACATTACATTTTGGAATTAAAAATAAATAAAGTATTGGAAATTTTTTTTATTGTATACAGATGAAAGCCACACTTAAATACTACTTTTCTACATAGTTGCCATTTAAATTAAGGCACTTATCGTAGCGATGGACGAGCTTGGAAATTCCTTCGTCGTAAAATTCGGCCGCCTGCGCCTTCAACCACGTGGCGACTGTCTTTTGGGACAGAAAAGGTGTGATTTTTGTGGATTTCCTGGAAAGAGGCACTACAGTAAACTCTCAAAGGTATTGCCAAACTCTGCACAACCTCAGAAGAGCAATACAAAACAAGCGCAGGGGAAAGTTGGGCTCAAAGATCTTGCCGATTCACGACAACGCCCGGGCCCACACGGCAAATGCCACTCGTGAAGTTCTCAAATCTTTTAAGTGGGAGTCGTTTTCTCATCCGCCGTACAGTCCCGACCTGGCACCGAGCGACTTCCACTTATTCCCAGCAATGAAGAAGTGGTTGGCTATGCAGCATTTTGTTGACGATGCACAGCTTCAAGAAGAGGTAACCACGTGGTTGAAGGTGCAGGCGGCCGAATTTTACGACGAAGGAATTTCCAAGCTCGTCCATCGCTACAATGAGTGCCTTAATTTAAATGGCAACTATGTAGAAAAGTAGTATTTAAGTGTGGCTTTCATATGTATATAATAAAGAAAATTTCCAATACTTTATTTATTTTTAATTCCAAAACATAATGTACTTTGTGGATAGCGCTCGTAGTTCCAGCATGTTCCACCAGCCGGCACTAAGGGAGTTCCTGCCAAACATGAAAGCAGCCGCGGAATACGCACATGCGCAGCCCTTTTTCTGATGCGGATGTAATACGATGACATCACCATCTGCCAATCAGGTATCGTCGACGGCTGCCAATCCTCATGACAGAATCTGCGGAGGGAGACTAGAGCCGCTGGGTTAAATAGCCAGCAGGAAAGGAAATGGGCGTCTTTCGACCCGACGCGTACCACTGCCAGGAGGAAACATCGTCGCAGCCGGATCGACCAGGTGCCCGTCTTCAATACACCAGTCTTCGACCCGGAAGCGGCGCCCGTCTAACTCCTCGGCATCTGTTGGAGAGCATCGAGAGAGCACTACCAAGGAACATAAAATCAGTTCAGTTATAAAAGTCAATTTTATTAAGGTTGTATATTCGTGTTTTGATACTAAATTTTTGGGCAGGAGAAAAGCCTTTTTATTTTCCAAAGAAGGTTATCTGCTGTAAAATTAAGTGGTGTCCTGGCTACACCTAATAAAGCAAATTTTATTACCACATGGGTGTTGATCAGCGTATATAACAGAAATGGTGTGACAACTGGAAACGTACTCCAAAGTTGAAGTATGCGGGCACGATTCTTGTGGCAAAATGTCTGAATTGCACACAGATTCACTTGAAATCTCAGCAGTATATGGACCAAATGCAATATTGCATCCACTGCAGTATAAAGACACCAACAACCTGACCGAGGCTACGTGGCACGAGTGATTTTGATCGCGAAGGAAGGCTGTTTCATTGATCACAGACAACCGTGTCCAGGCAACTGAAGAACCGACTGGCAGAAATCGTAAAATTCCCAGTGAAGAGGAGGACATCCACACAGCTAGTTAGTTATACCATCGGCACACGGGACGAGTTAGCTAATGTTGACACGATGCTCGACGAGTTTTGTGACGTCACTTCCTGCTATTCCTCATTGAGAAGCCATTTCGTCACTTGAAACACAAAACGAGTTCTGCGATATTTTGGCAACGTGCCATGTGGAGTAGAACCAATAGGAGGAAAGAATGCTCCCTACATCACAAGCAGGAAGCAAGATGCCATACTGTACTTGTTGAGTTCAGCAGAAGCCCATATTCAATGGGTTTTATGTTGTACATTACACCATATGAATATATACTCTTTCTAAGCAGCAGCACATTCAATGTCCCAAGATAAATCATTATTGGTATGAGTTATACTAAAATGACTGGAAAAGTCATATAGGCAGTTAAAGAATTTTTGCATTTAGTTATTTTCCCATTCTAGCTCATAAGTAATGAGAATAAACCATTTTAAAGCAATGATCCATTTAAGATTAATGAAAACATGTCATTCTTACTATGATTTATCATACAATTAAGAATCAATAACATTTCAGAGAATAAAATACAAATAAAAGAAGGTGTGGAAGGCACATATCAGTTAGTATATTTGGTTGGAGCAATGCCTCACTGAACCACTGATAGATCGGACACAGGTCTGCATCCCGCTATATACTATTTCTTTTTTCACCTTCACATTTCCCAAAAGGTTGTGGGAGTTTCATATGATAATATCTGTAATATTAGTTGTTATGTAAATATGAGTGCACCCTGTGTTAGAAGGAATTGTGTTTTGATTTGGTGAACTTTTAATAAGCTGATGTCTTTCCTGAGTGGACATGTATCTTCCATTTTCATATTATTAATTACACGTTCACATATATTAAAATTTTTATTTATGTATACCACAGAGAGAACAATATGACTAGCTTATGGCCAGGAAAGGAAATGCTCATTTTAATAGAGCTAAGGTAGGTAGTCTACATCTACATCTACATTTATACTCCGCAAGCCACCCAACTGTATGTGGCGGAGGGCGCTTTACATGCCACTGTCATTACCTCCCTTTTCTGTTCCAGTCGTGTACGGTTCGCGGGAAGAACGACTGCCAGAAAGCCTCTGTGCACGCTCGAATCTCTCTAATTTTACATTTGTGATCTCCTCAGGAGGTATAAGTAGGGGGAAGCAATATATTCGATACCTCATCCAGAAACGCACCCTCTCAAAACCTGGACATTGAGCTACACCGCGATGCAGAGCGCCTCTCTTGCAGAATCTGCCACTCGAGTTTGCTAAACATCTCCGTAACGCTATCACGCTTACCGAATAACCCTGTGACGAAACGCGCCGCTCTTTTTTGGATCTTCTCTATCTCCTCTGTCAATCCGACCTGGTACGGATCCCACATTGATAAGCAATACTCGAGTATAGGTCGAACGAGTGTTTTGTAAGCCACCCCTTTTGTTGATGGACTACATTTTCGAAGGACTCTCCCAATGAATTTCATCCTGGCACCCGCCTTACCAACAATTAATTTTATATGATCATTCCACTTCAAATCGTTCCGCACGCATACTGCCAGATATTTTACAGAAGTAACTGCCACCAGTATTTGTTCCGCTATCATATAATCATACAATAAAAGATCCTTCTTCTATGTATTTGCAATACAGTTGTAACGCACCTTTCTCCGGGAAACAAATATTAATTATTATCAGTAGTAGTATATTAAGCTACAAATTATCATTTCAAACCAGTGTGGTCTCCCTGATGTGCCTAGTCGACCACCAGTCCCCGTCACGATGTTCACTCTAACAACAGAGTACATACAGGGTTGAAGACATTGAGAAAGATAGGTATCATCACAATTTGAGTTTAGAGTAATATAACTTTCTTATCTTTATTGGTCATTGTTGCACGCTTGTCATCCAGTGATGAATCTCACCATCCGCTGTATGTTAAATCAATTTGAGGTCCAGGGTGTGTATTTTGCTGCGTAAGAACTGACAAATAGTTAAACTTCCAACTTTTATTTTATAAATGCTGATAATGGCGATATTCAATAATTTTCATTTTAACAGCTTTTCCAATACATCATTTCGTTCCATCTATCCTTGAATTTCTCAAAGCATGCATATTACAAGATGCCTCAACACCAACTGCCCATTGTCTCTACACCCCCAATAACTGGCTCCTGTTCACAGAGTTTACAAACTGTGCAGTACTGCCAACCTCGGTTGTATATCGATATTTTACACATCGCACGTATACATATATGAAAAACATAGTATGAAAAATGAAAAGTGTTTATAATATAGTTCTGTGGCAATATACTGCATTATTGTCATCATATTAACAGTTTAGTAACAAAATAATAGTATTTCACTTTATGTTTACGTAGGTAAAGTTCACTTGCTCCTTCAAGTTGATTGACGGCACCGCACACCTCGCCAACCAGTGGTATCGGTAGTTTAAGTAGTCCATTACATTACACAGTACATTTGTTGTGCATGTAAAGGTATACAGGTTGCACGCAGCCGTATGTACGTAACACGTGCTCGCCAGCCGACCTATCCGGACTGCTGACAATTTGCTTGGTCAGTACACGTGTGTCTGGTCGCAGTGCGATGCAGCGAGCACGCCACTAGCCGCTGTCCGCAGCATGCCATATTAACTAGCGTGGCCTTGGGCGCGATTATATCTCTTTTCTTATCTCACCATGGAGCCTTTCGATATGACTGCAATTAGGATGTCAGACACAAAGATGACGGGTGCATGTAGCGTGCATATTTTATAATCTGCCTTTGTTAATAAAACTGCTTAAACTTACTTCTCGTGTTAGCGTATTGCTGTACCTCAAGGACCGACCACTTACAAATCCTGACAAAATATTTGTGTAAATCATCATCCGGGACAACAACACAAACTACCCCCTTATAGAAGTGGTGTCAGCATGGGGAAAATTATGGAAAATATACAGTCATGAAGAGGTGCAGCACAATGTGAACTTCGAGCAGCAGCAGCACGAACATCTTCCGACTACGCGGAGACATCCAACGCCAGAATTCAGGTTGGTCTGCACCATTTTGGCTAGAATACGAAAGGCAGTGATGGATTTTTATTTTACATTTGAGTGACTTGTTGTTGTAGTTGTCTTCAGTCCTGAGACTGGTTTGATGCAGCTCTCCATGCTACTCTATCCTGTGCAAGCTTCTTCATCTCCCAGTACCTACTGCAACCTACGTCCTTCTGAATCTGCTTAGTGTATTGATCTCTTGGTCTCCGTCTACGATTTTTACCCTCCACGCTGCCCTCCAATGCTAAATTTGTGATCCCTCGATGCCTCAGAACATGTCCTACCAACCGGTCCCTTCTTCTGGTCAAGTTGTGCCACAACTTTTCTTCTCCCCAATCCTATTCAATACTTCCTCATTAGTTATGTGATCTACCCACCTAATCTTCAGCATTCTTCTCTAGCACCACATTTCGAAAGCTTCTATTCTCTTCTTGTTCAAACTATTTATCGTGTATGTTTCACTTCCATACATGGCTACACTCCATACAAATACTTTCAGAAACGACTTCCTGACATTTAAATCTATACTCGATGTTAACAAATTTCTCTTCTTCAGAAATGCTTTCCTTGTCATTGCCAGTCTACATTTTATATCCTCTCTACTTCGACCATCATCAGTTATTTTGCTCCCCAAATGGCAAAACTCCTTTACTACTTTAAGTGTCTCATTGCCTAATCTAATACCCTCAGCATCACCCGACTTAATTCGACTACATTCCATCATCCTCGTTTTGCTTTAGTTGATGTTCATCTTATATCCTCCTTTCAAGACACTGTACATTCCATTCAACTGCTCTTCCACGTCCTTTGCTGTCTCTGACAGAATTACAATGTCATCGGCGAACCTCAAAGTTTTTATTTCTTCTCCATGGATTTTAATACCTACTCCAAACTTTTCTTTCGTTTGCTTCACTGCTTGCTCAATATACAGATTGAATAACATCAGGGAGAGGCTACAACCCTGTCTCACTCCCTTCCCAACCACTGCTTCCCTTTCATGCTCCTCGACTCTTGTAACTGTCACATGGTTTCTGTACAAATTGTAAATAGCCTTTCGCTCCCTGTATTTTACCCCTGCCACCTTCAGAATTTGAAAGAGAGTACAGTTGACATTGTCAAAAGCTTTCTCTAAGTCTACAAATGCTACAAACGTAGGTTTGCCTTTCCTTAATCTTTGTTGTCGATCTACAAACTGTTATTAATGAACTGCAAGAAGAGATTCGGCAGTTAAAAGCAGAAAGAAGTGAGCATAACATTCCGAAAGACTTGTCAAATGATAGTTCATGCAGTTCAGGCACAACTACAATAAAGAATTTTTCATTATTGCCATCAGTACCAGTGTTTAGCGGTAAACCAGAAGATGATGTGAAAGTGTTTTTCTGTAAACTTGAAGGTGCCGCCCTGTTAGGATCATGGACAGATTCTGATAAGCTAGTGGTTGCCAAATTAAGAATTGAGGGAGCAGCACAAGATTTCATTACTGTGGAGCCTACTTGCAGGAAAACAGAAGATTACAATGAGTTTAGAACGATTGTTGTTCAGAGATTTAAATGTAAAAACTGCGATCAGATTTTACAGAGAGCAGCTTCACAGTTTGCGAATGTGACGAGACAAATCTATCGAGCAGTTTGCCGACAGAAATCGAAACATCAACGCTCAAATGTACGAGTTAGTAGAAGATGAGAATGAAAATCGCATTCAGTTGTTCGAAGCCGACCAGAAAGCCTTGGACACATTCATTCATTGGTTGCACGGAGAGGAAGCAAGCAAAGCTATTCGAGTGGCACGATGTAAAAAGTTTCAGGAAGCAGTTGAATCAGCTGTTGGTTTCGTTGAAGCACTAAGACGACTGAATGAGATGCAGAAACAAGAACGCAGAGTTTTCGACACAACAATACAATGCTACAGATGCAATAAGTTGGGTCACAAGCGTAAGAATTGTAAAGAGAATCGAATCTGCTATCACTGCGGGATGCAGGGTGATGTTTCGAGAGATTGTTGCAACAAGAAGAAAAGTAATGCGAACAGCAGACAATCTGCCAGAGACAGTGATTCCCGTTAGTTCCAGCGAAAATCAGACCAAAAATGACTTCGTTATAGGGGCTGTATATCGTGAGAGAAACATCAAATTACTTATTGACACAGGAGCACTGACCTCATTAATGTGGTGTGGCATAGATAAACGCGATAAACTGAAACCACCGCTATTAAAACTGTGAGGGTTAAACGAAGGAAAGCTACGTAACTTTGGAGAAGTTGACATAGTATTAATTCTTGGCCAAGGCGAAGGTGAAGGTGAAAATAAAGATATATCTAAAAACAAAGGTGATGAGACTTACCAAACAAAAGCACTGGCAGGTCGATAGACACACAAACAAACACAAACATACACACAAAATTCAAGCTTTCGCAACAAACCGTTGCTTCATCAGGAAAGAGGGAAGGAGAGGGAAAGACGAAAGGATGTGGGTTTTAAGGGAGAGGGTAAGGAGTCATTCCAATCCCGGGAGCGGAAAGACTTACCTTAGGGGGACCCCCTAGATATATTTTTCCCACGTGGAATGTTTCCCTCTATTATATTCATATCTTGAAAATAAAGATAAATACACAGCATGGGTGCAAGTAGTTTCAAATAACGAAACGCATTACGACGGCTTACTTGGATTTGATTTCTTGTCCACTTATGAGGCAGAGATATTTGTCGCAGAAAGAAAGATCAGACTAGGCCGTAGCAACTACAACCTAGGAAATTGTTCTTCAGATCATACTCAAAGGAGCAGCTATACTGACGTCGTGGGAATGGACCCTCCAAACGATGCATTAGTTCAAACCGTCCGAGTCGATGTTCAAATTGATCAGCCTCAGCAAATTCCCAAGGGAGCAGGAAAGACAATCTACATTGAAGTCAAGTCACCCCGATGCAAGGAAGGAACTTTGTTATTAATTGAGCGATCCGAGAAAAGTGAGTTACTGGATACAATGCATTGTTACACTGCTAGAAGTGTAGGTGTCGCTACAATGGTGAGACAGAATGTCGTAAAAGTCCCAGTTACAACAACAAATATGATTAATAAGGATGTTGTTTTGCCACGAGGGACGAAAATTGCTGAAGTGTCGAATGTAAGTAAAAGTGACGTAATACAGATTCCAGATGAGGTAACAAATGCTGCAGTTATAAACACAGATTTTTGTAACAGCACCGCAAAATTGCAATGAGGAGACAAAGCTAATAATGAACTGAAGCGCAAGATTTGGAAGAAGATAGAACATTTGACAGATGATGAACAGAAGATTTTAGTGCCTGTTTTGTTGGAGTATGTAGATTTATTCCGAGAACATGCAAATTTACCTGTCACTCATTTAGTTCAGCATTGTATTCAAACAGGGAATGCAGCCCCAATCACACAGAAACCTTACCGAATACCATTCAGTCAAAGAGTGTTGGTAGAACCCATGGTTAAAGAACAATTAGAAGCCGGAATTATAAAACCAAAAGATCCTTCAGACCCACCGTGGTGTTCGCCTGTTGTAATTGTATAGAAGAAATCAATTTCTGGAGAACCACAGTTCCGTTTATCTGTTGATTACCAGTCTTTGAATGCTGTAACCACACCCAACATTTACCCCTTACCAAATTTAGTGGAAACCTTGGGTTACTTGTGCAGATGTCAAATATTTTCAGTATGTGATTTAACATGTGGTTATCACCAGTTAACAGTGCGTCCAGATGATCAAGCAAAAACTTCATTTGTAACTGCAGCAGGAGTATACAAGTATCTTCATATGCCGTTTGGACTTCATAATGCTCCAGCTACATTTCAACACCTGATGGATTCAGTTTTACGAGGGCTCACCCCAAGACGAGCACTTGTTTACCTTGATGATGTAACAATTTTTGGTGAAAACATGAAGCAGCATACTGAGAGACTACAAGCTGTTTTTGAGCATATAAGAAGTGCAAACCTGTCTTTATCAATAGATGTCATTTTCACACAGAAAAGTTAACTATCTTGGTCATGTTATAACCAGTGAAGGTGTTCGACCTGATCCAAAATTAATTGAAGATGTAAAGTATTATCCTGAACCACAGAATTTGAAAGAACTATAATCATTCTTGGGATTGTCAAATTTCTACAGACGATTTATGGCTGGTTATGCAAATATAGCAGGTCCAACGAAACAGCTACTGAAGAAAGGAGCCACATTTAATTGGTCAACAGAATGTAAAATGGCAATGGAAGAACTTAAAACTGCTCTAACCACAGCCCAGTGTTAGTCTATCCGGATTTCAGTAAACCTTTTATTATTTCAACAGATGCATCCAATTTTGCCATAGGTGCAATCTTGTCTCAAGAAGTTGATGGTCGTGAACATCCAATCTCATTTGGTTCCAGACAATTAAACAAAGCAGAATGCAATTATACTATTACTGAGAAGGAGCTTTGTGCTTTGGTTTTTGGTATAACACATAACAGATGTTTCTTAACAGGAAGAGAATTTACAGTTATTACAGATGATGCCGCATTAAAATGGTTATTGAGCTTAAAGGATCCAAGTTCCAGATTAACAAGATGGGCATTAAGACTGAGTGAGTACCAATTTAAGGTTATTCACCGACCAGATAAACAACATGTGGATGCTGATGCAATGAGTCGAAAAGTCAATGTTTGTATTACAATAAGTCGAGAAGAAGAATTAAAGGCAGCTCAAGAAGATGATCCACAATGCAAATTATGGAAAAATGTTCAACTTTTGTCGAAATAGATGGATTGTTGTAAAAAATCACTAGTAAAGGAAACCGCCTAGTTATTCCAGAAAGCATGAAAGAGCAAATCATGAGAGAACAAAAAGTTTCTTTATTATCAGGACATTGCAGTAAAGAAGCAACAAACATTAAAATGGCTCTAATGTTTTGGTGGCTGAGCAGCGAAGTTGACGTTTTTGAGTTTGTTTCACAGTACGATTCCTGTAACAGACGGAACAATGTAGGAAAAAGTAGAGCACCATTGCAAGAACTGCCAGAGACAAATGAACCATTTGAACGAGTAGGACTAGATGTCATAGGACCATTGCCTAAGACTAAACATGGAAAGAAATGCATATTGACAATGTTAGATCATTTCTCTAGATACCTTCTCATGATAGCAATACCTGATCAGAGTACTGAGACTATAGCTGAAGTTTTTGTAAAGGAATGGATTCGTAAGTTTGGAGCACCATGAAATATAATTAGTGATCAAGGAACGAATTTTATGAGCGAATTACTTAAACAGACTTGTAAGCTCATGCAAATAACTCAGTTAAGGATTAGACCAGCACACCCTGAAGGAAATGGAAGAGTCAAGCGAGTCCACAGAACAATTATTAAAATAATCAAAATATCCACGGGTGTACTGCCGGTCTACAGTGTCCAACGGGCACAATATTTCGGCGATCATACATGTCGCCACCATCAGTGAACTGAGGGACTGTGCTCCTGTGAATGTGCTGGCACGGAGATCCGTACGCTACGGCTGCTCAGAGGGAACTGGGTTCAGTCGCGGCGGCGGCCGATTTAAATACCCTCCGCCCGAGGCGCGCTCCCTCCACTGTCCGCACCCCGCGCCACGGTCGCGCGGTGGAACAGATTGCGGTGGCGTCTGAGATGACTCCGACGTGCCGGCACGTTCACAGGAGCTCAGTCCGTCAGTTCACCTGATGATGGTGACATGTATGATCGCCGAAATATTGTGCCCGTTGGCACTGTACACCGGCAGTACACCCGTGGATATTTTGATTATCAAATACACCAGGAGAAACTCAAGAATCACAATTATTAAAATGGTTAGCCATTATGTGAGCAGCAAACCCGACAATTGGGGTGTCCAATTACCATATTTGGTAAATTGTTACAATGCCAAAATGCACAGCATAACTGGCCTAAGTCCATATGAGATCGTCTACAGAAGAAGAAATTCGCCCTTGGACTTTGCACGATCAACTGCCGGAATCAGCAATGAACATGTAAGGGATCTAGCACGCAAGCTAAAAGAAAGCATGGAGGGGAGTGAAACAGCGCAATCCTTTCTTCAGCTAGCAAGACAACACGACCACCAAGCAGCAGTGCCACAGTATCGAGTTGGAGATCTTGTGTATCTGAGCAATGTGGTGTTAGAACACTATGGTATCAGAGGAATTGCAAACAACTGGATTGCTAAATTCCTAACCAATCGGACGCAGAGAGTCAGCATGAAATATATAATAGGCAAAGCAACTCAGTAACCGAAATACTATCAAGTAATAAAACTGTATAAAGCAAGGTGTTCCACAGGGCTCAGTATTGGGACCCCTATTTTTCCTCCTGTACATTAATGACTTGAGCCTGAATGTTGATGCACACAAAACAATAATATTTGCTGATGACACATCTGTACTCCTCGAAGGGGAGAATACAGAGGCTGTGGAAAAAGCTGTGAACTTGGCTACTGATCAACTCAACAACTGGGCAAAAATCAACAGATTAACTATCAACGCCAAAAAGACAGCTTCCATGAACTTTCACACAACACAAAATGCAAATTCCTGTCAGCCATTTGTCACTATAAATAACCAGTCAATAGATACCGACACTGTTTTCAAATTCCTAGGTCTGTGGGTTCCAGATAACCTGAAATGGAATATACGTACAGGAAAGGTAAATGTCAGGATTTGTACTGGTTGTTACGCATTGAGTGTACTGAAAACGTGCTAGCCTGAAAACATTAACCAGTGCATACTACGCTTACATACAAGCCCACCTAAAATATGGTGTAATATTCTGGGGAAATTCTCCAACTGCTCTGAGCACATTCAGAATCCAGAAGAGAGCAATGAGGATTATTACTGGGAGCAAACCCAGAGATTCTTGCAAACCCATCTTCAGAAAGTTGGAAATCCTTACACTGCCTTGCCTCTACACTCTTGAGACTCTAAAATTTTTCAGAAACCACATAGTGCCAACTGACCCCAGTCGTAAAAAATAATGAAATACATGAACACAACGCCAGAAAAACGCAAACCAGCATGTTATACGTACAAACACTCAACTGTGTAAAAAGGCAGTTTTCCACATGGGCCTCCAACTGTTCAACAATCTTCCCACTAGTATTAAGTCCATCGAAGGCAACATAAAATTTAGCAAAGCTGTGAAGTCATATTTGTTGTGTCACTGTTTTTACTCTGTAAATGAATACTTAGAACAGTAATCTTGCTGTTTGTGTTAAATTGAAAACATTGAGCAATATAATACATTAGGGTACTATAGGCCTACGTAAATATATGTTAACAATGTTAAATGATATTTTCCGACATCTGCAACACACTGTGTACCATCAGATCACATGGAATAAATAAATAAAGAAGAGTCAAGTCAAAAAGTTTAATAAGTTTTGGAAACGGAGGTGTTGTCGCCAGTCACTCTTAAGCTCCAACTACCCTTTCGTTTAATTGTTGTTCATGTCATTCGCGTAAAGCCATTTCTGGGTAGATTTCCTGTAGTATTGCAAGACGACGAGGACCGACCGAGAGGCAGACCTGCTGTTCTCAAACCCAGGAAGTGAGAATCGCGAGGTCGCAGTCCACACTTCGAGGCCGAGGCATCGCCACGTTCCGAGCAATCCTGTTCCAGACACGCCTACAATGCGCGTAAATGTGTGTAGTGTTGTGAGAGCAATGTGTGTGTTTATTTCAACCATGTGTTGTGAAAATTTAGTATTGGAGCTATTACACGAGTGCACAGAACTAAACCTTTTATTCCACAGGTTACCACAAGAAACTTATTTAATGGTCATTGTAAACTCTAGTATTTAGAACTAACTAACCATGTTCATTTTTATTCTAATGTTTGCTATGGTAGTGTATTCTACTAATGCTGTAGTAATAGTACCACAGAGTACAGGCATTTTGTTTGGACCACGATCAGACATGGTAGTTTCAACAAGTAGTGCAAAACTTGTCCTCAAGTACAATTTGAGTGAAATCCAGCAACAGTTCAATTCTGTAAAGAAGCAAATTGATCTAATTTGTTCTTTATGGGTAATGATACATTTTTGGAAATGGGTACATCATGGTGTAATTACAGGATCACAGTCAAAATGCAGGTAGAGTCTACATTTGCTAATTATGAACAAGAGACTTACTTTTTTTTAAAGCTTTTGCCACACAAAACTTTAATTAGGCGTAAACGTGCCCGGTTTGATTTTGGAGGGAGTATCCTTCGTACTGTATTTGGTACCTTAACTAGTTGAGATCTGCTGGAAGCTAAAGGCAAAATATTAGCTCTTGAACAACAGTCCAGAACAGATTCAACTGACCTCCTAATGAAATTATCGTAGTAAAGAACGCAAAGAACCATTACTAACCACACAGTTTTCATTGAACAGATTGTAAAGCAATTTATCTCACATTTCCACATAATTTGTAATGAAACGAATGCAAATATCCAAGAACTATTCCAAGGATTAAATGCTGTGATTGCACACTTAAACACTCTTTTGTTAAGGATTACTGATAGTTTATCAAATGATGCCCTTAACTTAAGAACAGACTTAGAAAGTAGTTCAAATGATTGTTTGAGCAGTGTACTACTACATCCAGGACAATTTTTACAGATCCTACTATTAATTGAATGAAAACTAGATGCAACCTATACTATGATTTACCCTGTTAACGCTTACAGTTTATATGCTTACTACAAGTTAACCAGCACAAACTCTTTACTGAATGAAGATGAATTAACTGTTATTGTTTCTATTTCCATTGCTAGATCAAAGCATAATTTTGAAATGTATAAGATTTATACTTGCCCTGTGAAATGGAGGCAGGCAAATATGTACTGAATGATTATCTACTAATCAGCAAGGATCGAAGATATTTTGTGTTCCTAAATGAAAATGATTTGCATACGTGTAAATGTAGTCATAAGTTAATTTGCCCTGAATAGGCAGTATTCTTAGACAGTAGAGTGTACAGCTGTGAGAAAGAATTGTTTACGAATCATCCCCCAGGAGACGATTCCCCTAGAATTTTAACGCATCTTTGTCATCTATTTCTTCAACGATGTTCTGAAGGTATAATTTTCTCATTTAACTCCACCCTTGATGTCAGATTTACATGTAAAAATTGTGTTCACCTGAGATACCCTTTACACTCAAATTGAATTATAGTGGACTAATCTTGAATGCCACACATTGTGATTTATCATGTGAACTATTTGATAGGCCTAGTATATTGACAACTACATTTCATGCAACTGGACATTTGCCATTAATGAGAATGTTATCTGTTTATTAAAGTGATTCCTTATCCAGTTTTTCTAAAGACAATAATTTAATTAAGGATATTTATGAAAATTTGATTTCTTCCAATAATGAGTTAAACTTCATTGAAGTAGCAAATAAAATTAAGTCCTCCGATTCATCCATTAATGTTGATGCATACTTGATTGTCAGTATTGTGTTTTTATTGCTTTTATTAATTTGTCTTTTGTCAACAGCATTTGTCATGTATGAAACTGTCATCTTGAAGGCATGCTTCTCTGTACCGAACGTTACTGTGTCTGCAAATTAAATATATGTTGCAATGCCTTCTGAGGCCAAAAATGGCGAAGTAGGTTCATAACGCCCCGGAGGTTGTTGCTCTTTTTCTCTGGGGAGAGTGATGTAAAGGTCTACGGGTTGCACACAGCCGTACGGTACGTAACACACACTCGCCAGCTGGCCTATCTGGAACGTTCACAATTTGCTTGATCAGTACACGTGCGTCCGGGCAGAGTGTGACGCAGACAAGTGCGCCACCGGCCGCCGCCTGCAGTGCGCCATATTAACTAGCGTGGCCTCGGGCGCGAATATGTCTCTTTTCTTAGCTCACCATGGAGCCTTTCAATACGACCATAATTAGGATGTCAGACATAGTGATGAAGGGTGCACGTAGCGTGCATGTTTTGTAAACCGCCTTTGTTAATAAAACTGTTTAAACTTACTTCTCGTGTTCGCATATTGCCGTACCTCAAGGACTCGTCACTTACAAATCCTGACAAAATATTTGTGTAAATCTTCATCCAGGATAACAACACAAACTACCCCCTTATACACATCTATTTTGGTGAACAAACTGTATGGTTCGCAAGCCAAATATCTCCACAACCACCGATGGAGGGCACAAAATCACGTCAACCAGCTTGTGGTGTGTGCCTATGGCATTGTCTTTCGTGATGTGGGATACACGGTTTGCACGGACGTCAGTGTTACCTGCCTCGTCCCACGTGCCGACAGCTTGTCTTGATCCATGGATAACTTCCCTTTTAGATCATAATGATGTGGAATGCGTCATTTTACATTCACATCACAAATTAATCTGTAAATACAGCTACTTGCTGAACATTTATAAGTTTTATTATTATTAAATATAACGATGCCAGTTGGTAAGTCCTATCTACCAACTTTTACACATTGCAATAACAGAAATACATCTACATAATAAAAGGAGTTGTCGAGTGAAACTTTTCCAGTTTTCAAATTTTACTGTACTGTTTGTTCAGACATACTGCAGTGGATTATTTACAATAAACTTCATTAGGGAACAGTACAGTAGTAATCAAAATGCCAAATTCCTTAACCAGTTATTTACAATATGATCATGGCCGAGCATCACATTTTGGGCAATTAAGGCTTTTTAAAAAAGGTGAGTTACTCCAATTATTATTCCATATGACATTATCGAAGGAAAATATGCAAAATATTTCAACTTACTGATTTGTGTCTCCCCACGATTTGTAATGATTCCAAGTGGATTTGCAACAATTCCCAATGTGACTAAACTAACCTGTTTTAGGAGTTGTAAAATATGCTTTTTCCAGCTTGAATTCTCAATTTGTAAACCTAAAATTTTTGAACTTTCCACCATATTTATTAATTCCTTACCATATGTTACACTTATTGTTGTACCCTAGATGTGCAGAACTGAATAAAAATTGAAGGTGAGACCATTTGGAGAAAACCAATGACACTTAAGAACATTGTTTACTATTTCTTCTGTTGCTGTATTTATGT
The DNA here is from genome assembly GCF_023864275.1 of Schistocerca cancellata. Classification (NCBI taxonomy): domain Eukaryota; kingdom Metazoa; phylum Arthropoda; class Insecta; order Orthoptera; family Acrididae; genus Schistocerca; species Schistocerca cancellata. The sequence goes on along the minus strand of NC_064636.1, from coordinate 88,342,509 downwards.
TTGCATCAATTACAATACTAGTTTCATCCTCAAAAGGAACTAATTCTGCTCGTATATTACACGGAAAATGGTTTAGCTGTATAATGAACAATGAGGGAGCTAAGAGTGAGCCTTGGGGAACTCCATAGGCGATTTCTCACCATTCAGAGGAATCTCTGCTGATTACGTTGGTTGAGTTACTAAGCACGACATTCTGCATTCTTTTGGTTAGATATTGTATCATCCATCACTCAGATACACCATCAGTGATTCTAGAATGGATCCGCAACTGAAGACAGGGTTTCTATCAGTAAGGAACAGAGTAGGTAGAATGTTCCAATCAATGTTTACAAAGACTTCATGACTAAGTTGAAAAATAGTGTCATGTATCTGTGTCACCTCTGAATGTAGTGCAGCATTCAATAAAAGTTACTTGGTCTGCCATAATAATGTGTAACTTACTTTTCAAAGTCCCCTTGCAAATAGGTGGAAAGACCCATTCTTGTTTGTATACACAGTTCCAATCAATCACTGACAGCAGTTACATCCACTACATATATAGGAGTGTGCATGTGCAGCAATCAAAAGTGGAACGACCCCATAACACTTAACATACAAAAGGCAGATGCCAGACAGAGATTCATTGGAAGACTCCCCTCGGAAGTGTAGAACATCTGCAAAGGAGATAGGTTGCAAAAATCTCACTGGTCTGACACCCATACCAGAAAGAACTGGTCGAGGAAATAGAGAGCATTAAAAGAAGATTAGTACATTTTGTCAGAGGTTCATTTGTTAGTGTGGAAAAGTCACAGAGATGATCAGCCACACCAGTGGCAGGTGCTATAAAAGAAGCTTTCTCCATAATGGTGCAGTTTACTTTAAAATTCTGCAAGTGTAGGTTCACAGAATACTCAACCAATGTATCACTTCCTCCTACATATATCTCACAAACAGACCACGAAGGTGTACTTACAGAGATTCGATCTCACGTGGGGGCTTATCAACAATCATTCTTGCTGCAGGCTATTTGGGACTGGAATAAGAGAGGAGATGGGCGAGGTGGCATTAACAACAACAAAAACACTGTCACACACAGTTAAGATCGCATGGGAAGTGCAAAGTTTGCAAGCTCACTATCGAATCAAATATCTTGTTTATACCCATACTTTGTAACCATTTCTGTAGTGGAAGAGAGAATCTTTCCAAACATCATTATTTATATTTTACTCTGATTTTTTCCCTGTTACAATGGATACAGTTACTGCCCATGGAAATTTTGGCAGCTTTCTCCTCCTCCTTTGAGAGACAGAAGGACTCGTGTTTTACGTCTTAATTCCAGCCTTTGAAATGGGAAATATTTCTGGCCCACCTTGTCATCTCATTCTGATCATTTACATTTCCTGCATACAATGTATGTAGATTACTACTAAGCAACTGTTCCATCACCACACATGGTGGTGTGCAAATGAGGTGAGGTGTAGTGAGTTTGAAAGATAAAAGAAATGTAGCAGCCATATACGAAAATGTAATTTAATGTTCTTTTGACATAATACTTTACAACAGGTTCTAGTACAGAACTGCGTATGCTAAGTGTAACACAGAGGCTTATACTTAACAACAACTTGATCATTTGCAATCATTACTGACACAATATTTTTTATACATGAAACACATCAAAGGATATCTGAATGTTATATCACAATTACAGTTATTTAAAGTATTCAACATGCAAACAAACTATCGTATCATGTTGACCTTAATTCTGTAAGCCAAAGAAGATAGCAGGAACCACACTTGAAGTGGAATCTTAGTCATTAAAGCCGATTAACCCAGAGCATATTGCCATAAAAATATTTTAAACAGGAAGGGATTCATAAGGAGTTTGACATAGAATACCTAAAACTGAGCATACACTAAAAATTTTTTATAAATACAGATCTTTCTGTTAAAAAATCTATGCAGTTAATTGTCAAAAGAGCACATTAAATTATGTTGTATATACACTTACATAAATATATGCAATATAAAAATATAAACAAATAACATAATACTTTTCAGTTACTTAAAAAAGAAGAGGAAAAAATAACAGGAGGATGTGGAAGAGAAAAACAGATTAAAAAGTTATCCACAGTTGCATAAAAATTGACAATTTTGTTCTTTAAACCTTATTCATGGATTAGAATATCTATAATATGTAACACATTTCTTTCATAAACATCATCGGCACCTAAATGTGCACTTTGTCTAAACTTTGCCATTGTAGCCAGATGTGTGGTCTGAACAAAAAAATATTTCTCCACCTGATACACTTCACACCATCACAGTTTTTCACAACATGCACTGCGGAGTAAATTTTATGATATATCATTCCACCATCAGCTGTAATAATTTAAAATTCCTAGTCTTAACACACCCTAAAATTTTCCAATAAGAATGGCAATGTTAACAAATTATGACAATTCCAGTCAGTTAGTCTTTGAAAATCTTTGTAGATACAATGTTCGCTGTGGACATTCTTTTGTAGCTCCTGTATTCCCTCACTAGTGTCAAACTCTTTCTTATAATAAATTAATCATCTTTCACTTCTGCCTCCTGGGGGCGAACATACAAGCCACAAAATTAATTTCAAACTGTGATGTCCCATAGTGAAAGACTGCAGGAAAGTCATCCACAGTGTCTACAACTCATATAAATCCATAGGAGACAGAACTGCTGAAAGGGAAATTAAGCACTACCAGCCATTCTATCTTCCCAGAATTTTACATTTTTCTTAAGCGCATTTTCGTTCGGATATACACACAAATTCCCACTAAATAATACTGTTCCTTAGTTTAGTGATGAAAGTTCTTATTACAGAAAAATTGCAGTTAGTGGTTGAATTATTTGCAGATGAAGTGTGAAGAATTAATATAAAGATGGCTCCAACTCTTATCTTACACTCAGTTTCATGAGAACATGTGACTAATTCGCCACAGCAACCCATGCCTTAGGACTTTTCAGACTACTCCACAGCTGTGTTAAATGCTCAAAACATTGATTCCCAACCGAAGTGAGGACAATCTTCACCCACACAACCCTCCCCATAGAATAATTTCTATAATTGTGTAAAACACTGAAGATGTGATGGGCCTTGAACTGACAAAATTTTTCTTGCTGGACTAATAAGGAACATGTATATTGTAAAATATAAACAGTATTGCGATTATGTCATGTTTCCTTCGTTTAAAATAATAAGAACCACAATTTCCTTTTAACTGAATTCTTAATGACATTTATTCTTGTGACAAAGACGAACTTAGTGAGAATCTGTAAGTGTGTGTTGTCCCTTGCAATCCTCTAATATGTTTTGTCATTATGAAGTACCACAATTTATGAGTAATTTCACACAGTGTTTGTAGAAGAGGAAGATAACTGACCATTCTAAGCAAACTGTTCCACACTGCTGAGTGAACACAGACAGATTTCTGCAACCAGAAACGTATACGCCAGGGCGTCCAGACTCCACTGCATTCTATTCTGCTCATTTCTTCTTGCGGTCCGCTGTGCACTTTGGACAGAACCACTTGCCCTTTGGTTTTGTCACCAGACCCACGCACGCAAAGTGGAACCACTCTATCGGACACTGCAAGCACACAGACACATTCACTAGAATAGTGAACAAGGGCTACTGCAAATACAAACAGTGCAAAAATTAGGGATATATTCAAATTAATGACATCACATTTTTTTCTTCAGCTCTCCCTGGAAGTGTATGTTCTGAAAGTAGCAAGTGCAACATCAGTGAAAACAAAAATACAATTACATGTAATTTAATCTGGCTTACATGGAAGTGAGTTTTTATCAAAAGAAAAAAAGAAATTGAAATTACAGGAATGTAGCTGGACGCAATACGTAATGTTGTGGTTTTCAGTCATAAGACTTGTTTTATGCAGCACATAAATTTTTGTCTACATAAACACTCAAATAACACTGGGTGTAACAATATAATTTCCCAATTTCAAAATGCAATAAAATCCCCTTTATAAAGCAGAATTTTTTATATTTATTTTTAATACTGTAAGCACATATTTAGTGTTTTGTTTTACACAGTTTTGAAAATCATATCAGGTAAGTGGCACCTTTCTGTTCTCCAGGTGCACCAATGTAGCTTCCGTGGTATATCAACAATATAAGAAAAAGACAGATTACTGCTCACCGGTGAGAAGTAATCTATCTTTTCCTTATATTGTCAATGTAATTTCCTTGTTTAACATGGGAACCATTCATGCTGCAGCAGTCACAGCGGGGCAGGAGTGGTCTTATTCGACAGGTGCAGTTCTGAAGTGTTGTCCTCTTCCAGGTCAGTCAATATCATGTGTCGAAATACTGAGGGGCCTAACAAATGCTGTGTCACGCAACCCAGCACAACTTTCGAAATCGCTTCAACGCAATCCCATTGGGCCACGTTCTGGACTGTAAATCAATTCTTACATGGGTAATCACGTTCAGACAAACCGCGAGTATGACAATAAGAAGCACTGGAGTCCCTCAGCCCATCAGATCATGTGATAGCATTGAGGCAGTGAGAGCTTCAATCTCGCAATCCCCACAGCATTCTGTGTGCAGTCAAGCGTCTGTCATTGCACTTTCCGACTGCTGAATAAGGCAAATTCTTCATTATCATCCATAGAAGTTAGCGATTGTGCAGAAGCTCTCTGAAGGTGACCCCAATTCTTGGAGGAACACACACACACACACACACACACACACACACACACAGACACACACACACACAGACACACACACACACACACCACAAAGCACAACTCGCACACACATGGCCACTGCCTCTGGCTGCCGAGGCTGGACTGTGAGCAACTGTGCATGATGGGAAAAGCAATCTGTGTGGGTGAGGTAAGGAGGAGTTTGGGGGGTGGGGGAGGGATAGTGGGGGACAGTAAAGTGCTTCTTCTACCCACTATTCTTCCCACCCCTCTCGCAGTGGTATTCTGCTGGCCACTGAACCCAACCAATATCCTCATCCATCTCTTCCCACCCCTCTCGCACTAGTATTCTGCTGGCTACTGAACCCACACAATATCCTCATCCATCTTTATTCTCCCACTGCCCCAACACATGGCTCATATCCCTGTAATAGACCTAGATGCAAGACCTGTCCCTTACATCCCCCCACCACTACCTACTCCAGTCCGGACACAAGCATCACCTATCCCATCAAAGGCAGGGCTACCTGTGAAACCAGTCATATCATCCACAAGCTAAGCTGCAACCTCTGTGCAGCATTATACGTGGGCACAACAGCTGACAAGCTGCCTGTCTGCATGAATGGCCAACGCCAAATTGTGTCCAAGAGAGTGCAGGATCATCCAGTTGCTGAATATGCTGCCCAACACAATGTTCTTCACTTCAATGACTGCTCTGCAGCCTGCACCATCTGGATCCTTCCTAGCAACACCAACTTTTCTGATTGCAAGATGTCCTACATTCTCTTAACTCTCCTGGCCTCAACCTTGCTTAGTCACTGTCCTTCACCCTGCTCCCACCCCAATACTACACAGCCTTCTATGCACCAATGCACCCACAGTTTCTTTCCCCTCCTCTTCTATCTCTTTTTTTCCCCCTTTCCCTCTCCCGCCTAACCCTCCCGACTGCACCTAGCTGCCCTACCCTGTCCCAACAATGTCTCTGAATGCTCCCACAAGCCCTTCCCAACACCACCCCAGCCACCTCCTTACACCCACCACTCCGATTTCTTCTCCAATCGTGTGCAGTTGGTCACAGTCCAGCCTCAGCAGCAAGAGACAGTGACTATGTGTGTGAGAGTTGTGAATGCTGCTGCTGATATTACCCTACAATTGTCTGACCAGAAATCCTCATTCCTATCCCTTTCACTTTTCTGCACTTGACTATATCTTCAATGGGCGTTCGCATTCCCCTTTCCAGACTTTCTAGCTTCCCTACCACACTCAAATCTCCAACATTCCACACCCTGACTCTTAGAATGTTAATCTTTTGTTGGTTGTTCAATATTCTACTCTTGGTCACCATCCTCTTGGCAGTCCCCTCTAGAAAACCTCATTGGGAGACTAATCCAGAATCTTCTGCAGTGGAGAGATCATCGTGACACTTTTTCAATTACTGGCCACAAGTCCTGTGGATACACATTATGTGTCTGTAATGCAGTGGTTCCCACTGCCTTCAACAGTCTCATACCATCGATCACTGCTGATTATTCCGCCTTTTAGGGGCTGTTTCCCACTGGAAGGGCGAGAGTGTGTCCTGCTCCTATGTCCGCTCCTCCGTCCTTTTTAAAGAGGCTATTGGCAGGACAAGGGTGACTTCTTGTGCCAGAAGTTGTTTGGCCACCATTGCTGACGATCTTTATTCAAAATTTAAGCAATGGCATTGTTAGAATCTGGAACTCAGGATGCTCTTCATCATTGACACATCATATTTCGAAAACAACTGAGCTCATTTAAGTCCTTTTTTCCTTTTTGGTTACCGAGATAGCTCACTCAGCAACAGATCATCTAGTTATTTATTGCCCCCCCCCCCCCCCAAAAAAAAAATCTGAGTCATAGCAACTGTGAAGTCTGATGTCTATATTCCACAAAAAAATCAAATGAAAATTATGAAAAGTCTTAAAAATGGCTGTGAGACAACAACTGTGTAATTCACAACAGACTGGAAAAAAAAGCCAACCAGTTGCAAATTGAGGTTTATTTTCCCTTGACCATGGTTTTGATATTTGTAAAAATATCTTCTCCAGAAGTATTGGCCGTATTACATCACATGATCCCTTATGAAGAAAATATTTTTACAGACATTGAAACCACGGTCAGGGGATAACAAACCTTTATTTACAACTGGTTGGCTGTTTTTTTCAATCTATTCCAAAAATTATGAAATTCACATATGGTATAGAACTCTATGGGTCTCCAGCAAGTCAAATATCTTATTAATTGCATTTGGGACTGGAGATGCATTTATTTTATAAAACGACAAAATTTCCATGCCTTAACAAGTTTCCTACTTGAGAACTGGCAAGCAAAATGCTTTGCACAACAGAAGTGTCAACACAGTGAAAACTCTCATGCCAGTAATATAAAGATGCCATTGGTGTAGCGTTGGCTGAAACGGTCAGCCCACTACCTATCTAGTACCTGCCACTTTAAATTGGACTACAGGGTAAAATGAAGGACACAAATTTAATCTGAAGAGCACACTAGACTGACAGTGTCGCTTGTGCAGAATCTAACACAATTATTGAAAATTAAAATCGGTCAGCAAAGTATGTGACATCGGTAGTGGGGCACCCTACGAAAGGCGAGAGGTTTCAGGTCCGAATACCCAGCCGGCACACGTCACAAAAGTAGAAGCGGTACTCACGTCAGGGTTGTCGCAGCCGATCATCTCACCATAGGAGACCTGGTGGCAGAGGCAGTAGGTGGGCTCATTGGGATCCACCGGCATGTCCAGCACGTCAGACGGGTGTGCGATGCCCGCCAATGCTGCCGCCACTGCCGCACCGCCACCCAAATCCCCGCTGTCGCCGCTGCCCGCACCCCCTGACCCTCCTCCGCTCCCGGCACCGCCGCCCGCACCGCCACCTCCGCCCTTCTTCTGCTTCTTACGGGACGACTTGACCGTGCCGGACCCGCCGTCATCTTCTGAGGATACGCCGCCACGCTTCTTGCTGCGCTCCTTGTCCCTCAACTTCTTCCGGCCTTCTGTTGAAACAATGTACACGGTTAGGGCAACTGGGACAGTTGACATTTCACCAACAGTTTGTGTCAAATAAACCAGTTGGCTGTGTTATTTCTCCACTGAAATGTATATATGGTTGCTGAAAGAAAGCGATGTTCAATATTATAAATTTGTGCCAGTTAAGAAGAAGTGTTCAATCTGGACTAGGCACATGTTTATAGCAAAATGAGGTGCTACCTGAAAGTCATCATCATTTGAATTTTGTGTGCAAATAGTTATAAGTGCAAAGTGTGGTGTCCTCCAAATGAATACTAAAAAGAATTCATTAAATTTTTGTTACACAATAAAACACACAAGTTAAAAGACCATCAATTAAACTAAATACCAAGGGATTAAGATTAAGAACAACTTAAATTGGAACCATCACACAGAAAATGTGGGAAGGGTGATCTATAGACGTGCTTTTACTGGCAGAAATCTCTGATGATGCAGTCTACTAGGGACTGTATACTGTGCTTGCCCGTCCTCTTCTGGAGTACTGATGTACGGTATGGAATCCTTATCAGATAGGATTGACAGAGGACATTAAAAATATCATGATATAGTGGGTAGAGTTTCATGGACATGAAACACAAGTTCCAGTGGCAATCATTAAAACAAAGGCAAACTGTTTAATCTGCCAGGAAGGTTCGTATCAGTACCTGCCCTGCTCCAGAGTGAAAATTCATCCTGGAACCAATCTCTCTCAGGCAGTGGCTAAGCACATCTTCGCATTATATCATTTCTTCCGGGAGTGCTTGTCCCTCAAGGTACACAGGAGAAATTCTGTGACTTTTTAAAGGTAGGAGGTACGGTACTGGCAGAAGTAAAGCTGTGAGGATGGGTCATCAGTCGTGCTTGGGTAGCTCTGCTGGTAGAGCACTTGCCCACAAAAGGCAAAGGTCCTGGGTTCAAGTCCAGGTTTGGCACACAGTTGTAAAATGTCAGGAAGTTTCAGTCTGAAAAGTGTTTCAATGAATCTTCTGCCAAACACTTAAGTGTCAATTGCTTAGCAGTCGTGTGGATGTAGAAGTACCACTACGTGTCTTTCTGTAACTCCAACTCGAATCGAGAAGGAAAATGGTCATGCCCTGTATGATCCGACCTGTTATTGGTGAGCACATTTCTATTGTCATGCTTCTGTCAGTTTATGGTTTTGCAATGGTTGTTAAGAGCAGCATACCTGTATAAAATTTCGTTTTAAACTTGAGCAAACTGCTGGGGAAACACACCGACCATTGAACCAAGCTTTATGAGACAAAGTCAGTTACAGAATTATGACTGGTTAAAGCATTTCAGAAATGGACAAACATTGATTGTTGGATGCCATTTCTGTCAGCACTCAACTGGCATCTAACCATAATATGTTGAGAAAGTAAGAAATGTGATTCTGCAAGGTCACAGACAGACTGCTAGACACCTCTGCAACACCTTGGGCACATGCAAATATACCGAGTCAGAGGATTTTAACATAACAAGACTATGCCGAAGTTAATGCCATGACTGCTTGCTGATGACTAAATATAACATGTTCAAATCTGCAGGGAACTTAATCAATTGCTTCAAGACAAGTAAAAAGTTGGGCTTACGACTGTGACAGTGGAACTAAGAAGCTAGCACCACAATGGAAGAGCCCTCATTTCACTTTGGCCAATTAAAGCTCAACAAGCCAAGAGTATAATAGTAAGCCCACGTGGATATCTCTCTCTCTCTCTCTCTCTCTCTCTCTCTCTCTCTCTCTCTGTGTGTGTGTGTGTGTGTGTGTGTGTGTGTGTGTGTGTGTAGAGAGAGAGAGAGAGAGAAAATGTTCATAAAGAACTTGTTGCTTTTTGTTAATGTGTTCTACTGCAATGTTAAGGGTGAAGTACATGAGAAGAAAATGTGTACAGAAATAATGTAGATTTTTTTTCACAGTGTCTACCACAGCAATGAATTAACTAAAGAAAGTGACATTTTCCACATTTGCTGTATTAATATCATTTGTTCACAAATAGTGCCTTCTAGGCTTTCCTCAAATACACATACAAATATACAGTCATAGTATTTGAAATTATTATTAAATTTCTTTCACACTTAGCTTTACTCTTTATCAATATAAAACCTTTGTAAATGTCAAAGCTGTTAAACCAATGAGACAACATTTAAGAACCAATGCAAATAGAAAACACAACTATAAAGATACTGTCATTTCAGTACATAAAGCATAGTTTTCTCTTGCAGGTAAATGCATTTCAAATATGTCTACATTCACATCATTACATTTCTATTCCTAGAGGTAATATAATATATTCTGTTTTGTACAGAACCACAAAATCTATTGAGAATGGTCTGTACGACTGAAGCTAGTTTTGAACAAAATAAATTAGTGCGGCAAAGGTGGAAAATGTCACTTTCTATTAGTGAACAAATGACTTGGTCACTCCATTGTGACAACTCGCAACCGCTTACAGGCTAAATTGTTCAGTAATTTTAGACTAAAAACACCCACCATACCGCCAGACTGGAGGCTGCCTGCGACTGGATTCAAAAGTAGGAATATTTTCAGTAGCAAAAATTATTCCATTTCATTGTTGTAGGATATTGCAGCAACCAGTTTCAAATCTATTTGAGAATTAAAAAAAACCTTTTGTTGCAAAATTATTTAATGTCAATGACTCGTTTTACTCTTTATGGTTATCATCAGATTGTCTATGATCTATAAAAGCAAGAAACCAAAGAATTAGTAACAGATAGAAGAAGGGGCATGGTCCTATCTTGGTCGTAAAATGAACAGAAAGCAAAGGAGATTTATGTAAAAGTAGATGAATATGAAACCCATCATCATAAGGCCATATAAAATGGAAAATGGATGCAACATTAACTGGATACCAGAATGAGATTTTCACTCTGCAGCGGATATATAATCGATCCATTATAAGAACACACAAGGTCGACCTAGTTAAAAGAAAAGAGGAGGAGGAGGAGATTAGTGTTTAACGTCCCATCAACAACGAGGTCATTAGAGACGGAGCACAAGCTCGGGTTAGGGAAGGATGGGGAAGGAAATCGGCCGTGCCCTTTCAAAGGAACCATCCCGGCATTTGCCTGAAGTGATATAGGGAAATCACGGAAAACCTAAATCAGGATGGCCGGACGCGGGATTGAACCGTCGTCCTTCCGAGTGCGAGTCCAGTGTGCTAACCACTGCGCCACCTCGCTAGGTTCAAAGAAAAGAAACCACCCCGTTTATTATCAAAATGGTACAGAAAGGTGGCAGACAAATTTCACAAATTGCATTTTACCTCACACCACCTGACACAGCCATAATAGTACAAAATAGGGCAACACTTACAAAAATAAAGGCAGTATGAGCCGCACACAGCACAGTGTCCTTTTGGCAAGCACACATATACTACTGTGATAGAAGGAAATGCAAACACTGTGTTTAATAAATTAAGAAACATACAGTATAACCCCACTTTTACGTTCCCGGAATTAACGTTTCCCCACTGTTTACTACATTTTTTATCAGTCTCGTCAAATTTCCTATGCCTTCAATGTTAATTTGCACCTGATTTTGTGTCAACATATTTGTAATTTTCTTGTGATTTAAGCATCATGAAAAATTTTTTGCAGAGAAAAAATGACACTGGCATGATGTTGGCTGTCCAGTAATGTTTACAAATACACTCCTGGAAATTGAAATAAGAACACCGTGAATTCATTGTCCCAGGAAGGGGAAACTTTATTGACACATTCCTGGGGTCAGATACATCACATGATCACACTGACAGAACCACAGGCACATAGACACAGGCAACAGAGCATGCACAATGTCGGCACTAGTACAGTGTATATCCACCTTTCGCAGCAATGCAGGCTGCTATTCTCCCATGGAGACGATCGTAGAGATGCTGGATGTAGTCCTGTGGAACGGCTTGCCATGCTATTTCCACCTGGCGCCTCAGTTGGACCAGCGTTCGTGCTGGACGTGCAGACCGCATGAGACGACGCTTCATCGAGTCCCAAACATGCTCAATGGGGGACAGATCCGGAGATCTTGCTGGCCAGGGTAGTTGACTTACACCTTCCAGAGCACGTTGGGTGGCACGGGATACATGCGGACGTGCATTGTCCTGTTGGAACAGCAAGTTCCCTTTCCAGTCTAGGAATGTTAGAACGATGGGTTCGATGACGGTTTGGATGTACCGTGCACTATTCAGTGTCCCCTCGACGATCACCAGTGGTGTACGGCCAGTGTAGGAGATCGCTCCCCAAACCATGATGCCGGGTGTTGGCCCTGTGTGCCTCGGTCGTATGCAGTCCTGATTGTGGCGCTCACCTGCGCAGCGCCAAACACGCATACGACCATCATTGGCACCAAGGCAGAAGCGACTCTCATCGCTGAAGACGACACGTCTCCATTCGTCCCTCCATTCACGCCTGTCGCGACACCACTGGAGGCGGGCTGCACGATGTTGGGGCGTGAGCGGAAGACGGCCTAACGGTGTGCGGGACCGTAGCCCAGCTTCATGGAGACGGTTGCGAATGGTCCTCGCCGATACCCCAGGAGCAACAGTGTCCCTAATTTGCTGGGAAGTGGCGGTGCGGTCCCCTACGGCACTGCGTAGGATCCTACGGTCTTGGTGTGCATCCGTGCGTCGCTGCGGTCCGGTCCCAGATCGACGGGCACGTGCACCTTCCGCCGACTATTGGCGACTACATCGATGTACTGTGGAGACCTCACGCCCCACGTGTTGAGCAATTCGGCGGTACGTCCACCCGGCCTCCCGCATGCCCACTCTACGCCCTCGCTCAAAGTCCGGCAACTGCACATACGGTTCACGTCCACGCTGTCGCGGCATGCTACCAGTGTTAAAGACTGCGATGGAGCTCCGTATGCCACGGCAAACTGGCTGACACTGACGGTGGCGGTGCACAAATGCTGCGCAGCTAGCGCCATTCGACGGCCAACACCGTGGTTCCTGGTGTGTCCGCTGTGCCGTGCGTGTGATCATTGCTTGTACAGCCCTCTTGCAGTGTGCGGAGCAAGTATGGTGGGTCTGACACACCGGTGTCAATGTGTTCTTTTTTCCATTTCCAGGAATGTATTATGTGGTTAAGTTTCTTGACAACAAGGCACTCTACTCAGCAGATTTGAACTGGCAAACATGTAAAAGTTGGAACAATTTGTGCCATATCTTCCCCTGCTGCCAAGCTCTACTTGGCATGGTGGCTGATACGAGTAACTTGATTCATTCGAATGAAGATATCGTGATCAATCACAACCATTTCCAAACTATCTCTACTGCGCAAACGCAGTTTCGTGATAGTTGTAGCACCTTTGTCGAACCTTATTTAGCGTGTTTCGGCGTATGGTCACTTGGAGCACTAGTTGACACCGTCATTCAATTAAAGACGACTACAGTGTAAGAGACGCAGAATAACACACATTCAACCACCATACAATATACTTATTTAAATATTTGCACTTGACAACGAGACAAAATTCTCGAAAAGTCTTGTGCTAAGAATGAAAAAATACGTAAATAGTGCAGTATTTCATTATTTAAATAAACATCGATTATGACATATGAAATTGAGTCAAACATTTCTACTTCCTAGACTGTTACCAGTTCCAGTTAGACAAGCGGTTTTTATTCAATAATAAACCTTCATTAGATAATAAACAAGTCCCTGACAAGTCTTTTGATGCCTGTTATGTACATTACATCATATATAAAGTTCAAGGGGGTATCTTATACATAACTTTTGCAGCTTAAAACGTTATTTCCCACATTTTACATTTTCCCGCATTTTACACCATTTTTTGAAGTCCCCTGAAAAGTGTAAATGCGGGTTTCACTGTATAAGCAAACCATGGCAACCACAAGAAGCCAGAAGTACAAGGTAATAAAACAGAATAATTGCTTTAAATGAAGCCAAGAAAAGAAATCAAAGTATGTCATTACAACTGTCATATGGAGTAAAATAGCTTAATTTTAGTGCTTGCACAGTGTATGCATACAAAACTAACAATCCAAACATCAAGGCATCAGTAATGAGCAGACTATTGACAATTAACTATTTCTAGTTATTAGAAGAAAAACGCAAATCACAGAACATACAGTAAAGTCACCTACGATAAAAAGAGTCATTAATAAGCCCCCCCCCCCTCCCCGTTGATGTACAACTCCCCTAACTTCATACAAAAGTTGAATCTACTCGAGGAGTTGAAATTTGTTAAACTATATCTCGATAAAGACAAATTGTTGAACGATCAGCTGATTAGCAGGAAACAAGTATATTACGATATAGTGCTTCCAGTGGTTGAAATGTTGCTACAATGATACCTTTTCTTTTGTCAACTGCCTAGTTTTTAACTTGTTTGTTTTGTTGTGTATGAAGTTAGGGGAGTCGTACTTCAAATAGGGGCTTATTAATGACTTTATTTTATCATAGGTGACTTTACTTTTTATGTTCTGCAACTTATACTTTTATTCTAATGACTAGAAATATGTACTTGTCAGCAGTCTGCAATGCTTACAACTGCCCTTTTTCCTAATGCCTTGATGTTTGGGTTGTTGGTTTTGTATGCATACACTGTGCAAGCACTCTAAAATTTAGCTTCTTTACTTCATATGACAGTTTTAATGACAAATTTTGAGTTCCTATGTTTTGTCTTCTTTTTAAATAATTATTCTAATTGAATAGATAAAAAAATGACTCACCAAGCAGCAGCAGAATGCACACACAGCAGAAAGTTGTAATTAGGCAAGCTTTTACAGCCAGTGACTCCTCCTCCAGGCAGGAGGGTTGAAGAGGGAGGAAGATGGGTGAAGGAAGAGGACTCACGAGATCTAGGGAGAGGGGGCAGATTCTGGAAAGTCACCCAGAACCACCGGTCAGGGAAGACTTACTGGACAGGACGAGAAGTACAAGAGTCTTTCCTTCTCATCCTGTCCCTGCAGTTCTGGGTGACTTTCCTGAAACTTACCACTTTTCCTAGATGTCTAGAATCCTTTTTCTTCACCCCTCTTCCTTCCCCTTCACTCTTCTGCCAGAAGGAGGAGCCACTGGCTCCGAAAGCTTGCCTAATTATAACTTTCTTTTGCACGTGTGTGTTTTGCCGCTGCTTGGTGAATAGAGTTTTTTATATATCTCATTACATAATTTTGTCAAATTTTGATTGTTTTTTGTTGTTGTTATAACTAATTACTTCATTTTATCACCTTAATGTACATTTAGACTTCTTTGCGTTGCCACGGTTTGCTTATATGTATCATATTTATTACATTTACACGGTTTCTATATTTTGCAAACGTGCATTGCGATGGTCACGTGCGGCACCTGGGCACCTATTGCCACACTAAACGTGGTGTTGGCCATCTTGTTCTCCCACAGTAGAATTTGTTCCATGCAAAAAGGACACTGTGCTGTGCGTTGCTCATACTGCCTCTATTTTTGGAAGTACGGCCCTATTTTGTACTACTATGTCAGCTGGTGTGTGCAAGATAACACGCGATATGTCTATGAAATTTTTTCATCAACAATGTAGGAAAAGAAGAGATTGTTACTTACCATAAAGAAGACAAATCAAGTTGCAGACAAGCATGATTAAAAGACACTCACATACCTTTCGTCAATGAAACACACACAAACACACACACACACACACACACACACACACACACACACACACAAAGAGAGAGAGAGAGAAAGCACACCTCACGCACTGTCACTGCCTGTCTGCAATTTGATGTGTCTTCTTTAAGGTAAGTAGCAATCTAACTTTTCCTACATTGTTGATATTCCTACCTGGAATTTCCATTGTCTGAAATTTGTCCACCATCTTTCTGTACCTTCATGATGATATACTGGCCGTTTTCTTTTCATTTAACAAGGTCCACCTTGCATTTTGTGTGTTTATGATGGATGAGATTCACATTCAGCTACTTTTAAGTATGTTGCTACTGCTTTATGTTCATTTTACCTGTGCACTCTTGCTGAATATTCATTGGTTTTTTGTCCTTATAGACAATCTTATGATGCCCCTAAAGGTTGAAATGCATCATGGACACTAAACTTACTCGCCCAATGACACCCAGTACTCACATCAACACTATCACCGTAAACTGCTTTCATTCACTGATGAATCTCCAATGCGGTGACACCTTCTGCTCTCAAGAATTCAATGACTGCACATTGCTTAAATCGCATTGACCGACCGTCTGCGCAGGGTTCCATACTTTACACTGTAACAACACAATCGTTCAATGCTAAGGCTTCCCGCCAACTGGAGCTGTAGAGAAGAGGCTACGGAACAAGCCAGTACCTGCCGCATACCAATGCTGCCAACTGTTGAAGAGTTACAAAGGTGGAGGCATTACTTTTCAGTCAATCCTCATAGCTTTATTTTCTACATAGAAACGTCAAAAAGGTAACCAATTTTCAGTTACTGGTCATTTACATCACTTGGCGAAGTCCACTGTAAATATAATGTGCATCAGAACCTGTTTGCAAAATAAAAAGTGTACAAACACAATGACATATCAATGCGATCAATGATCTGGCACCATGCCGACTGTGGGCAGTCGAATGGCCCATCTAAGATACATGCCGCATAGTCCAATGTAGTACTCAGCTGTGAGACCTAGCATTTTAGAAGAAAGAACCGTGTATGTTTGTTTGTTAGCTAAAGCTTGAAAGTTGGTATAATGTGGCACTTTCAATGTGGCAAATTAGCTAGCGGACATCTCGAACTGTCGCTGCACCGAATACAATCAGAGGTCGGGCTTGGACTCTGTTGTTAATAGTACTCTGGTAACCTGGACAGCAATTGTATGGCAAATTCCCGAGTGCTCTGTGTTGTACGTTGCTCATTATTTTCTATTCTTATTTTGAAATAATTGAACCGAGTAATCCTGGTCTGTCACATATTTGATTATGAATTAAAAACCAGAAGAGATCAGCGATCCCTGTGACAATGTGTCGGTTCTGCTGTAGGCTGCTGCCTTGAGAAAGGGAGGACAGGCTCGTTTCCCCGCATTACTCCTCTCCCCCCTGGCAGTAAAAATTACAGATATTTTTATGCTTGTGGCCATCTGCCACTATAGCCTACATTGTGCTATAGTGCGGAACACAAAATCAGTAACTTTTTTGAAATTACAATGAAATGAACACAGTTAGCTGCTTACAGGCGTTGACATACGTCAACGGGGACAGATGAAAATGTGTGCCCCGACCGGGACTCGAACCCGGGATCTCCTGCTTACATGGCAGATGCTCTATCCATCTGAGCCACCGAGGGCACAGAGGATAGTGCGACTGCAGGGATTTATCTCTGGCACGCCTCCCGCGAAACCCACATTCTCAACGTATTGTCCAGCACTACATTCGTAGTGCCCCCGCCCATTCGAACATGTCCAGAAGAACAGATACGATCTTAGTATATATGTATAGTTAAGGCTCACCGGCCACTTGACCATCTTCTTCTTCTGTGCCAATGCACAAACAGTGCCCGAACTCTTACGGGAATCGGCAACGCGCCGCGAGTAATGAGTATAATGGGCGGGGGCACTACAAATGTAGTGCGGGACAATAAGCTGAGAATGTGGGTTTTGCAGGAGGCGTGCCACAGATAAATCCCTGCAGACACGCTATCCTCCGTGTCCTTGGTGGCTCAGATGGATAGAGGAGTCCCGGTCGGGGCACACATTTTCATCTGTCCCCGTAGACATACGTCAATGCCTGTAGGCAGCTAACGGTGTTCATTTCATTGTAATTTCATTCTAACGAGCTGCATGGTCACCGATGGTATCTGTTCTTTTGGACATGTCCGAAAGAACAGATACCATCTTAGTATATATGTAACTTTTATGACTGTGCCGAAATTCTTCCCCTAATATTAAAATAGAGTTATCGCACATTCAGTTGTACTTCTACACTAACTGCTGGTGTGTTCTGTCTGTACCATTGTCAAGCATGGGTTGCACGGCAATGAATGCCCACGAAAGATCAAAATTAATTGTATGCACATAAGTTTGCTGCTTTTCAGCAGAACAATCATTTTTGAAAGCTCACATACAGCCAAATCTAGGGGGGGGGGGGGGGGGGGGGAGGGGGAAAGCAAGCCATTTTGCATGAAAAAAGTGCTGAAGTTTTTGCAAAAGCGAAAATTCCAGTCACAAAGTTACCAATTGGCTCTATTTTTAACAATCAGTTTCAAAAAACTAAGGCTTTGTTTGTCTTCACTTTTGATGCAAATGTTGCCAAAAAGACGCTACATTTTTTGTTCCCTAGTCATGGCATACTGAGTCATGAATTAACACATGTAAATGAGTTTGTGTATGCCTGATGAAGAGAATACACATGTTATTAATCCACTAAAATCTCAGAGGTAATTTGGCAGGGATTCGAAATGTGGTGTAACAATTCTTAACAGCAATCCAAGAAAAAGCAGATCGTAAGTCCAAAATGGAGCAAAAGGCTAATAACAGACGCACAAACAAACACAAACATACACACAAAATTCAAGCTTTCGCAACCAACGGTTGCTTCATCAGGAAAGAGGGAAGGAGAGGGAAAGACTTACCTTAGGGGGAAAAAAGGACAGGTATACACTCGCACACACACACATATCCGTCCGCACATACACAGACACAAGCAGAGATTTGTAAAGGCAAAGAGTTTGGGCAGAGATGTCAGTCGAGGCGAGGCGGAAGTACAGAGGCAAAGATGATGTTGAATGACAGGTGAGGTATGAGCGGCAGCAACTTGAAATTAGCGGAGGTTGAGGCCTGGCGGGTAACGAGAAGAGAGGATATACTGAAGTTCCCATCTCCAGAGTTCTGACAGGTTGGTGTCAGTGGGAAGTGTCCAGATAACCCGGACGGTGTAACAGTGTGCCAAGATGTGCTGGCTGTGCACCAAGGCATGTTTAGCCACAGGGTGATCCTCATTACCAACAAACACCGTCTGCCTGTGTCCGTTCATGCAAATGGACAGTTTGTTGCTGGTCATTCCCACATAGAAAGCTTCACAGTGTAGGCAGGTCAGTTGGTAAATCACGTGGGTGCTTTCACACGTGGCTCAGCCTTTGATCGTGTACACCTTCCGGGTTACAGGACTGGAGTAGGTGGTGGTGGTGGTGGTGGTGGGAGGATGCACGGGACAGGTTTTTCACCGGGGGCGGTTACAAGGGTAGGAGCCAGAGGGTAGGGAAGGTGGTTTGGGGATTTCATAGGGATGAACTAAGAGGTTACGAAGGTTAGGTGGACGGCGGAAAGACACTCTTGGTGGAGTGGGGAGGATTTCATGAAGGATGGAATGACCAGCAACAAACTGTCCGTTCGCATGAATGGACACAGGCAGACGGTGTTTGTTGGTAATGAGGATCACCCTGTGGCTAAACATGCCTTGGTGCACGGCCAGCACATCTTGGCACAGTGTTACACCGTCCGGGTTATCTGGATACTTCCCACTAACACCAACCTGTTAGAACTCCGGAGATGGGAACTTGCCCTTCAAGTATATCCTCTCTTCTCGTTATCCGCCAGGCCTCAACCTCCGCTAATTTCAAGTTGCCGCCGCTCATACCCCACCTGTCTTTCGACAACATCTTTGCCTCTGTACTTCCGCCTCGACTGACATCTCTGCCCAGACTCTTTGCCTTGACAAATGTCTGCTTGTGTCTGTGTATGTGCGGATGGAGATGTGTGTGTGTGTGTGTGTGTGTGTGTGTGTGTGTGTGTGTGCGAGTAGACTCTTTGCCTTGACAAATGTCTGCTTGTGTCTGTGTATGTGCGGATGGAGATGTGTGTGTGTGTGTGTGTGTGTGTGTGTGTGTGTGTGTGTGCGAGTGTATACCTGTCCTTTTTTCCCCCTAAGGTAAGTCTTTCCGCTCCCGGGATTGGAATGACTCCTTACCCTCTCCCTTAAAACCCACATCCTTTCGTCTTTCCCTGTCCTTTCCTCTTTCCTGATGAAGCAACCGTTGGTTGCGAAAGCTTGAATTTTGTGTGTTTGTTTGTGTGTCTATCGACCTGCCAGCACTTTCGTTTGGTAAGTCACATCATCTTTGTTTTTAGATATATTTTTCCCATGTGGAATGTTTCCCTCTACTAGTTGTAAAGGGCAGTACTCACTCTTTGAAGAGGTGCCATCGTCCTGATTGCGAGAGTTGCTGACTGCCTTGTCCTGTATCTCTGCCTCAAACCTGGCCAAGTCAGAGTCGAGCCGCCGGATGTGTTTATCCACCTGAAACCGTGCCAAAGCATTGACGCATCGTAGCCAAAGCACTGACGCATCGTACGGTTAACCTTAAAATGACAGACACAGGAAAACTGAAGGCAGAAAATTAGTCTAGTTCAGTATCGTGTATACAGATACAATGTAGTCAGTTGCAGGATCATCACAGTCCCGTCCCGGTTATGGCACAAAAATTGGTAACTTCCTTTAAATGTACAGAAATGTAAAACTGTTCACCTCACAAAATGCAATCTTGTGATTATAAAACAGTGTAGACCACAATGTACCGTAATTACCAACTTCAGCCAAATCTACAGATCCAAAATAAAGGAGGACATTGACAGATACAACTAGCTTTGTCAAAAGTAAGCAATGCACAATGCACACCAGTCCTCCCGTATTTTAGGCCTGAAGACTGCCTAATTTGCACCAACTGGTAATCAAAATTTTAAAAATGTAATACAGTGATCTAGACCTTTCTGCTAAGAAAATTTGCCAGATGACAAAGTACAGCTCACACATAGCTGCTGCTGGCACTGACTTAGTCACATGACTAGGTACCACAAAGAAAAAACAACTTTGTGAAGACTTCAAAGGTTTCTTTGCACAGAGATGTGCTTCAACACTGGCAAGCAAACTCTGAGATAAATTTGATTTTAAAAGGTGCCATAACAAACAGGTCTACACATGTGAACAAGGTGACACACACTGTTGTCCAATAAAACAGCAACACCAGTAAGGACAGCAAATAACGAGAGTTAACTTATTCTGCATTTAAGGTACAGCAGGTACATACATACATTTTCACTCGCTACTTCAGTCTATACACATAAAATAACACCTGTATGAGACCAGTGAAGTGTCTGAAACTATCATTACATTTGAGGTGATAAAGTCACAGGATAGCGATATGCACACATATACAGACGGTGGTAGTATCGTGCACACGAGGTATAAAAGAGCAGTGCGGTGCATTGGTGGAGCTGCCACTGCACTCAGGTGAGTCATGTGAAAAATTTCCGAAGTGATTACGGCCGCACTATGGGAATTAACAAAGTTTGAACGGGGAATGGTAGTTAGACATTCTGTTTCAAAAATTGTTAGGGAATTCAATATCTGAGATCCACAGTGTCAAGAGTGTGCCAAGAATATCAAATTTCACGCATTACCTCTCACCATGGACAATGCAGTGGCCAATGGCCTTCACTTAACGGAGAGTTGTCAGTGCTAACAGACAAGCAACACCGTGTGAAATAACCACAGAAATGAATGTGGGATGTACGGCAAACACATCCGTTAGGTGCGACAAAATTTGGTGTTAACGGGCTATGGCAGCACACAATTGATGTGACTGCCTCTGCTAACAGCACCCGCTGCGCCTCTCCTGGGCTCGTGACCATAGGTTGGACCCTAAACGACTGGAAAATGTTGATCTGGTCAGGTAAGTCCCTATTTCAGTCGGTAAGAGATGACGGTGGGGTTCGAGTGTGGCGCAGACCTCACGAAACTGTGGACCCAAGTTATCAAAAGGCACTGTGCAAGCTAGTAGTGGCTCCATAATGGTGTGGAATGGAATGGGTCCTGGGATCCAGCTGAGCCAATGGTTACATTCAGCCATCTGGAGACCATCTTCAGCCGTCATGGACTTCATGTTCCCAAACAACGATAAATATTTTATGGATGAAACGTGCCATGTCAATGGGCCACAATTGTTAGCAATTGGTTTGAAGAACATTCTGGACAATTTGAGCGAATGATCTAGCCACCTAGGTCACCCGACACGAATCCCATCAAACATAATCGAGGTGTCAGTTTGTCCGCAAAATCCTGTACCGGCATCACTTACACAATTAAGGATGTGGCATGACAGTAATAGTCTAACTCCCTTCTGTATCGACCTAAGTCAGTACAGCACAAGCAATATACAGTTGTGTGTTATCTTGTTGAAACATAATAACGTGGAAGCCTTGAAGAAAGGGCACAGACTATACACTCAAATTGGCACCCCACACCAACACACCAGGTGCTGGACCGATATTATGATCACAAATGCAATTTCAAAGTGTATACAGATATATCCATTGTGATTTACGCAACACTGGGACTGTCAGAAAAGATGACACAGTTCCACTCACGTGTCTAGTTTTCTCACCGGGTGTAGCAATGACAGTGCACGTCTCTCTTTGCTGCCGCATCAAGCGAAGCTGCGACGATGGTCTCCGTGCTGACAGTTCTCGATGCTCCAAGTCTTGCTGCAATGCCCCTGTGGATACTTGACTCGCACTGGAAATGAGCCCGTTTTGTCACAAAGGTTATGCGATTGAGCAAACCATATTTCTAGCCTCTCGTGCACTAGTTGTGTGGGATTATCGAGACCTCGCACGGCACAATCCTCCTGAACCCGTAGATTCTGTATTTGCAATTGTGGAATGCCAAGTTGTAACGTTGTGGAATGATAAACTGCAGTCTGCATAAGCCATCAGGTGCCGGTAAACATTTCCTCTTCTTGCACGAAGGGTAACACCATCATCTCTGTTAAAAACAGCACTGAACTGCAATTCCTAAACGAGAATTTTGCTGTGTACCTTTGTTTGTATACAGAGTGCAGATGGTGTTAATCCTACCTACTTTACGAAATCACACTGAAATTCTAACTGTTTGCATATCCAAGAGTTTCGTACATTTCACAGCAATTTGACACCTGTCGCATGCCGCCTTTGTGGTGTTGTAGCTTCAATACCCAGCAGTGTCATTTCAAAAAAGCCATTAATTCTTTACGAGAAATACGAACTTCAGAACAGAAGTGGCCAGTGATTTATTAAGATGAGATGTCGATTGGTATACACCACACTGTGGATAAAATATGTCAGAGTGTGACAGGGGTACTGTCAAACAAAAGTGCCAGTCAACATTTAACTGCTGTGCTCTGCAGGACACTGGCACACAGATGTGTGGCTGTGCTGCACTTTTAACTATACTGGAGGGTACGTCGATACTGCTTCCCATTCCCAATTCGGGTGTAGCTGCGGGCTGTCTGTAAAATGCAGGAGAGGGATGGTGTGCACCCCAACTCTGGCCCATCTTAAAATGGTGCACACACAACTGTAGCACGAGGATGTGGCCATTTATGTGATACTTCTATGACATCACTGCTGCTTACTTTATTCCTCTCACTGACATTAGTGCTTCTGCTTTGTACATTGATATAAATTGTTCAGTCACTGTGTATACAGTTATTCCTCTTGAAAGTTTTGAACGTGATTGAAATGACAAATGTGCAGCGACACAATTTACGAGGGGGGACCCAAAAGAAACCGGACTTCGAGGGTGCTGCCACTCATAGACGTAGTGCAGGGTTCTCACGCTAGATGGTTTTAGCAGAGACCTCCACGAAACAGCTGTGCAGATGGTGCCAGTGTAGAGCTGAATGTGCAAGTGTGGTATTGTGTCTCTCTGACTGTTGGCGGGTTACCTCTGTGAAGTCGTTATGGCAACTTTAAAAGAACAAAGAGTGTGTGTGGAATTTTGTTTCCTGCTTAAAAAAAACTGCAACGGAGACACACCAAATGCTTCAGAAAGCTTTCCAGGAGGACGCTATGAGCCGCACAGGTTTTCGAGTGGTTTGGGTGCTTTAAACGTGGTGAGATGTGTGTTGAAGACCGAGCTTGTTCTGGACGCCCTTCAACATCGCAAAATGAGGAGAACATTGAAAAGGTCTGCCAAAAGATCAACGAGGATCGTCGCCAAACGATCGACCGAATTTCAGCAGACAGGAATCAGTTGGAGCTCGTGCCAGCAGATTTAGAATGAGGATTTGCACACGAGATGTGTTGCTGCTAAATTTGTTCCGCACCTTCTCACACAGAAGCAAAAAACCATCCGCATGAATGTGTGTCAGGACTTGAAAACAGAGATTGCACGTGATCCAACCTTCTTGAACAAAGTCATTACAGGGGATGAGAGTTGGTGTTACGGGTATGACCCAGAAACCGAGCAAGCGTCAAGCCAGTGGAGGACTCCCAACTCTCCCAGACCAAAAAAAAAGTAAGGCAAGTGAGGTCAAATGTGAAGACGACGATCATTGTCTTTTTTGATGTTTGTGGAATTGTGCATCGGGAATTCGTACCCCCTGGCCAGACCGTTAACCAGCACTTTTACTCGGATGTTTTAAGGCGTCTGCGAGAGGATGTGAGGAGGAAACGCCCGGAACTTTGCCGATCAGGTGACTGGTTTCTGCATCACGACAACGCTCCAGCACACACGGCCTTACGAGTGACCCACTATTTGGCATCTCAGAGGTGGTCTGTCGTTTCCCACGCTCCCTATTCGCCAGACCTAGCCCCGTGCGACTTTTTCCTATTTCCACAAATGAAAACACGCTAAAAGGGGAGTGTTATGATGACGTGGAGGCGGTAAAAACAGCTTCGCAAAGGGCACTGGACAATATCAAACTTGAAGAGTTCCAAACATGCTTTCAACAGTGGGAAAAATAGACTTGGCAAGTGCATTGCATGTAATGGAGAGTATTTTGAAGGTGACTGAAGTAATTTTGTAAAAAGGTTCATCAATAAATTTTTTATGACAACAATCCGGTTTCTTTTGGGTCCCCCCTCGTATATTATATCTTTTTACTAACACCAAAAGCAGTTTCCTTAGGGAGTTCTGCAGAAGTATGGTCTGCATTGATGGGTGTATAATACTGGTCAGCTACGAAAAGCTGTAAAAAATTAGCTGCACTACATGTGTCAACAGAGAGTATACATACAAGGCCTGATCAACAAAGACTGAGACTGCCTTTTTTTCTTTATTTCTGATGTTTTATTACTTCACTTTGATGTTTACATGAGCTTCTTCAAAGTACTCCTCTTCTATTTGAATGCACTTTTTATGGCATCCTGCCAGTCCTTGAAAACATGGTGCAGGCCATTCTTTGTCAGGTCCTTTACCTCAATTTTCCTGGGCACTGCTTCAGAATTCTGTAATCGAATGCTTCGGAGCTTTGCCTTCAGTGATGAGGATAAAAAAAATCACAGGGTGCAAGATTGGAGCTATAAGACACAAGACATACACATGTAATATTGAATTCAGCCAGAAAATTGCATGACTTGACTGGCCACACATTGGCATGATGAAGCCACCACCCAGTGCAAGAAAGTTCTGGTTGTTGCCTTGCAATGTGCTTCCTCAGTTTAGCCTATTCTGGTGTGTAGTACACTGCTGTAACAGTAGTGTGAGGGGGAGCTGTGGGCTGATCAGTCATTCCATGACAGTAAAAAACTGTGATCACCAACACTTTCCCTGCAGATGGAACAACTTTCTCCTTTTTTTGTGTTGAAGAACAAGGTGCTGGCTCATTTCCCTTCAGGATCATAATGATGCAGCCATGAATTGTCACGGGTGATAATCGATTCCAAAAATGCATTTCCCTCCATCAGGAGAGAAACCAAACACCTCACAGCTTGTCTCCATTTGCATAGCATTTTGTTCAGAGAATCAACAGACGTGGCATCTGTAGGGCACAAACACAGATCATATGGAGATGATCGCGCATAATGATAAAGGTATTGACATACGAAATTCTCAACACTTCACTGAGGCTACGTAATGTTATCTGCCGATCCTCACGGACAATCACAGCAGCTGTGTTGAAGTTGACTTTAGTCACAGCAGAAGCCGAAACACCCGGCCCAACTTCTTTAACACAGAAGTTGGCCTTCTTTGAAGTCCACAAACTACATCCAGAACACTGTTGCACGAGGTAGCTCATCTTCAGTGTATGCTTGTTGCAGCTTTTTAAGTTCCAGTGGCCATACAGTTTAAATGAGCACAGAATTTTATTGCACCCTACTGCTCCTCTCTTGTCACCTGTTTTGGTATGTGAAATGCATGCAAAGAGTGTCTACAAAATATAGCATTACTGCCAAACTACCAATATGTGAGTGCTGCTGCCTCAGGACATTACACACAAAAACCCGCTCTAATCAAATATTCTTGGTCAGATAGGGAATTAGCATGGAACTTGCAGGAAAAACAAGGCAGTCTCACTTTTTGTTGATCAGTCCTCATATATTTATTGTATTATACTGCTGAAGATCGTTTATTTTACCTGCTCAGGGTGACACTACTGAATGAAGAAAAGTCCTTGCCTCAAAACATCTATCCTGTTCTGTAACTCTGTTTACACACATTTGCTACCACATCCATGCTAGCATGTAGTTCCAGAAATGAAGGTAAGCACAATTCTTACTGATACTTTCACACTTACAACTCTCTCTCAGCTAATTTAAGGCTTTGACACATGACTGATACTGAAAGAAACACTTTTCACCAGTTAATAAGAAGCTTGTAAAGGACATACAATGTTTAATAATTTTGAATGCTCACGACTCGATGTGGAATGTATGCTGTCCAACAGTTTCAATCCTTTTTAATAATAATAATAATAATATTAAAAAGAACCACCTGAAATTTTCATAGTCACCCACGGATTATCATCCTATTCACCACCTCAGAAATCATTGTGTGTTACAGAAAACCAGCAAAATGTTTCTGATAAAAAGACTGTGAATATCTTTGATAAGCTGTACTCTCAGGTCGAACCACAGCCACATCCCGGGAAATTGTGACGTATTTGGAAACAAGAAAGTCAAATCTTTGTGACAAGCACAATTACAAATTTCATGGGAGTCTCAGGCTATCATAGACTATCACCTGACTGGTTATGATCAATGATAAACTGCAATTTGCAGCATGTAACAGTAGAGTCAGGGATACCGTAAGTGCACTCTGAGCAACTGAGTTTATATACAGGGTGTACATAAAGCCAGGGAATACTTTCAATTATTTATTGCACAAGAACCAAACATTGTACAGATATCATACACATCTCATATTGAAGAGCAATCCTGAAAGTTTTTTTTCCATGTATACCGCCACAGTGTAGTTTGGTAGTTTGCTGATAGTCGCCACTAGTAGCAAACATGGCGGCTGTGTTACAGAAGGGGACAGCTGTTTCATGAAATGGCCTCCCTGATCACCAGATCTCACTCTGTGTTTTTTTTTTTAATGTGGGGACACATTAAAGATCTGGTGTATGTGCCGCCTCTACCACGTGATGTAGCAGAGCTCCGGGAGAGAACACGGGAGGCGACTGCCATACTTGACGAAGCATTGCTGGGACGGGTATGGCAAGAATTCGATTACCGTATTTACTTGGATATAAGCCGCACTTGATTCTAAGCGGCATCTGAAAAATGAGACACTAAATCAAGGAAAAAAAAAATTTCCCGAATCTAAGCCGCACCTGAAATTTGAGACTAGAAATTCAAGGGGAGAGAAAAGTTTTAGACCACCCTAACATGAGACAAAATTGAGGTAGAATAGATGAAGATACAGCTACAGTAGTTTGGTCCGAGTCGTAAGCTTAACAGTTAACCTTACCAAATAGCCATTGCTATGTCAATTAATCAAAATGACAGTCACAATCGCATTATTTAATTTGTCGCCAACCAGTTTCCACCCATGATGGGTCATCTTCAGGGCAATTTACAATGTAAAGTTATAATATTTGTAAGTAATCATGAACAAGCAATCACTGCTATCTCCAGGCAACTATGTTGTCTAAAAATTCATTGCTATGTGTCAGGTGCTCCATCCGTATTTATACGGGTACCCTTCCTTTTTCACGTGCTTTGTCTGGTTTGAATCAATTGCTTATTTTGCTTTGATCTGATAAGTGCCGTTCTCTTTGTTATAGGTGTTTAAGTCACTCTAAGCTGAAAATGCATTACTATACTGTGTCATGCATTGTTTGTCGCATTCTGATAATGAGTGTTTACGACCTGTCACCCCTTGCGGCATGGCTTGCTTTTGTGCGCACTACTGTGGCTTACAAGAACAACAACAACAACTATAATAATTAAAAAAAAGAAAGATAGAGATAGATAGATAGAGAGAGAGAGAGAGAGAGAGAGAGAGAGAGAGAGAGAGAGAGGAATTGTCTCATAAGCGAAACAATGGCAAGAGACTGCTATCTGTCGTTACTTACACAGCTGCTTTCTTTAATAATGACCAACAAGAACCAAATAATAGACTGCGTATGATAGAAGATGTTCTGAACGAGAGTTTAGTGAAAATTTTTCTCCGTTTGAAAATCTTTGCAGACGCCTCTTTAGTACACTACTTTCTGCACAGAAATTAGAGTCATCTTAGATTTAAAAATCCAGTCATTTGCCGTGCTTCATTTCTGACTGTATCTCACTATCCAGCATAGGAATAATACGAATATAAACATGACATGATATGTATTTTCTTCCGCATTTGCTGTTGTCTCACTCTAGTTTCGTAGTTTATTAGGCAGACAGAATTGGATAGCAGCAAACACGAAAGAATACATGACATAATGTTTAGATTCTTCTACCTTTTCTTTTAATTTATTTAGTGACGCAGAGGTTTTGGCGTTGTATTTATCTGTGTGCCTGCAAAGCATGCCTGTGTAGCACTACATATATTCGACGGCAGAAGTTAGTTGTGGCGGCACCTACCAACATTTTTCAGAACTTCCACTTACTTTGCATTCGTTTTTCTAAGCCGCAGGCGGTTTTTTGAATTACAAAAACTGGAAAAAACTGCGGTTTAGATTCGAGTAAATACAGTAACGTATTGACGTCTGCCAGGTCACTCACGGTTCGCATATCGAATGTTTGTAAAAAACTTACAGAGTTTATCTTCAAAATGCAATATGTATGACATCCGTACAATGTTTAGTTCTTGTGCAATAAATAACTGAAAGTGTTCCCAGACTCTGTGTGTTCCCAGTGCATTGCATCATCATTTATAACAGATCATGATCATGTAATTACCAAGCTGATTGCCATTAATTACAGACATGTCACAAACAAACAGAGAGACAGATTATTTCCGTGTCTGACAGGATCCGTCTGAAGTTGTATCCCTTAAAAAGACTATCTGTGAACAACTAAATAGAAATATAATAGAGGGAAACATTCCACGTGGAAAAAATACATCTAAAAAGAAAGATGATGAGACTTACCAAACAAAAGCGCTGGCAGGTCGATAGACACACAAACAAACACACTAAATTCTAGCTTTCCCAACCAACGGTTGCCTCGTCAGGAAAGAGGGAAGGAGAGGGAAAGACGAAAGGATTTGGGTTTTAAGGGAGAGGGTAAGGAGTCATTCCAATCCCGGGAGCGGAAAGACTTACCTTAGGGGGAAAAAAGGACAGGTATACACTCGCGCACACACACACACACACACACACATATCCATCCGCATACACACAGACACAAGCAGACATTTGTAAAGGCAAAAACGCCTTTACAAATGTCTGCTTGTGTCTGTGTGTATGCGGATGGATATGTGTGTGCGTGTGTGTGTGTGCGCGAGTGTATACCTGTCCTTTTTTCCCCCTAAGGTAAGTCTTTCCGCTCCCGGGATTGGAATGACTCCTTACCCTCTCCCTTAAAACCCAAATCCTTTCGTCTTTCCCTCTCCTTCCCTCTTTCCTGACGAGGCAACCGTTGGTTGGGAAAGCTAGAATTTAGTGTGTTTGTTTGTGTGTCTATCGACCTGCCAGCGCTTTTGTTTGGTATGTCTCATCATCTTTCTTTTTAGATGTATTTTTTCAACTAAATAGAAAGTAATATATGTGAACTTTGAAAAGGAGGAATGATGTGGTCACAAAATCTTCGGGTATCCATCGATCCGTACTAACACAAACATATTAAAAAAGAACAGGGCCGAGGTGAGGGGCAGAGTGTACGTACCAGCTCGTAGGTCTGGATGGCCAGTTGCACCTTGTCATCCCCGTACTCCTTGGCCTTGTCAAACAGGTTCTGGATGTTGTTCATCTGCTCGCGGCGGCGTTCCGCTGGCATCGTGCGCACCTGCTGCAGATACTCCCCGGCCAGCTTGTCAATGTTGCGCATCAGGTCCTGTGCCCGCTTGTCCAAGTCCCGCATCAGCATGAAGTTCCGCTGCAGCTCGATTGGCAGGTGCTCCAGGCCTGAAATGTTAACCAACCGTCCATAATGCAATGTCTCTGCAAAATTGAGAACTACCGTATCGGGACAAATACAAGGTGCACCCCTAATTTTCTGGGAGGGAGGGGGGTGGGGCAAAGGGAGAAAGCCAACAGAAAACTTTCTGCCACATTACAGCAAAATGCAGTAATGGTGTGCCTGTGTTTTTACTGTGCACTGCGTAATGGGATGTGGTCGACTGCATTTGTATTTTATATGGAGAATGGGAAGGAAACTTTACATGGGGACAGAATGACCTGTAGCGAAGCAAGAGGACGATGTTAGGTTGGAATGTGAAAATTTGGTTACGAGTTGACAAAGTCAACAAATGTGAGTGAAAGAAAATTAGACATGGTGACAGGCGGACTTGTAGCAAAGCCCAAGGACGAGGTTAGGTTGGAATATGACAATGTCATTGTGAGCTGGCAATGCCAACAAATCCCTACACAAAAATATGGTTCGTCATGTTCACTTTCAATAATTCATTGCAACAGAAGACACAGATTCACGGTAACTACATTTTTGCTTATATTACTCTTTCAAAATACTGTCAATCTTAGTCACATTGTTTGTTTTTTAATGTAGATGAATTATGCAGAAATACCAGCATTCTAATGAGAAATTGAGGGTTTCTGAGAAGGGACCAAGGGGGGAGGGGGGTGGGGGAGAGGGAATAACCTTGAACCTAAAAGAAAAATCTTTAAAATAAATGAAAAATGGCCTCAATTAACCTACACCAAACTACACAGAGCTGACTAACCATAGAACAACAGTAGTCTCAGTGTTGGGAGGGGTGTGTTTTAAATAATGAACACGCAAAGTTTGCTTTGGTCGAGCATTCAGTTATTGGCATCCATAACAGCTTGAGAATTATTAATCAGTTTGAGCACAACTTATGTCTATGCTGCTCTGATCAATCAACAGAACTGTCCTCTTTCATTCAGGAAAACATGTGGTAATCACAATTATGTTTCACGTCTCCGGCTTGTGACTGTAATGCATGCAGCCCATTCAAATTGGTCAGTGGAAATTTAACACTTTCAAGTCTCAAAGACTCGCTTATACGATGTTAGAGTAGCTGGGGTACAAAATTTACACCACAATAATTACCTCCCGCAAACAACATCTGAAACATAAGACATTTATGATCTATTAGATGGTTAGATTGCTACTCAACACATAGGCCTAGAGTAGTGCTGTCTGGCAGGCAAGACACTCCGGAAAAAACTATTCCATATGTGTGTGTGTTTTGCCCACAACTGAACTACATCTGCGTCTATACTCTGCAAACCACCGTGAGGTGCATGGCAGAGGGAACGTCCCATCGTACCTGTTATTAGGGTTTCTTCCTGTTCCATTCACATATGGAGTATGGGAAGAATGATTGAGAATGATTGTTTGGCTGCCTCTGTGCCTGTAGTAATTATTCTAATCTTATACTCACAATCACTACGAGAGTGATACATAGGAGACTGTAATATATTCCTAGAGTCATCATTTAAAGCCGTTTCTGAAACTCCGTTAACTGACTTTCTCAGGATGGTTTATGCCTATCTTCAAAAGTCTTCCAGTTTAATTTCTTCAGTATCTCTGCGACTATCTCCTATGAATTAAACAAACCCGTGACGGTTCATTCTGCACTTCTCTGTATACATTCAATATCCCCTATATGTCCCACTTGGAATGGATTCCACACACTTGAACAATATCCTGGAACCAGTCGCACAAGTGATTTGTAAGCGATCTCTTCTGTAGACTGATTCCACTTTCCCAGTATTCTACCAATGAACCGAACTCTCCGACCTAATTTACCCACAACAGACTATATGATCATTCCATTTTATTTCCCAACGAAGTGTTACACCCAGGTATTTGTTAAGTGTTGGCCGATTCCAACAGTTACTCACTGACATTAGTCATAGGAAACCACATTTTTTCATATTGTGACATGCACGATTTTACATTTCTGAACATATAAAGCAAGTTGCTAATATTTACACCACTTTGAAATCTTATCCATGTCTGACTGAATATTTATGAAGCTTTGTTCAGCTGTTACTTCATTATAGATGACTGCATAATTTGCAAAAAGCCTGATGTTACTATTAATGTTGTCTGCAAGATCATTAATATACAACATGCACAGCAAGGGTCCTGACGCACTTCCCTGGGGCACACCTGTAATTACTTCTACGTCTGAGGATGACTCTCCATCCAAGATGCAGTGCTGTGTCCTCCCTACCAAAAAGTCCTCAGTCCAGTCACGGACGTCCAGCCACAAGGACTTAGACGGCTGGTATCTAGCAGCCTTTTTGTAATGTATGTGAATGTGACTTAACAGCTACTTTCTGCGGTGAGTAAGACTCTAGCTTTTTCAAGTAGTTGTTGACACTCCAGCTTGGATTTTTCACTGTTCATTTATGATGTATGACTGACACCGTTATTTGCACTTTCCTGTACAGCTAAAATGAACTTCACAATATCCACCAAACACATTATTACATTCCTGCCATATTTCATCATAAAAACTAAAACTGCAAGGTGAATTCAGAAAAGTAGGCCTATCTTAGATAATGGACAAGTCTTTGACGAGTATTTTGACACTAGAAAAAAGCTATTTCAACTGTGTGTATGGATTCAGATGTAAGTTAGCAGCTTTTGTGGAAACATGTAAATAGTCAAAATGCATTCCAGTTTTAGTACATTTGTCAGATACTTTGGAAACAAATTTTGTGTCACTCTGCATTCAATTACTAATGGCATAATCCGTATCACTTCAGGCAGGGAGTTACCTTCATAGTCTCAGATGTTATTGAATTTAGCATACATTAAAATTTCTCCAAACATATTCCTGTCCCAAGATACAGGCCACCAAAGATGACACTGCAATCATCATTTTGAAGATGCGAATTTCGGAAATTTTTGTAAAATGCTGTATCTCTGTAACAGTTCTAGATATCTTGTTGGGAGTTCTTTTTTTTATTTGAAAGATTATTGCTTTATGATTACAATGGTATCCTCTGTTTGGACATATCTGTCAAAGTTCTTTTACGGTCAACTTTCCATTTTTTTATATAATTTACAGAAAAAAATTATACTGATTGATGTTTTGCATTCTGAACTTCATGTATCATAAATATAAAATAGTATAAAAATCCAGTTGCTGTGTGGGCTTCTTGTTAGCAGTATCGGCCTGTCTAAAAAGCTATTTCAACTATGTGTATGGATTCAGATGTAAGTGAGCAGCTTTTGTGGAAACATGTAAATAGTCAAAGCGTGTTCCCAGTTTTAGTACATTGTCAGATACTTTTGAAATAAATTTCCTGTCACTCTACACCCAATTATTTATATTGAAAATCTCATTTTGATAGCTTGGAATGTTACTGTAAACATATCAGGGATAAAATAAAACAATGACAAATCCGGGATGGAACACAGGCACTGAGTCACAAATATGTGTGTGTTTTCTACTTCTAGATGTCTTTATTCAAAAATTCAAAAGTTGACTTTTTTTTTTTGGCACACTTTTCCACCGTGATTGTCTGGGAGTCAACACTGTCTCTATATGGTCGGTAGCAATCTATCCTTTCAAAATTGTTGTTAATTCGTTAGAAAAGAAATTGGGTCAACAGAAGCGTCCGATTACACCCATCGGCTTTGACCCGTGACATAAGGCTGTTGTGGTGTGTGACGTCACGATGGCGCAGAGTTTAGTTTGTGAGTCGCGTGTTTGTAGGTGTCGTTTTGATGTGATCAGTGGTGCTCTCTGGTTGTGTGTTAGGCGATGTTTTTGGTTTAGCTTGCATGTGTGGCATGTTAACAGGGGGCGTATTGTTGGGTTGGTGGTTCTATCTGGTGGTATGTGTTTATGGGCAGCGTGTTAAGTGGTGTATAGGGTTAATCTGCATGGTAGCATTGCACGTGTGTGGTATCAGTGGTGACTGTGCTTTCAGCGGAATATTTTTCAGCACGTTAACAATTTTGGTTTTGTTACTGTAGTTTTTTTCTGGTCGTCGTGTGTGAATTTTGGTAAATTGCATTGTTTATGTCTTTGGTAGGTATGGATATGACTAACAAGGTCAACAGTTTTCGGTTGTCGACGATGATGGGGGAAAGTGCATTGTCTCTAATAAAACTTCTTCAGGTATTCGGCCTGTTGGCTCAAGTTGTGAAGTGTTCAGTGTGTTGTGAAGAAATGAGGCTTACTAAAATTCCGGCGTCTCGGACCAGGGACGGCTATATGTGGAGATGTCGTAAGGATAACAGGTCACAGGAAGTGTTTGATTCCAATATTTATTTGTATATTTTTGTGGTAGGATTAAGTGTGGTGGTGGTGGTGAAAGTTTTGAGATTTATAGTGTGGTATCGGTAGTTGCTGTTGACCTATATAGGTCAAGGGAAGTGTTCAATTCCAATTTTGTTGTTTTGTTGTGTTTTTTGAGGTAGTGGTGATTGTGAACATGGTTGTAGTTTTGGGTTTATAGTTTTTTAGAATTAGCTAACAATGTGATGTCACACCGATACACGGATGATGGCTCTAATGTGGCAAAGATAAAAACCCATCAACAGTTGACATTGAACAACGTGAAATCATCAGCAAAATAAAATTAAAGAAACTGGTGGCACTTTCAAGGAAATAGGAGTTTTGGGCCTGGAATGTTCTTGTTATTAACGCATTCAAACATACTAAAAACTAGAAAATATTAGACCACAGTGGAAAAACAGGGATTTTGACAAGGACCTAAACATAAACTATAAAATACCATATGTATTTAAAAAGAAGACATGACACATTTGTTGGCTTAGCCAAGTCACAACTGAATGGTCACCATCCAACCTAATCGGGACTTTGGGCTAAGCTTCAGTCCAGTCCATCACAACATTCTCATAAATTTAAGAGAAAAATAGTAGTTATAATAAACAACACAACCCAAAACATTTTCCCTCAGTTGATTGCCTTTTCCACTAGACATATGTGCTGATCTTGTAAACAAGACGATCTGAGCCACTTCCACGAGAAATAAACAACATATTATAAACAAAACATACTAGGCCTACTGGCATTTACAACTGAAACATAAAAACAAAAACATCCCACATACCACCTGGACAATCAATAGTTCGTATTGACCTGAGTTTTCAAGGCTATTTGGTCATGATAATTTACTGACAATAGAAAATTCATGTGTATGATTGATGCACTCTTCAGAAACAAAACAGCCAGAAATACGAATTAAATCAATACAGTAAAACCAAACTTTCTGGTAGATTTCAGTGATTCATATAGAACAGTGTGAGATAATATTGATGTAACAATCTCTCACTGGTATTATGAAGATGTGCGAAGTAGGACACAACTCTCAATCAATCCATACGCATTATGCTTCCACATCGATCAGATTCGTTCACAGCGATTCAGTATTTTATAAATCAGGCATTACTTACGGTTGCAACCTATTTGGCCGAGATATATATGCGATCAATTTGCTCAAAGAATGATTGTAACTTTCATTTCGATAACACACTCAAAACCAGCAATTCTACAAATTCTGAGTAAATTACTGCAAGAAATCAATACAATGCTTTTTTTAAAAAAATAAAAATAAACACTCCTCTTAACAATAAAGACCCTAGTTATTGCGCAACAATTGTTAAGACGAATTAATACCAGTTCAATATATTGCATCTTACAGCTAAAAAAAATTACTGCTAGTTTTTCTAGCTCCTTAGTATCTTCAGCACGGCCCGATAACGCAGCTGGGTCAATTAAAATAATGAAAATGCAATTGCAAAGTGTGAGAATGTAATTACAACCTATTGTTTCTAAACTATTTGTTGGTTTTTATTTCGATCAATTGATTCAAGTGACGGCATTAACCGTTCTGGAAGTTTCGGGAGGGTAACCTGTAATTGCCTATACAGTGGCATTTTTACCCGTAAATACCGAAAATATGGGATAGGTATTCGTGTCAAACTTCTTACTTCAATTTTCCCTCTTACGTCATATTCAGAGCCACAGTAATTACTTACTGTCTAAATAATGTTCCAAATACAGTGCACACGTCATTGTTGCGATTGGAAGGAAATCCTATAGATAAATATAAATGAGCATCATTTATCCTTATCACATCAAAATGTCCATCTTCCTGTCCACTTCACTGGCCTCTTCCGTTTTTCATTTCATTACAGCAAATTTGATCAACCAGACGGTTAAATTCCACACAGCTTCCACTTCACAGTTCACAGTCGATACCTTATTACGTCGTCTCTGGAACACAGCCAACTGAACAACGTTAACTGGTTGCCAACATCACAGATGTGACACATACATGTCCTTTTAATTTGGACAAACTGGAAGACAATCAAATAAGTGAGGGGCAATGTGTCAAAAAGTTTGTGCGTGAAATTCCGTGACGTTTATTGGTTGATGAGCAGTTGTTATATAGAGAAAGAAACGAAAGGGTGTTTTCATTAGCAGCTGAGTGATTATTTCAGCTTTGTTTCCCCTATGGTGGAACTAGTTCCTATATTTACATCAAGGCATATACTCATTTCAGTCACTCTCTTCTGTGTCTTCCGCAAGTGCTTGTTAAGGCAGTGAAAATTATCTCCCGCTATAGAGATATCAACCTGTTGAACTTCTGATTAATCTAGCTGACATCTGTGCGTTCTTTCGACAGTTAATCGATATCGAAGGGTTAAAAGTTGACAAAGTGTATAAAATTGTAAAATATGAAGTTGTACGCGCTGAATATCCTTTATAAAGGACCAAACGGTGCAGTTTGGCTGAAAACATCATACGAGCTGGCCAGCTTCAGTTACTTTCAGAGAAGCAGCATCCAAGAGTTTATGGCGTTTGCGAGTAAAACTATAGTTGAGAGGACACACACGCCAGCTAGGCAGTCGGTTCGTGAGAAAGGTAAGAATATTCAACGTTGTTATATTTAACATAAGATTGGTTGACGTTTGTTCTGTAACCTGGACGTGGGAAAATGGGGCGGGGGGAGGAGAGCGATTAGCGTGCTGCTCACACGCCAACACGTTTCGGTGGACAGATTCAGTTCTGTGGAAAGAGGGACACAGTAACGGCTTATACAGATACCAAGAATTGCAATTTAAGTTAACCATCACAGTTGAACCCAATTATTTGGTGTACAGTAGCCGGCTTAAAAATCGTAAAACATGAAACGTGCAAGAGTTGACCATATTTTGTTCGTCTACATAAGAGAAAATTAGGCCTACAGAAAACTTTGTAAACGATTGGTAATTATTCTGTCATTTATACATGTGGTGATGTCATAACTTAGGCCACCATAGGAGCAGAAAAATTCGAAACTGAGCATAGCACTAAAAATTCGTCACCAGTGGATACATAGACAGTGTACTTAAATTTTACTCTCAGCTACGTGATAGTGAGACACAATTGGTATGGTATAAAGGATGTTGCTCAGTAAATATTAACCAATGCAGTGTGCTTAAAAATAGACCAACTAGCCCACGAACCGTGGACCTTGCCGTTGGTGGGGAGGCTTGCGTGCCTCAGCGATACAGATAGCCGTACTGTAGGTGCAACCACAATGGAGGGGTATCTGTTGAGAGGCCAGACAAACAGGAATCTCCAACATTTGTCAGCTGTAAACAAAGAGGTGATAATGCAGCCGATTTGAGGAGGATGAGGGGAGGGGGGAGATACAGAAACAATTCTGCCAGAATTGACCTTGGAGAGAGTGAGCTCGAAAACTTTTGTACGGCCTGAGAGACTGCACCTCATGAGTTCATGGTTAAATTAAGTGATCCATCTTTGCACCACCTTCAGATCTTATCAAGATCTGATTGAATGTTTCTGCAGCTTTTTGCAGACACTACTTCACTATAGATAACTGTGTGGCAAGTATGAGGTTGCTGTTAATATTACCTGCCATACCACTGATATACAACATGAACTACAAGGATACCAAAACTATTGTGGAGGGACAACTAAAAAGTTACTCCTAGATCTGTCAGTGTCTATGCCAGCTGGTGTGGCCGAGTGGTTCTAGGCGCTTCAGTCTGGAACCGCGCGACCACTACGGTCGCAGGTTCGAATCCTGCCTCGGTCATGGCTGTGTGTGACGTCCTAAGGTTAGTTAGCTTTAAGTAGCTCTAAGTCTAGGGGACTGATGACCTCAGATGTTAAGTCCCATAGTGCTCAGAGCCATTTTTTTGTTGGTGACTATACATCCAAGATGATATGTTGCACACTGCCTAGCCTCATGTTTTCTTTGCAAATGCCTCCAACATTCTATTAGACATACCACCGAGAACATAAGAAAATGGGTATCTCGGGCTTTAGAAATTAATCGTTCAGTATGCAGAGTTAAAGAGATCAACATGCGGACATAGGTTGCATCATTTTCAGTATATTGCCACTACAGCAGTCAAATATCTGAAGCCACAATGATGCCATTCAGATCTTGCCATGAGCTATTCCATTCTGCTGTGTTTTAATCACTTCATTGGAATTCCACTTTTGCACACATTGTTGTTGGTGGCGGTGGCATCAACAGCAGCAGCATTGGTGGTATTATTATTATTATTATTATTATTATTATTATTATTATTATTATTGCTGATAGAGTATATGACAACACATGGAAACTTTTGGGAAATATTATTTATAAAGCCTGCATGCCTCAACTAATATTGATTCAAGCAAATATTTAGCTTTTTGCTTAAATGACTGTTGCATGATACTGTTTCGTCAACAGTTTGTGCCACCATACTCTATCTGCTTTTTGGCATCAAACGTGGATTTTAGAAAAATGCAGTTTTACAGATAAATGAATTTGGTAGAAGGCACATTCATCTCCATATTTCTAAATCAGTTGTAAACACTTACCTTATAAGAATGAAAACAAATTCCACTAATAAAGATTATTTGTTAATTCATCCTTTGACCATGTGGCACCATAGTATATGACGTCAGATACATGTACAACACACCTACCAAGCAGGATAGGATTAGATGAGGGTTGGACTGCAGTAAGTAATGTGGCCATAAAAGTATCACATTGCTCCATCATGATGATACTGACTGCACAGTAGGACCAGCTAGGTCATATGGAAATGTGATTCGGTGGGCAACCCGCCAACTAACAACAAAAATGCAAATCTATGCACTGAAAGGTGACATCACAGGAGCCATGAAAATAACATCAATAGGCAAAGTCTAGGACTGGTATCAAATATTCCTCTTTGAACACTCCCCCCCCCCCCCCCTCCAAAAAAATCTCTCTCTTCTCTCCCCCCCCTCCCCCCCCCCCCTCCTGAGAGAGATATATTTGACCTGGAGTTCAGTATAAATAAAATGTAGCTTTAGCTTGATGTAAAAGACGTTCATGTAAATAGTCAGCAGTTGCCATGTTATTTTTATTTATATGCTCCATTACATGAGTACTGCTACATTTGTTGCTTTACATAATTATAACTTTTGTTGTAGACTTAAAGAAGCTATTTTAAATGTTGCGAATTTCTCTTGGATTGGTTACTGTCCTAAAATTAGTGCAGAGTTTGCTTTGAAATTTGTGAGTGGAATTCTTAAAATGGCTGTGAGCACTATGGGTCTTAACATCTATGGTCATCAGTCCGAAATTCTTAAATCTGGAAACTCCATTGAAGTATGGAAATTATACAAGTGTTTTTAAAAGAGGTTCTTGCTAGTTGCCTAGTTCCTGTCTTTCATTACTGCATTTTTCAGTAGTACATTTCTATGCCTGTCAGAGTTGTGTGTTCTACTGTTTGGTTAACAGTACATGGACACATGGCATTGTTAGTTATTATGAACTGGTGCTAGTAAACATTCAGTTTTCCATGTCCCAGTAACATTACTGTTAGGAGAGGTTGATAATTTGATTGCACTGTTGGAAAATATCCTTTTATAATGATTTCTTTTTGTATTATTGCCATTATTTCTCCCATTCGACCAGGGTTGCTATTTGACACCATTGTTTCATTAAGGTTTTGGGACATTTGATACAGCTAACTTGATCTTGTTATTTGGATGTCTCTTTTGCAAGTTCATTTTTGTGCATGTGCAAGCTTTAACCCATGTGAAGTCTATAACCCAGTTATTCTTTCGCAACATTGTCATATCTTTATCTTGTTTCCTCTTTCATCAACTAAGCTGTTGTGATGGTTTGGATTCCTCAGAGAATGTAATGTTCTTTTAGCATTAGAGTACATTACTATCGAGGCTTCAAAATAGCAAGTCAGTCAGTCAGTCTGATTGTTTGAGCACTCATTTCTCAGTTTAAATTTCATCAAGTAATCTGGCTTTTTGTTGACGAAAATTGCCGTATTTGTCACTGCAACAAAGAGCATTACATTTTTAAGTTAAGATATTCTGCTTCGTAGTGATGCAAAAATTGCCAAATTGCTTTAAATATTCAGAGCCAAAAAATTATGCATTTCACAAAACGAAAAAAACATAGTATCCTTGATTGTAATATCAATGAATCATAGTTAGAATTGGCTAACTTTTACAAATACCTGGGTGTAAAACTTTGTATGGATATGAAATGGAATGATCACATGGGCTCAGTTTTGGATGAAGCAGGTGGTAGACTTCAGTTTATTGGTAGAATACCAGGGAAAAGAAATTAGTTTACAAAGGAGATAACTTATAAGTCACTCATGCAATTGTTTCTAGAATATTGCTCAAATGTGTGGGACCCGTACCAAATAGGACTATCAGTGGACACTGAATGTATGCGAAGAAGGGCAACACGAGTTGTCACATGTTCAGTCTGTGGGACAGTGTCAGAGAGATGCTGAAGAAACCAAACTGGCAGACTCTTGAAGATTGACGTAATCTATCCCAAGTAAGCCTACTCACAAAGTTTCAAGAACCGACTTTATTTGATGACTCTAAGAGTGTCTACAACCATGTATGTGTAGCTCACAAAGAGATTGGGAGGACAATATTTGACTAATTACAGCACACACAGAAGGATTTAAACAATCATTCCTTCCACACTCTGTGTGTGAACAGAATGAGGAGAAACCCCAGTAACTGGCACAATGGGATGCACCCTCTGCCATGCTCGTCAGTGGTTTGCAGAGCATAGATGTAGATATAACTCGGTCTCGCTAAGTTTCAAACTGGTTGGTAATATGTACTGCAGACGTTACAGCAGAGCTTGCAAATGATGTGATTGCATTCACAAGAGGCATTTCATCTGATAAGTGGATAAGCCTGTGATGGGACTAGAGTGGGTGTATTGGAC
Organism: Schistocerca cancellata; assembly: GCF_023864275.1. Lineage (NCBI taxonomy): Eukaryota > Metazoa > Arthropoda > Insecta > Orthoptera > Acrididae > Schistocerca > Schistocerca cancellata. The sequence continues at coordinate 88,301,249 of NC_064636.1, read as the reverse complement.
AGTTGTGGCAGCAGGATTTGCTGCAGGCTACAACCCATATGGCAAGGGGTCGGGAGTAAGTGTGGTGTAGGGACGTACTGGACTAAGATAGTAGAATAAGTTGGATTGGTGATGGAGCACAACTGTCGACTGTCCCTTGCTACATTGGCTATACCCACGGGGAAGACTGTTGCAAGCAGAACTGTACTAAGGGGATCTTTTGTCCCCGGTAGAATTGCCAAAGCACCACCAAACATTCAGCCACCAATATTGCAAGCCTTAAATAATAACACATCACAAATTGTTATTTTTTGTGATCTTTCCAAGACATTTAATTATGTAGGTCATGTTACATTAGAAAAATGAAATTGATTGCTTTACACAGAGGCAGAAAAAGACTTGGAAGAGCGGTTGAACGGAATGGATAGTGTCTGGAGGGGAGGATATAAGATGAAAATAAACAAAAGCAAAACGAGGATAATGGAACATAGTCGAATTAAGTCGGGTAATGCTGAGGGAATTACATTAGGAAACAGTTAAAGTAGTAAAGGAGTTTTGCTATTTGGGGAGCAAAATAACTGATGATGGTCGAAGTAGAGAGGATATAAAATGTAGATTGGCAATGGCAAGGAAAGCGTTTCTGAAGAAGAGAAATTTGTTAACATCGAGTATAGATTTAAGTGTCAGGAAGTCGTTTCTGAAAGTATTTGTATGGAGTGTAGCCATGTATGGAAGTAAAACGTGGACGATAAATAGTTTAGACAAGGAGAGAATAGAAGCTTTCGAAATGTGGTGCTACAGAAGAATGCTGAAGATTAGATGGGTAGATCACATAACTAATGAGGAGGTGCTGGATAGGATTGCAGAGAAGAGAAGTTTGTGGCACAACTTGACTAGAAGAAGGGATCGGTTGGTAGGACATGTTCTGAGGCATCAAGGGATCACCAGTTTAGTATTGGAGGGCAGCGCGGAGGGTAAAAATCATAGAGGGAGACAAAGAGATGAATACACCAAGCAGATTCAGAAGGATGTAGGTTGCAGTAGGTACTGGGAGATGAAGAAGCTTGAACAGGATAGAGTAGCATGGAGAGCTGCATCAAACCAGTCTCGGGACTGAAGACCACAACAACAACAACAACAACAACAACAACGGCTTTACACACAACTGTTTTGAATCATACTTAACAAAGGGAATGCAAAAAGTGGTCCTGAATATTTAAGTGTCAGAAGGGTAGAAAATTTTAGTAACTGATGAGAAATCGCAAAGGGAGTCCATTGGGTTTCTAGGAATGGTCAGTATTGAGGGATATGACAGAAACTTGGAAGCAAAAATAGTCTAATAAACATGGACTCTGAAATGCTTACCTATGCAACTATGAGCTCTTGTTCATCTTTGCTATGTAGAACTGTGAAACACACCTCTTATTGAACAACTGCTGATAGCTCTTAAGGTACGTGTTTGAGTCCATGCTTGCTGGGCAGTGTTTTCTTGTTTCGGTTGATACTACCTCGTCCCAAAATATGGCAAGCAAAGAACTTGCAGTAGCAGGTATTTGTTTCCCAGTATATCGCTGAAAATTGACCATTCCCCCGGGGACGCCCTGTAGGTGTCGGTGATCTTTCTTCACTTAACGTTCAACAAGCAGAAGAAGCACTTTCTGCCCATGATACTAGTGTTATAATAAATACCATTAGAGAGAAGCAACAGAAGGAATTTTTAGTGTTGTTCTACAGATTATTATTGAAAGTGGTTCTCTGGAAATGGACTAGCTCTAAAATTTTGAGAAAAACAGTACATTCAGTTTTGTACATGAAACAATCATTCCAACAAATAATATAGCACATGAACAGGAATCAGTGATATAGAATGCTCCAAATTTGTTTGAGTGTACGGGATGTATACTGTTGAAAACCTGAAGTGGAAGAAGCATATAACTGGGCTTCTTAAACATTAAATTGAACTGCTGTTGCTTTTAGTATAATTGGCAGTCTTGGATACTAACAAATCAGCCTCCTTTCATATTTTGCATGTTTACTTTTAGTTATTCTCGTGGAATAATTTTCTGGGGTAAATCATCAAACGAAAGTATTGATTGCTCACAAGCGAGCAGTAAGAATAATATGTGGTATTCACCTATAATCGTCATGTAGGTACCTCTTCAAGGAGATGGCCATTTTAAGTGCACCATCACAATACATATGTGATGTGGTTCATTATAAATAATCCATTTCAGTATGAGAAAACTGGTGACATACATGCCTATGACAGTAGAGGAAGAAATTACCATTACTACACTTTGTTGAAGCTGTCAATGGCTCAAAAAGGAGTTCAGTATGCAGCAACAAACCTACCTCTCTCTCTCTCTCTCTCTCTCTCTCTCTCTCTCTCTCTCTCTCTCTCCGCACGCACGTGGGCGTGCGTGGCGGAGGGGGAAGGGAGGGATGGAAAAGTAGGCAGCTTTATATGTACAGTTTACAACTTAATTTCGAGTCGAGTTATTTCAATCCATCACACTGTCCAATTTTGGCGAATGTTGCACATCCTCCTCAGATGTTCCATTCATCTGTAACTTGGGCTGATCTTCTTGTCCGCCTGCTTAGCTTCATGGCCACAGTCTTTCATTCACTGACTTTAAGACCAGCCTTCTCAAAGTGATTGTGAATATATTCCAGTTTTCTTGGACTTCATTTATACCTCTCAAGATTATATTGTGAGCAGGCACAATTGCTTTCAATTCAGGTCCATACTGCTTCTTTATACTCTTCATGACATTGCCCATCACAGTGATGAAGAGCATGTATCGTTGTAGTAATCAAATTGCACATTATGTAAACTTTCTAAACAAACTGAAAATAAAGCAAAATATTTATCACATTCTTTACGGGAGCTAAAGGAAATTGGTTTAAGTATGATGTCTAATAGAGTACAGATTTTATTTGCTCCTTATAAAATATTAATAGTCCTCCATTCCCAAAAATAGAAAGCCCGCTTGTTGCCATTTGCGATCCTACAGTATCGTAGCAAAGTGGCAGCAATGACTCCATTGTTGAACAGAAGCAAGGTGTGTACTACTCGACCACAGTATCATTGCATTGGACGTTGTCAGAAATGCGAGGTGATGTTACAGTAAAAAAGTACAGTGGCGACTAAGGAACACCTCAACACATTGCATTGCCAATGCCTTCAGGTCAGTTGTGCATATACTATCAACCCCAATTACAACTGACTCGTGATAAGCTGAACGAAGTTACCTTACTCCAGCATGCAATATTATTGTGGTCGACTAATAAGGGACAGCTCATTACTATTTATTTATCCTTCTCCGGAAGGAAGAGGGTGGCCACTTGGATAGCCTACTGCTGCCATACGTTGCCTTAGTCCGTCACAGGTGTTCATGTTGTGCCACCATTTACTTGGAAGTTTGTGTAGGGTCTTCATTTCATACATTCCATGTTTCATTACAAACTGCTTCTTATTCTTACTTGTAGCATATATCAGGGTCGTGATTTCTCAGGAAAATTTGGAATTCTCAGGGAATTACAGAATTTCACAAATTCTCAGGTAATTCTGTATTTTTAACTGGGCAGTGAAATTGACTATTGTAAATTACATATTTTGAAATACTTAATATATCAAAGCTTGATAATTGTATGAATATTATTCCATATAAATTACCTTTGTTTATAAACTGTGGTGAAACCACTGCTCATGGCTGGTTCATAGCTCAGCGTAGAGGAAAGGTAAGTCATTATTGTTGTGTGCCTCGCGCCCCCACCCCCTCCCTCCCGTCCACTGCCTGCTCCACCTTCTGCTCACCATTAATTTACCTGGAGCTTCTTTACCTATAATTCTCAGAGGAATTTTTTTTTTTTTTCCCTAGTGGCTAGCGTTGCTGCCTCTGGATCGGGGATTTGCTTTGCCCGGGGTGTTTGTGTTGTCCTCATCATATCATCATCTTCTTCATTTGTGAGAGTGGCTAAATTGGACTTAGTAAAAAAATTGGACTGTGTGAAAAAATGGGACTTTGTACAGGTGCTGATGACCGTGCAGTTGAGCGCCCAACAAAACCAATCAACAACTACTCTTCATATTGACCCCGACCTTTCACCCACTGAACTGAGGGTAAACTGCCTAAAACCTCAGCCAGGCTCATGTCTAATGTTTACTTTCTTCTTATGTTAATTACATTCCTATTTTTGATGCTAAATACGATTGTTTTGGGCTCATTCCATATCAAATCATGTGGCTCATGTCACCTGTCATCTCAGATTTTCATGAAACTTTGCACATTTGTGTATACTTACAACTGATGCAAACTCTTTTTGTTCTTAGACTGAAACTTTTTTTATGTCAAATTTTAAACGTAGTGATATTCTGATAACTGGGTTCTTGAAGAATGTCAGTACAAAATGGTACTTATTTATATAAATGCCCATAACTCAGGTGTTTATGAAGCTTTGACTTGGAATCTTTTCATAAGTTAAGAGAAGCACCTACTTAACAGACATAATTATTTAAGCAGTTAATTACAAAAAAAAATTAAAATAGGTCACTTCCCAATTTCCGGAAAAAGTAGAGACACAAAGACACATTGAAAAGTGTCTTATCACATTTCTCCAATTTGATGGGAACTTATAATTAGTCTTAAATAATTCCAAAGACAGTACACATTGTAATAAAATAAAATTATTAATGGATTTTCTATGAATGGACACACAAATATCTCTGAAATAACAATACTTTGTGTTGTGATGGAAAAAAATTCTAAGTAAGATCATCCATACCTGAACACCCACTGCTTCAGATTATCATAAAACTTTTTCTACTTGTTACTTTCTGCATGGCAATAGTCAGTGCAAAGTTTCTCCACATACATCATGTAGTTTGAGGGGGGGGGGGGGGGGGGGGGAATGGAAATCTGTACAAAGGTAAATGGTGCATTTGAAGTTTGTCAGCCGGCCGTTGTGGCCTAGCGGTTCTAGGTGCTTCAGTCCGGAACCGCGCTGCTGCTACAGTCGCTGGTTCGAATCCTGCCTCGGGCATGGTTGTGTGTGATGTCCTTAGGTTAGATAGGTTTAAGTAGTTCTAAGTTCTAGGGGACTGGTGACCTCGGATGTTAAGTCCCATAGTGCTCAGAACCATCTGAAGTTTGTCATTTGGATTACATTACTTCAGACAACGACAACAACAGAAAACATCTTATTTTCAACACAGCATCCCATATGTCACAGAAGGGATGTATCTTCATTGGAAAAAAACCTATTATTGACTTATGGGAATACAGAAAAGCAACTTGAGCTGCTGTGGTCCCAACAGTGATTTTTAAATATATAAAACACTTTCCGACAGCTGATATAAGATTTATTTTTATCAAAATCTTGATGTTATTTTTTAAAAAAAGAAGTGTCACCCAGGGTTTTGATAGATATTGGATGTTCGTTTAACATGTCATCATTGTTCAGAGGATCATTCAAATCAGATTATGTTCACCACCAGGCCTCATGAAAGCACACAGCCGAAAGTTATAAATTTAAATGAAACTTTTTTTTATTATGCAGTTTAACTTTCTTTAGGGTGTCAATTTAGCATCTTTAAACAACAATGATTCTAGCCAGACTAATGTTAATTTAAAATGTACATGGTCAGCAGTGATGATCCCTGAAACAATCAATGAAACTGCTTAAGAGCATCTCTGTTTTTAATCCACTGCGACAAATTATATTGTGTCAACTTCATATTTTTTTCATTAAAGTAACACATTCTGCCTAATGATGTTGATTTAGGTACACGAACAGCACATAAAATGTTTTCCAAAGGCACAAAACAAGAGTCTTCCTTCTCGGGCCAAAATAATGACTGCTGGTCCAAGTGGGTGGATAAAAAGTAGTTAAACATCTCCTCCTCTATCACAGACATTTCTAATGAAGGTAAAGTACCAACTGTCATCATATACATCTGCTACAAAAGAATTTTGTTGGGGATGAGTGCGTGTCCATTGTAGGGCATCTTCATTTAATGAAAAATTCAAGGAAGGCTTTTCAGAAGAAGTTACTCTTCTAATCTCTAAAGAATGACAAGGAAGTTGTTTGTAATGGTGAAAATTCCTGGTACCCGGTATTGTGCGGGTTGTCAAAAATCACTTATCAAGGTTCTTGCATAGGACATCTATGTTGACTTTGTCAAAGAAGTGAAGGAAAAAAAACCACATTTGTCAATATTAGCTTTCAAGAAATTGAATCTTAAACACCAGATGCATTTGTTGTTCGTGCATAATCTGCATTATACATTTCACAGTTCCTCCCAAACCATTACATACAGATTTACCGTGGCTAGTAGCAAAAAAGGAATGCCCAGCATCACTAGAAAAATCATTTTTGTGGTCACACAAATTTTTAAAGCTTTTTTTATATTCTTATATTGAGCAGCACATTTATCAGTAAAATAATGCACTTTCTTGACTTATGGGTAATGCTCTGCCAGCCACTTAGCCATTTCTTTTTGGACAGCTTTTACAAATCCTACATCATGTTCCATATCATCACTTATAAAGCAGTGATTCATTACCAATTTACTTTCTTCATTTACCACATAAACATGCACGGTATGGTTTGTACAGCTCCTTCTTGTCCTGTGGTAACTGAATTTCATTCTGAATTGCAAAACTGTAGTTTTCAGCAAAGTCTGTTAACAGAATTGCTTTTTTTGGCATTAGATTTTCTTTCAATTTTTTCAGTAAGTTTGACTGATACTTAAATGTAACTGAGTGTGGTTTAAGTGCCAGTAATTTTGTTACCAACAAGTCTATATGTTCAACAGTTGCAGACTGCTTTACCAGTTCTGCCCAATGATCTGTGTTTACCCACTGGCTGAACTCAGTTTCAGTATCAGCATCCTTGTACGCCAATTTCTGTTTTAATAATTCTGACAGTCACTGGGACCATTATCACAGTGATTAAGCAGGCAGTTATAGTTTTCAGAGTCACATTTTTTTTTAAGTTCTTTGTATATTGATTCAGTGTGTTCTGCAACCAAAAGCAGTTTTACATTTTTGGTGGACCCTCTCCCCCCAAATGCGCGTGCACTCTCACTTCTCTCTCTCTCTCTCTCTCTCTCTCTCTCTCTCTCTCTCTCTCTCTCTCTCTCTCTGAATGAGTGCTGGCAGCACCAGCTAAAATACACCACTTCAGTATTAGCGAACAAAATTTAGAAAGACTAATGTTAATGTTCTGTTTCTCCTATTTAAAACAGGAGTACAACATTCTTAAGTTGCCAAGGATGAACTTTTCTCTTTCTCTTTTTTTTTTAAATGCTAACTTTGTCTTTTACTCCTAGTAACATTCAAGTTTATTCATCATTTTGGTAGAAATCAGTGGCAGTCTTTATCACTTCATCAGCAACAACTTTCCCCCATTTTGGTTTAGGAACTGATAAAATACCCTTGCTTGTTAAACTATATACACATTAATATACCTAAAAACAAAGATGATGTGACTTACCAAATGAAAGTGCTGGCAGGTCGACAGACACACATACGAACACAAACATACACACAAAATTCAAGCTTTCGCAACAAACTGTTGCCTCATCAGGAAAGAGGGAAGGAGAGGGAAAGACGAAAGGATGTGGGTTTTAAGGGAGAGGGTAAGGAGTCATTCCAGTCCCGGGAGCGGAAAGACTTACCTTAGGGGGGAAAAAGGACAGGTATACACTCGCGCGCACACACACACATATCCATCCACACATATACAGACACAAGCAGACATATTTAAAGACAAAAGACTCTTTGTCTTTAAATATGTCTGCTTGTGTCTGTATATGTGTGGATGGATATGTGTGTGTGTGCGAGTGTATACCCGTCCTTTTTTTCCCCCTAAGGTAAGTCTTTCTGCTCCCAGGACTGAAATGACTCCTTACCCTCTCCCTTAAAACCCACATCCTTTCGTCTTTCCCTCTCCTTCCCTCTTTCCTGATGAGGCAACAGTTTGTTGCGAAAGCTTGAATTTTGTGTGTATGTTTGTGTTCGTATGTGTGTCTGTCGACCTGCCAGCACTTTCATTTGGTAAGTCACATCTTTGTTTTTAGGTATATTTTTCCCTCGTGGAATGTTTCCTTCTATTATAACTATATACACATTAACATTGAATTCTGACACTGTTTTCTTTTGACCAAGAGGGTGGGTGGAGCTAAATTTAAAATTTGAATTTTTTTCAGGTACTCTTACACCAGCCACTTTTTCTTTCGTTAACAATATCATGTCAGCAAAATCTTCTGCTTTCTTTACAATTTCATTGTTAAAATTTTCTTCTCTATGGTCAGAATCTTCAATACTGCAGTGTAACGTCTGGCACACTTTCCTTTCCCAAACGTGCTTTACTTTTCCTAGCTTCTTTTTGCCATATGAAGCCTTGCTGTAATTTGCAATGGAGTGAAGTTTCAAGGGAGAGCACCCCAAATCATGTAAAGTTTTATTTGCATCCTCGATACTTTTCAGTACTGATTCGTGAAATATCAGTGGGTCATCCACTTCGCTTTCATTTTGATCACTGATGTCAATTTTCTGTTCACAAATCTTACAACACGTTGTGCACAGTTTTTGGCTTGGTTTTATATAGATTCTTTTAGCACTTAATGTTTAGGCAAAGACAAGCAAACTGACCTCAAAGATTTTTTTAACTGCTTGCCTGTGTTTTTTCAAAGGATCACAACAAGTTATATGATAACTTTCAAAACCTTTTAAGGAATACTATCGGTGATGTCCACATATAGTAGCATTTTCATGATCTTGTGGAAAGCTTATATTTGATTGTAGCAATATCAAATCTCTTTGGTCTTCACTCAGCTCTTCTATCTTTTGTAGAGTTTTCACTAAGGTATAGTTTGCCAAATGACATGGTGTTTTTAGTAATTTTCCAACAGTGCATGAATTCACATTTTCAATTGCAATTAACTGAGCACTAATTAACTTAAAATGCACTTTATTCAAGTGGAATGACAGGGCCGCACCACAAACAGATATGACCTGTCTCACAAAAAGACAGAGCAACTGAGGCCAGATAGACTAATTGTTGCATGCCAGTTATTTTCAACAATGAATTTCAGCAATTGTTGCATTGTTTTCATGCGTATAAAGGTTTAAAACAAGCGACTCCTAAGAACACTTTTTTTATCACTGTGAGCAGATGATAGGGTGAACACACAAGTCATATACAGGGTGGAGAAAAATTGTCATGAAATTTTAACCCTGGGTAGTTGATGCCAGTAGGAACCAAAATTACTAATGTTGTGTAGGTCGACAATGTGCCATTTTTAAACTATGGAATCTTGGCGCCATGCGCTCAGATTGGCTGTGGGATTTTCCTCTTGCCGTTAGTTGGTTGATGGCCATTGCTGTGTTTGTCGGTCCACACATACAAACATACCTTGCCCCGTCACTACCCCACGCACGCTTGTGCATTTTGTGTTTTTATTTTACGTGCCACTGTAGGAATTAGATTAGGAAAGGAGACGCTTAAAGTAGTAGATGAGTTTTGCTGTTTGGGGAGCAAAGTAACTGATGATGGTCGAAGTAGAGAGGATATAAAATGTAGACTGGCAATGGCAAGGAAAGCATTTCTGAGGAAGAGAAGTTTGTTAACATCGAGTATAGATTTAAGTGTCAGGAAGTCGTTTCTGAAAGTATTTGTATGGAGTGTAGCCATGTATGGAAGTGAAACATGGATGATAAATAGTTTGGACAAGAAGAGAATAGAAGCTTTCGAAATGTGGTGCTACAGAGGAATGCTGAAGATTAGATGGGTAGAACTAATGAGGAGGTATTGAATAGAATTGGAGAGAAGAGAAATTTGTGGCACAACTTGACTAGAAGAGGGGATCGGTTGGTAGGACATGTTCTGTGGCATCAAGGGATCACCAATTTAGCATTGGAGGGCAGTGTGGAGGGTAAAAATCGTAGAGGGAGACCAAGAGATGAATACACCAAGCAGATTCAGAAGGATGTAGGCTGCAGTAGGTACTGGGAGATGAAGAAGCTTGCACAGGGTAGAGTAGCATGGAGAGCTGCATCAAACTAGTTTCTGGAGTGAAGACCACAACAATAATTTTACAGCTGTGTAAAATCAACTGGGTGGACCTTGCAGATCTCTCTCTACAGGAAAGAGTCATATGCCATACATTCGTTAAGCTTATTGAAGGCCACAAAAATAATGCCAAAAAAAGAACGGACCCAATTAACATATATACATGTATGGCTTACAGTAAGCAGGGACCAGAAAGAGAAGGAAATGAGGCTGCACGCTGCTTCAAAAAAGAAAAGTTATTCAGCATAGCCATTTGGATTGCTTGTTCACAATATCATATGGCTCGTAAACAAAGTTAATTGCTATTTCGTTCTATTAGGTTAGAGTTTAACCACAAGTCAAATTTTTTGGTAAAATCGGATATAGCACATACAAATAGGTTTGTGCAGTGACAAACGTCTCAGGCTATGCTACAAATCTGTGTATTACAGCAATCATATTTCCGTGTAGAGATTCATTAGCTTTGCCAAATCACAAGCAAACTGTCGCATTCCATCCTAACTTAGGCCTCTTGCTTCACTGGTGGTCAGACTTTAAGCACATTTGGTTTTCTTCCTGCTCTTCATGTTGAACCAAATGTGATAAATTCATATCTTCTCTCGAAAGAAATTATTAATGCAGAAATTGTCATCGGCTATTGTATACTATCACGTTTGGCTACAGTCAATATCGACAAACTGCCATCATCAGCAAGTAATGCCAAGAGCCACAGACACAGTAAATGCACATTAGACACTGAATATAGTTCTTCATTTGTTGTGATGCATTAGCTAAGTACTGTCATTGAAATTTTAAAGCAAAGTTCAGTGTCTGTGAGACGACCTGTGTCCATGCAGAACTTTTATTGCAATAGCTGAAACATAGTTATAAGAAGTGCTCAATTTGCAACGCTACAGACTGGTGTGCCAAAAAAAAAAAAGTGCAGATTTTGAGGTGTGGTACAACGGAATTTTGCTGCGGTTGAAACAATGTAAAATAGATGTTACATTCACAGTTTGGAAATGGTAAGAAAAGTGTTAAAATAGCATTTGAAGAAAGTCTAAATTTCGAAACACCTGGAAGCTCACAGTACCAGAACCTCTCTTTTTTTACAAAAAGAGCCCTAATTATAAGTAAAGAAGTAAATTAAGCAATCTAGATGTCTTTATTCACAAGAAAAGTCCTACTTCAGTCATATCATCAGCTCTGCTATATTTTTGCACAGCCATTTATGTGGGCATGACAATCAACCAGCCATGCACTTGAATGAATAGGGACTGTGAAACTGTAACTGGGAGCAGAGACTGAAATGGGTCTCTCTTTCAGACCAACAGGGTCAGTTCATGGAATGAATACTAGAAATAGGAATAGCCGCTAGGCAAAATCAAACAAGGGAAAAATCCAGAATGGAAAAACACGAATATTATGAAAAGGGTATGTTGCTACTCACAGTATAGAGGAGATGTTAAGTGACAGACGGGCACAACAAAAAGACTGCTATACAGCTGAGCCAAAAAGCCTTCTTCTAAAAGAGAAACGCATTCACACAAGCACAGTTCAGACAAGAGTCCTTTTGTTGTGCCTGTCTGCGAACGAACATCTCTTTATGGCGAGTAGCAATCTATCCTTTTCATAATTTTAATTTGCTGGATATAGACTGGGAGACTCAAACATTCATAACGGGTGGCAGGGACAAAGAATCCAGTGAAATTTTTTTAAGTGCTTTATCTGAAAACTACCTTGAGCAGTTAAACAGAGAACCGACTCGTGGCAATAACATATTAGACCTTCTGGTGACAAACAGACCCTAACTATTTGAAACAGTTAATGCAGAACAGGGAATCAGCGATCATAAAGTGGTTACTGCATCGATGATTTCAGCCATAAATAGAAATATTAAAAAAGGTAGGAAGATTTTTCTGTTTAGCAAAAGTGACAAAAAGCAGATTACAGAGTACCTGACGGCTCAACACAAAAGTTTTGTCTCAAGTACAGATAGTGTTGAGGATCAGTGGACAAAGTTCAAAACCATCGTACAATATGCGTTAGATGAGTATGTGCCAAGCAAGATCGTAAGAGATGGAAAAGAGCCACCGTGGTACAACAACAGAGTTAGAAAACTGCTGCGGAAGCAAAGGGAACTTCACAGCAAACATAAACATAGCCAAAGCCTTGCAGACAATGAAAATTATGTGAAGCAAAATGTAGTGTGAGGAGGGCTATGCGAGAGGCGTTCAATGAATTTGAAAGTAAAGTTCTATGTACTGACTTGGCAGAAAATCCTAAGAAATTTTGGTCTTATGTCAAAGCAGTAAGTGGATCAAAACAAAATGTCCAGACACTCTGTGACCAAAATGGTACTGAAACAGAGGATGACAGACTAAAGGCGGAAATACTAAATGTCTTTTTCCAAAGCTGTTTCACAGCAGAAGACTGCACTGTAGTTCCTTCTCTAGATTGTCGCACAGATGACAAAATGGTAGATATCGAAATAGGCAACAGGGGGATAGAGAAACAATTACAATTGCTCAAAAGAGGAAAGGCCGCTGGACCTGATGGGATACCAGTTCGATTTTACACAGAGTATGCGAAGGAACTTGCCCCCCTTCTTGCAGTGGTGTACCGTAGGTCTCTAGAAGAGCGTAGCATTCCAAAGGATTGGAAAAGGGCACAGGTCATCCCCGTTTTCAAGAAGGGACGTCGAACAGATGTGCAGAACTATAGACCTATATCTCTAACGTCGATCAGTTGTAGGATTTTGGAACACGTGTTGTGTTCGAGTATAATGACTTTTCTGGAGACTAAAAATCTACTCTGTAGGAATCAGCATGGGTTTCGAAAAAGATGGTCGTGTGAAACCCAGCTCGCGCTATTCGTCCACGAGACTCAGAGGGCCATAGACACGGGTTCACAGGTAGATAACATAGTAGTTTATTGAAATGAACAGTATTAGATCCAAATCTACAGCCCTCGTACCAAGAAACATTGGAGATTTTAGAGGATTCCAAGAGGAAGATAAACAGCAGATATAAACCTGTGTCCAAAACTGTCATCTACCGAGGCAACAGAGCATTGCATTCATAGGAGATGAGGCATTTCTCCACTGGTAACCATGGCAATCAATTGTGCTCACTGAATAACAAACAACATTGCGAGACATTCTGCCTGTGTCTGTCAATGGCCTAGCGGCAGGTACTGTTTTTAAAAGACTTGGTCTAGATCTCTGTAAACCTACTGGGGAAGAAATAATACTACAGAAAATTTGTGTACTGAAAGTCAAGAGGGTCTCCGGAAGAAGTCACAGTGTCTACAACAAAACATTTTTCTCCACACATCAAGCCAGAAACCATGGACGCCGCTGAAACCATTAACTGCTCATAGAAGACAAGATGGGAAACATGCAAAAAAGGGGAAGCAGTATTATGGGACAGATTCTCAGGCCAAACAGAATTGTACTGGTTGTAGATTAAAATTCTGGAAAACAGAAAAATTAACCAACCTTGCAGCAAACATGTGAAAAAGGAGATTAAAATTTTATGATCACATCCACAGTCTCCCAGCAACAAGAGATGCGTACACAATTTTAAAATATACAAGAAGACAGACAAAATATCTAGAAAGAGCCCAAATAAATTCTGTAGAAGTTGCAGACAGAAACTCGTGCAGACAAATAATTGAGAAATGGAAGTGCAGTTGGAGAACAAAACTGGGGAAAAAAAGAGAACAAAATGAACTGATAATTAAGGGGACCACACCCTGCCTATCTAACACATGTTAATTTAGGCAAGTATTTGACCCATTTCTGAAAAAAACTATTTGATGTAGGACCTTAATATTTTTACTGTGTGTTACATGATGATAATAGTCAACTCTACTAAAATCTACTTTCTCCATTTTATAGGTTTTAAGAAATACTTTTTTAAATTTATTAACAAAAATATTAAGTTTTTCTGCAGAAAATATTTTTTTGTGAACTTCCTAATGGGGGAATATTAATGAATGTAGTACCAGAGGTGGCTTTTTATGTTATGCAGAGTCTCTGAAAATTTCATTCATTTATCTATGATAGTTTCTGATTTAATGGGACATATGTACTGAAAATTTTAGATTGTGGGAAATTGACTTTAAAGAAAAAACTTTTGAAATTTGTTACTTACAGTTAATTAAAACTGTTGTGCTGCATATGATGGCCCTTCTTTGCCCTCTAGCAAGTCTTCCAGCTTCTTTTTCTCCTTCCTGGATGTTTGTCTTGCTTTCTTGTCTATATTAGATGCAGACCTGTCTGCATCGGCTGTCATCATTTTATCGCAGTGTTGCAGCCCAGTCATATTTTCACGAGGATTAATTCCCAGCTTTTTCAGTACCAAACACTTTCCAATATTAACACAATTGAATGAAATAACAGCATCATGAACTCCTAGTTTCATGTATGCATGCCTGCAAATACAGTTTTAGGAAGGCAGTTCCAAATTATGCTCTTGAAACATTCATTTGGGTTCTATATCTGCCCATGCAGACATTTCCTTAGAAGATCAGGATGAGACAAATCTCTCAAAATAGGTTTAATTGTTGTAATAACAGCAGCAGAAAGAGAATGCTGGTGAGAATAAGATTCTCCACTTGCCTGAGCCCTATTGTATTTGCATGACAAATTTTCTCCTGATGGACACAATACATGGCTTATCAGTAGAGGACTTATGGAAGAATATGGCCCAAACATCTCTCTTCATTGTCTCTAGATTTTCTTTATTTCTGTAATTGCCTGCCCATAGTATACCTGCAAGTTTTCTATAACCACTACTCGCAATCACACTTGAACAAAACTAACCAAGTGTTTGAAAGCATGTTGTTACAAACAGCAGAAACAAAAGAATACTGACCGTTGCATTTCAAGGATAGTCAACACACTTGGGAGTAAGAAAAATAAAAAAGAAAATCCCTAATGTGCAATGTAGGGGATATAAAGATCTAAAATATATGCAGAAAAGTCGGTGACAGAAAAGTGGTCGTGGCACATAAACACACGTGGGTAGGGAAATGCTCTTTAAATGCTCGAAAAAAATTTTTTTCGGCAAAACTCTTTTCAGAGTACTTAAATAAAACCTTAATCTGTCAAAACATGATGAAAACTGAAAATCGAATTTTTTTTACCTGAACCACGGTGTGGTCCCCTTAATGGAGGAGAAATGAGGACTGCATGGAAACTCAGAAAATTGACTCTCAGAAGTAGCAATCTGCCCAGGGTTTGCATGGGTAGCACTTAAGTATCTACTGCTTAACAACTTGTCTGGTTTAGTGGTAATTTTGTTTATTGGGCAATGCGTAGAGATATGATTAAAGTTCAGAGCACAACATTAGGTAACTGAATATAAACGCAATGTTTTACAGAATACATGTGCCACGTCTACGTTCGTGCGGATAACCTGGCTGGTGTGCTGATCTCAGACCAAGAGTACCCGCATCGCGTAGCGCACACGCTCATCACAAAGGTAATATTGCACTATTGTCGCCTGTTAGTAATGTCTACCATTTCTCTGCACTGACGGAAAGCTGCAGATTTATTTGTTTGAGCAAAATCTCAATTTGTTATGTATTTGTCACAAATATGTGCAGTCCATTTCTGATTTGTGTGCTATTTCAAGTAGAATGCTCCCCAAATCTTTACTGTAAGCAGTCTTTCACATCTTCAAAATGTTGGCAGACTGTCATTGTCAAAATGTTGGCAGACTGTCATTGTTAACTACCAAAGAGTTACTCAAGACTCTTTCTTATTGCTGAAACTAGTGTGAATGAGAAGACAGTCTTCAGTGGTCCTATTCACATACAAAAGCATACAAGGTAGCACGATTCGTATGCTATACAAATAAGGTCTCAATACCAGGAATACTTACAGAAATGATTGTTGCTGCAAATGCTTACAAGGAAGGTTTGTTGGAAGTATCATGCTTGCTGTCTTGTGTGTGTGCATTGTAATGGCAGCAAATACAAATAAAATCTGTCAGATGTGTACTGACCCTGATCGAGTCACAACAAAACTGATGCTTGAATCTGCTGATGACCGACCTACATTCCAAAAACTAATATATGCGCAAAAGAAATATCATCTTATAGGTTGACTCTTACACAGAAGACTACAGCAACCAGCCACTTTTTACAGTGCTATTTATTTATTTAAACAGCACAGTTACCTGTTTCGAACCGATATGTTCATCTTCAGATGGCTAGTTCATGTCTTACATTACATTTCGTGTTCTGTTTCTCCACCTGATGAAACTTCATTGGGGTGGTGATGCCCTACAACCAAAACAAGATGTGAGACAACGTCTTTGCTGGCTGTTGTGGCCGAGCGGTTCTAGGCGCTTCAGTCCTGAACTGCGCTGCTGATACAGTCGCAGGTTCGAACTCTGCCTCAGGCACGGATGTGTGTGATGTCCTTAGGTTAGTTAAGTTTAAGTAGTTCTAAGTCTAGGGGACTGATGACCTCAGATATTAAGCCCCATAGTGTTTAAAGCCATTTGAACCATTTGACTTACATCACTTAAAATCATTGTGTGGCAAAAATTACAATTAAAAGACGTTATCTCACATCTTGTTCTAGCTGTAGGGCATCGCCTCCCGAAGGACGTTTCGTCAGGTGGGGAAACAAAACATGAAATGTAATGTAAAACGTGAACTAGCCGTCTGAAGATGAACCTAGCAGTTCAAAACTGGTAGTGGCACTGTTTAAATAAATAAATAAATAAATAAATAGCATTGTAAAAAGTGGGCGTTTGCTGTAATCTTCTGTGTAAAATTCAACCTATATTTTGTACACAGCCATGGGCTCAATATGTCAGCTTTTGACAAAATAGCAGAAATACCATCAGTGTTCTATATCTTTCTGTTTGCATGTATCGCATGCCTGAACACCATTATGCTATTTGGCGAAGCCGACATCAGATATTGGTGGGTTCAGTTTACTCCACAACAAGGGGTAAACAGTTGTAATGTGGCACCTACTTGTTACATCTGTGTAATAGGTTTTGAGCATATGAGGATACTGCTAAGTGTTGCTATTATGATGTGCATCTTCGGAAGTAGTACATTACAATTGAGCATTACCTACCACCCAATATTAGCTAAAGTAAATAATCTAATGAATTGAAATTTGATACAGATTTCAGTACATTCTGCTTCATAACACACTTGAAACATAATTAATAATATGAGCATGTGATTTGGAATTAGATTTCCATAATTGATATTGAAGTGGTTTATAAGATTATTAGGAAACAGAGTTAAAAAAAAACCCTTGTGAGTGAAGTTACTGAATATGTGATTCAAAAGCTAACTATACACCATACAGAATAAAGAGTCATTGTAGCAGCATTTTATTGGTTAATGGCATTCTATGCTTCCAGCCACATTATTATTATTATTATTTTAAAAACCCGTATGAATTATGGTAGATTGCTACTCATCGCGTAGATGAAATGTTGTTTTCGCCCATGCTGGAATTTCCATTTTTTGAAATTTTATTTTAGCTGTATTTTTTTCTTTTCTCTTTCATTATAAATCTCTGCTACTTATTTTCATTAGCTATAGTAGGCATTGGAGTTAAAGTGCTGACTAATGCACATTACATAGGTGCTGGATGAATTCGCCACAAAGATTCCTGCTTCGTCATGGCCGACGGCGGATGAACAGGCAGTGGCATTCCCACAGATAAACACGTACCTGGCACGCTACCAGAACCCTCGTGAGGCGGACCCGATGACAAAAATTCAGGAGGAGCTGGACGAGACAAAGATCATTCTGGTGAGTGCTTGAAAGGCTGTCCATTTATGTACGTGAAGGTAGTTTTCCCATTTCATTCTCAGTGTGAGCGCAGAGGTTGGTACGAAAGGTGTAGAAATACGAGCTGTACAGTTGAAATTATTGATAGTGTGCAAAGAGAGAGACTTCCACGAGAGGGATGTCCAGCCACCCATGATCGTCGCGTCTGTAGTGATGATCAGTCCCTCACTAAATGTACAGAGGGTCTCGCAAATGCCTTCACAGACAGATATTACCCTTCCAGTCTTGCCCAGAAACAGATCTCTCCAGTCACCTAGCACCTCCTATATGCACACAGGAGCACTCCTCTTCTGACCCAGTATCATCCAACACTGGGGCAACTGAATCACACTCCCCATCAGGGTATCACCTACTTCCTGTTGAGTCCTGACATGAGGAATGTCGTCCCCAATATTTTCTCCACCCCTCCCACCGTGGAATTCCACTGCTTCTCTAACCGATGCAATATTCATATCTCTCTACTCCACCCCTTGCACCATGGCTCGTATCCTTGCAGTAGACCTAGATGCAAAAACTGTCCCACATATTCTTTCACTGCCACCTACCCCAGTCCTCTCCTATCCCCATTAAATGTAGGGCCACCTGTGAAAGCAGCCATACGATCTAAAAGCTAAGCTGCAACCTCTGTGTTGCACTCATTGTGGGCACACACACACACACATATCCATCCGCATATACACAGACACAAGCAGACATGTCTGCTTGTGTCTGTGTATATGCAGATGGATATGTGTGTGTGTGCGCGAGTGTACACCTGTCCTTTTTTCCCCCTAAGGTAAGTCTTTCCGCTCCCGGGATTGGAATGACTCCTTACCCTCTCCCTTAAAACCCATATCCTTCTGTCTTTCCCTCTCCTTCCCTCTTTCCTGACAAGGCAACCGTTGGTTGCGAAAGCTAGAATTTTGTGTGTATGTTTGTGTTTCTTTGTGTGTCTATCGACCTGCCAGCACTTTTGTTTGGTAAGTCTCATCATCTTTCTTTTTAAATATATATCTCACCCTCGCCCCTCCATGACCACTCCATCCCGTTCTCCTCTTTAATCTCCTTTTCCTGTACCAAACTACACAGACTTAGTTCACAGAGCAAGCCCATTTGCTCCAAATTTCTGAAGTCCGAAGACTGGTCTGATGCAGCTTTCCACATTAGTCTATCCTGCAACCTACATACAGGTACGAGGTGTGATCAAAAGGTAATAGCAATTTTTTTTTTTAATTTTGTTGGCTTCAAGCATTCAATTTTCAAAATTTTTTTATCTTATTGATACACATGTTCCTGATGTGTGTTTGCAGTTTGAGCTGTTTTGAATATTTAGTTTATTGCTAACAACCAAAAATGTTGTATGTGTTTTTGTGTGCTTGGTGAATTTTTACTTTTGAAAAGGATGGATCAAAGAATTAGCATTAAATTTTGCTTGAAGAATGGCATAAAGTTGTAAGACAACGGGTTTACGAGTGGTCTAAAAGTTTCAAAGAGGGTTGTGAAGGAGATGTCTGCAGTGGGTGCTCTGGCACATGAATTAGTAGTGACAATGTGGAAGTAGTAAAGAAAATGATTCTGGAAAATCACTGAATCACCATAAGAAAGGTTGCTGCTGATTTTGGCATAGCCTGTGGCTCATGCCAAGTAATTTTTTCAGATGTTTTGGGCAGAAATGTGTAGATGCAAAGTTTGTTCCGAACTGGTTGAATCTTGACAAAAAAAAGATGTCACATATACATAACTTAGGAATTGCTGAATAACATTGACAACAATCCAGAAGGTTAAACCATTGACTAAATATGGGTATACAGGTATGACGTCAAAACTGAGGCCCTATTGCCGTGATGGAAACTGCCTGAATAGCCAAACTGAAAAAAATTAGAGAAGTATGTAGCGGTTCCGCCTGCTTTAGTTCTTCGTTTTGTATGTTGTCCTCAGTGTCAATGTACTGCGTTGCTACACTGGCTGAAAAATGGGGTTTGTAATTTGGACACTGACTATTGTAAATAGTCTAGCACAGTTGCATTTCACAGATGTTTACTTTCACTTTTCACAACCTCCATATACACATTTAATATATGGCCAGTGCACTATTGTTTAAACTTTCCATAAGCCTCATTAATAGTTCGCAGGTGAACCTCCACATACTGCTACAATAGTTTACTGTTGAACACCTACGAGCAGTAATAAGATAACCACATAGTTCAGTCCTTCAAATAAATTGGAACAGTCACTGTCATAGCTTTAACACATGACCTATTGTTGTAACACTTACTTCACGGTTAAGTTGATGCATTGTTTCATTCTAAGCAAGACAGGTTCCTCATCTGAAACTCTGCCGTGGACTGAGTATCTTGTAAACAAAAATCGGGCCTTTATATATCCTCACAAAAATAAGTGCTGAAACTACACACTGTTCGAAGTTTAACTTACAGAAATTTCAATTAAAACTTAACTCATTAAGTTAACTGAATACATCAAAAAATTTGTTCTTTTTAACAGTTAATTCTTTTACAAGGGTTAGGCCGAATTATTTGTTTAAATCATGAAATCGACCTGTATAGTTATGCAGACAATACTTCTGACAAAACTGTTAATTACTTTGAAATTGATTAAGGGCTGGCTTATAGTTATGCAGACAATACTCCTGACAAAACTGTTAATTACTTTGAAATTGATTAAGGGCTGGCTTTGCTAAGATGTTTCTAATAGATCTAAATACATCCTTTAATTTACGATTAGTTGTTCCTCCAAATGTTTGTACTTAGTGCAGAATTTACATTTGTTTATCTGTCAACAGAATCTGTTACGAAACAATTACTGATTTCGCCCTACAATGAAAGATACTAACTAGTAATAGTCAAAATAAATTGGAAAATCAATTACATACATTAAACTAAACACAAAATTAGATCTGGTGTTATATTCTTTAAAACTAAGGGCCAATCTTTCTCTTTTATGAAAATGCAGATTATACTCATGTATGTTAATGTTAATTAAGTCAAAATGAAAAATTGAATTTTAAGGAGGCATAGGGAGGAATTAAAATTATCCCAGCTTGCTTCGTCAGAAGTTTGATCACATGTGAAGGTTCTTCTCACTGTTTCCTTCGATTACACTGGGACAGTGTATCATGAGTTCCGTTTTGTGATTGTATGGTTAATAAAGAATACTATCTGGAAGTTATACACCATTTGCTGGAGAAATCTGAAGAAAACGTTCAAAATCTCACATCTCAGTGCTTGTGCAAGATTTTTTGGCAAAAAACAAAACCATATTCAGTGCATGTGGTCCCTTGTGACTTCTTTCTCTTCCTGAGTCTAAAGAGAACCGTGAAAGGATGTCAGTTCACCACAATTGATGAGGTAAAAACAGAATTGCCGAAGGAGCTGAAAACTGTCATGAAAACTGAGTTCCAGAAGTGCTTCCAAGATTAGAAAATTTGCTGGAACATGTGTATTATATTTGAGGGGGATTGCTTTGAGGGGAACAAATTAGGTGTTAATGAATAAAGAAAGATTCTTTAAGAAAAACAAAAATTCCCTTTACTCTTTGATGACTCAGTCTCCCTCTACACTTTTAAACTCCCCCCCCCCCCCCCCCCCCCCCCCCCCCCCCCCAATCACCACCACACTTACCTCAATTATCAAATTAATTATTACTTGCTGTGTCAGGATATGTACCGTCTGCCTACCTGCTGTTTGCATCCATATTCTGCCTACCGAGGCGAAATTGTAGCAGAGGGCAGTACCCATTGTTGAAGGAATTAGCACTTCCCATTGCCTTTGCTCACTGACTATGGGAAGAATGACTACCGCGAAGAAGACTGCTTGAAACCCAATCCAGATAAAACTCAAGTTTGTGCATTTTACATACACAATAAGGATACGGGGAGAAAGTTGAACATCACCTGGAAAGCACGCACTCTGAATTGCCGTGCCCACCCCCTGTACCTTGATTTGAGTTGTATTTTGCCTTAACCTACAAACGACGATGTATAGTGACCAGACAGAAGGTATGGACCAGGAACGACCTTACCTGCAAGCTGACGAGCACCACACGGGAAGCACAGCCCTGCTCACTCTCTGTTTCTCTGCTGGGGAGTATGCTGCTTCAATATGGAGGAACTCTGCACGTACTAACCGTGTCGATGTGGCTCCGTACGAGACGGGCTGCCACATAGTCATAGGGTGTCTGTGACCAGCCGCAGTCAACAAGATATTTCCAAAGGTTTCTTGAAATTACTGCAACCAAGCGCCTTTTTTTATTATCCCATTACCAATTTCGGAACATCTAGCAATTCATCAGATAGTACGTATTTATTGATTGTCTGCAGCAGTATGGGAGTTGTGTGTAGCTTTGGCAAGATGTGCCAGCTGCGGTGGCAGAGCGGTTCTAGGCGCTTCAGTCTGGAACTGCGCGAATGCTACGGTCGCAGGTTCAAATCCTGCCTTGGGCACGGATGTGTGTGATGTCCTTAGGTTAGTTAGGTTTAAGTAGTTCTAAGTCTAGGGGACTGATGACCGCAGATGTTAACTCCCATAGTGCTCAGAGCCATTTGAACCATTTTTGGCAAGATGTTTAAACAAAACATGTAAACACTGAGTGTGGCGAAAATTGTTCACATTATGAGATGTTATAAAGAGATTAGATTTTATAAATTGTACTTGTCAGTTTTACCATATTGCTACATATTAATTTTGCCACAGAGAAATAGATATACGGGGTGAAAAGTATTTAAACCGACAAACTCTGGGAGGTTGTAGGGGACATCAAAACAAATATTTTTCCCAAATGTCATTTTTCCCTATGAGTAGTATTTAAACTGGTAGAGGAAGATTTCTCTGGCACCAAATTAATTAAACCAGCAAACACTTTTCCATTTTTTTTATGACTGAGACATTAACACAACCCAATTTCATTTACAGTAGATTTTCAAAAATTCCTCCATTGACACGTAAACAAAGGTTACATTGTCTGATCATGTTCTGTCTGACACGGGGTAAAAAACCCCAGGAGTATCCTGAATTGTTCCTGCTGCTGCTACTATCCGGGCAGCCAGATCCTCTTCTGATGCAACAAGAGTTGCGTAAACAAGGTTGTGCATCTCTCCCCACACAAAAAAGTCCAGAGGGGACATATCTGGGGATCGAGCAGGCGACAGTACAGGACCACCTCTGCCAATCCACGTTTCTGGGAACCGTCGGTCCAGGAATCGACGCACACGACAACTGAAATGTGCCGGCGCCCTGTTATGTTGGAACCACGTGCTTGTAGGGAGTGGGACGTTTTCCAGCAATTCTGGCAATTCTCTGGCAAGAAAGTTGTAATAATGCCTGCCATTTAATGGGCCAGGTAGCAGATACGGCCCAATTAAACAGTCCCCAACAACACTGACCCACACATTAACGAAGAACCGCACTTGATGAGCACTAGTAACTGTGGCATGTGGGTTATCCTCACTCCAAACATCCAAATTGTGCATGTTGAAGACTCCATCATGCGCAAACATTGCTTCATCAGTAAAAAACACAGAGAATGGAAATGTAGGATGCATTTCACACTGTTCCAGTTACCACTGTGAAAACTGTGCTGTGGGTGGATAATCAACTGGTTCCAGGTTGTGGACACGCTGTAAGTGAAACGGACGTAACAATTTCTCTCGAAGGACTGTTCTTACATTCATCTGATTCGTCCCCATGTTACGTGCAGTTGCACAAGTGCTGATTGAAGGAGCCCGCTCCACATGCTGCAAGACACCTTCCTCAAATTGCAGCATTCTTACCGTGTGACGGTGTCCCTGTCCAGGTAATCTGCTAAATGACCCTGCCTGACGCAGATGTTGGCACACAGCAGCAAACGTCGTATGATGCGGGATACGGTGATTAGGATATTGTTGTTGATAATCCCGCTCTGCAGCTCGTCCGTTGTGGTATGCTACGTAGTACGCACCAACCATATCACTGTACTCACTCCAGGTGTATCGCTCCATTAGTAAACAGACAATGCACTGCTACACTGGTGGACAGCAGTTGCCTACAACTGAAGAGTGTAATACGCCCTCTAATAACTGAAGAGCGTAATACGGCCTCCACCAGTTTAAATAGTCCTCATAGGAAAAAATGACATTAGGGAAAAATATTTGTTTTGATGTCCCCTACAACCTCCCAGAGTTTGTCGGTTTAAATACTTTTCACCCTGTATACTTACTGATGCCAGTGTGTATTACAAGTCTGAAGAAAGAGACAATCTACCATAACACAAACTCTTCGACATAACTTTAGCTGTACTCCTTGGGTTATTCGCATTTTTAAAAAATATGGAACACGGTACCTGTGAACAAGTGTGTAAAGTGCACTACAATTAACGTCGTCAGAAAACATTATGTTTTCCAGAGTACTGTGTACACCAACATCCAACCAATGGATACTAATAACTGTAAGTAATGCAACAAAATCTACCTCATAACATGAATAATTCTTGCCCCACTTAGTTCTTATGTTTTGTTTATGCATCTTGCCATAGCTACACGACCCAACACTGGAACAGACAATCAATGAACATCTGGTGATGAATATCTAGGTGGTACGAAACCAGTAACAGGATAATAAAAATTGAAGAACAAAACAAAAGGCATTTGGTTGCGGTAATGCCAATAAACCTTTATTCATCACAGTCGGGTGATCCTACTCCGTAACAGATAAAAGTTCTAAGACATTTCCACTCGTGGGAGTAGCACCTCCAGATATAAGAAAGGCGGCAGCAGATAATGAGAACAAGAAGCGAGAAACATATCTCAAGCATCCATTGTTTGGAACCCTCACTTGTCCATCACGACTGAAATCCAGAAGCAGCTTCCTACTTACAATTGCACTAATTCTGAGTTCAGCAAAAGCCCACCATGCTTAGCTGTGGAGAACAGTCTCCTGAATGATTACGGACACCAAAAGAGAAGCTAGTATCAGGCTGAGAAACTGTCAGCAGGTTGAGAACAGAGGTGACAAGATGAGAGACTAATTTGAAGAAGTGGGCTGTTAGTGATGATGAATGTTGTGAATGTGGGGCAAGTGGTACTATGAACATTTGTTGGGCTGCAGTATCCTGAACGAACCGTGTGATGTGGAAGAGTTGTTTGCAGTGAATAACTGTGCCATTCTGGTTGCCGAACATTTGACTTGTGAAGCATAAAATTCTCTGTAATAATATTGGATTGTAGTTTTTATTATATTGTATTTTAGTGTTCTTTGGACTCAGATAGGTAAATAAATAGATGCTTAAATGCCTTTGTGAGTACTGTAAGGTGCCTAAACTTATCATATATCCTGTGGGAGTGACAATAGATGGTTGTAGTATATTACTATATTCCTCAATTAAGGGGAGTTTGAATGCCCAATCCTGACTATGTTAATTTAGTGACTTGGTTTCCGTGTGTTTCAGGAACCACTGTAGCCATTGACATGAAACTTTTACAGGACATTAAACTGTGAATTCTGAGTCTACTTAACTACAATAATTGCACTTCAGCCACTTCTTTCAGAAATACAATTTTTTAACTACACAGTTAAAGTTTTGCGTAATTTTCTGTACATTATCCTAAATAATTATAATTATACATAACATTATGTTCTTCTTTTAGTTCAGTAGACTCAGGATATGTATGTTATTACTCCCTGAAAATTTGAATACTCTACTTGAAGTGGTTTCTGAGATTTAGGGAAAAATGCAAAAGAAATGTAATTTTTCTGGAACGCCTTCTAAAGTTTCAGAAGACTGTAACTCTATTAATATATGCTTAATTTTTTTATTTTTAGTCACTCAGAAAAACCCTCGCTATACTGTATATCATCTTCTCGATCTTTTTCCATGTTTTTCTTCTTTCTGGGCTACTTAGTGGCCAACTCTGCTGCATACTCTGCCTTATCAGTGTGAACCTTGTTCATCCGTTCAAGTTCTCTGATGCAGTTTGCTCCATGGTTAATTCCCGTATGCCGTAGCACTTTCACCCTACGAATGTTGCCATCATTAAAAGCAATAACAGCATCACTGACCCGCACTTTAGTGTCTTCATTCCAAAAAAAAAACATTTTTTGGTAAGCTAGTCCATATAAGAGCATTGAATGACTCATTGGGATTTTGAGTCTGACCATGCAGACACTTCTTCAGGACACTTTCTTTCAGGAGTGCTAGTTCTGCAAGTTTTGCAGGAGAGCTTCTGTAAAGTTTGGAAGGTAGGAGACGAGATACTGGCAGAAGTAAAGCTGTGAGTACCGGGCGTGAGTCGTGCTTCGGTAGCTCAGATGGTAGAGCACTTGCCCGCGAAAGGCAAAGGTCCCGAGTTCGAGTCTCGGTCGGGCACACAGTTTTAATCTGCCAGGAAGTTTCACTTCTTCAGTAATTCAGAATTTGCCGGGTATTTGCTGCTGGGATGGAATGTTTATGGCTGTATGAACTGTGGGAGTACTGGGCATTGTGGTAATTGCACCATGAGTCAGGTCCAGGAGGGAAAAGGAGATGTACTGGTTTTTCATCAGTTGACAGTCTGTGAAAGAAGGTAGCCCATAATGCCGGCTTCATTTTCAACAAATCCTCAGTATTATTTCTAATGGCCGTCCCATAATACTGCTGTAGTTCATCAATCATTTTGTCTGTTAGCCTGCCTCTTATGGTTTTGCCATCAGAGTTTCTTGTCTCTCAAACTTTGTTTCAGCTTCCTCAGTCTGGTGCCCACCCTCTTCTGGACATGACCAACACATTCCAGTTTTGTGATAATCTTCTCGCCATAAGACTGAGCAGCTACTACACTGTTATATGCTTTTGAGTCTCCATCACCTACCGAGCGGGGTGGCGCAGTGGTTAGACACTGGACTCGCATTCGGGGGGACGATGGTTCAATCCCGCGTCCGGCCATCCTGATTTAGGTTTTCCGTGATTTCCCTAAATCACTCCAGGCAAATGCCGGGATGGTTCCTCTGAAAGGGCACGGCCGACTTCCTTCCCAATCCTATGAGACCGATGACCACGCTGTCTGGTCTCCTTCCCCAAACCAACCAACCAACCAACCAATCTTCATCACCTAAGAATGTAGCCTAACACACTCCCCTGTCATTCACAGATTGACTAAAAATTTAAATAGCTGCAGAGGCCTCCATACCATCACCTGTTCCTTCATAATTTCTGCCACAGATATGGCCTTCTTCATTCCCTGATTTACACTTATAACAATGTTTGGTTAAAATCTGGAAATATATTACCTTTCCAGTATCCACACTGGTCACCGTAGCAACAGAATTCTTAGAACTGCAGCCGCACTTCTGCCAAGTGCCGTCAAAAGCTACTGGTATGTCAGTCATACCATCATTTATTTCAACAGCTTCAATTTGCAGCACCTTTCATTGACTCACATTCAACAGATTCCACAGCAGCTCCAATAAATCCTCCACACTTGTCGATTTTACAAGGTGGGCCTGGCATATTTGTCACGGCACACATTGTTTCTGCTGCAGTGTGTCCTTTGCCAATAGCTCTCAATCCATAAAACCACCTAACATTTACTTCAAAATAATTATCTTTACACTTATCAGAATTCCAAAATGAATGAGTATATTTACAACTGGTACAATTAATGATAAGTTCCCTGGCAGGTCCATTTGATACCTCACTGTCTTCATGTAAACTAACTGGCCCTCCATATATTTTGCAACACACACATTCACTTAACATCCTTGTTATGATGTGTAAATCTATCAGAATATAACTTAACCTACCATTTACATCACTTCCCTTTTGAGAAAACTGTCTATCACAATGTTTTATTTTAACCTTCGAAGCACTAATGGGTGTTTCTCTAGATACTGACGAGTTTGCCTGTATTTCATCATCTGTAAGTTCACACGTCAAATGTAGAACACAATGTTTCTCTTTATTCGAAAATCTATTACCATGAAATCCACGTTTCTTATAAACAGTTTGTTTTGGTGTCATACTTTACTTTTTGAGAGATTTACCAATCAGTCAGTCACTTTTCCTTGGAAAAACATTAGCACTTCAACATACAATGCGTGTCTATACTATGAAACAATATGATACTGTTTTTGACAATGCCACCAATACAAACACGTAATTTAACCTTTACAACACAGCAATCTACAGCCTCCAATATAAAAAATTGCCGATTTTATTAGATCTTGAAGTAACGCATTTAAAAAATTTTAACATTTTCAACCGGTGTAGATTATATTTAAAAAAATAAAATAAAATACTTCCCGTGTGAGTTTATATATATCATTTTATTCGGAAAATTGCAAATTTTATGAGATAAAAATTGAATGTGGAAAAACATTTTTTTTTGCTGTACTAACCACCTTCAATGCTGCTTGGAAACTTTTGTTAGTAAGCTTTCACAGATGGTTATCATTTATCTTAAATCATCTGAAACTACAGGTTTTACCATTCCCATGAAGTCCTACAGTGGGGCAAGCAAAACTGTAACCTTAGTACATGTACACTGCCCCCCTTGTGAGTCTTAATTTGCTATAGGTACAACAAACCTGAGCAATATTCTAGGATGGTTCATATGAGAAATTTGTAAGAAACCTACTTTCTTCTTCTTCTTCTTCTTCTTCTTCTTCTTGCGTTACGGCCTCTGTAGGACCACGGGTAGCCCCTTCGTGGACTGCATTTTCCTCTTCTTCTCCCAGAACCTCTTCATTCTTTCTCTTCTTCTCTCCCGCTCTTCTTCCAAGATCTTCAGTTTCCATTTCTCCTGGTGGCTCCACTGGTGACATTCTAATCTTTTCCTGTGTTCTTCTCTGTCATTGATCTCCTGCCTATTTGTCGGTGTATATTTGTTCCTCCAATTTTCCTTTCCTTCGACCTTGATCCCCGATTCCAACCAGTCCTTTCGAAGTTCAACAACCCACTTGGTTCCTGTCTTCCCCTTGTCCTCCCTGTCGTTTCCCACACTCTCTTCGTCATTCTGTCCATACTCATCCTAACTACATGCCCAGCAAACCTTGCCCTTTTGAGTCTGATTTCCCCGGATATTGTTCTCGTGTTCGGGTACAATTCTTCCCTAGGTCTTCGCGGCCACCTCTCTCCACCTCTTTTGGGACCTAGTATTTATCTCTCTTCTTTCTCTAGTTGTTCTGCCTCATTTCTTCCTAGTGTCATCGTCTCAGCAGCATATAATACTGCATTCCTCACTGTTGCCTTATCTTTGCCTCTGTGGATATATTCTTTTTATTGTATATCTCTTTGTCATGCAGAAGGCTGACCTCATCTTCTTCTTTATCCTCTCTGTTATTCCCTCCTTGCTCATGTTCCTTCCTGTTATAAATTCTCCCAGGTATTTAAATTTGTCCACCATTTGCACAGTGCCTTCCGGTGTTTCCCAGTCTGCAGTGGTGTTATAGGCGATCCTCAGTCCCACCTCTCTGGCTACCTCACTTAAGTTGTCGAGTTGTGTCGTTGTGTCGTCTTCTGCCTTACTTACTATTGCTATGTCATCTGCAAAGGCTAGGCAGTCCACTTGAGCCCTGTTGTCCTTTTTGTCCCCCACATGGGTCTTCGGTATTCGCATTTCCTCGTTTATTGCTCTCCACTGCCTGATCACTTTGTCCAGTGCTATACTGAACAACAATGGTGACAATCCATCTCCCTGTTTAACACCAGACTTGCTCTCAAATTCTTCTGACAGTGCTCCTCTGAATCTCACCCTTGCTTTTGTGTGTGTCAGAATTTCTTTTATGAGTTCTTGTGTAGTTCCATCAAGTCCTCTGTTCCTCAGGATCCTAACAAGAGTCTGTCTGTCGATGGAGTCATATGCCTTTGTGAAGTCCACTAAGGTTATTACTGTCTTTTTGTTTTTTAAGGCCCTATGTTCTATCAGTTGCTTCAGCATAAATATCTGTTCTACACAACTTCTTCCCTTCCTGAATCCCACTTCGTAGTCGCCAGCTGTGCTTTCTACGTGTTCTTCTACTCTCTTGAGCAATAGTTTTGACAGCACCGTGTATCCGACCTCTAGTAGCAATATTCCTCTGTAGTTGTTTGCATCTCTCTTGTCCCCCTTCTTGTGTATTGGTACTAAAATTGCATTCTTCTATCCTTCTGGCAACTCCTTTGTTCTCCAGATCCGGTGGATTATGTTGGTCATGTTGTCTATTGCTTTGTTGCCTCTCCACTTTAATCTCGGTTGCTATACCGTCTTCTCCAGTTGCCTTATGCCATAAGCGATCTGAAGAATAATGTGCGACTTCATCCCCGGTTGGAGGGTGTGTCTCTCTCTCTCTTTTGTGTTATTTCCCAATTCCAGCTCTTCTTCACATGGTTCACAGTTCAGCAGGTCGTGATAGTGCTCTGCAAAAATCCGACAGTTCGCCTTTGCACTGACAGAAAAGCGACCTACTTTTTAGACAGATTGCACTTTCTCAGTGAACCACAGTCTGTTAACTGGTCTAATACCTGTGACGGGGCTTATATTATAATTCCACAGCACCTTTCCCATAATTTTTTTTAAAAAGGGGGAGGGGAGATTTGGACTCGGGACAGGGATAACCTTCGCTCTTTCCTCCATAACCTCAACACCTACTCCCAAATTCAATTGATCTGATCCTTCTCAACGTAGTGAGCCACCTTCCTAGGTGTCAGTCACCACCTCTTAAACGGCTCCATAAATACATCTGTTCGTATCGAGTGCACCAAGTTGCTACTTACTCGGAGTTTCCAGTGTTCGATTGTATAAAGTGGTTCATTTCACATTCCAGCACAACACAATCGAAGCGGTGCTGCAGCGCGGGGAGAAGCTGGACGACCTGGTCGCCAAGTCGGAGGGGCTGAGCATCCAGAGCAAGGCGTTCTACAAGACGGCGCGCAAGACCAACTCCTGCTGCAGCTTCGGCTAGGCGGGGCGCGCTCGGCTGTGGCGCGGCGCACGGACTTCGGGAAGGCTGCACCGGGGGCGGAGGCGTGCCGCTGTCTGTCCCTGCCGGTGCATCCGCTCCTCGATCCTCCCCTTTCCCCCACGTAACGGAAGCGAGTCTGCCGCCGGCACGATTTGCGAAAGCGACTCGAAAGCTGTGAGTGGAGAGTCGCGACATTGATAATGTGCTGACATTTGCCCCCATTGAGAGATGTCTGCCCCCCCCCCCCCCCCTTCCTCCTTCCCCCTTCTTGTGCACCTCATTGCCTACAAGCTTGTTATTTTATGTAGCATTTAAGTTACCATGTCTTAAATTATTTAATCTCTTCCTGTACGATAGTTGTCAGGTGCAGCCAGTTTATTTCTGAAATGTCTCTGTCATTCGATGTGTAGTCGTGTATAAGATTTCTTACTGAATTCCAAATACTTCTCAACTTTTTGTGGGAATGCAGTGTGAGTTTCCGTTCTCTCTCTCTCTCTCTCTCTCTCTCTCTCTCTCTCTCTCTCTCTCTCTCTCTCTCTCCCTCCCCCTCCCCCTCCCCCTTCTCATGCCTAACCTTCTCTAGAAACAATTTTCTTTTTTGCCTGTAGTATATAGCCCCTGTCAAGAAAAGAGCTAGACTGTTGTTGCCTGCAGTTCAGTGTATTGTGTTCTCCTGTCCTTGCATTGCTGCTGCTGTGTTTTGAAGCGCTAGTTGTTCTTTGGACTGCAAACAACATATAAGAGCCGCTCTAAGCTGTTCTGGAATTGGTCCCTGACCACTGGTTCCGGAACCCCCCGGAAGCAATTACTGACCACCGGTCTCTAAACACGGCGGGCGATGCAGTGTGTGTTCCCCTTCGTGTCATTTCTCTCTTAGCTACTGTCGACTGTCTCTTAAAAAATTTAATTTTATTGGTGTTCTTCCTTTATTGGTGTTAGGCTAGATACATAGTACAATACCTTAGCTGACAGTGTATGTCGGAAACAAATATGAAATATATTTATCTCCCCATGTAAGTGGAGTTTAGGCTTTATTTTATAAAGTGTGTAAACTGTGAAGGCATCACTGGTTGTGTTAAAATTGTAAAAGCAGTTGGATGGTGCATGTAGGTGCATAATTGAGCTACTTCCAAAGTATGCAATTTTTATGAATGTGTCTGACAAGTATGTCTCTTGTGTGAGTGAGAATGTGTGTTAAACTGTGGGTATTTCTACAGCTACAGGAGTTACAATAGTTACATTTTCGTGGATGTTTGTTATTTGTATTAGCGTGCAAAACTGTTTGATCTCTTGAAATTATTTATGTGATGGAGATTGAAATGCATTTTTCACATTCATTCCATTGAGTATTGTCAACTAACTTGTGAGAAATTGTAAGAAACAACACGTGGAAATCAGAGATGGAAAGAAACCTTAATGGAAAAAAAATTACGTACTTTAAATTCAATTGGTTTAAATTGTGAATGAACAGGTACTACAATTAAATAAATGTGGCTACTTAAGAGATTTCCCTCAGCCTTCGAGAATATTTGAACTACGCAGTGCCGGTATATTTATCCTCTAGAACAGTGGAAAATCTTGAGGGAGCTATATAATTTTTGATTATGCTCTATTGTCAATGGGTAGAGATTGGAGTTACCTGCATTTAAGATGTGGTCGTTTTTGTTATTGAAGTTAAAATAATTGCAAAGAATTTACAGTGTACTCAGACTAGACAAAATATGTATGAAAATACAATTTCTTTTTACTTCTAAATTGTTTGTTTCAAGTATACACATTTTATTACACTAGTGTTTAGTCAGTTTGCATATTATTATGCAGCTCTCATAGATGAACACATACTATTACCTCCATACCAGTTTGAGGCAACCCGTTTACTGTGAACATTTCCTACAACAATGATGGGTTATTGAAGGCTTTATTTTAAATTTACATTAACATTACGCTTTCCTGTAGCAGACACAGAAAGTTCTCTATAATGCTGACGAAAATATGTGCATTGTTGGAAGGTTGTGTATTTTACTTGATTGCAGGTGTTTCCTGTGCAAATAACTTCGTCACTACGACAGGACTCTTTAAATATCATTCAGCTTTTAAGATAAATCTGTAAACTCCATCATTCTCAAAGGCACTGTAATATGATACTCTTTTGACAAATGTCTGTTACTAACAAAGACTGTTGATACAGGATCCCACAGTTGTTAATTGCACCTGAGGGGAAGGTCGAATACTAAAATAATATTTTTAATAGTCTATCCATCTGAATTTACGAGAAACATTCATCCAAAATGTTTTACGGGATATACAGATTTCAGATGACATTTTGATTGCAAAGAAAAATAACTCAGTTGAAATAAAACTAATATGTAAATAATTTAAAAAGTATTACAAAATCAAATGTTAACATAATATTGATATCTTGGGCCTCTAGAAAACAAGAATATTTAAAAATTTTCACTTCTCTTGCCAATCTTTGTTATAGAAGTTTTTATTATGAAGGAGTTTCTAAAATGAGCCGTTAAACTGAAAGGAATACCAGCAACATCATTTTCCTTTTCCTACACTTTTCCCGTCAGTTTCTCTCACAAGTTGTTATACACAGAAGGTTAGATTTCTTCCCTGGCAGTGGAATCTGTGCTGAAAGAGCAGTGTCTAAGCAGTGTGGCAGCGATGGTGCGTACCTCATATTTATGGTTTCTGTTGTGCAAGAGTACTTAATGAATCTCAGAACTGGTATTATTGATGCGTGTTTGCTTGTAAATTACAAATGATGTTCTGATAGGGGAATTACTGAACGTTGTATCACTGTACAGTTGGGTGACAGAGAGGAATATAAACAAGCATTTGTGTGTGTGTGTGTGTGTGTGTGTGTGTGTGTGTGTGTGAGAGATTGAGTGAGGAGAGTCTCGCCATTAACTAATGGTCATTGTTGTTACAAATTTCCTGAGCAGTTTGGCACCTAAAGGGTGAAAGAGGGGTTATGAGGGACCATTCTCCTTACAGAAATGCAAAATATAGTAACAGACTTAAGGAACTAGCAATAATAATATAGTATATTAGTGACCAAAGCAAACTTTATTGTAAATGTTCTAGACGAAGGTGTATGGAAATTCTCCACACTGCTGAGAACTGACAGAATAGGAAAGTGTCAATCAAACTCTTTCTAATACAAGCATTTACTTACTGGAGAAAATATATGCATACAAATACATCAGACAGTGTTTATAACACAGCAAATAGCACCTTTTTACTTTATCCGTATTATCTTGCCAAATAGTGTCAAAAATAGTTTTCCAAATACAGTGAATTTTATATTTTATTTTTACTGTTCAAACAATTTTCACTAAGAAACATTTATTATGTATGTTCTTATTACACACAATGTAGGCTTTTTCTTTTTCCATGTATTATGAAAACTAAATAGCGTTTCCTTTCAGATAATTGGTCTGTCTCGTGGGAGAACAGAAAACTAATATGGAAAAAAAAGTCAGGCCCCTGCACAGCCTTTGTAGAGTTCCATAGGAAAAACAAAACAGAAGTGTATAATCTGTTGCTATAACTTGATTCAGCACAGTGAGAATAGGTTAAGTTGTGATGTTACTCGACGTTATCACCATTCTCTGTTTCTGCTGTGCGCTCTGTCTTGGGCATTGTTCGGATTTTGGAACCCTGCATTTGGCACAGTCAGTTAATTGTTGACTTCTCAGTACCACTCAAGATGTGGTTGGCAGTTGATTTATGTGTGGGCATATTACATGTACCTGCTACCTGTAGTCAAATTAAGGAAGTAAGTCACTCGAATAAATGATTCGAGGAGTTCTTGCCGTGTGAGATTTGTCAGTCTTGAACTTTTGACTACTTCCTCTGGTGCCATCAGCAGGAGATTTTGGTAGGCTGTTAAGTACTTCAGCTGGTCACATAAGCATTTAAGAATGTCGGCACAAAATATTACATTGTCAAAACAAGTTGCTTGTGTAAAACAGGCTTTAGCTCTGTAAGACAATGTGCAAAATTCCAAAAATATTTGAGCCTTCTTTGTGCACCTTTCAACTGCCTTTCTTTGCTTGTGTTCCACCAACCACTTTCATACAATATTGGAAATGATGTTCAGACTCAATGGATACGCATAAACAGCTAGTTATATGCTCGATAAACGGCTTTCATTGTGTGGCACTTGGTAACATTCCATTTTTGTTAATGTTTTCATACTATTGTGTAGAGCAGCTGAAAAAAGGCAGCATCCTTCACCCTCCATTTTCAGGAAAGGGCACTATCCCCACAGGGTGGTTTCTATTCTGACTCTTATGTTTGAGAGCAGGTGGTATGACCTGTCTCGTCAGCTCAGTTTTAAAAATATTGTGAAACTCCAGTGAAATTAATTCTTTTCTGCAGCTCGATTGAACACAGTATAGTGTAAGAATGAAGAAGAAATAAAATTAGTCGTCATCAAGTGCTTCAAGTTAGAATGCTGGTCTCCGTTGGGTTCTTCCCCCTGGTATTCTGAGACAGTATCATAAACCATAAAAAACAGTGCACTTTTTCACACATCATGTTTCTCACTTACTTGTATTTTTCCTCTTGAAAGTGTTCAGAAATTGTCACACATTCATAAAAGAGGCAGTGTTGGTAAAAAGTGGAAGGAAAGCTTCTGTAACATGTCCAGGAATAAATCTGTTGAAATGAAAGCCACTCTGTCCGCTCGTGCTGCGTGTGGCTCCTTCGCAGTAAATCACGCACGCTTTCAGATATACCTTGTTCCATTCACATTGTGTCACGTGCTACTGCACTGCCTGCACACTGTTGGTGGCATAAACCAATGCATTTAAATGACCCCATTGCCAGAAATCCAACAGTTACAGGTCCAGTCATTGGGAAGGCCATACTACATCCTTGACCAATCCATCGTCCAACAAGATGACCTACACCACCCAATAGTACACAATACTCATCACAAGTAAAAACAGTCCATATCTCACCAGGTGTTTGTTTAGACATATAGTTATAGGAACTTTTCTTCTATTTTTTTTTTTTTTTTTTTTTTTAGTACCCTACAAAGTAGCAGTTTCTATCGTTTCTTCGTGACAGAATTGCTATATCTCTGAACACGGGATTGCTAACGAAACCAAATATGGAGAACTGCATACCTACAGCTTCAGATAGGGGGGGCAGAAGTTTTAAGGATGGAAATCTATGGAAATGACAGGTATCAGATATTTGCAGGTATGTCACATTTTTGCTATGTTGGACGAGCTGACTACGATGGCGTGGCACTTGAGGAGAGCACTTAACAAATGCTGCAGGCCAACATGTGCGCAATAGGCACCATTCGGTACCTAATTATTAACCCTTAAATGCTGGCAACGGCCGTGTGGTACGGCATTGCCCATATGAACAAACTCCACTGCACGCAGATATAATGTGTCGATAGAAACAGATGCACGACATGTCTTGTGGATTTTGACTGTCATTGGCAATGTTGAAGGTATATATTTTGGTTAGTTGGTGTTTTAAGTTATAAATTATTGCATATTATTAATTTTCACATGGGAATATATACAGGGTGATTCAAAAATGCATGTAAATATTTCAAGGGTGTATTTGTGAGGTAAATATAAGACAAAAATGTTCTATACAATTTTTTCCATACTTGGCTTATTACAGAGTTATGAACAAAACAGGATAATACATTCAATACAACGTAAGGTATTTAATTCCCAGAGTTCACAGTTTAATTACAGTGCATTTGGACTAACAACGCAAACTGACAAATAAACGTGACGTAACAAACTGAAACAATTCCTCGCGAACACTGTATTAATTTAGGTCCTGTTGATTGAACTACAGCAATGCACAATAACTAAGGAAAATTGAAGCATTTTACAGACTGTACTGTACTGTACTGTATTTGCACAAATCTTAATGCAATGCATGTTCAAAATGCTGTCCCTGAACTTGCAGACAGACCCGTGCTCGTCGCATCAATGATCTCTGCACATTACACAGTCCGTTCAACTCTCCACGAATAATTTCACAACCACCTTCAATTCTTTGTTGTAGCACTTCTCTGTTCGGTACTGCAGAAGAATACACCAATGTCTTTAGTCGGCCCCATAAATAAGTCTTAAGGGTTCAGGTCAGGTGATCTGGCTGGCCAAGCAATTGGTCCTCCGAGACCTATCCATCGATATGGATACGCAGAATTGAGATACGCCCTTACGTTGCGGCTGTAATGGGCGGGAGCACCATCGCGCATAAACCACATGGTGGCTCGTGTTGCAAGAGGGACATCCTGTAACAATCCAGGCAATTCTCCCTCCACAAATTCGCAGTACGCGTACCCATTCAGCCTTGGAGGCAGAACATGAGGTCCGAGTAAGTAATTCCCCACAATACCACACCAAATGTTTATGGAGAATTGATGTTGATATCCACGCACAATTCTCGCGCCAGGATTCTCGACAGCCCACTGGTGCATATTATGCGAATTGATTACACCCGCACGAGTAAACATGGCCTCATCTGTGAATAATATCCGCCGAATGAACATTGGATCATTCAAATGACGCTCTTGTAACCACTGGCAGAATTGCTGACGGCGAGGATAGTCTTCAGGTGTCAATTCGTGCACTTTTTGCAGGTGAAATGGATGCAACTGTTGTCTCCGAAGCAGCCGCCATACAGTAGATTGTGGAAGTCGTACAGCTGCACTAATTTGTCTCGTACTGATAGATGGATCTTGGTCTACCAGGTCCAAAACATATTCCTCGACGTTCACTGCATGCTCAAGTGGTCGACCTGAATGCGGCCCAGGACGAATGCCATACTCCTGCATACGTCTGTCCACAGATACAAACGTCTGATGACTTGGTAACCGTCTTCCTGGAAACAGCTCACTGTACCTTCGTCTTGCTGCAAGTGCATTTCCATCTGCTGCACCATACACAAGGTGCATATCAGCATACTCACTGTTTGAGTACATCATGTGCACGACACCTTTGGCCTTCCGACGATGAATGAACGACAGGACGTACTTTTCCGTTACCAACAACATCAGCGCCATCTTCCGTACAGTAGGAGTAAACATCACGTGCAAACAAAAACAAACACTATTCATGCAGTTTCGAATCAACTGTTGGGAGATACGTATGTGAATTACGTACCAGAATATGGCATCCTGCTGCTTGCACTGCCGTCGTTTTGATACGGACATGACTTTCGTATTTAACGATAACTCTGGAATTAAACGTTTATGGAAAAACATTTATAGAACATTTTTGTCTTATATTTACCTCACAAATACACCCTTAAAATATTTACATGCATTTTTGAATCACCCTGTATAAGGCTCACTGGGCATTTGAGCACCTTCTTTTCTTCTGTGCGGATGCACAAACAGTGCCCGAACTCTTACGGGAATCGGCAGTAAAGCTGCGAGTAATGAGTATAATGGGCAGGGGCACTATGAATATAGTGCAGGACAATGAGTTGTGAATGTGGGTCTCACGGGAGGCACGCCAGAGATAAGTCCCTGCAGTCGCACTATCCTGTGTCCTCAGTGGCTCAGATGGATAGAGCATCTGCCATGTAGGCAGGAGATCCCGGGCTCGAGTCCCCGTCGACTTATATCAACGCCTGTATGCAGCTAGGGGTATTCATTTCATTGTAAGTTTAGAATTAATTTTACTTAAAAAGTGGTGAGTACATGTTACTGCATCTTGAGTCTGAGAAGGAATATCAGCTCTCCTCAGTAGTGCTTTTCTATATTAAATGACGAGTGTTTGACGACCACACACACACACACACACACACACACACACACACACACACACACACACTTCTATGATCCTCTATTGTAACAATAATTTTATTGGCTCATTTCGGTATCAAATAGCAGTCTAGAAATAGAAGAGAGAGGGGAAAACAAAAAACCACATATGAATGGAATTGGTCTTTTCAGTGTGTGTGTGTGTGTGTGTGGGGGGGGGGGGGGGGGGAGTGACTACGATACTATTTCTAGACAGTGACAGCATGGCCTAAAAACAATAGGGCAGGTTCACATTGTGTGCTCAGGATTTCTGGTGTCCACATCGCAGTTTGCACTAATGTAGTGAATGTGACGAAGTGCTAGTTTATCATGTATGGATCTCTCATTCTTAATCAACCAAAGCTATTTGTGTGCCTTCGTATCGTGCAATTTATTCAGAAATGGTGCTTATCTACATCTTTCCAGTTGAAAACTTTCAGATTCTCTTGTAACTGTAGAAATGGCACAGGTATGTAGAAGCCATATACTCTTAAAACAAAATATATATATATACTGTTTCATGTGGATAGTTTGAGATGGGCACAGACTTGTATGTTGCTAGTAGTTTGATACAGATAAAATTGAATTATGACTATTGAACCACAGGTATGAATCACAAGAGTCATCTGTGGGTGACACTTTTCCATGTTTAGTGTCTTCTTGTTGGAGATAAAGTACATCAGTTTTCTTTCAAACTAATTTTCTCAATGGAATTTCTTCTGCCCTCTTAATACCCCTCCCAGTGTAGTTTGTTATGTATTTATTCCATCTTTTCATAAATAGGATCACTGAGACAACAGGCAGTTGTGTTTGTTGCACATACTAGAACAATTTTACTGGGCACAGAAGGTATCTCCAGAAAAGGTGAGATTGACGGTAGCAAAATTTATTCATTACCCACACTGCAGTGTGTCACCTCCAAACTGGTACTTCGGACAATGGTGGACAATTGGAGAGCTTCGGGACGAGTGAAAATTCGTCAGCTTGGCAATTTCTCTTAGACATTTCCTGGAAGGTTGCAGACTGTCAACTGCTAGAGGCCGGATATATATTTCTGCCTGTTCAGTGTTACGAAAATAGGCTCTCGAGTCTGCTACTGCTTACAAATGAGTGTTCCTCCATTGAACTAATTCTGCAATTTTCTCCTTAACATTTCAGACAATTGTTGAGATTTACCAGAGCACTAATTTGGATCTCAGAAATAGGTAGTAGGGGGGTGCATTTTTTATTTATTTAAAGTAAAATCAGATCTGTGGTACAAACTGTGCGAACAGGCTTTTGGTCCGATTGTAAACAGAGTGCAGCCTTTCTTCATAGCAGAGTGTGGCGAGCACATAATTGTAGCTGCCTTTTACCCCCAGGAAAGGTCTCTCAAAACTTGTCTAATAGTAGATTAAGTGGACCTCAGGGTGGGGGGACTGAAACGAGGAAAAATCATGAGATGTGTTTGGTGTTGAACATAAGGTGTGTAGTCTATTTCTCTACCTGTTAGATCACTGGGGCCAAATTTTATTTATTTATAAATGTTAAAGACCAGACCTATTAGTCAACAACTATATTACTGCGCCTGAGAGTGAGGGAGCTTCAGTTGGCTTACCGTAAGTTTTTGTGATATTTCACGAGGACACACGTGATAGTGTATGCACGAGTGTCTCGGAATCTTTCACAGTGCGATGCTCTTTCCTTACTCACAGCTGTGCTTGTTTACTGTAATGCCACTGCGTGTGGAAATATTTGAGGCCAAATGGAATAATATTGTAGTCGGGGGTAGAAATTTGGTTATTTCGTAAACGCAGCTTTGTGTTTACATAGTGTGGAAGGTGTAGCACTTAACACAAAGTATAACTTGGCCCTTATAAAGGGGATGGAGTGAGTTTATTGGCTTTGGCAGGCAGGTGGGGATGTGTGGGAAATGATCCCGATCTTTTTCTCGTATTGTAGGCAGCGTACTGGAATCGACATTGTAGTTGAAGCAGTGCAGTGTGTCATATTGTTTGGAAGCGAAGGTTGGCAACAGACAAACATTCGATATCTTTCTGGAGTTGTCACACTTCCACAGATTCCTTTGCTCCCAGAAAAGAACCTAATTACATTGTGCGTATAAAATATGTAGAAATTTGTTATTGTCACTTGTTTAGCAATGTTTACACCTTTTACCAGTACCTACGATTAGTGGTGTCGGTGCTTTTTCCTCCGCTGTTGTCTGTTTCTCTGTAACTCTTATCCCTCAGTAACAACTGAACCCAAGCATTAGGTGGACACCCCCCTTTGTTTTGTTTGATATGCAATCCACAATACATTTTCAAACGTGTAGTTCTCTCTCTCTCTCTCTCTCTCTCTCTCTCTCTCTCTCTCTCTCTCTCTCTCTCTCGGCATGCTCACAACATTGTAGTTTCGTGGTATCATTGCTGAACATATCCAGAAATCTGTCTCTGCAGCCAATAATTTTGAACTTGGTTGTAATTTCATTGTCTGGACTTTTGAACCATATATAATAATGCTCATAACTATCAGTTCTTCTGTGCTTATTACACGAATTCCATTTAATAAAGAATAGTCGTAATTTCTGGATTTATTCTTGATCTAATTTCATTGTATTGTTTGCTATCATTTATAAGTTTCAGCTCTCAGTATTTACATTTGTCATTGTCTGCTGTCGTTCTTAATCCGCCTTCCAATGCTTTCATCTGTTCCACTAATTACCATGTATTTTGTTTTATTTTTGTGTACATTTAGACCTCATCTTTGTATGTTGTATTAGTTTCATTTATTAGGAACAACTTATTTTTTTTTCTATTTTTCTTTACAATTGTATAGTTACTTCTATTGATATTTAATAAATACAAAAACTGAAATGAAAATCTTACAGTTACCTTTACATGCAAATATAGGTTAGGCTTCACTGTCTTGACATAAACTGAAACAACAAATTACTTTAACCATTAACTTTTATTATTTTTGCACAACACTTCTGGAGTATTATATCTGTCATAAGCTGGTTTTATGTCAGTTAAAAAGGCATAGATTTACTGTGCATGACTTTTAGGGTAATCTGCAGCACTGTCTTCCAGTGGCCAGAAGCACATAATTTTCTGGCCATATTTATGCCACATCATCACTTGGGATACCATCTAAATATGATCAACAAAAGTGACTGGTTGCAGCAATCTGTTTCAACTGGTATCCTACAAATGTCTGCAATAGATAACTCAGTTTTTATTACACCATGGTTGCACAATTTAAACACATTGAAGTAATGGCATAACAATACAAAGTATCTCGTCTTATTTGCTTCATTGTAGCTACGCTGTCTAATGATGATTGTAGTTTTATATCAGGTGAATGCAGTTCCTCCACACATTTTGTCAGTGATCTCGGTGAGGAAATTTGTAGGGATATCTGAAGTTAATCAGAACTTCCTTGTTCACCATTACTCTGCGAGATATATATTTCTGATTGTGCCAAATGCATTTTTTAAAAATTAATGTCAGACAACCCAAGAATTGATGAAATCCCTCCAACTTCCTTTTTCTAATTTTCTGCTCAGAAATTGGGTGGGTGGTGTTTAATAGAGATGAAATGTATACATAAGGATAAAATATTACACCAAAGTTACAGCACATATTATGTGGAACAAATCAAGGATGCATACATCAGAAAGAATGTTGCTTTTGTGTACTGCAATGATCATCATAATACACTGGGCTATAAGCCTAGTACGTTCAAACTTCCGTGATACGCCAATTTGGGAGGCATTATTTTTAACAACAAAACTTGGAGATATTTGTATAAGTTCAACAATAACATGCTCTCTTAAGTTAGTAATATGAATATATGATGCCATCCAGTGTTCAGAGCTGCTTGTCTATGCCTAAAAGTGCATAGCGGCGGTCTGCATTTTAAATTTAGGAGTAATTCTATGGACAACAGAGGATGGGATTCAGCCAATTTCATAAAATGTGTTACACATACTGATTACCAAATGAAGTGCTAAACTGTCGAGCTGTTAAATCTATATGTATTTTTGTTTCAGTTTTTATGTCAATATCTGTTATACTTGTCTGAAGCATTCCTAGCAAATAAGGCTCTGATATATCTGTGGTTTGAATATTGTATCGAGTCTCCAGACACAGCTCCTGTGGGGTGTCGTATGTAAACTGGTTGTACTGCATGTAATATTGTTAATTCATATGTGTCAGCTGTAAGAATGTAAACAAATTTTATATATATTATATATATATATATACACATATATGTTGTATAATACCTTTGCACTATATTTCTCATTCCTCATGACACTAAATTTGCTGAAACATGCGAGGACTCGCTGCCAAAAAATTAACCATTTTGTGTTGTTAAAAGTGTGAAAGTAGAATTGTCCCTGAAACTGTAAACGGCACAAGGGAAACTACATTATACTGATAATTTTTACTTTTGGGCCGTCGAACTACAGCTAAATGAAACAATTTTCGTGCCGTACGTGTTTCGCCTTTATTCTCGTTGAGGCATCTCCTGTGGCCTGGAATATGTACATATTTTTACTATTTAATTTACATTTTGGGGCAATGTACCTGTAGGTTACAAACAGTTCTGGTGGGTCCACAGGCGAAGCAATTGCTCAACACAACTCGGCGGGCGGTAAAACATTGTTGTACACATAACATTACAAGTGATCGTTACTTGATTACACAAAATAGCAATACATAAAGTATTGTTTGTATGTCATTCTGTTTTCGTATGGAAAACAACCTGCATTTTCTGGACAAAGTCACCATTCGAGATACGGTACATCTAGACGTGTTTGCATATGAACGCGTTAGTGTACAATCGACAATGTTATCCGCAAAAAAGGAATGGAACACAATACAAACTAACCTTCCAACTGCTCCTCCACGCTTTTCGCAGGGGCTGCCATGCTGATCAACTGAAATACACGTCCACGTGGTCACTGGTC
This sequence comes from Schistocerca cancellata, assembly GCF_023864275.1. Classification (NCBI taxonomy): domain Eukaryota; kingdom Metazoa; phylum Arthropoda; class Insecta; order Orthoptera; family Acrididae; genus Schistocerca; species Schistocerca cancellata. The sequence goes on along the minus strand of NC_064636.1, from coordinate 88,257,739 downwards.
CAATACGTTGTTCCACACTAAATACACAAGTCTTTCGTTCGCCGGCGTCACGCGCAATGGCAGTGGACGGAGAGCATAGAGCACAAATTGACTATGACGCATAGTCCACCCCTGCTCTCAACGGTATGTATCGGCGGTTGAGTGCAACAGCAATGTTTACGTTGCTACATTAGACAAACCTTCAGATAAACAAACAGATCAACATGCATTGCATAATACTCGTATACTGTTATCACAACATGTCAATACCTCAAATTCACAAAAAGTGTGGGGTAGTCCGCTTGTGCTCTCAGTGCCTCATATATTCCTCCTGATCCCTGTAATTTATCTCTCTTGGTAATTGGTTGTTTGTGAATTTGCAGCATGTGATTTATATTGTATTCTGGAAGCGTTGCATTTGTTTTGTATTCGTGTTTTTATTTTTTGATTGAGTCTGTGTACTACACGTGCTTCATACCCGGTTCCTAGCTATTTGTATGTTTGTACTTATTTCTTTTTCATAATTTCTCTTGTTGAGTGGATCCTCTTTAATCTATAAAACATATATCTCAGTTATGCAAGCTTCTGGTCGTGGAGATGACTAGATGTGGAATGTTCTTCCTGAAGTTAATAACAGCTCTCATTGGCATACTATCTTTGGTTGGCTGCGGAGTGTTGGTGCTTGTTGGTTTTTTTTTCTGTGTTATGTGTGTGTGTGTGTGTGTGTGTGTGTGTGTGTGTGTGTGTGTGTGTGTGTATATAAACACCCATGTCCGAGAGAGGACTTGAATCTCCAGTGGGAGGTGCCGCACAATCCGTGCCATGGCACCTCTAACCACACGACCATTCTGCTTGGCAACACTAATAATTACTGGAGACAGACGGGCAGACAAATGCTACATCAGAACAACATAATACGTGGTGCCTATCGACCAAGCCACCTGCTTTAGAATTGCACGCATGAACTGGTTGGTTCTGAGCTGAATAAGAGCAGCAATGGCAAGTGTATCAATTTTCTGCACAAGTTATACTGCGGTGCTGAGAAGCTGTTCACCATGTAGTTTGAGAACATTCTCAGAGAGCTCTCCCTGGTGATCCAACAGAGTTCCTGGTATTGACTACTTTTGTGGCCTGATAAATCTGAGGTAATTGTAAATACATATTAATACTATACAACAGACATATTAATATTATACAAATGACCGGGTTTCGATGTCACTGATCATCTTCAGATAATAGGATGGACGCAGTATTTCCTTCCAGCCACAGATAACAAGTTGATACGAAAAAGTCATCTTGAGGATGAATCATAACAAGTATATTTGAAGCTTAACTGCAGGACCTCTTCTTTCCAAAGCAATGAAGGAAACATTAAAAACATTGCTCGCTTTCAAATAAGGTTGCACAATTACTTGACAATTTTTTAAGAACAAGCATTGAACAATCAAAATGTCAAAACTTTCTGGCAGATTAAAACTGTGTGCCGGACCGAGACTCGAACTCGGGACCTATGCCTTTCGCGGGCAAAGGTCCCGAGTTCGAGTCTCGATCAGGCACACAGTTTTAATGTGTCAGAGGGATGCATATCAGCACACACTCCGCAGCAGAGTGAAAATCTCATTCTGTAATCAAAATGTCTTTCTTTATAAAGCTTTTCCAGTTTATTAGTTTGTCAGCGATTTTATCTTCTTCTTCCTTCAAGTGTTAGGCATTTATTCAGTGTCATATACAAGGAATATTCAAACAAAAGGTAGAAAATGTCATAACAACCAAACCGGTTGAAATTTTCATGTGTCACTTTGGGATAACGTAATGAGATATCTTGGCAATGGAAGCACGCAATTGTCACCTCCCCCTAACAAACTGAAACCTGTGCCCTCAACAGGCAAAGTGACACTCACCGTCTTTTCTTCTGATATCCAAGGTATAATACTAATTAAATTCCTTGAGCACGGAAAAACCATTAACAGTTATGGGTACTGTGAGAGACTCCGTGGCCTACAAGAGCCCAGCAAGAGCAAACACCACGGGGTGATTCTGCTCCACAATTACACGCATCTCCGAGGTCACACAAAGTGTAAGGGCCGAGTTCGAGTGGGAGCAGCAGGTTGAGCATCTGCCCTACAGCCCAGACATGTCACCCTGTGAATTCATGTGTTTGGTTCCCTGAAGTACATCTCAATGGGAAGCGCTTCATCTCGGACAACGAACTGAAGGACACAGTGGAGGAATGGCTTTTGTCACAGCCTCAGGAGTTCTGGGGAAAGGGAATTATTCTGCTCATGAAACAGTGGGATAGTCGTGCTCGGCCTCTGGTGATTACTTTTGAATAAAGACTTCAGTTATACCCAGTGTTGTTTTGTACCTTTTGTTTTGAATATCCCTCATAAATGGGCCCATTAATATATTCCAACCTTTCAATTCTTTTCAGTATGTCTCATTAGTCTGAGATCTTATTTCTCAAGAAACTGAATCCATTCCCTCTCTATTTTCTGATCATTTGTTACAATTTCGCATGGGACTGAGTCTTAACCTTCGAAAGCAACAAGTTGTCTTTGGTGTCACGATTGTTAGGTTACAGCTTTTGGCAGTAATATTTAATTTGTAAAGTGCTTCTGAAGGGTGTCCTCACTGCCGCCTATAAGAAGTTGGTTATCAGCGAAGAGTGTTAACTGATTGAAGTTATGAGTGTCTACTTATTTTTAGCTATTGTCTCAAAGAATTATCTGAACTGAAGAAACTAATAAACTGAAAGAGCCTTTGTAAAGAACATCATTTCGGCTGTACAGCACATCAGCAATAGTTCAAATGCCCGTTTTAAACAACAGTTTTCTTACCCAGCCCAAGTGATTATAAAACCTGAGACAAAAGAAGTATTTGCCTTAGAGTAACAACAAATTTAGAATTTTACAAGGATGTACTTTGTTTCAATACTTTTTAACATCTATGTATTTAATTTTCTGTTCTCAAATTTTTATTAAGATACTCTGTGAGAGAACCACGTTCTGTGTATGGATTATTTAATCCACCTGTAATGAAGTTTTTATATCGCACCCAGTAATTCACTCCCCTAAACGGAATGTTGGAGCAAAATGTATGCTGCTGTATTGAGATTTCTGTGGAATGCTTAAGGGTGCATATATACCCACAAAAAAAGCTTTAGGAATATTTATGAGTGTGTGTTACACTAATATATACATATGTTTTGAAATCTGTGAGAAAACTTTACACTAATCTTTTCCCTTTACAGCCTTCAGATGTACAAAAAGAATGTTAATGTGCAAAACAGTAACCAACTATTGAGAATCCAGATACATTTATCGGATATATTTATGTGCAACTCCAATTAGTGTTCATTCCAAGTTTGCAGTGGGGCTGTTGTACATTTGTGTGGTTGAGTCGGATAGCAAAAACAAGGACTGGTTGTATAATAAAAAACTGAGCAATAAATCAAATTAAAGAAAAGAAATGGGGTGCCGAGCTCTGATACTGTCTACAAAACATTATTAAATTTGCCTACACTCTGCAAAGAAGCTGATCACACTCAGCTGCAGCCAAGTTATTTCACTCACTCTTGCCACTCGAGTGGTGTTCTTCGCAACTGGACAGGTCAGCCTGTCCAACATAATTAGCTCCCTGTCAGGAAATGTGAGATTGTTTGGTGCAACTACGCTGTGCATCTGGTCTCTCTGTTGCCGGTACACAGGTGACCGAGCGCTGCAGCCAGTGGACGCCATCTCAGCCATGCTGACTTCCCAACGAGTGGAGCACACTGTGTGTGCCATCGGGACACGTGAAGCTGACTGCAGTCGACAAACACTACCCGACTGTCGGAAAATCTCCACGCCACCGTCAGAAGTGCTGCCGATACGGATGTGGAGGCAAAGCAGATTCGCCGACATCCACTGTACAATTGTCGAGCCTAATCTCCCATTTGAAATATAGAAAGAGCTTCATTATTAGGACTTACCCACTGGAAGGAACAACGGAGACTAACTGCGTCACCAGACAGAATAGTAAGCTGCCATCAGATATCCTTGCAAAGAAATAGAATAGAATCCCAGGAAACAGTCTGCCCTACACCGTCTGGGATCACCCCAACCTCTTAGGGTGGGCGTTCCCCATTGCAGGACAACCGTGCAAAGATAGGGTATCCTTCCACCTGACGGAGACATATGCTGCGAGTACAGAACAATGTGAGACCTGGGCCAATTTCTTTTTTGATCTCTAGTAGAATAAACCTGCGCAACAAAGGACCTGACTGAGGCAAATAACAAGGGTTGGATTGGGTTGTTTGGGGGAGGAAACCAGACAGTGAGGTCAACGGTCTCATCGGATTAGGGAAGGACGGGGAGGGAAGTCGGCCGTGCCCTTTCAGAGGAACCATCCCGGCATTTGCCAGCAGCGATTTAGGGAAATCACGGAAAACCTAAATCAGGATGCGGGATTGAACCGTCGTCCTCCCGAATGCGAGTCCAGTGTGCTAGCCACTGTGCCACCTTGCTTGGTAAATAACCAGACCGTCAAAGTTTGTGAGCTTTGTAATAACTGTTCAAAAGCGATGTGCTCCCATAACAAAACAGGAAATATTTTCATCTTAGTTTATGGAAATTACTCAGTCATATTTACAACAATGAATGGTAATTAAATATACATAAGAGCAAAGATTGCTATGGCATAATGTGCCATTAACAAATTTTCTGTGAAATAAGTTTTTAATTTTCATTAAATGGACACCCTAGCTGCAAACAGGTGTTGATGTACTTCATTGGGGACATGTTCTTTCGGGAACAGATACTACCATCATATATAGTTAAAATATGGCTTCCCGGCCATTGACCTTGTTGTGCGAATGCACACGCTATGCCCGAACTCGTATGGGACTTCGTAGATTAATCCGCCACGAGTAATGAGTATGATGGGCAAACATCTATTAGGCGCACTACGAATGTAGTGGTGTGGACATGTTGGGAATGTGGATCTCATGGGGAGCGTGCAAGGGATAAGTCCCTTCAGACGCACTATCCTCTGTGCCCGCGGTGGCTCAGATGGATAGAGTGTCTGCCATGAAAGCAGGAGATCCCGGGTTCGAGTCCCGGTCGGGGCACACATTTTCAACATGTCCCCAATGAAGTACATCAATGCCTGTTTGCAGCTAGGGTGTCCATTTAATTATCATTTCATTTCTAGCAAAGCTGCATGGTCATCCACAGTAACTGTTCGTTCGGGAACAGATACTACCGTCATATATAGTTAAAATATGGCTTCCCGGCCACTGACCTTCTTGTGCGAACGCAGACGCTATGCCCGAACTCGTACGGAACTTGGTAGATTAATCTGCCACGAGTAATGAGTATGATGGGCAAACATCTATTAGGCGCACTACGAATGTAGTGGTGTGGACATGTTGGGAATGTGGATCTCACGGGGAGCGTGCAAGGGATAAGTCCCTTCAGACGCACTATCCTCTGTGCCTGTGGTGGCTCAGATGGATAGAGCGTCTGCCATGTAAGTAGGAGATCCCAGTTTCGAGTCCCGGTCGGGGCACACATTTTCAACATGTCCCCAATGAAGTACATCAATGCCTGTTTGCAGCTAGGGTGTCCATTTAATTATCATTTCATTTCTAGCAAAGCTGCATGGTCATCCATGGTAACTGTTCTTTCGGGAACAGATACTACCGTCATATATTTTTAATTTTCCTAATATATGTACATTAAAAACATTGACTTTTACAGGGTGTTGCAAAAAGTTACGGCCAAACTTTCAGGAAACATTCCTTACACACAAATAAAGAAAAGATGTTATGTGGATATGTGTCTGGAAACGCTTAATTTCCATGTTAGAGCTCATTTTAGTTTCTTCCACCTACGCTCAATGGAGCACGTTATCATGATTTCATACGGAATACTCTACCTGTGCTGCTAGAACATGTGTCTTTACAAGTACGACACAACATATAGTTCACGCGCGATGGAGCTCCTGCACATTTCAGTCGAAGTGTTCGTACGCTTCTCAACAACAGATTCGGTGACCGATGGTTTGGTAGAGGCGGACCAATTCCGTGGCCTCCACGCCCTCCTGACCTCAACCCTCTTGACTTTAATTTATGGGGCCATTTGAAAGCTCTTGTCTAGGCAACCCCTGTACCAAATGTAGAGACTCTTCGTGTTCGTATTGTGGATGGCTGTGATACAATACGTCATTCTCCAGGGCTGCATCAGCACATCAGGGATTCCATGCGACGGAGGGTGGATGCATGTATCCTCGCTAACGGAGGACATTTTGAACATTTCCTATAGCAAAGTGTTTGAAGTCACGCTGGTACGTTCTGTTGCTGTGTGTTTCCATTCCATGGTTAATGTGATTTGAAGAGAAGTAATAAAATGAGCTCTAACATGGAAAGTAAGCGTTTCCAGACACATGTCCACATAACATATTTTCTTTCTTTGTGTGTGAGGAATGTTTCCTGAAAGTTTGGCCGTACCTTTTTGTAACACCCTGTATATAGAGCTTTGCAACAACTGTTCAAAATTAATGTACTCTCATAATGACAAAACCATTTATTTCATGACAATTATATGAAGTCATAATTACAACATATGAGCAAAAATTAATGTACCATTAACAAATCTTCTATAAAGTAAGTTACAATCCTCCTAGTATACCTTGTGATATAACTTGGTGTTCTATCAAATTCGAAAGTGATACTAGTCCATTTAGTGTTCAATGCTACTGTTATAGATATTTAAAAATGGCCTATGGCCGAAATTGTAAATCATACAAGGTACTACCAAAAATCTCTGAGAATTTCACTGTGCAAATAACAATGTACAGATCAGAAAACTATATTTACATCCCAGAGTCCTCCATCAGCTTCAAAGCAGTCACTTCGAAACATGTATGCAATGATCCCAGCATTGTTCCCATTCCTGGAAGTCCACAGGGAAAGGGTATTCAGGACCTGTTGCGATTCCACTTTTATGTATTAAATTGAGTCAAAGCATCAGCCTTTCAACGATTGTCATTTTTAGGAACTGGGAGAAGTCGCACGCATCTAGGTCCGGCAAATTGGCCAGAAATTCATTCACGTGTGAGATGTGTATGGACGCATTGTCACAGTGCGCCAGCCAGTCTCTATTTTCCCAAAACTTGAGAGAGAGAGAGAGAGAGAGAGAGAGAGATTGGTGTTGGCATCACGTTTCTCTGAACTTTTTGACCTTTTCTCGGGCTTGGAGAAGATGGCATTTTCCATCATGATGACTGCTTTGTTGCTTCAGGGTCATATATGTAGACCAAAAATAAATCACTTGTTATGAATCTGGATAAGAATTTTTGACACACACAAACTTTTTGTCGCAGCTCGCAGCACGTATGAATGCTGAGGTTTCATCAATCAATACTGAGAAGGCGAGGGACAAACTTTGTTGCAGTTCGTCTTGTATTCAGTTCATCAGCTAGAATTTAATGACATGTACTGCACAACAGCCCAAGTCTGTTAAAAAAATCGTTAACTCTCTGCTTTCAGTCGTCGTGAATCACATGCTCGTCCATGACCATTTCTGAAGTGCTTGTTGACGGTCGACCAGGATGTTTGTCATATTCCAAGATTCTTGGCCTTCCTTGAAGCACCTGAACCATTCAAATGTCCTTGCTTGATTCAGTGCACTCTCACCAAATGCAGTTTTTCAGCTGCAGTTCATCAACTTAAAATAGAGTTTGATGCAAATCCATTGCTCCTCCAAGTTATCCATTTCACAATTCGCAGAATTGAACACGTCCTGACACACAGCAAAGCAACTCACAGCTGCATGTGCCAAAGTTGATAGAAATTTGTGCTGCAGTAGGTAAAAAGTGTACTTCGAAACATCTGGCGGTGGAATGTCGGACTGCTACTGATTTGAACGGTACAATGAAATTCTCGGATACTTTGGGTAATACCTCGTACATCAAATAGAGAAAATGGCAGCTGAAGACATCACAGTATCATTTAAGTTCATTACAGCTGTGGACCCAGTCATAATGAAGATTATACAATGATGGAAATTCTAAGATAACTAGTTTGTTTCACTACAGGTTTTTCCATCATTTTTAGCTCACCTGAAACACAGTGGCAATATTTCAACAAAGGGAATGCACTAAATCATTCTAAACTTGCTGGACACATATTCTGCAGTCTCCTGCCATTTTATCAAATTCATTTTACCGCAGAGGGAATTCATTTTCCTCTTATTACACGAAGTGCGTGTACATACACTGAGAAATGCGTAACTTACCGCAGTTAATGCCTACAGTACAACACGTGCTTTATGGAATTATTAATAAACTGTCATGGTTGCCAGTTTTAATTGGTGATGAGTATTGTATACCAAAAAATCTACTTCTTCCTATTGCAATGTTTATAACTGGAAAATTGTTCACCTGTGAATTATGCATGGAGAAGTTGAATTTATTTATGATGCTTGAATAAAACTCATCAGAAAGAGCACCGTGTATGTAATACCCAAAGTTGTTTTTTTCTTTTTGTTTAAAGTTTTCTGCATGATGCCAAATTTGAATTTTTAACATTTTAGGTCTTGCACAGGCAGGTGATTGGTAGAGATAGCATCTTGAAAAGAGAAAATGTTGCTGAACTAAATTGGGCGATACTCAGGAATTACATTAGGAAATGAGACACTAAATGTTGCAATTTGGGCTGTGTGTGTGTGCACGCGCGCGCGGAACACTATTTTGCATTATTGCTTGCACTGCTGAATTTCTGTTACTTTGTATCGAATAAGTTAATTAATGATACACTAGTTATTTTCTTTTTATCGGTAAACATTAAGAGAGAAAAATCCAGATTCACGTAGAACCACAGACTGGTTAGTTCTGAGCCAACTGCTGCAGCCATTACAGTAATCTCGTATCTTGTACCACTTCGTGTTTAGTTTTAGATTGTCTGTGCCCAACTATCTCAAAACTCACTCTTATGTTACCCGATGGTGTTGCAGTTCTCTAGCGTTGGAAATGAAGGAGATCAGGTTGGAAAACATCTGAAGGTATACACAAGTATCGCACGGCCAGTGCTTTGTTCCATGAGATACGGTGTTGGCAGTGGATTCTAACTGTAAAAATAGTGCTTGAAACATACACATGTATTACGGCCAGGCCCCTAAGAACAGTAGAGGGCAGTGCAAATGCCGTAAGAGAGATTTTGGCTTATGAATCTGAGGACGAGTCATTGGAGTTTTCATCTGAGGAAGAATTGCCACAGCCTGTAGTTTCAGATTCTTCGTGAGAATATGGTGTGACTCCGCGTGATGATTTACTGAGTACTGATGAAGGAGGTATGCATTTTTGTAAGTTTATTTTATAATTGTCAATATATGTGCTGCACACACACACACACACACACACACACACACACACACACACACTTCTCAGTTGCAACAATTATGTTTATAAAATTACCAAGCAAGCAGCAACCAGTTGCAAAATCATGTTTTATTTATTCACTTTTGCAAATCGATAAGTTTGACCTCTGCTTAAGTCAGTATTACTACTCAGGGCACATATTCGTTGAAAGCACCGATGATGGCTGTTAATCAGTTGAAATCAATTTGCAAAAGTGAATAAATAAAACACGATTTTGCGACTGGTTGTGCTTATTTGGTAATTTTATGGTTTACAGTCACTGCACAACTTGGGAACCACACTGAGCCCCCCATTCATAAATTATGTTTATATGTTGCAACCGCACTCGAATAAGGAAAGAAATGTCACAAGTATTCGATCTCGTGGGGAAGTACCAGTCTCTGTCAAGGAGAGAAAAGAAGAGGTGGTGTTGAAGAAGAATGATATGACATCGACTTTATCAGGGGAAAGAGCCGCGAGAATAACCCGATTTCCAGCACTCTGCATCCTTATGTGAAAATTAAATGGCTACCGTACAATGCCGAAATGCAGGGACTCGTACTGCAGCTGGGGAGGAGTACAGAGCAACCAGGAAGGCTCATACAGTTTGGCCACAAGAAGAAGAGCACGCTCTGAGAGGGGTGCGGGAAACAGAGTAAGTGAGCTCCACCCACAGTGCAAAGGCGCCGACGGGTGACGGACAGTGCAGAGGGAATGAGCCGCGCAAACATCGTGCAGTGCCGGCAACGTGCTTGCATTCACACAAAATTTGTGCTCTAAGCAGCACTGATAGTGCCGCCTATAAGCCAGTGCCGCTGCTGCCGCAACAGCTGTCAGCTGCTACATATTGCGCACCTACGAAAGGAAAAATTGAGAAGGCCATAACAAAAAATTTACAGGATTTGTGAAATCGAAGTTGGCAGTTTCATACTGAATGACAGTACTTGTGGCTGCATCAACTCTCAAAGGCAATTCAGAATTGAAAAGAACCAGTAGAAAAACATACACTGTGGGAAATAAAAATAGAATGAATAAAATGTTGAACATTTATTCACACGTGAAATGTATATACACACAAATCCCTCTGAGTCAGATTCATTAAGTTCCTCATCTGTGCACAATGCATTATTGTTGCTACTGTCTAATTCAACTGTACCAGTTTTGATAATGACTTGGTCTATTGCAGTGGTTCCCAGCCTTTCTTAGACCATTATCCCTTAGTGCAATCAGACATTAGCTAGTACCCCCCCCCCTCCCTCCACACACACACACACACACACACACACACACACACATATTTTAACCAACTTTAGCAATGGAAGACATTTTATTGGAACAATTTTATTTATAAAATGATGAAAGGTGTGTGTGTGTGTGTGTGTGTGTGTGTGTGTGTGTGTGTGTGTGTGTGTGACAAAGTAATCTGCGGCGTATCGCAACAGCTACCTACAACTCCTTCTCAGAAAAGAAAACTAACTCTCCACAGTGAGGGTACACACTTGTTACAGGTCATACTTCCCCTGTGTTACTCCTCTTCATTGCAGCACTTGCTTGACCTGCACACTGCAAACCAATTTAAAATCAACCAAGCTTAGATGCGTGCACTATACTCACTGTTCATAAATTACTTCATTGCTGCACTCCTTACTTTTGAACTTGCAGAAATTGGATGTCTTCTGGTGTAAATGCTTTGTGTCTAACCACTCTAACAATGATGATAAGAACAACAACAACAACAACAACGTGTACGGCATTACAGTAGCCCTTATGTATTTACAGCTGTGTCATGCTATCAATTAATTCATTTAGCCATTTTGAAATGAGTAATAAAGCAATTTCTGGATTACTGCAGGTACTATCTACAACTTGGAGAAAATATTTTCTTGAGATATTTCACATTTGTTACATATACTCTGTGTGATCAAAAGTATCCTGACACTCCGAAAAACATACGTTTTTCATATTAGGTGCATTGTGCTGCCACCTACTGCCAGGTACTCCATATCAGAAACCTAAGTAGTCATTAGACATCATGACAGAGCAGAATGGGGCACTTTGAGGAGCTCACGGACTTCGAACGTGGTCAGGTGATGGGTGTCAGTTGTGACATATGTCTGTACATATTATTTCCAAACACCTAAACATCCCTAGGTCCACTGTTTCCGATGTGATAGTGAAGTGGAAACGTGAAGGGAAACGTACAGCACAAAAGCATACAGGCCGACCTCGTCTGTTGACTGACAGACTGTTGACAGTTGAAGGGGGTTGTAATGTGTGATAGGCAGACATCTATCCAGACCATCACACAGGAATTCCAGACTTCATCAGGATCCACTGAAAGTACTATGACAGTTAGGTGGGAGGTGAGAATATTTGGATTTCATGGTCAAGCGGCTACTCAGAAGCCACACACATGCCGGTAAATGCCAAATGATGCCTTGCTTGGTGTAAGGAGCATAAACGTTGGACGACTGAACAGTCGAAAAACATTATGTGCAGTGAGAATCACGGTACACAATGTGGCGATCCAATGGCAGGGTGTGGGTATGGTGAATATCCGGTGAACGTCATCTGCCAGCATGTGTAGTGCCAAAAGGAAAATTCGGAGGCGGTGGTGTTATGATGTGGTCGGGTTTATCATGGAGGGGGCCTGCAACCCTTGTTGTTTTGTGTGGCACTATCACAGCACAGGTCTACATCGATGTTTTAAGCACCTTCTTGCTTCCCACTGTAGAAGAGCAATTCGGGGATGGCGATTGCATTTTTCAACACATTTGAGCACTTGCTCATAATGCAGAGTGATTACACGACAATAACATCCCTGTAATGGATTGGCCTGCACAGAGTCCTGACCTGAATCCTATAGAACACCTTTGGGATGTTTTGGAATGCTGACTTCGTGTCAGGCCTCACCAACCGACATCGATACCTCTCCTCAGTGCAGCACTCCATGAAGAATGGGCTGCCATTCCCCAAAAAACCTTCCAGCACCAGGTTGAACATATGCCCGCGAGAGTGGAAGTTGTCATCAAGGCTAAGGGTGGGCCAAGGCCATACTGAATTCCAGCATTACTAATGGAGGGTGCCACGAACTTGTAAGTCATTTTCAGCCAGGTGTCAGGATACTTTTGATCTCATAGTGTATGTCTAACTTCTCATCTGCAATGTACAGGACAAAGCACAACATGTGTGTAGTGGGTAGACCATGTGAGGAACTGTAACCTTCACCGTACTAATGCTACTAATTGAGAAAAAGTAATTATTGATAACATATACAATATATATTAGAGTCTTACAAAATTGTGATAATAGCAATGATATTTTGAAAATAATTTAGTTTCATGACTAAAACAAAAATTGAATCATTTAGTTTTTATCCCTCAGGTGGCAATTACACCAAGGTAGGGAACCATAGGTCTACTGTGATTTCGATGACACCATTGCAACTCCAGTAATCTTCCAGTTGCTGAACGTTCCCACAATACCCTCTCAGTTATCAGTAGTTAGCAACAGAAGGGATTCACTTGCAGTCTTAAACAAATTGTCTTTGGATGTGTTCCTTGATTGCTGTGCCCCTTAAACAACCATCTTACTTTTGCCCATACCAGTTCAACTGCACTCAAACCACAAAAGGTGGCAAATGGAAAATCGTGTGGCCTTTATTTTTTTGCCATTTTCTGACATTCTCGCTTTGGTATCATACCTTGTGGATGCTTTGTCCACCTGCGTATTATGGTATAGAGAACTGTCCATCACAGTGACTGACTTTGGAGGAAGATTTGGGAGAGCCGTGTTTGCAAACCACCTTTCAACGTGTTTGCAAACCACCTTTCAAAGTTTCCAGAGTGTGGCCATGGCAATCACCTTTTGTAGATTTATACTAGAATTTAGTTGCACTTCCCTGAAACACCCTCCTCAACCCAATAATAACTCTTTAAAGGAGATTCCCCACCCCGTAACACCATCATCATACTTCTGCAAACATTTACTAACCATCATATTGCTGTCTGTCCAACTTTCATCCAGATAGAGTATTTCTGTAGCTGCTCCACTAATATATTTCATTTCTGCAATGAAACGTGACTGCTAATGAATAATGTCTCAATGCGGTGGCAGTGAAGACATCTAGTCTGCACTTCTTTCCCTGTGAGTCCCACGGACGACAAAGTATTGCACCGTGTTTTAAAAGGATTTCTGTACAGTTGAAAAGGTTTTCTTTTTTTCTGAAGAGCGCGTGCACGCACGAACACGCGCACACACACACACACACACACACACACACACACACACACACACACACAAATAAAAACAAAGATTCCATGACTTACCAAACGGAAAAGCGCTGGCCTTTAAATATGTCTGCTTGTGTCTGTAAATGTGTGGATGGATGTGTGTGTGTGTGTGTGTGTGTGTGTGTGTGTGTGTGTGTGTGTGTGTCTGCTTGTGTCTGTAAATGTGTGTGTGTGTGTGTGTGTGTGTGTGTGTGTGTGTGTGCGCGCGAGCGAGTGTATACCTGTCCTTTTTTCCCCCTAAGGTAAGTCTTTCCGCTCCCGGGATTGGAATGACTCCTTACCCTCTCCCTTAAAACCCACATCCTTTCATCTTTCCCTCTCCCCTCTTTCCTGACGAAGCAACCGTTGGTTGCGAAAGCTTGAAATTTTGTGTGTGTGTTTGTGTGTTTTTTATTGTGCCTATCTACCAGCGCTTTCCCGTTTGGTAAGTCATGGAATCTTTGTTTTTAATATATTTTTCCCATGTCGAATGTTTCTTTCTATTTTTTTATATATATATAGCAATGGAGAAACCAGGATGGAATAATGAAATATTATCAAAAGGATAGATTGCTACTCACCATTGGGAGAGATGCTGAGTCGACACCTACTAAACACGTAAGGCTTTTTGCCAAAACGGACAACATACAGGCACGCATTCATGCAAATGCAGCTCACACGCATATGACCACTGTCTATGACTGCCAGGGCCAGACTGGGAGCAACTGTGCATGATGGGAGAAGGAATCTTGTGGTAGCTGGGGCAGAGTGAGAGAGAGCGAGAGAGAGAGAGAGAGAGAGCAGGGTATGGGTGAGGGACAAGAAAGTGCTGTTTGTGGGAGCATGTGGGGAGGAGGCAGAGTGAGGTTAGGGCAGCTAGATGCAATTGGGAGGTTAAACAGAGGGAGGGTGGGAGTGCAGAAAAGGAGGGAAGCAAAAAGACTGTGGGTGCACTTGTGGAAGAGGAGGCTGGGAATAGGGAAGGGAATAGGTACGTGAAGGACAATAACTAAAGTTGAGCCCAGGACAGTTAAGGAAACACAGGATATATTACAGGGAGAGTTCCCACTTGCACCATTCAGAAAAGCTGGTAGTGTTGGTAGGAAGGATCCAGATGGCACAGGCTGTGAAGCAGTCATTGAAATTAAGATATCGTGTTGAGCTACGTGCTCAGCAATTTGGTGGTCCAGCTGTTTTTGGCTACAGTTTGTCGGGTGCCATTCGTGTGGACAGACAGCTTGGCGGTTGTCATACCCATGTAGAACAAAGCACAGTGGTTGCAGCTTAGCTTGTAGATCACTTGGCTGGTTTCACAGGTAACCCTGCCTTTGAAGAGAGAGGTGGTGCTTGTGACTGGACTGGAGTAGGTAGTGGTGGGAGAATGTGTCGGTCAGGTCTTGCATCTAGGTCTATTACATGGGGTACGAGCCACGAGGTAAAGGGTTGGGAGCAGGGGTCGTGTAGTGACGGACGGGGATACTGTGTAAGTTTGGTGGGTGGTGGAATACCGTTGTGGAAGGAGTGGGGAGGAGAGTGAGTAGGACATTTCTCATTTCAGGGCATGATGAGAGATAGTTGAAACCCTGGTGTAGAATGTGATTCACAAGGGGACTGCTCGTTGTGGCTGGATGGTCGACTAGAGAGGTAAGGCACGGGAGATCTATTTCTGTACAAGTTTAGGAAGGTAATTATGGCCTGTGAAGCCCTCAGTGAGATGCTTGGCACAAGTAGAGGGGTACTGCTCATCACTACAGCATCACTACAGATGTGACGGCGATGGGTGACTACGCCGTATGGGACTTCTCAGCGTGGGAGGGGTGCAGCTGTTGAAGTGTTAGTGGTGGCCAATACAATACATGAGTGGACTGAAGTCGACTGACTCTTACCGACTTCTGCCGATTCGGGACTAGAGATGCCTCATTCTTCTCTTTGTGAACAAACTGTACCTGTGTCACTCCCAAAGATATTCCCGAGAGACGAGAAAAGCGAACACGTTGTTTTGCAAAGTCTGACTGCACTGGAAGCAAATCATTTGTGAAGTGTCATGTGTGTTAGCAAACTGTCTGCAATAAATGCAGAGCAAAAATGCTATTATTTTTGTTCATTATGACACCCAGAAAATGTGTGTCAGTTTTCTTAGCAACAGTTGATAAACTGAGAAAAGCTATTTCATTTTTGTTGATTTTGGAACAAAATATCCAGCACTTAGAAGAACAGATTCATTGGTAGCCACAATAACCCAGTGAACCAGGATAATAAAAGGGGAAGATACCTAGCCGATACATGACCCAGCCGCTGTTCGAGGTATGGCCAAATATCAGCAGTTAGAGTGTTAAGGAGTTGTAATACTAGATCTTAAACCTTTGCATGACACATAGGCCTCTGTGTCTCATATGAGAAGTAAAAGGGGGGCTATGTTGTCAACACTGGAGACAAAGAGCCTGGGGCACCAATCTAAATACGTTACAGTTAGTTGTCAAGTGTCTGGTGTAGTGGTTGCTGTGACGGTTCGATTCCGGCACGAGTGGCCGCCACTTTGAATTCCCACCGAGTGGCACCTCTGATGACCACGATAACTGAGACAGCCCTCGGGGATCGGTTGCGCCTGAGCTGCTGGGCAGCGTGTGGGCAGAACCTACCGGAGGTGGACGACGGAAACTTCTTGCTGCAACAGAGACATCTGATAAAGAGTGGATGTGGTTTCTGTCCTGATGTTCCATTGCACTGGTCAGAGCACACGGTCAGTCAACCGGAGGTTCCAAGTCGTCGTCGGATCAAGTGGGCACGGAGAGTTTTACGAAGGGGCCCACTGGAACTGCTGCATACCGCCGTTCATAGAATCAAGGACTCTGAGTGATCCGTTAAACAGCCACACAAAAAAATAAGTGATGTTGGTCGAGATGTCTATTTGCAACTGTTCAGCCTATGTGGATTCGAGTGGCCGTTACAGCTTGTAAAGGCGTATTCACTGCTTAGATGACTAACTTGATTGCTTGTATTGAAGTATGTTATTGTAGTGCATCACAATTATTATATTGAGTCCACGTGGTTTTGGATGGGCGTGCTTGCCTTCACAAGAATCATATGTGCTACTCACTTGATTACTTTGTATCCTGTTATTTATTTCATTATTGTTGAAAAAGTTGTCATTCACATTTTGAAAGAGCGCTGTACATGGGAAATAATAACGTGTGAGCTATCAATTCGATGTACTAATGGACTTGTCTATTGTGTAAGGACTACCTCTGGTCATTTTAATGTTATTCTGAAATGCAGGATGGTGAACTCAGTGCATAAATTTAAACCCTTTCTTGTGAGTCGATTTCTGTCTGTCATGTTAGTTGATGGGATTTGATTTTTATTTACAGATAATCTGTGGGCCCTTCTAAATTGTTATTCTAAATGCAGGAAGGTGACCTAATATATAATTTGAAAGTTGTTCTGGTTGATTCTAAGTACATTTATGTCAAGCTAGTTCATTAGCTGCTGCCTTAATAATAGTCATTTCTTAAAGGTAAAAGGGGAATGAAAGTTTCAATTGTAATTTTCCCTGTCCTTAAAAATTGTATTTAAAGAAATTGCGTGATTAAAGTTGTTGTATCAATTCTCTTACAAGGCTAACTGGGGGTTCACCTCTTGAAAGAATTTTTCCTTAAATATGTGTATGTAATAAAAGCATGAAACTTTGTTCATTGGAATGTCATTACATATGACTGTAAACCACAGCACCACCACTATGTCACAGTTGCGGCCTCAGCTGCTTCCAGGTAAGGCGAAACTTTACTTTTCATATAGTACTACGGGCCATTCTGGTTCCGTGTCATGCAAAGGGCTAATTACTTTACTTAGTTTTTCTAATTTACAACAAAAATGATTTTCCTAATTTAAAAGAAAAATGAAGATTTCTCTACATATTAATATGAAGAATCTCTGTTTACTGACAAATGAAAAAAGGACTATTATAAATGTTGTGTAGCCCTCATGTTTGCTGATGATAAAATTAACACATTCAATCACAGCAACAGTCTGACAACAAACACTACACAAATTTAAAGGATTATGAAAATGTGTAATCTCAAAATGCCAAAGTTCCGAAGATGGAGTAATGTTTCTGATAGAATCCTGAACAACAAAATGCAAGTCCTCAGAAGCAGTGTCACAAATGAGATCATCACTGTCTGGTTTGGGACTGCAAGAAATGGATAGTCATCATAAACAGTACAAATTCATGTACAATACAGATAAAAAATTACTCAACAAACAGTGCTATAAACAAACACATACAAAAGTTACGGATATGTGAAGCTTTCGAAGCCAGTGACTCCTCCTCCTTGCAGAAGGATTGAAGGAGAAGGAGGTTTAGGAAATGGGGAGCATTATGGAAAAGTAGAAGTCGCCCAAAACCCCAGGTTGGGGGAGATTTAGCGGATGGGATTAGAAGGAAATATGTTTTCAAAAATTGATTATTTTTGTTGACAAATTTAAGTACTTAACTGTTAGACAAATTTGTAGAAAAACAACAAAGAAAAATATACCTCTGGTATCCAGCTGAGGATGTGGAGGCAAGATGTGAACTAAGATATGTGCGTCAGTTGATTAAGAAAATGTAGCAATTTTTACACTTCCATTACAAATGCTGTACAAAGAAAGCAGTACTTTCTGTCTACGATTATACTGGATGTGGTGGGATAACCAACTGGAAAATAACATGGTGTAACTTCCTAAAAGCAGATAAATAAATAGCTAATAAAACACCGTAAAAATGAATATAACAACTGTGGACAATGAAAATTAATGGCAAAAGTTGAATCCAGATTACAGAAGAAACAAGGTTTCCAAGGTCGAGTCTTGGTGTCACATGAAAGCAGATGGCAGTAAATATGGGCATACAACTTGGAGGTTGTCAAACTTTTTTGTTCAAGATTAAATACTGATATTGTGAGGTGGCACCTAGGGCTGCGTGTGTACCAGTCTTATTATTAGTTCGTAATCATAATAAATTAGCATTTTATGAGCCACCAACAGACTACCTATAGTAAGGGTGCAAATAAGCTGGTCCCCAGGTACTGATTGTTTGAAGTTGGGGGTGTTCAAAACACTTTGTATCGACTGTTCTGTTTGATTTCTGCCACTCTCGGGGATCCCAAGGTTGGCACTGTAATTGCTTCATGAAGTATTGTGTTGTCTGTGTGAGGCGAAGATTGAATAATAACAGTAATATACTGTAGTTGCATTTAAATGGCTTATGAAATAAGAGACAGTGTCACAAATGTCTACTAGACATTTTGAAAGCCAATAATTTAATTTCATGCTCCTTGCTACGAATATGAGCTGCATTTGAAGATGACCGTATCTGTAATGCGAATCCACGTTACTTCTGTTTGAAATTTATACCCGCTCAGATATGAAGCAGACTGGAAGACAACTAATAAAACATTCCCCTCACATGTCCCCTGGCCCACCAAAAATTAAAATTGAGCACATCATACACTATTACTGTTTCTGTAATTATTTGTTTGTTACTGAGCAGAAAAACTACATTCTTCGGAAGTTCAGCTGTTAGCTGCTATACAGGTACTGCAGCATTATAAAATATGGCTTAGAACAGCAGGCTGCCCAAATACTTGATTCGGGCTACGGTTTGACAACCACTGACTTAAAAACTTGAAATATAAATGTAAGTATTTTGAATGCATATGGCAAAGCCATATAAAGAGAGAGTAACAGAACTTGTCTCACAATATTCTCGGCTACTAGTTAGGAGGAAGATAACTTAGCAGAGCTTAAGGGCAGCGGATTAATGACAACAGCATCTCTCTTAGTTACAGTTACTTGCAGAAAAACTCTGACATATCTGAGCGAGTAGTGGCAAATGGCATAGGATGCCTCAAAGTCCCTCAATAGTGGATGGAGGTTCGTAGATGAAACCTGTAATATTCCATTCAAACTTTTATGGATGTGATACTGATATTTTCACTGTGGAACAACGAACAGATCAACATGTTTAGCTCATATAGTAAAAGTTGTGCAAATGAAATTGTAATTCCTAACCAATCATTATGATTAGTAGTTTAGACATGCAGTGCATTATAGTGTGCAGATTAAATGGCTGCTACAGTGCGCTGCCATTTTGCACATCCCTCCTGAGTATTAATCAATTCTCCCAACCTTCCTCAATTTGCCAATGCAGGAGAAATGTAAACTGAAAAACCTAGGCTTTCCCCGACTTCAACTTTAAGGTCACCATTAGATTTCATCTGGGTTTTGAATCTGGTAAATTGAGAATAGTAGATCTGAATGTAGTGTAGTGTAGTCTTTCATTTTGCCTCACCAAACAAAGTGTCCCCACTCTTCGCATAATTACCACCCATTTAAGCAGTAACCTGCCTCATTTAACTCATTCAGCGCAGTAACCTGCCTGCATACATTTTACACAGTAAATGCCCTTCCCCCATTCCCATTTCACTCAATAACATGTATCTTCAACCTTTTGGCACAGTAATCTGGCCTCCCCAACCAATATGAGGAACAAACCTGGCTAACAATCCGTCTGATGCACTGAACTTCCCATCAAGCCATTTCACACAGCAACCTCCACGTAGTGATCAACTGGCCACCCCATTTCACACAGTAATCCAACCCAACTAACGTCTTGTAGTAGCGTGCCTGTCTAATCCATTTGATGCAGTAACCTGCCCACCACCCAACTCACACAATAACTGGCCTTCCTCCACTCCTATTTCATTTCACTACCTGCACCCCATCCAGTAATCTACTACCACTTCGTTTCACATAGTAACCTGCCCCAATCCATTTCATGTATGAGGGGCATTCAGCAATTAATGAAAAACATTTTTTTCTCACCCAATTGTAGTTGACAAAATGTGGCGCATTATACAAAGCCTTCAAAATAGTGTCTGTGATGAGGTGCATTCCAAGCACAGAGCTGCCACTGAGTTTCTGTTGGCAGAAAACTAGAGCACTGCTGATATTCGTAGGCACTTGCAGAATGTCTACAGGGACCTGGCAGTGAACAAAAGTACAGTGAATCATTGACTGAGGCATCTGTCATAATCACAAGAAGATTGTGCAAACTAGTCCGAACTCTCACTACAACCATGGGCAGAGACTCTCACCACAATCAAAAGCCTCGCTGTTCAACTGGACATCTCTGTTGGTTGTGATAACACACTTGTCCACCAGTTGAGGTACGCAAAGGTATGTGCCCACTGCATTACTTGCTGCCAAAAGAAGACTGCAAAGAGCAATGAAGGACTATCATCACAGTCGATGAAACACAGGTTCATCACTTCAAACTGGAAAACCGAGTGAGGTGGTGCAGTGGTTAGCACATTGGACTCGCATTCGGAAGGACGACTGTTCAAACTCTTTTCCGACCATCCCGAATAAGGTTTTCTGTGATATCCCTAAATCATTTCAGGCAAACGCCGGGATGGTTCCTTTGACAGGGCACGGCCTGTTTCCTTCTCCATCCTTCCCTAATCCGAGCTCGTGCACTGTCTCTAATAACCTTGTTGTCGGTGGGACATCAAACACTAATCTCCTCCTCCTCGACCTGGAAACAAAACAGCAAGCACTGGTGCCACATCACTTCTCCTCCAAAGAAATGTCCAAAGCAGCACCTGCAGCTGCTAAAGTCATGGTGACGGTCTTCTCAGACTCTGAAGGATTGGTGATCCGACTTTGACCAGTAGAATGGTACCATGTGGGCGTACGGCCATCACATTGAATGTAGACTATGTTGAAAGCTAGAGTTTTGTAGCCAAAAGAGTGGGGAAACAATATGATGTGTGGGAGTTCTGAATAAAGCCAACATCCTTTTAGAAAATGTGTGTGTTTTGCATTACTTACTGAATGCTCCTCATAGTAACCCGATCTCAAACAATTTCACAAGTTAACAGTACTCCCAGACACCTTCACAACCCCCCCCCCCCCTTGCCCCCCCCCCCCCCCCCCTTCACACGTCTTCCCAACTGCAAGTACATATTTCACCATCACACTCAAATATTTCTCTGATATTCCTATAGCAATCGCTGATATGAATTACGGTTTTCTTTTGTAAATTAGAGTGGCACAATTTGCCTCCTACCTTCTGTCACTTCTATTTCTTCCCCATAACCCTTCTCACATGCAGCAGCTTAGCACATAAAGATCTCCATACTTGAAGTTAAGGAATTGGATAAGAACAATTACTTTTGCCTATGCTTAATTTAGAAAGCACTGTTCCTAACCCTTGTCATTAACGATGACAAGATTTTTGTTATACAGTTTAAGGTGAGATATCACACACACACACACACCACACACACACACACACACACACACACACAAAGTTTTTTCTGCTATATAAATATTTGGACTTTTCTGGACACATTGGTGCATAATTTTTGAAAAAATTCTGTTTAAATGTATTTTTAAACTTTTACTTGGCACATCATGATGTCTACATTAGTCTAGATTAGATGTGTGTGATACAGTTATTTCTTTCAATGATGGGAATTGTGGGAGATTAGAAGTCCTGGATCAGCTGTGAATAAATAAAGGGCAGAATATGGCAACTACATTGCAAGCCATGGACCAATTAAAAATACATAAAATTGAAATTTCTGCTCAGCAAATCACCAAGGAGGCAGGAAAGAAAATGAAGAACGAAGAATTTAGGTGAAAGAGGAGGATCAGATTATCGACAGGGCTACTTTTAGCCAGTTTTTTTAACAAGAAAAGTGTGTTTCTATAGACTTATTACTTATTTTAAACTTGAATTTTCTCAAAACTGTAAATTTTCATGCAAAACATCCATTTTCTCATGAACCAATAAACATAAATACGTAAATTTATGGGGATTGTTTATATAGAGGAGGTGATTATATGGGTCTACAACAGTGTTTTGAGAGTTATATAATTGAGGCCGTGTTGTATAAAACAAAATAATTCATTCAAACAAACAGGCAAATTTATAAAAAATTGTATCTCAGGCCAGACTTTGTGTACTTTTTCCATTCTAGATTTGTGAACTAAATACATTCAGATAATCAATTGGCAAAAGTTTGGTGGCAATATCTTCAGTAGTTTTAGAAACAATAGCTTAAGAGTTGAAAGAATTTAGCATTGATGGCATAGGGGGTCTGATCTCATCTTAACTGAAGTTGGAAGAAGATCAGTTTGATGAAGTGTCGATTTGTGGACCACCACATACCATTACCTGCAGATTTGCACACTCCAGACGAGTCGGACCTTTGCACTTTAAATGTACTACATGAAGTCTGATCTATTCTATCCTGTGTAATTCAAAATTATTTGTTGCATCACATTTAATACTAAAATAGTCCGCAGTCACTAAACTTACCTGCTCACTAACAATAATTCAGTACCTGATCACCAGCACGCCAATGAAAAAAAAGAAAAAAAGAATTAATTAATTATAATGGGCTATTCTCAGGAGAAATTGTAATGCACTGTCATGGTTCAACTCTGATTTTTATACTCGATTCCTGTGGCTGTCACTGTGACTCATCCTGAATTCCAAATAATTAAGATTTGGAAAAATGCTAGCATCAGCAACTCTCTCCATTTTAGCTTTCCCTCGATTTTCTTATATCGTGGGTGAGTTACACAACCTATTTCAAGCAGAGACCTGACCCCACTCCCTTTTCATGCATTAGC
Organism: Schistocerca cancellata; assembly: GCF_023864275.1. Classification (NCBI taxonomy): domain Eukaryota; kingdom Metazoa; phylum Arthropoda; class Insecta; order Orthoptera; family Acrididae; genus Schistocerca; species Schistocerca cancellata. The sequence goes on along the minus strand of NC_064636.1, from coordinate 88,234,409 downwards.
CTCCCTCACAGCCATTTCGCATCATACTCGCTTCCTTTCAGTTTTCACAGCCAATCTCCCCTCTCCCCATCCTTTTAGCTCTGTGCAAGCAGTAACCCCCCCAATCTTTAAATAATCAGATTCCTGTGTATTAAAAAATTGTGTAACAAACAATCAGTTATGAAATCTCTTAGTCACACTTATCATTTCTTACAAAGTATTGGATGGTTATAATTAAACTGACAGAGTTGTGAGTGCTGCAGCGTGGGCCGTATATATTGCAGGATGATGAAACGTCACAGGCATGTTCATTTATTGGAGCGCTTGTGTAGTATACTGAACAAAATAACTGTTTCACTTTCTGCCGCCAGATGAAAATATGGCATTGTAAGTGGTCCGAATGTGAACTGTTTCCAGTTTTAACATCAGTATACTGTTTGTCATTTGGCAACACATGTTTATTTTTTTCGTGAAGTGGCTGTTGGTGTATCAGCAGTGTCACATGCCCTCACTTCATGTGACGTTGCGGAGAGGTCTGGTATTCAAACTGAGACATTGGCGCAAGTCTGGTGTGAGGAACTTTGTAATCACTTCTCCTCCCCTTGCTGGCCAAATACTGGCAGTGAAAATTGTTTCCACCACCAGGATTCGAACCGGCTCATTCCTAGGACGAGCGTCCTGCACGAGCTCGTGTTAGCGACCTCACCCACGGAGGCAGGTGCTTACGTGACTGTGTGGTGTAGTTTCACAGCTTCATCATTCTCAGTTTGTTTCTCATTGAGGGCCTATTAAGTGTACAGTGACACCAGCAAGTTTTAAGGGTCTTCTCATGCAACGTGCAGTTCCAGTTTTGCAAGAACATAACTATGTCCACACCACTACTTTCAAGCAAGATGGGGCAACACCACATATATGAGGACTGTTCTATAAATGATTAAAGGAAAATCTCATATAAAGATGTGAAACAAATACTAACAAAGGGATAGAGGGGCTGGCCAGTACTTACCTCAGCTCAGTACAGCCGATAGATACACAAAAAACGGAACCGAAAATTTACGTTCCTAGCTTTCGGAACAAATGTTTCTTCATCAGGGAGGGGAGAGGGGAATAAAAAGGGAAGAAGGGAAAGTAGATTCAGTTACTCACAACCCAGGTTATGAAGCAACAGGGAAAGGAAAACAGAGAGGGTAGCAAGGATGGAGGCATGGTTGTCAGAGGGAAGCCAAAGATATTCTACAGTTAAGTACTGTGCCAGCTTCAAACCAAAGAGGATGCATACAGAAGTAAAGAGGTATATAGTATAAAGATAAACACAACTATGTAGGATGAAAAGATGCGTGAATGGCTAAAGGGGAAAGGGAAAGAGGAGAAGACTGAAGAGTAAATGGGAGTGAGGTTGTTTAACGTAGGTTCAGTCCAGGGGGATGGCGGGATGAAAGGATGTGTTGGAGTGAGTCCCTGATGAAGGAACATTTGTTCCGAAAGCTAGGAACGTAAATTTTCGGTTCTGTTTTTTGTGTATCTATCGGCTGTACTGAGCTGAGGTACGTACTGGCCAGCCCCTCTATCCCTTTGTTAGTATTTGACTGTTCTATAAAGAATGATCATAATTTTTTTTGACAGTGTACCTTTACTCATCCTCATAATTTTGATGGTCCTTTCCAAAGTAGTCTCTCATGAATGCGACGCACTTGTCCCAGCATTTCTGCCAGTCTCCAAATACATACTGGAAACCATTTTTTGAGAGGTCCTTCAAAACCGCCTCCGCAGCCTTCACCACTGCTTCTGACGATTGATAATGTCTCCCAATAAGGCGTTTCTTCGTGTTAGGGAATAAAAAAAGGTCACATGGGGCTAAATCCGGACTTAGGGAGGGTGAGGGATGCACTTCACATTGATATTTGTAAGATATTCAGCAACAACATTGGCAATGTGCGGCCACACATTATCGTGGTGCAACATCCAGCCTGCTTCACGGAATGTGCTTTTTGCGCCTGATATGGATTTTCAATGTTTCCAGGACATCCCTGTAGTATTGTCCAGTTACTGATGTGTGGGCAGGTACAACATGCTGATAAACCATTCCATGAATATAAAAAAAATGAGATGACCATAACTTTCCCAGCAGAAGCAACCACTTTTGCTTTTTTGGGGGTCAGTGAGGAAGGAGATTTCCACGCTGAGCTTTGCTGTTTGCTCTCAGGATCAAAATGATGTAGCCAAGTTTCATCAGCAGTGATTACATTTGAAAGAAACTCCGGATCTTCCTCTGACATCAACTTTCACTGCATGCAGACATGCACGCGAATGTCATTTTGTTAGGGAATCGACAGTCTCGGAATCCGTCGCGGACAAACAAGTGTCGTGTAATTTTTCTGTCACCAATGTGTGGGTGACACCTAATGAAACATTCAGTATGTCAGAAAGTGATCTTAAGGTAATTCGTTGAGCTTATCTCATTATGACAGCAGCAGTGTTGATGTTTTCTTCCATAAGAGCAGTAACTGGAGCACCGGGTCATCTTCCTTTGAAATTGACTGTCTCCCCTCTTTAAAACATTTTAAACCACCTTCGAGTTGTGCTGTAGGGAAGAACAGACTCTCCATAGGGCTCTTGTAACATTGTGTAGACCTCAGCTGAAGATTTGTTGAGACGAAAGCAGAATTTCAAAGCCGCATATTGTTCCTCGCGTGTTACCTCCATTGCAGTGGTAGGCAGTACTGAACATGTCTGACATTGCCTGCCTCTCGCAGGTGGGAACCAGGAGTCCCAACAATGAAACTACTATGATGTGTTTGTTGCACATTAAGCTAAAAGAATATTGTAAGATTAAATTTTAGTGTGAGAAATTATGACCATAAAAAAATTATGATCATTCTTTATTGAACAGCCCTCATAGCTTGCCAGTTGAAAGATTTGCTTTGAGAAACCTTCGGTAATGACCACATCATCGCTAAACACTTTCAATATGTGCGGCCATCTATACACTTTCCATGTGGGAAAAATATATCTAAAAACAAAGATGATGAGACTTACCAAACAAAAGTGCTGGCAGGTTGATAGACACACAAACATACACACAAAATTCAAGCTTTCGCAACAAACGGTTGCTTCGTCAGGAAAGAGGGAAGGAGAGGGAAAGACGAAAGGATGTGGGTTTTAAGGGAGAGGGTAAGGAGTCATTCCAATCCCGGGAGCGGAAAGACTTACCTTAAGGGGAAAAAAGGACAGGTATACACTCGCGCGCACACACACACATATCCATCTGCACATACACAGACACAAGCAGACATTTGTAAAGGCAATGAGTTTGGGCAGAGATGTCAGTCGAGGCGGAAGTACAGAGGCCTCTGTACTTCCGCCTCGACTGACATCTCTGCCCAAACTCATTGCCTTTACAAATGTCTGCTTGTGTCTGTGTATGTGCAGATGGATATGTGTGTGTGTGCGCGCGAGTGTATACCTGTCCTTTTTTCCCCTTAAGGTAAGTATTTCCGCTCCCGGGATTGGAATGACTCCTTACCCTCTCCCTTAAAACCCACATCCTTTCGTCTTTCCCTCTCCTTCCCTCTTTCCTGACGAAGCAACCGTTTGTTGCGAAAGCTTGAATTTTGTGTGTATGTTTGTGTGTCTATCGACCTGCCAGCGGTTTTGTTTGGTAAGTCTCATCATCTTTGTTTTTAGATACATCTATACACTTTGACGTAAATCTGTATGACTTCTGGTTGTCTGCGTATCTGAAACATCGTGTCTGTCAGGGATGTATCCGGCTCTTCCTGATCTGAACAGTAGCACTCGACAACATATTGATTTGATTACATAGCATATCCTGTGAGCAATTGTTGGCCGTGCTGTATTACAGACACCATGTCGCCCAGTCTTGAGACCATATTGAACACACCTAATAAGTCTCATGAGTTATATCCTAATAAACGTGCCAAAATCACCATTATGATGTTTTTGATCATTCTTCCCCTTTTCCTGCACCCACACCACATTCTGACTGTTTACAGCACACAGCCCACACTGCAACACTGGCAGTTTAATTATAACCACGTAGTTCAATGTCACTTATGACACTAAGGTTCATCCAGGGTGGAATGAGGACAATAATATGAAAAGCACACTATATAGTGGATATACTGAATTGCAGACAGGCACAACAGAAAGACTGCAAAACAAGTAAGCTTTTGGCCAAAAGGCCATCTTCTGAAGAAAAATAATACTCACACATATTTATCCAAAAAAAAAAAAAAAAAAAAAAAACACCACAAGTTGCCTTCGCGTGAGTGTGTGCATTGTCTACCCTAGAAGAAGACCTACTGACCAAAAGCTTACTTATTTATTTGTCTTTTGTTGTGCCTGTCTGTAGTTCAACATCTCCACAGTATGGTGAGCAAGGATCTTTTGTTTTCTTAATATTGACACTCAGATTTAATTTTTTTGAATTCAGTAATTGTAGACCATATATGATAGAGCCATCTGAGAACTATCTTCCGACAATTGTTTTTAAAATTTATATAAACATTTCTACAACCAATATTGAGAACTACCAGCATTTTTCAGAAAAGCTAGTTTCCTCCTAAACTATGTGTTGTACAGTGATATCTTCAGTGGTACATGTGGAAACTGAGTGCAAAATAGATTTAGTGGTACTGGTTTTTAAAACTGCAACAACACAGCGCGCGTGCACTCGCTCACACTCACTCACTCACTCACTCACACACACACACACACACACACACACACACACACACACACACACACTCACACTCACACACTCACACACTCACACACACGTTTTGCACCATAAACAATATCTATTAAGTGATATTTTGTAGAGCTGTAAGCAATAAAAACTTTTGAAAAGGTTTAAAATGATGTTAAAAGTTTGTTAGAAGTTGCTAAGTGCTCTCATTACCAAACACTGGAAGAACAGTCTGGATAATTTGTGCACCACAATGTACGCTGCATTAGACATACAAACTGTTTCTGCAACAGTGTGCAAAAATGTAACAGGACATAGAGGATGCTCCACTGAACAATTTGAGGTAGGGAACCTGGGGCCGGAGAAGGCAGGTTACGGAGATAATAGTAATAAAATCATATCACACTCTGCTTGTTTATTTACAATAGTTACAGTTAACTGCAGATACCATCATTGACACAATGACCGTACTATCTGTCCTGTATTTTACAAAACGTGCTGAAACTGAGAGCCATCAACCTCAATGCGATCATGACATTGGTGAACAAGATTCTGGTGCACCCTGACAAATATCCCTGGTGTCTTTCGAATCACATCACAGGCAGCTACAATTCTGGCAACTAATTCAATCTCTGTGTCCACAGAGGTCTCACACACAAATGACTTTAGATATCCCAATAGGAAATAATAAAGGGGATTCAAGTCAGGTGGACTCGCAGACCACGAAATAGGACCTCCCCTTTCAATCTGGCGACCAGAAAATACAGCACTGAGATGTTTGTGGACATCCACACTGAAGTGAGGTAGCGCAGCGTCATGTTGTATCCACATCCTCTCACGAACAGCCAAGGGTACGTTCTTCGACAACTTGGGTTGAATTCTTTGCACGAACCATAGTACAGGTGGCCAATCAGATGGCCAGGTAGAAGATATGGCCCAGTGAGGTTGTCGCCTACAATGCTGTATTCACAGTAAAATGTTCAACTGTGTGACTCTACTACAGCATGAGGGTTTTGCTCATCCTACACATGACTGTTACTGCTGTTCGAAATACCATCACGATCAAGTGAGACCTTGTCAGTAAACAGCACGATTTGGAGGAAATCTGGTCAATCATTTCATTGTTGGAGCGACTATTGACACAATGTGACCCTTGGTGCGAAGTCAGTCACAAGCATTGCATGGACTCGTTGTGGGTGATATGGGTGTAATCGTCGTTCGTGCAGTAGTCCCACACGCTAGTACGTGCAGCGCCCGTTTCGTGTGCAACATGACAAGTACTTATAGTGGGTTCCACTGAAACATGTTGCAGCACCTCCTCTTCAAAATCGGGAGTGCGAGTTGTCCTCATGTTGCCAGGTTCTTTGTTTCTCCTTTCCAACGAACCAGTTTCCCGCATTCGTTTATAGAGAGAAATTAACACTCATCATGATGGACGATGCCTGTCAGGAAATCGTTCCCTTTACAGTCCTTCAGCAGAGAGAGCATTGTAACGTACTTCCCCGTACGCAAGGTGTATACCAGCGAGTTCTTCAAAACTGTACTGGTAATGCTCCATCGCATTGTACTGTATGTCTCTGAATAGCACTGAGTAATGAATTGGTCTGTCGTCGATTCATAGCATGTTCTAGCACGGGACAATGTACGAGGATCGTCCACAAAGTTTCTGTTTCTATCCACAGCAGCGCTACGATCGCAGTTCCGATTGTGCACGGAAGTTATTCTGACTCGAGGAGAAGACATGTACACCATTTTCAGATCGCTGCTGCCGATGTGTGTTTTGTCGTGCTTCTTTATAATGTCAGCTGTAATTAAAAATGACACTGCGTGTGAAATCAGATCTTTGATTCGTTTTCTAAATGCAAAGAAAGTTAAACCAAAGGAAATTCATCAGCAAATCTTAGAGGTTTAAGGACAAAATGCTATGAGTGATTCAATGGGTTGGGTTGTTTGCGGGAGGAGACCAGACAGCGAAGTCATCGGTCTCATCTGAGTGGGGAAGGATGGGAAAGGGAGTCGGCCGTGCCCTTTCAAAGGAACCATCCCGGCATTTGCCTAGAGGGATTTAGGAAAATCACGGAAAACCTAAATCAGGATGGCCGGACGTGGGATTGAACCGTCGTCCTCCCGAATGCGAATCCAGTGTGCTAACCACTGCGCCACCTCGCTCGGTAGTGATTCAATGGTTAGAAGGTGGGTCAGAACGTTCAATGAAGGACGTGGTCGAGTGCACGATGAAGAACGAAGTGGATGCCCGTCTGTGGTTATTGACGAACTGGTTCACACAACTGAAGATAAGATTAAGCACAACCGTAAGTTTACACTTAGTGCTCTTGCTATGGAAGTTCCGCATATCTCACGCTCACAAACTCATGTTACCATATGGTTGAATACAAAGACCTTCTATGAAGAAGGCATACAAAAACTTGTGCCACACTATGACAAATGTCTACAAAATTTCAGAAGCTGTGTAGAAAAGTAGTTTAACAGTTGTAGATTTTTGTACAATAAATATTTTTTCTGTATCTGTACAGTTTGTTTTATATAACCAAACGGAACCTCATAAATACAATACAACAGAGCCACCTTGTGGACAAGTAAAGTAAACAAAACCTGCATCATGATTTCCTAGTAATCAGGCTCGTCCTTGTTTCCTTACACAAAATAAATAATGTACATGTAATATCAGACAGTGTTAAACCTTTAACATTAGGTAATATCCCTTAATGAGTATATTATGACAGTATTTTAAATTTGGTCAATAATTATAGGAAATACTGAACATTAATTTTTTGTTGCCCCTAAAAGCTGTTAGACGACTTGTAACTGGAACCAGGTTATTGTTTTAGACATATAGTAACACAGATGCCCCTCCCCGTTTCAGACACGTGCAAGTGTGTTCTGGGGGGATAGACACTCATCAGAAACAGAGTTATTTGCCTAGTCTACAAACTGTCCTGTGATGCCAAGCTGTCAGTGACTGGTCTCAGAAGATAAGCAATTTCTGCAGGCAGAGTTCAAGCTCGTCCATTTTGATCAGATTACAGCAATGTGTGCCAGTTTACTGGTGTTCAACTGTGAAAGCTCCAAAAACATCCTCATAAGTCCTTGAATGCTGTGATGAATGTCTGCACATAAATATAAAGGCATTCCCCAGGCAATTAATTGCACAGAAATGTAAATGTAATGCTGGGAGACAACTTTTAGTGCAAAGGCATCCTGGACAATTTTCTAACCTGAAGATTTCGGTGTCACGGGCAAAAACAAATGACAAGAAAATGGGTAGCATGACAAAGAAATTCACAATTCAGGAAGTGTTGCAGCACAAGACAGAAGCCAAATTTTGATTCCGTATCCTGCCCACATTTTTAATCTCTCACTAAATTATGTATACAACAGAATGTAACAATGAAGGATGGTGGTGCCTGGCTATCACACACACAGTCAAATAAAATTAATCTATTAGCAATACTCATAATTGTAAATATAGTAATCATATAAATAACAAGTTTGTCTTCAAACTTCTGTGGAATCGTCCATAACAGGAATGAAACAGTAGAATTAATCTAGGGACTGTAGGTCAATCCACTTATATCATGGTCGTCTCACACTTGCTGGATTTTTATAAAATAAGTTCACAAAGTTTGAATAATTCATCAACCTTAAGAGTATACATTAACAATATGGAGCTAATGCAGTGATAACATTACATATATGCCCATTTACACAAATCTAGGACAACAGGCCCAAATCTGCTTTTTTTCCCCTTTTTAATTACCAAATATTACAGCAGTAGCCTGAACAACAATACCTGACCCTGGAGAAGCTCGGTTAGGTAACTGACAAAGTCACGTGCTGGCTCAAAAAATTGGTTTCAATCTACTGGTTCAATAATTACCAGGCAACAAGAGGCACACGCTATACAGATATTATCAAAACAAAAAATTCTGCAGAGGCACAATAAATTGCATGTTATTTCTCTCCCAATCTCTACTTCACTCCCCCCCCCCCAAAAGACCAATTTCAAATTATGTAAATGGCCTATCTCTTGCATAATATGTAGTAAAGTTAAAATACACTTACTGTGGCTTATTTTCCACATAAAGACTGTAACAATATTATTTAATGAACTTGTCAGCAACAAAATTCCCAATACCAACTAGCGGCACGATAAAATAGGTATTACTAGAACTCAATAAAAGCGAATTCTCTCAAAGTGCAAATTTCCTCTGTAAGGCAAACAGTGCTCTTAACAACAGACAACCAGTAATTTGCAGACTCGGCAGGAGTAACCTTTCGGGAAGACAGTGCAGCCGTCCGGAAGTGTCCGGCTCCCCTCGTCACAAACGTCACGACACCTGGTGACGGCGGAGAATCTGGTACCGTAAGCCACGCCGCGAAACTTCCCCGTGGGCCGCGTCCGGCAGCAGCGGAGGAGTTCTGCCGTGGTGCAGTTGTCCCACAGTGGCCGCTAGGACTCGCCGCCGTACTCCGACTGCTGCCGGGGCTGTGTGGCGGTGGCCGCAGTGGACGAGCTCGCAGCTGGCACAGTACTGGCGCTGGGACCCACCGTGGTCACCCAGCTGGGAGACTCTCTGTCAGATAGCGGCTGCTGTTGCTGTGAAGGGCTGCTCGCACTCAGAACTTCCATCGGCCTTTAGAAAGTACAAACGGTCGATATCAGTAAAAAACAAACGAAGGACACATGCAATTACCACTCCGTGTTACACAACTAACATAGGGACAACCTGATACAAGCATTTTTCAATAATTAAGCAAATAGCTGTATCGCAAAAATGATTTATTCGATCAGTACAGTTTTTGTCTATTTTTTCACATAATCCTCACCACCTTCCACGCTATTGTCCCACCGACTATGTCTTGTAATTCCTCAGCAGAGCATTCTTTGCCTCTATTCCAAAACCTGTCTGTACATTTTTTTCTTTACCCCTTCATTGCTATTGATCTTTACGCCATACAAGGCTTCTTTTATTGGACTGAACAGATAAAAATCAGAAAGGTTGAGGTCATAGCTCTGAGGATGATGCCGCAGGAGCTCCCAAAACATTCTGCCAATGGTTTCCAGCAAAAGTTGCATCTTAGAATTATATACAGGATGAATCAAGAAGGTTCATGTGGCTCTGAGCACTATGGGACTTAACATCTGAGGTCATCAGTCCCCTAGAACTTAGAACTACTTAAACCTAACTAATCTAAGGACATCACACACATCCATGCCCGAGGCAGTATTCGAACCTGCAACCGTAGCTGTCGCGCGGTTCCCGGCTGAAGCGCCTAGAACCGCTCGGTCACCGCGGCCGGCGAATCAAGAAGGACTTGCCAACTTTGGAGCGGTATAGAAATTTACTGGGATAACTTACGGAATTGGTAGATGTATCGTTTTGTAGCAAACATCCTCAAGTATGATTCATGTAATGCATCACTAACCATTCCACGGTCAGGAGCGTCACCAGTGCACAGTTAAAACGGCTACTTTCACTAGAGCGGAGTGCACTTGCTGTGTGTATCGGTTTCGTGAAACGAACTCTGCAACAACTTTTTGGCGTAAATATCGGGCAGCAAAAAATCCCTGTCCAACCCTGGAACAAGTTCGCGACACCCCCGAAAGTTAATGTCTTTTGTGCTCTTAGCAAATTCTTCTTCATGAAGAAAACAGACACTGGTATTGTGTGTCTGGGTGTGCTTGAAAACTTTGTAATTTAACAGAGCAATGAAGATGACGGAGATGGGATGGTTTGCTACCAGCAACGCAGTGCACCACCTCATTTCCCGACAGAAGTTCGAGGTTTCCTCAATCGCTTCCCTGATCGTCAGATTGGCTGTGAAGGGTCAATCGCATGGCCACCTTAGTCCTCAAACTTGAGACCACTGGATTTCTTTCTCTGGGCTTGCATTAAATACCGTGTGTATGTTCCTCCCTTAACAAACAATTTAGCCAACCTGAACAATCAAATCTACACTGCCGTTGCACAAGTTATGCCCAACTGCTGCAAGGAGTGTGGGAAGAAACTGATAACCGGTGGGATGCTTGCCAAATCATAAATGTTAACCACAAAACCAAAATGAGATTTTAAACTTTTATGTGATACCTGAGGCTGACTGCTACGAAACGACACCTCTACCAATTCATAAGTTATGTCAATAAATTTCTATGCCATAGCAAAGTTGTAAAGCCCTTTTTGGCTCGCCCAGTTTATGAGGGGTGTATGTTCTGTCAGACATGACTCATATCTCTAATTCAATTGTCGTGACGGCTGTTTGATGAGAAAGTTTTAGTGCAGGTGCACAACCAATCTCTGAACTCCTATAGGAATCAGAAATGTGCAAGTAAAGACTTAATGCTTGGCTGTCTTTGTGGCAGGGTGAGTGGGAAAATTGGGTCTGATGGGAAGTGTGTTCACATGGCCGAGACAGTTCAGGCAACCATTCAGATTTTTAACTCCCACTGGTGCATTGCTCCAATGCCCTTTGCAGCTGGAAGTTATCAGTTCCTTCCTATCTCTTTCCCATCCTGTTTCCTTTCCATTCTTTTTTCCCGAATTACTCATTTAGCTGCACCATATGTGATTGAGCCCTGTCTTCTGAACTGCCCTCCCAGACACTCAATCTTTGGCGTGGGCTTGACTTCATTCCCAACTGTGCCAGAGTGGTATACAGTATTGATAGACAGTTGTTTCTACAAAACAGTCACAGAAAATTAACCATAGACACTCTAGATAACCATAATTGTCCCAGGTGATTGTAGAGTTTCAAATTTCTTACAGACAAGCAATTCAAGGTGTTTCCACCCCATGCTTTGATTCTGGCTAGAAATGCATTCCAGTTTCATCACAGGTTAGCATCCTATCCAAAAATAATCACCTCCATTATTGGAATGATTTTGGAACTCGGCGCAAATATAAAATCTGTGTTCTTTGTGATGGGCAGGATGCTCTCTGGAAACCCAACTTGCAGAAGTTTTTCTATATTTCGGTTTGTTTACCTGTAAGAAATCAAGTTTTCTCAGATAAGTGAATCAATACAAGCTGAAACTGAGGTCGATACTGCTAACGGACATTCCAAGCAGTGCTCATCACTTGCGTTTTTGTGGAGACTTAAGAGTTTTCATTCATGTGTAAAAACTTGCACAGTTTGTGCAACTACTGGTGTGTTATTTGCTCATTTGAGAGATTATTTCTGATGGTTGTGTACTTTGCAAAAGTAAAAACCAGATCACAAAATGCTTCTCTTTGAAAATGCATTTCTCACGTGGACACGACATTGTAATTAAGACTGTAGGTGATATAGTTATAACAGCTGACATAAGTTTGTATAGAACCATCAATGCACAAGTCATACTCGCACTTACTTACCTGTATTTTTCTCGAGTCGTCAGTCTTCTGACTGGTTCAAAGTGACCTGCCATGAATTCCTCTCGTGTCAACTCACCCACCTAAAAATAGTACTTCACCATATGTCCTTAATGCTCTCTGCCTTCCCCTACAGTTTTTCCCTCTCTACAGCTCCCTTAAGTACAACAGAAGTTATTCTCCATGTTCTTAACAAATGTTCTATCCTCCTGTTCTGTCTTCTTGTCAGTATTTTCCAATTTTAACTTTCTTCCACAGTTCTGAAGGAAACTTCCTGATTATTTATCCTATTAGTCCACCTAATTTTCAACATCCTACTATAGTACTACATTTCAAATGCTTTGATTCTCTTCCTTTCTGATTTCCTCACAATCCCAGATTCACTACTGTACAATGCTGCACTCCTAACGTACATTTTCAGAAGTTTTTCCCTCAGTTTAACACCGAAGTCTGGTATTAGCAAACCTCTCTCAGTCAGCAATGCCTGCTCTGCTTCTGCCAATCTGCTTTTGATGTCCATGTGTCCACCACGTGTTATTTGTTTCCAGGGTAGCAGAATTCTTCCACTTTGTCGATTTTGCTGTCCACAAGGTCGATGTTAAGATAATTGCTAATGCTTTTTACTTTCTTCATTTTTCAGTTTACTCTCAATTCGTGGCAGGTGCTCATTAGACTGTTCATTCCATTCAGCTGGTCCTGCAATTCCTCTTCCCTTTCACCGAGGATAGATATGTCACCATTGAATCTCATCACTGACATACACTACGTGATCAAAAGTATCCCGACACCCCGAAAAACACACGTTTTTCATATTAGGTGCATTGTACTGCCACCTGCTGCCAGGTACTCTGTATCAGAGACCTCAGTAGTCATTAGACATCGTGTGAGAGCAGAATGGGGTGCTCGGCAGAACTCACAACTTCAAATGTGGTCAGGTGATTGGGTGTCACTTGTGTCCTACGTCTGATTGCGAGATTTCCACACTCCTAAATATCCCTAGGTTCACTGTGTCGGATGTGATAGTGAAGTGGAAATGTGAAGGGACACGTACAGCACAAAAACTTTAGGCCGACATCATCTGTTGACTGACAGAGACCACCGACAGTTGAAGAGGGTTGTAATGTGTAATAGGCAGACACCTGTCCAGACCACCACACAGGAATTACAAACTGCATCAGGATCCACTGCAAGTACTATGACAGTTAGGCGGGAGGTGAGACAACTTGGATTTCATGGTCGAGTGGCTGCTCATAGGCCACACATTGTGCTGGTAAATGCCAAACGATGCCCTACTTGGTGTAAGGAGCGTAAACATTGGACAACTGAGCAGTGGAAAAGCTTTGTGTGGAGTGAGGAATCACGATATACAATGTGGCGATCCGATGGCAGGGTGTGGTTATGCCAAATGCCCGGTGAACGTCATCTGCCAGCGTGTGTAGTGCCAACAGTAAAATTCGGAGGCGGTGGTGTTATGGTGTGGTCGTGTTTCTCATGGAGGGGGCTTGTGCCCCTTGTTGTTTTGTGTGATAGTATCACAGCACAGACCTACATTTATGTTGTAAGCACCTTCTTGCTTCCCACTGTTGAAGAGCAATTCAGAGATGGCGACTGCATCTTTCAACACGATCAAACACCTGTTCATAATGCACGGCCTGTGGTGGACTGGTTACATGACAATAACATCCCTGTAATGGACTGGCGTGCACAGAGTCCTCACCTGAGCCCTACAGAACACCTTTGGGATGTTTTGGAACACCCATTTCGTGCCAAGCCTCCCCGACCGACATCAATACCTCTCCTCAGTGCAGCACTCCGTGAAGAATGGGCTGTCATTCTCCAAGAAACCTTCCAGCACCTGGTTGGATGTATGCCTGCGAGAGTGGAAGCTGTCATCAAGGCTAAGCGTGGGCCAACACCCTACTGAATTCCAGGATTGCCAATGGAGACCGTCACGAATTTTTAAGTCATTTTCAGCCAGGTGTCTGGATACTTTTGATCACATAGTGTGTATACTTTCATCCAGAATTTTAATCCACTCCTGAACCTTTATTTTATTTCTGTTCATTGATTCTTAAATGTATAGATTGGGTAATAAAGGCAAAAGACTACACCTCTGTCTGAAGGTGTTTTTAATCCAAGCACTTCACACTGTATCTTCCATTCTCATTGTTATCCTATTAGTAAGCAACGAACACACATGCTTCTCCATTCCGTAATAAGCCCATCAGAGGCATGTATACAGTGCAGGGCTGCAGCCTACCTTGCAACAAGAGATGTAGTAAACTATCCCCACATACCACAAGGAGCAGCCTCTGGTAGCACTGTTCAGAAATCTCAAGTGGACGGACATACAATAAGGCAATAAAAGTCATGGAATAGCTACTAATATCATGTCAGACCACCTCCTGCCCAGCACGGTGTAACAACTTGACGTGGCATGGACTTGATAAGTCACTGGAAGTCCCTTGCAGAAATATTAAGTCATGCTACCTCTAAAGCTGTCCGTAACTGCTGAAGTGTTGCTGGTGCTGGATACTGTGCAGGAACTGACCTCTAGATTATATCCCATAAATGTTAGATGGTATTTATGTCGGACACTCTGGGTGAATAAATCATTAGCTCGGATTGGCAACAATGTTCTTCGAACCAGTGGTGAACAATTGTGGGCTGGTGACACGGTGTATTGCAATCCGTAAAAATTCAATCGCTGTTCAGGAACATTAAGTCCATGATTGGCTGCAAATGGTCTCCAAGTAGCCAAACGTAACCATTTCCAGTCAATGATAGATTCAGTTGGACCAAAGGACCCAGTCCATTTTTGTAATCACTGGAATTTTTTGAACAGACCCCATAGAGTGACAGTGTCCAGAGCATCACATCATGTCCGTACAGGGTTTGTTGTGACTTCCCTTGGCAGTGGGGGCAGCGACACGTTGTCTTCTTTTCAGACAAGTTCCAGTTCAGTGCAGAGCATTATGCTGTACATATCCATGTGTGGAGACTTCAAAGAGAAATAACATTGTCAGACTGGATTTGTTACCTTATTTCTGACATGTTAAGACTGGAGGTCACGCCTAGTGTTCGAAGTCCCTGTGACCTTATCTGTCGACAAGATAGTGCGAGATTGCACATTGCCTGTGCCGTCCTGACTACGTCAACACAGAAGGTGTTTGACAGTTGCCCTGCATAGCATGTACTGCAGGTCTCTCAAATGCTGAAAACATCTGGTCCGGGGTTGTTGAGAGACTGACGTACCACGATTTGCCGACCACTACGACTGATGAACTCTGGCACAGATTTGATGCAACATGAAATTATGTACTGCTGTCTGTCAGCCGAGTTCATTTTGACTCATCACACTGCCGGGTTAGACCCACTTTACTGTCAGGTGTGGCAGTTTCGCACACTAAATTATACACTATCTCAGAAGCATCCATTTCCTTTTATCCAGCATCGGACAACATTGGGACATTTATGGTACTTCTCCACTTTCCTCCATCTTCCCACTATTCTTCTCTAGAACTGTTTTGTTCCAGTCCAGATTCACTCTTGTAATAGTAGTCTGGATCGAGTCAATCCATCTAACTCTGGCTCTCCCTCTTGCTCTGAAACTAGGTAGACAATATTAAGGGGTGTAGGACGTCAAACGGGCCGTCTTGGAGCAGAGGAGACAGCACAGGACATTTTAATTTCCACTGTCTATACTTTTACGAATAAATTCATAAAACGTTGTCAGCATGACCAGGAAGGATTCAGGATTCACAATCATAGCAGTTGAAGTTAAAATAATAATAATAAATTTTTTTTACATGTGAAAGTTCATCATCTATTGGCTGCGTTTGTTGCTATAGGTACACGTTTCTTCATAAGTAAGACAGATTCTCCGATGAATTTTGCACAGCATACAAACCATACTTACAGGTGTATGAAACTCTAGGAATTATTTAATTTATGAAAAAATGAATGTGCTGTTACATTTTAAACTTTATGTTTAGAAAAAACTCAAATAATATAGTTAATTATCTCAATTTTTACCACAGTTTTTAATATATTTGGAAAATTCTAGAGTTTCATACACCTGTAAGTATGGTTTGTATGCTGTGCAAAATTAATCGAAGAATCTCTCTTACTTATGAAGAAAAGTGTACCTATAGCAACAAATGCAGCCAATGGTAAGTGAAAAAAAGGTGAAATACAAATGTAAAAATAAAAAAAAATAAAAAAAAATAAATAAAAAAATAAAATAAAATAAAATAAAATAAAAAAAATTCTTATATTTTTGAACTTCCACGAACCTACTACGGTGTCGTAGTAGGCGGAGAGGTGATACTCCGACGTGGCGCGTCCCAGGTGGCGGATAGGGGGGTCCTCACCGGTTTACCGGCGGACTTGAGTGAAATAAAATAGCTCTCGCGGACCAAACACTAAACAACCTCCACGGCTAACAACCGTAGTTGTAACTCGGAGCTTGCTCCATACAAGGTTGACTACCTTTGAAAGTCAAACATGGAAGGAAATCTTTCAAGGAAAAATCCACCGCTTGGCAATAACCAAGGAAGACTGCACTCGGATACGGTGGGCAGTCACCTGAAAGATAACTTGGATGAGTCGGAGCATCTGAAAATACCCAACATGGACAGACGACCAAAACTCAAGACAGGACAAATAAACTACATTGCGACACACAATACAAATTCCCTCATACAACCAGGCAAACTCAAAATTCTGACGGATCAAATGGATCGCAAGGGGATTCTCATAACCGGACTTCAAGAAATGAGAAATACTGATCAGGAGCCGATAGAATCACAAGGATATAGGATTTATAAGGGAATACCAGGGAAAAGAGTCATGAAACAGTGTCCACAATTTGGAACAGGATTCGTGGTGAGTCTGAAAATAATAGAGTCCACAATAGAATTTAAAGCACAATCTCCCAGGCTCTCAACATTAACTCTAAAAGCTGCAAATAAAATGTACACAATAATAAATGCCCATGCCCCGACAAATGATAAAAATAATAAAAAAGAACACAGAGAAGAGGTAGAAAAATTTTGGGAGCTCTTAGATCAAACGACGAATAACATTAATAAAAATCACATCAAAATTTTAATTGGAGACTTCAATGCCCAGTTAGGAAGGGCAAAGAGATACAGAGACATAATAGGGAAATGGACAGCACAAAGAAGAACAAACAAAAATGGCATAAGACTAGTGGAATTTTGCAGAAACCATGACACGATATCAAAGTCGACGTATTTTAAGAGAAGACCAAGTAAACTAAAAACTTGGAAACATCCAGACTGGAAAAAAGGAGAATGGCAACTGGACCATGTCTGCATGGACAAGAATTACCACAAGGAAATTTACAATGTGAAAGTACTGAGAGGGACAGATACTGGATCAGATCATTACATGATAAAAATTAAAATTAAATTAACCCCATTAGCAAAGAAAAAATCCCACCAGAAGAAGAAGAGAACCTATGACCCTCATAAACTGATACAAAATGAGGATTATGAAGCACAAACCAGGGATATAAAAATAACAGATGATCTGGAAGAAATAATCCCCAAATTGAAACAAATAGCTGAACAAGTTGCCCCTATAAATCCAAGGAAAAAACACCAGTGGTGGAACGATGAATGTGATGAAGCAGTGTTGGATCGACACCAAGCCTGGTTAAGGCATCAAAATGAAAAAAACAGAAAAATCATATTTGGAACTCACAAAACAAAGGAAGACAACACAAAAAATAATAAGGAGAGTTAAACGTCAGTACCAAAAAGATATACTTCTAATGATAGAAACAAATAGTGAAAAAACAAACTCAAGAGACTATTACAAACTATTTGGCAGACAATTACAAAGATATGATCCTCCAACATTAATGTTAAAAGATAAAGATAATAACCTAGCCCATAGCAATAGTAAAAATACAGAAATTCTAGCAGAAACATTTAACTAGCAGAAACATTTAACAAGTTACTAAATTGTGAAGATCCCCCAGAACTTCTTCAGATAAACACAGAAACCCCAATTAAAACACCAGCAGAAAATAAATCCACCTACAATTAATGAGGTCTACAGAGCTTTGAAAGAACTCAAAAACTACAAAGCAAGTGGAGAAGATCAAACGTTTGCTGAACTTTGGAAATATGCAGCAGAACCAGTAAAGATAGCATTACACCAATGCATAGTAAAAATCTGGAATGAAGAGAAATTACCAGAAAATTGGACTACTGCTATAATACATCCATTACATAAGAAAGGAGAAAAATCAAATCCAGACAACTATAGAGGAATTTCCCTTTTGGACTGCACGTATAAGATCATGGCAAGAATACTATACAACCGCTGTAAAGATCAACTAGAACTGGAACTGGGAGAATATCAAGGAGGATTTAGATCCTGGAGAAGCTGCCCAGAACAGATAATCATCTTGAAGTTAGTTATGGATATCTACAAAAGAAGGCAAAAACAACTAGTCATAACCTTTGTAGATTTCAAAAAGGCGTATGATTGCATCCATAGATCTTCAATGATGAAAATATTAAGGAATTTTGGACTTCATCCTAAATTAATAAAAATGATACAGTTAACCTTAACAAACACCAAATCCAAAGTAAAATTTAGAGGAGAAATATCTGAACCATTTACGATTAAAAAAGGTTGAGACAGGGAGATTGTTTATCACCATTGCTATTCAATTGTGCTCTTGAATATGTAATGAGAGAATGGTACAAGGAAAATCCTATGAATATTAAAATTGGAACTAAGAAAGATAAAATAAACCTAAATTGCTTGGGATTTGCTGATGACCTAGCATTACTAGCTAATAATATTCAGGAAGCCACGAAACGAATAACATGCTTACAAAATATAGCACAAAAATTAGGACTCCAGATATCATTTGAAAAGACTGAAATAATGGTAATGGATCCACCTGTAATAGATCACATCACAGTGAACAATAGGGAAATTAAAATAGTGAAAAAATTTAAATACCTGGGTGAAATTATAACACATAAATTGGACGAGAAACCTGCATGGCGAGCAAGAACTAATAAAATGATAAAAGCTCAAAAACTAACATGGTCTACGTACAATAAAAAATGTCTATCAATTAAAACAAAATTAAAACATTACAAGACGGTGGTTCAACCAGAGGTTACATACGGAAGTGAAACTCTTTTTAAAGTCACCCAGAAAAACAGAATTGACAAAATTTTAAAAGTAGAGAGAAGAATTGCTAGAACATGCATAAATAAGAAATATCAAAAAGCTGGGCAATGGCGGATAGTTCCAAATGAAGTGGTATACAGAGAACTGGAGCCCATCACCGATACTATACGAAAGAAAAGGATCTCTTTTTGTGGTCACATTCTGAGGACACCAGAAACCAGAGTATCAAGGAAAATTATTGAGAAACTCTGGAATTTGAAACAACAAGGAGGATGGCTTAAGGAAATAAGAGAGGATATGGAAGAACTGGAAATAACTCTGGATGATTTGCAGAACAAAATGCCAAATGTAAAGAAGTTGAGGGGCACAGAAATAAGATTTAAACCAAAAATTGACAAACGACATACAATGAAAAGGGTATTTACAGATGAGAAACGACGAAAAGCATCGGAACGAATGAAGAGATACTGGGCCACTCGGAAGGGGAAAATACCAAAGAAGAGGACCAGAAATGATTGACTGAAGTGGTCCAATGAGGCCGTAAAAGCAGAAGAAGAAGAAGAAGAAGAAGAAGAAGAAGAACTTCCACCACTACAAGTGTAAATCCTGAATCCTTTCTGGTCATTCTGAGAAAGTTTTATGAATTTATTTTTAAAAGTATAGACAGTCATCAACATCATCATCATCATTTAAGACTGATTATGCCTTTCAGCGTTCAGTCTGGAGCATAGCCCCCTTATACAGTTCCTCCATGATCCCCTATTCAGTGCTACCATTGGTGCCTCTTCTGATGTTAAACCTATTACTACAAAATCATTCTGAACCGAATCCAGGTACCTTCTCCTCGGTCTGCCCCGACTCCTCCTACCCTCTACTGCTGAATCCATGAGTCTCTTGGGTAACCTTGCTTCTCCCATGCATGTAACATGACCCCACCATCTAAGCCTGTTCGCCCTGACTGCTACATCTATAGAGTTCATTCCCAGTTTTTCTTTGATTTCCTCATTGTGGACACTCTCCTGCCATTGTTCCCATCTACTAGTACCTGCAATCATCCTAGCTACTTTCATATCCGTAACCTCAACCTTGTTGATAAGGTAAACTGAATCCACCCAGCTTTCGCTCCCATACAACAAAGTTGGTCGAAAGATCGAACGGTGCACAGATAACTTTGTCTCGGTACTGACTTCCTTCTTGCAGAAAAGAGTAGATCGTAGCTGAGCGCTCACTGCATTAGCTTTGCTACACCTCGCTTCCAGTTCTTTCACTATGTTGCCATCCTGCGAGAATATGCATCCTAAGTACTTGAAACCGTCCACCTATTCTAACTTTGTTCCTCCTATTTGGCACTCAATCCGTTTATATTTCTTTCCCACTGACATTACTTTCGTTTTGGAGATGCTAATCTTCATACCATAGTCCTTACATTTCTGATCTAGCTCTGAAACATTACTTTGCAAACTTTCAATCGAATCTGCCATCACAACTAAGTCATCCGCATATGCAAGACTGCTTATTTTGTGTTCACATATCTTAATCTCACCCAGCCAGTCTATTGTTTTCAACATATGATCCATAAATAATATGAACAACAGTGGAGACAGGTTGCAGCCTTGTCTTACCCCTGAAACTACTCTGAACCATGAACTCAATTTACCGTCAACTCTAACTGCTGCCTGAGTATCCATGTAAAGACCTTTAATTGCTTGCAAAAGTTTGCCTCCTATTCTATAATATTGTAGAACAGACAATAACTTCCTCCTAGGAACCCGGTCATATGCCTTTTCTAGATCTATAAAGCATAGATACAATTCCCTGTTCCACTCATAACACTTCTCCATTATTTGCCGTAAGCTAAAGATCTGGTCCTGACAACCTCTAAGAGGCCTAAACCCACACTGATTTTCATCCAATTGGTCCTCAACTAATACTAGCACTTTCCTTTCAACAATACCTGAGAAGATTTTATCCATAACGCTGATTAAAGAGATACCTCTGTAGTTGTTACAATCTTTTCTGTTTCCATGTTTAAAGATTGGTGTGATTACTGCTTTTGTCCAGTCTGATGGAACCTGTCCTGACTCCCAGGCCATTTCAATTATCCTGTGTAGCCATTTAAGACCTGACATTCCACTGTATTTGATGATTTCCGACTTAATTTCATCTGCCCCAGCTGCTTTATTGCACTGCAATCTATTGACCATTTTCTCCACTTCCTCAAATGTGATCGTATTTCCATCATCATTCCTATCCCATTCTACCTCGAAATCTGAATCATTACTGATCGCATTTTCACCTACATTGAGCAACTCTTCAAAATATTCCCTCCATCTGCCCAAGGCATCCACAGGATCCACCAGCAGTTTTCCTGACCTGTCCAAAATACTTGTCATTTCCTTCTTACCTCCCTTTCGAAGACTGCTAATTACACTCCAGAATGGTTTTCCAGCAGCTTGACCCATAGTCTTCAACCTGTTTCCAAAGTCTTCCCACGATTTCTTCTTGGATGCTGCAATTATCTGTTTGGCTTTGTTTCTTTCTTCAACGTAACTTTCTCTGTCTACCTGGGTTCTGGTATGTAGCCATTTTTGATACGCCTTCTTTTTCCTTTTACAGGCTGCCTTGACTGTATCATTCCACCAAGCTGTTTGCTTCATCCTACTTTTACACACTACTGTTCCAAGACATTCTTTGGCCACTTCTAGTACTGTGTCCCTGTACCTTGTCCATTCCTTTTCCAATGACTGTAATTGACTACATTCAACTAACTGGTACCTTTCTGAGATCGCTGTTATGTACTTGTGCCTGATCTCCTGCACTTTCGGCCTCACAATCCTAATTTCACTGCAGATTAAATAATGATCAGTGTCATCAAAGAATCCCCTGAATACATGTGTGTCCCTCACAGCCTTCCTGAATTCCTGATCTGTTATTTTATAGTCAATGACAGATCTGGTTCCCCTTCCTTCCCAAGTATACCGGTGAATGTTCTTATGTTTAAAAAAGGAGTTTGTGATTACTAAGCCGATACTGGCACAGAAATCCAAGAGTTGTTTCCCGTTCCTGTTGGCCTCCATATCCTCTCCAAATTTACCCATAACCTTTTCATACCCTTCTGTTCGATTTCCAATCCTGGCGTTAAAATCACCCATGAGCAGAACACTGTCCTTGTCCTTTACTCTAACAACTACATCACTGAGTGCCTCATAAAAACTATCCATCTTATCTTGATCTGTCCCTTCACAATGCGAATATACTTACACAATCCTAATTTTCTTGCTAGACACTGTCAAATCTATCCACATCAGTAGTTCGTTTACATACCTTATTGCAACTACGCTGGGTTCCATTTCTTTCCTGATGTGAAGCCCTACACCCCATTGTGCTATTCCTGCTTTGACTCCTGACAGGTAGACCTTGTATTCTCCCACTTTCTCTTCTTTCTCACCCCTTACCCCGATGTCACTAACAGCTAAAACGTCCAACCCCATCTTACTTGCAGCTCCCCATCTCATTACCATTTGTTTGCCAAGTCGTATCTTAGGAGTCCCTGGTTTGTCAGTTTGAGGTGGGACACCGTCACCTTCAAAGGTCTGAGGCATTTTGCTCTGATTGTTGCCAGCATCATATTTAAAGTACCAGGGAAGCAGGTTGCTAGCCTTACTTGCCCCGAGTCCCGATTAACTTACTCTGAGTTCTCCGTAACATAATTCTTAGGAATTTCATTTCACTAGCTTCGAGTCAACTCTCCTCTCCTCTCCTCTCCCACCACCCTCTATGCCAGCTGTGGGCAACCTTTTGTGACCCACAGGCCCGATTCACATACTTACTTCAGGTTGCGGGCCACACCATCATGTGACTGATGTGACAGCACCATTCCTAGCGCATAAAATCAAAACTACAGTGTGATATAGAAACAGTAAAATTTCGAAGGTTCACTTTTTCATTTTATTGATATTTTACCTGAACCCAATTTTGAATCATCTGGGCGGACAAAACAGTAGTTTGCAAACTAGCATATAAACCATGTCAATATTATATAAAACAAACACTGTTCTATCACTGTCCATAAATACATCTATACTGTGCAAACCACCTTGATGTGCATGGTTGATGGTACATCCCACAACAGCATTAATTAGCCTTTCTTCCCATTCCATTCACGTACAGAGCACGGGAAGAATGATGGTTTGAATGACTGCATGGGTGTTGTAATTATTCTGATCTTATCCTCACAATCCCTATGTAAGCAATATATGTAGGGGGGTTGTAGTATATCCCCAGAGTAATCATTTGAAGTCGGTTCTTGATACTTCGTTAACAGACTTTCTCAGGATAGTTTACGTCTACCTTCAAGAGTCTTCCAGTTCAGTTTCTTCAGTATTTCTATGAGAGTCTCACACGGATCAAACAAACCTGTGAGCATTCGTGCTGCCCTTCTCTGTATACACTCAATATCCCCTGTTAGTCCTACTTGGTATGGGTCTCTCACACTTGAGCAATATTGTAGGATGGGTCACATGAGTAATCTGCAAGAAACCTCTTTTGTAGACTGCACTTCCCTAGTATTCAACAAATAAATGAAAGTCTACTACCTATGTTACTCCCATTTGAGCCTATGTGATCATTCCATTTAATATCCATTCAAAGTGTATGAGTTGGAAATTCCAGTAGTGACTTACCGATATTATAATCATAAGATACTATGTTTTTTCATTTTCTGACATGCACAATTTTAAATTTCTGAAGATTTAAAGCAAGTTGCCAATCTCTGCTACACTTTGAAATTTTATCAGGATCTGAATGAATATTTATGCGGCTCCTTTCACACAATAACTGTATCATCTGCAAAAGTCTTTGGTTACTATTAATATTGTCTACAAGGTCATTAATATAGAAACAGCAAGGGTCCCAACACACATCTATGGGGCACGCCTGAAGTTACTTCTATATCTGAAGATGACTCACCATCCAAGATAACATACTGTATCATTTCTATCAAAAAGTCCGCAATCCAGTTACAAATTTCACTCGATGCCTCATATGACTGTACTTCTGACAATAAGCATAGGTATGGTACTGAGTCAAATGCTTTTCGGAAATTGAGAAATACTGCATCTACCCAACTGCCTCAATCCAAATCATTCAGTATGTCACGTGAGAAAAGTGCGAGCTGTGTTTCACACGGTCGATGTTTTTGGAATCTGTGCTGGTTGACACTGAGGAGGTCATTCCGTTCAAGATACCGCATTATGTGTCTTTTGTAGTTAAGCTTGACTTTTTCGTGCATATATGTATAGTCTTGATGTCATTTACATGCTGTTTTGGAAAATACTGTTTTGCTGTCTGGATGATCTGAGGGTAATATTGAAAACGATCGAAGGACAGATGCGGCCTGTGGGTCACTGGTTGTCCACAAATCACCTATAGACCTAATTGTGTATTCTTCCCACTATGCTGGATTCAAAGTCAAATTTCACTACTCGCTATCCTTCCCGGTACCACCACCGGCTGTAACTGTAGCGAGCAGTGACGTGCCGCAGCAGGCTGCGAGCCACTGACTCACCTGGCAGCAGGCTGCGCGCGGCCGGTCGAGGAGATGACTGGCTTGGGGATCTTGCGCTGGCCGCTCTCCCGCTGTATCACCTCCAGCAGGCTCATGCTGGGCAGCCACGCCTGTAGGTGGGACGGAGACAGAGGGTCAGACGCTGGCAGCAGCAAAGTGCAGTCTCGTTACAAGTATTTCCCAACCGACAAGTACAGGTCCCCAGTGTTGCGATCGACTTTTTGAAACTACCTGTATGGTGATGTAGGTTAGTATCTCGGGTATCACACACTGCAGCCATTCACCTTGCTGGGCCCTCATTTGTGAGCAATTGACGAAAAAATAATTTTGGAATTTTCTATGACACTCAATACGTTAAAAAAGTCACATTATATAGTGTGGTATAATGGATACGATAACAGCTTCCCATGCGGGAGGTTATGGATTCAGATTTTGTGAAGTGTATTAAATTTCTTTTTATTTTTAAAATTACTGAAATGACTTCAATTATTATTTTTATTCAATTAACTGGTTTAAATGTAATTATTTATTTCTATTCCTTTTTCACAACATTTTAATCACCATATGAACTTTCTCATATTTTCTTTATAACATTCTTTTTCCTATCAGAATTTCTGCAAATATGAATTTAATTATATTTATCTATTATAATGTTCCATTACTTGAAAATTCTGTTCATTAGTTACAAAACAAAAGACAAAATATTTGTATTTGTGCCACAGTGAGAAACATGTTTTTGTTACCAGATGTGCAAAAAAAAATTTTTTTTTTGTTTTGCACGGTGCTAGTCATAAAACCATTTAAAACATACCCTATCTATTGCAATATGGACAAAATAATCCAGATGAAAATTTAAATGAAAGACAGATTTATAAGTAAAACGAAATTCGAGCACAATGAGAAATAGATATAATGAATCAGCAGGGGGTGGGGGAATTAATTAATTAATTTAAAACAGGCGAACAAAGATTTCAAGTGGAGAAAGAATGAAAGTAAATGAAAAAGCTGATATTATGATTAAAATTATGGGACAAAGTAATGGAATTGAAAAATTACATTTCAACCAATAAACTGTATAAAAATAATGATCAAAGTCATCTGATACAAATTGTAAATAAAAAAAAGTGCACGTGACAAGATTCAAACCCACAACCTCTTGCATGTGATGTTTTTAAGCTATCCACTATACCATGCAACCAGATCACAACATGCAACATTTTTAATGCTGTTTAGTGACACACAAATTCTTTTATTATTATTATTTATTAATCATCAATTACTCAGAAACTGGGACCCACCAGGTTGAATGGCTGCAGTGTATGATACCTGGGATCTCAACCTACATCATCATATGGACAGTTTCAAAAAGAGAATCTAAATGCTGGACAGGTATCCTTGTGAGCTACATCTGATCCGAGTTTATAAATTTATACACAACTGGCATAAAGTCCTTGTCTGAGTACAATAAATTATTTCTTAAGAACTATGCTAAACACTGCTATGGGATTTATTGCAAATGATAGCTTAACTCTTAGTTTCATACGGATACACATCCACATGTGCTCCATTTGTTGCACACTGTGATATTCACTGTCTCTCCATGTCTTTCCCGACAGACAATACAGCAGCCCAACAAATAAACACATTACTTACAGTGTTAATCTGGTTTCATTTTACGAATTTCACTAATCATGAGTTAATCAGATGTTAGCCAATAGCATATCAAACTGAAAGTATAATAAACAGGTTTCAAACATAATTACAGTAAATTTGGTATCTCTTTTGTTACCCAATTGTTCTTAAATAAAAAGCCCTAATTGCAGTTAAACAAATTGACAATACATGTTCCTACCACTGGATGGAAGTAATAGTAGCTAGTACTTTGACATGAAATTGTTGAAAATTACACTTACAGAGCTCAAAAGGTGAAACTACTTATATAGGTCCTAAATACGTGCACATGTGCACACACCATAGGGTGATTTTGCTAAATAGGGACGAACTGCAAGAAATCATGACTGAAAGGATAAGGTGCAAAAAAGCTCACAGAGCATATGGCTAAAAATGTGTTCCCAGGGTATGTGGTGACAAAATATCTTCAAGAGTGATCCTGATATCAGCACCATGGTGGTGGCCCGCCAGCACTGGGAAAGCCAGACGACCATGTCAAACATTCTCCACAACAACTGCCGTTATCCGTTCTCACAATACGTGCAGGCCTTATTAACTACAGACTTCTGTTCAGAATGACTGTTTTGTCACTGGTCTGTCCCACTGGCCACAACCTTGCTGGGATTTCTGTCAATTGTCCCACTCATGGGTGAGGCTACCTTTGCAAGAGGAAGTATCGTCAACCTTCGTAACACACACCCCTGGGCTACGGAGAATCCCCACAGTATGGTGACATTGAACTGTCGACACTAGTTTGGCCCCAGTGCGAGGGTAGGGATTACTGCCAACTGCCTTTCACGTGTGGAGCTTAAACATTGGTACAGACAGGACATTCCCACTTGCTTGGCGTGTTCTCATGTGAGCTTTTAATCGCTGAAATCTACATGTGAAAGATTATTTTTGTTATCTCCACCTTCAAGTAGAATGCATTTCCAACCAGATGTCTATAAGAATGCACCCTGCACTGTAACTTAACAGTTAAAGAGTTTTTCATAAAAAACTGCCCAGGTATGTATTTATTACAATCTTCTATCAGTCCTCTCCCCCTTTAACCTCTCTCTGTCCATCCCCCGTCTCCCTTTCCCTCTAAATGTAATTACTCCCACCACAATAGGATGCTGGTGTTCTTATCCCCACAGTATTTCTTTCCAAATCGTAAATAATGTGTGTACCAAATTTGCTTGAAATTATTCCAGGTGCTTAGGATGAGCTATTCACCAACAGCCGTCTGTGTACGCACAAGTCAAATGTATTTCACATGTATTTGTACATACATTTCATCTGTATCTCTAACAAATTTCGTCCTGCAGTTTTATTTTGAGGCATCTCAATTTTTGACATCATATCTGCTGAAGTGTGTGTCATACAATGGGACTGTTTTGCAAATACATCCAATGGTATATGTGGCTACTGTCTGCAAAATGTGTTGTCAACAGAGTTAGCAGTAAAGAAATAATAAATTAAATCATCATGATACAAGTGGCAGTTTCACTAAAAGAACAGCAAAAATGTAGCAGGCTATAAAGTTTTTTCCTTTCATCATTTTGTAGGGACTGTCAGCAAGAAAAAGTTTCATAAAGGTTTGAAATTACGTGTAAAGTTTGTTGGAAGTCAACAAGTGCTGTCATTCTCAAATACTGGATGAACAAAATATGGGTTTGTATGTCATGCAATACACTTCTTTTCCACCCCCACCCTCACCCCTTTGATAAATAGGTATATATAAGGTAGCCTATCTGTTAATTCAAGATATATGTTATTTCCATTCCAAATTTCATCAAAATCCATCCACTTAGGCATTCAAATGTTTTTCAAAATCCATCCAGCCATTTCAGTGTGAAGAAGAAATAAAGCACTCTCTCTCTCTCTCTCTCTCTCTCTCTCTCTCTCTCTCTCTCTCTCTCTCTCACACACACACACACACACACACACACACACACACACACACACACACACACACCTGCTTTGCCATTAGTCTTATTTTAACATGGCCTTCAATTATTGTTTTATGGTAAACAGACATTCAGTTTATTGCAGCCATTATGATTATTTGTACAGAAATATTAAATATACTGGACAGGATTCACATAACAAACGTCAGTAGTTTGTTTCTCCACACAAGCTGCCACATAGCTAGTACTCAAAAAAATGGTTCAAATGGCTCTCAGCACTATGGGACTTAACACCCGAGGTCATCAGTCCCCTAGGATTTAGAACTACTTAAACCTAACTAACCTAAGGACATCACACACATCCATGCCCGAGGCAGGATTCGAACATGCAACAGTAGCGGTCGCGTGGTTCCAGACTGAAGCACCTAGAACTGCTCTGCCACACCGAACTAGCATTCAAGGTGATAAATTGAAGTGTCACAGAGCTAGTACCCAGCATCATACTATACATGTAAATGTAAATCATACTATCAATGTAAATGTGTGAATTCTGCAAGCACATCTGATTCTGAGACTGACATGTCTTGAAAACTGCTTTATGGAGATAAACAAGTAATTCCTACTTAACTGGTTACAGTTATCTGTTTTTACTTTCAATAAGCACGCAGTCACAGTCTACAATATCCATTGTACAGCTTCAGAAATGGGGAGAAACTTAACTGTGAACGGCCAGATAGAGAATTAAACCAAAGGGTTCCCTGAAGGTTCTGATACAGGGAAGGCTATTTACATGTACAGTGAGAATGTATTTAATTGAATAGATAATAAATTAGAGACTACTGGCTTTTTCCGTGACCTGTCAAAAGCCTTTGACTGTGTGAATTACAGCATTCTCTTAAGTAAATTAGAATATTATGGTGTAACTGGCAGCACTGCAAAATGGTTCAAGTCTTCCTTAACTAACAGGAAATAAAGGATATCATTGCAAAATACCTGTGTAGTAAGTAATCAGTTTTCATCTGATTGGAAATTAATTACAAGTGGTGTTCCTCAAGGTTCCATCTTGGGTCCATTGGTTTTTCTTGTGTACATTAATGATCACTCGTCTATTACATTGCCGGCTGCTAAGTTTGTTTTGTTTGCAGATCATACATTGCAATAAATAGCAAGCAAGTACAGATTTAGGAATGGCTGTTAATCAAATTTTCGCTGACATCAATAAATGGTTTAAAGCTAATTCACTGTCAGTAAATTCTGAAAAGGCCAACTATATGCAGTTCAGAACCTGTAGGAGATTTCCTTCCATCACACGTGTAACATATGAAGACAAGCATATAGAAGACCGAGCGAAGTGGCACAGTGGTTAGCACACTGGACTCGCATTCGGGAGGAAGGCGGTTCAATCCTGCGTCCGGCCATCCTGATTTAGGTTTTCCGTGATTTCCCTAAATCGCTCCAGGCAAATGCCGTGATGGTTCCTTTGAAAGGGCACGGCCAACTTCCTTCCCCATCATGCATATAGAAGAGGTCGACAGTATTAAATTTCAGGGATTACTGCCTGATAATAAATTCATTTGGGAAGGGCGCACCACAGAATTGTTGAATTGCCTGAACAAGTCTGTATTTGCAATCTGAAAGATGTCAGCTGTAGATGGTATAAATATAAAAAAAAAAAAAAAAAAACTTGCATGCTTTCGGTCTATTATGTCATACGGGATCATATTTTTGGGTAACCTGTCAAGCCGAGCAAAAGTGAGTGCAAAAGCATGTAATAGACTCATTTGTGGTGTCAATTCAAGAACATCGTGTAAAAAGCAGTTCAAGGAATTGGGTATTCTAAACAGTGCTTTTCAATATATTTATTCCTTAATGAATCAATAGCTTAATACACAGTATCAATACTAGGAATAAGAACAATTTACATGACAAAAATCACTTACCTTGATCCAAAAAAGGGGTACAGTATTCAATAAATAGCCAGCAACTATTAAAAACTTGGTTTCGGGTAAAGCACAGTTTAAACAGAGTTTGAAAGACTTTTTGGTAGGTAACTTCTTCTACTACACAGATGAATATCTTAACAAACGAAATTTGTTGTTAATAATCCAACCCAGTTCAAAAGTAATAGCAGTGTGCATAGCTATAACACCAGGAGAAAGGATGATCTTCACTATGCAGGGTTAAATATGACTTTGGCACAGAAAGGGGTAAATTATGCTGGCACAAAAGTCTTTGGTCACCTACCAAACAGCATCAAAAGCCTGGCAGATACCCAACTAACATTTCAAAAAAAAAATTGAAAGAATTTCTAGATGACAACTCCTCCTACTCATTGGCTGAATTCTTAGATATAAATTAAGGGGGGGAGGGAACCACCACAACTTAAACATTACTGTCATGCAACATTTTGTGTAATGTAAAATCTTGTACAGACATCTTTTATTAACCTGACACGTTCCACATCATTACGAAGTTTCGTATTCATGATCTATGGAACAAGTATTAATCTAATCCAATCTAATCTAACAAATGATAAGGGGAGTGTGTATTATATTCAAATGCTCTATGTTTTTTATGTTATATTTTCCAACACGTTCCATGTCCATGAGAATCATCTCATTTTGGGTCTCTGGAATGAAAACTGAGTCTTATCTACTGCAATCCAAGTCCAGCTTCTTACTGTGGAGCCATCTGTGAGGCGGCAGCTATAGCTTTGAGTAATTAATGAAGCGCCAGAGCGAACAAAGCTATGCAATGTCAAAGGGCCGGCTGTGTTACAGCGGTAATTGTGAAAAACCTGAGGATCAAAGTGGCTGAGAAAGAGCAGAAGCAGTGAAAGAAACAAAGACATGTAACAAGAGGACTCACAAAGAAAACAGTGAACTGCGCGGAACAGAGAACAAAAGTTGCAAGATGAAATAGCTGCAAAAATATAGACAAAGGAACACAACTGACATCAAAGGAGCAGCACTCAAGAATGAAAGAAAGAAATATAATGTAAATTTTAACATGGCAAGCAACAAACAGCTTGAAGTAATTAGAAATTCCGTATCAAACTATTACACACAGGACGACAGACATTTGGATCATCCTCTATACATTCGGTCTAAAATTTCCTGTGATTCGACTAAAAAGGTTACTGCAAATGCATAGATGGTTCCTTTGAAACAAAAATGGGCCATAACAACAACAATTAATTAATTATCAGCCAATAACAATAATTAATTAGCCTCACTACTACCTGTGAGTCGTAGATAATGTCAATTGCACTTTTAGCATTTGGGTCTCTTATAGAATCTCTTTCCGATTGGCATTCTACTTACTTTATATACAACAAGTAGTCAAAGTTTTAATCTTCAAGTGCGTATTTTGTACACGTGTCAAAAATAGCAGTCTATGTTACTAACGTGAGCATGTATGAGCAATGTAACAGTTTCATCTTAGTTTAATTCAACAAAGAAACTTGCATTATATAAGCTAAATCAGCATTTAATTAAACAATAATAAAACGAACTTTCACTATATCAGTCTATTTCCCCATAGTAATGACCCAGTCAGAGCATTAAACAGCGCAGTTGCTTCACATCCCAGCCAACTGCTCAATTGTTTGCTAATTATCTCGAAGACAACTGCCTCATTCAGGATTTGCACTACTAGCTCTGAATCTGGGGGCATTTTCACGCACAGATCGGAAATATTTTCTCATCTAGCTCGCTGTTTATTTTATATTGCAGCTGCTCTCTTGAAAGTATGACAAGGAAACTTATCACATTGTTAGCTGAAGCAATAATGATGGGATAGATCCGGGCTCATAATTTTTAAACAACAATGGAACTATAAGACAATGGTATTTGTGGTTCATGCACTTTGTACACAGCCGTGTCCATTCGAGGGTTAATAGCCCCCCCCCCCCCCCCCCCCATAAAAAAATCATATTTTAATTGTATAGATAAAAAAATCTACTCACCAAGCGGTGGCAGAACACACACATAAAAGACTGTTGTAACTGGCAAGCTTTTGGAGCCATTGTTCTGCCGTTGCTTGGTAAGTGGATTTTTGATCTAACATTATTTTGTCACTAATTAATATTTTGTCTGTTTTCAGGTACATACCCCAATCTACATCTACATCTACATCCATACTCTGCAAGCCACCTGACGGTGTGCTATACAACGAAGTTCCTGAGCCACGATACCGTATCACTGCGCTAGATGAGCCAAAACACAATGATGCAAGCATCGATAAAGTGGAATATCATGAAATTATTCTTTTTTCCGTTTCAAGTCGATCAATACTGCAAGCGTTCAATGCTGCAAGAGTTCAGTGCTGAGTTGGGGGAAGCACTCAGCAAAAATGTACTCCTGTATGACACATTGGTCAGTTGGCACACGTTTCCAGTGTTGATGAACAAGTCTGAAAGACGATACATGAAAAAGTAAACTACCCCTCTGTGAAAAATCAGGAATCACAAGAGAAGTGCAGGCCTTCATGCTCAAAGACCAGCATGTCACACTTGTGGCAATAGTGGAAAAAGTGAAATCCAGTGAGGGAGCAGTTTTCAGCATCTTACAGAATGGTAATAATTAAACTTTCGCTACTTGATAGGGGGCCCATGAAAAACGAGCAATTGTAGGACAATGGAACTTTGCGGAAACTATTGGAAGACACGCAGAAGAGGAATAACAAATAAACTATTAAAAGAAACACATTTTAATTTAACAATGGAAAATCCAGGATGGAATATATATCATGAAAAGGAAAGTTGCTATATAGCGGAGGTGCTGAGTCAAAGATAAGCACAACAATAAGACTGTCACAAAGAAATAAAGCTTTTGGCCATTAAGGCCTTCATCAACAATAGACGAAGACACACACAAAACACACACACACACACACACACACACACACACACACACACACACACACACACACACACACACGTCTATTGTTGACGAACGCCTTAATGGCCAAAAGCTTTATTTATTTGTGACAGTCGCTTTCTTGTGCCTATCTGCGACACACGTTTTTATTTGCCGCATGAAGAGTAACAACTGTTAATCGTGTACCGTGCTTATGTTCGAGGTTGCAAATATTGCTCAATGGGATGATCATCTGCATCCATGACTGCACTAAAGATCCATTTCACAGTTGTTCAGTTGGACCAGAGAACGTTCAGCAGTTGGGACACAGCTTGTGCACTGCTCAAAGGCCGCACATTAAGTCCAGCATTCTGAGCCATGGCAAGAGTAGCTTATTCAACAATTTGCGGAGCAACTGACTGTCGGCCTCTCCCAGGATCAATTTGCAAATAGCCAGTTAATTCAAACTTCCGAATCATGTTTTTCATCAGTGGTGCAGAAACAGGATATCTCCGTATTCCTCTAATGTGTTGATACTCGTGAATAGCATTTGCGCTACTGCTATTTTGATAAAACAGCTTTATGGGCAAAGCCCAGCTCACATTGTTCATGTCCATGTTGATTGACTGCAACCGTAATGCACACTGATGCTCATGTTTCAGCCCCACTTCGCCATACCAGTACTTGCGCCTAATTGAAAGTCGTGGTACTAAAACTACAGGCAATGCAAATTGTGCAACAGATAGTTTTAACATCATTTCTATTAAGACCGGTACCTGTACAGTAAATAGTTTTCTGTCTACGCTGGCTCAAATAATTACAGTTTCATTATAACCAACCTTTACATGGAATGTGACAAAGGTCGCCACATGCTGGGCTCCACAAATGCCTACAGCCATTCAGAAAGCCTGGAAAGCTGAGCCAGCAGCAGAAATGTTGTAGCTACACCACGTCAAACCGCGTAACTTTTTTAGCTGCCTATTCACTGTGGAAAAATCCTGGGTGTATCACTAAAATTCCACAGCAAAGAGCAAAGTGAGCAGTGGAAACACAAAGATTCACCATCATTGAAAAAGACCAAAAGTGAACTATCATCAAGGAAAGTTGGGACTTCTGCAGTGTGATGCTAATACACTGTGTCTGCAAGAGGCAAACTGGAGCATCAAAATAGTGCCGAAATCTCCTGGAGAGCTTATGTGAGGTTATCAAGTCAAACCACTACAGGAGCTGTCCCAGGGGGTGATTTCTCTCCATGATAATGACCCAGCTTTTTCTGCTACAGTGGTCTCACACACACACACACACTGCTACTTTTCATTATCAGATTTTGCCACAACCACCGTATTTCCCTGAAATGACACACCATGACTTCTTCCTTGGACGAAGAAACCATTATTCGGCAAGCATTTCCGTAATGAGCAAAACATGATTTTCGAGATTAAACATTTTCTGAACAGACAAAATGAAGATTAGTACAATTGAGGCCTGAACCGAGTAATTCACTGTAGGTATAAATATGTCACACTGAAGGGTGAGTGAGTGCAGAAGGACGATTGGCCACAATCTCATTTTTTTTTCAAGGTGACAATTAAAACTTTACAACTAGCTCTTGTAAAATGAGTCACTGAAGGCTGATTATAAGTAGAATGGCACTTCTTGTACAGTGAAGGTACTATGTTTAGATGAAAATAAGGAAATACATCTGGCCACTAAAGATGCTTCATTAAAATTAAGGCACAACGTGCCCACAAAATAAACTGTGATTTTTGAACTGTATATAACCATGTGAGCTGAAAGCAATTAGAGCAACACTTCTGACTAGTTCTCCCACTCTGTACTCTTACCTTATCCCGGGACGCAGTGGCCACAATGTTCCTCTTGGGCTCCTGGTCATAGGCAACCGACT
The DNA here is from genome assembly GCF_023864275.1 of Schistocerca cancellata. Classification (NCBI taxonomy): domain Eukaryota; kingdom Metazoa; phylum Arthropoda; class Insecta; order Orthoptera; family Acrididae; genus Schistocerca; species Schistocerca cancellata. The sequence continues at coordinate 88,199,273 of NC_064636.1, read as the reverse complement.
CGCAGCCGAAATGCTCGCAGTACTCGTGTACGAAGTGGCGCTTCTCACGGTTCATCGGGTCGAACGAGTAACTGCGACTCTTCTGTTTGGACTGCAAATGAAATGTATGTGGTTAACATGAAAAGTAAAATGAGCACATAAGTTCTTGGGAGGTTAGAAATTTGTGCCAGAATGGGAGTTGAATCTGAACCTCGGTCGTAACTGCACTTAGCGACTGAGCTATCGAGCACACATCGCGACCCACACCCTCAGCTTTTTTTCTGCCAGTACTACTGCTCCTACCATCCAAATTCCACAGCGATTTTCCTATGTACCTTTTGGCACCAGCACTGTTGGAAGAACAGATACGGTGGAGATATGGCTCGGTCACGCTGTACAATATGCTTGTTCGCCAATCTATTTAGTGAGCTAGCTCGCCACAGCAGTGAGTGACTGGCCACTCACAGCAACAAATGGTGGAGGAAGACAAGGCGAGGAGAGGGAGGTATAAGGGAGAGGCAGATATGTGTGACAAACTGTTGACAACGAGTGTTCTGTGGCCACTAATGTTAGTTCAACAGAGATGTATTGCTCCTGGTGGCTGATAATGCAATTCGTGGAAATTTAATTTCTAAGACTGTTGCACTGATGAGAAATGACAATGAAATGAAACTTACATTTCTTCTAATTGATGAAGGGAAGAATATGGGGCAGCTAAGTAAGAAACACAATATTTCTTACGTCTGATACAGCCTTATGATGAATATCATTTTCTGACAAAGTTAAAACTTACCTCAACTTGTATTCAGAGACAGTTCTATTCACACCTTAAACATAAAAACACTGGGTATCAATGAATCCAGTGCTTTTCACTGAAGCATCAATGTCTGTTGCCACACACTGAGGCACTGCCAATTCTAAGAAACTGTGACGTTGAAATATGATCATGAGCTTCTGTGTGTAGATTTCATTCTCTTCACTGTGGAAAATAGTTGCTGGATATCACACAGTTTTAATATGGAACTTTCAAAAATGGAACTGCACAGTGAAATATTTGTTCTTAAAATGGACATCATGTGTGTTGGATGTGGCTGGCAAACTTACTGATCTACAACCAGCAAACAATACAAACAATGCACTCCCCCCCCCCCCCCCCCCTCCAGATTTATATATATTATTACAGGTTCAGGAAATCTTTTTAGGGTAGGAGAAATTTCCAGAAATTTCCAAGCAGATATAATTTCACTTTGTGTCTGAAGTCAATTTTGGTATGAGCTAATAACCCATCCCGGCTTCACACAGGCGCCATTAACCACCTATGCGGGGACAACTTGTCTGGCATAGCAGTAATTTTGTTTACAGGTCAATGTATAGAGTAATGGTTAAAACTCAGGAACAATATTAAGTAACTGAAAATCATCAATTTTATATAATTAAACAAATGAAGAAGTGTTTGACACGAAAGTTCTCAAAAAGTATCAATGTCGAAAGTTCCTGGCAGATTAAAACTGTGTGCTGGACTGAGACTCGAACTTGGGACCTGTGTCTTTCGCGTGCAAGTGCTCTACCAACTGCGGTACCCAAGCACGACTCACGCCCCGTCCTCACAGCTTTACTTCTGCCAGTACCTTGTCTCCTACTTCCCAAACTTCACAGAAGCTCTCCTGTGAACCTTGCAGAACTAGCGCTCCTGGAAGAAATGATATTACGGAGACATGGCTTATCCACAGCCTTGGGGATGTTTCCAGAATGAGATTTTCACTCTGCAGCAGAGTGTGCGCTGATATGAAACTTCCTGGCAGATTAAAACTGTGTGCCGGACTGAGTCTCTAACTGGGGACCTTTGCCTTTCACGGGCAAGTGCTCTACCAACTGAGGTGTGCGGAGGTACTGGCGGAAGTAAAGCTGTGAGGACGGGGTGTGAGTCGTGCTTGGGTAGGTCAGTTGGTAGAGCACTTGCCTGCGAAAGGCAAAGGTCCCGAGTTAAAGTCTCGGTCCGGCACACAGTTTTACTCTGCCAGGAAGTTTCATATCAGCGCACACTCCACTGCAGAGTGAAAATCTCATTCTAGAATCAATGTTATCTGTTCCATATTTAATTGGTGTTTGGAGTGATGTCACGCCAACGACAAGAGCTACGAGTTATCCTGCCACAATGTCCGCCCAATTGCAGTGACACTATGGCAAGAGCTCCAGCCCCTTGCTGGTCGCGTGACTCCAGCGTCAGTCCAGTGAGAGCTACATTTTCTGTGTGATCATTTCCTGCACCTCCCCTCACATGCCTTAAACTTTTAAATCCCTACCAAAAAATCTGTTATCTGAGAGCAGAGGAATATTTCTTAAAAAAAAAAAAACATACCCCCGAAGGGTTCATTCAACACTTACCCACTCACTTGATATGAAACAACAGCTCACAGACATTGGATGCAAACAACTTCTAGAGGTCACATACATAATGAGTATACACTATGGGGGGGGGGGGGGGGGGGGGTCGTGGGGTGGGGTGGGGGAGGGGGGTGGTGTGGGAATGCTGTACAAGTAGCAAGAAACAAACAGAAAGGTGTGCTCACAAGTTAAACCAGGATAGTACATTGTGAACAAAATGGCTCACCTCAGGATAGTCAAATGGTTAAATAACTGCCTATAAGACATTTTCACAGGGCATGACATAATACCCTCATTATACTCCTCTGTATAACCAACAATTTCTTTTGCAGATACAGGTTTCCCCCAAAAATTCTGCCATAAGACATTAATGAATGGAAATAGGGAAAAATTATTCAGTCGGTCAGTATTAAAAGCATTTATTTATGCTGATGACCCTACACTGATTTATATGATATAAAATGATGTGAACTGAATATGATATTCGAGGGGGCTGGCAGTGACTGAGGAAACTTTGACAGCAGAATAAGTCACACAGATCCTGCAGTCTCACGTGTTACGTCTCATGTGACAGTACCACCGTGCCATTTTCCAATGGCAGAATGGTCATCCTCACACGACACACGACTCTACGAACTGTCTGTGCGGCAATGAGTTACTCCCGTGGCCAGAGAAATCCCCCAATCTGGCCCCGATAGAATGCACTTGGGACCAGCTGATACATCAACTTCATCTCGGTGCCTTTATCTGGAATATCGAGGACTGGCTGCATCATTTTTGGGGCACCTTGCCTCAGCAGGGGATACAACAGCTTTATGACACCCTGTCCGACACAATTGGGGCATGCATCCACAAATGGGGTGCCACATTATACTGATAACTGCCCTTATATTATCAAGTTCTCTGTGAACTTGACTCGTTATTCCAGTGATTACAAAATCATCACATACCTTCTTGACCTGTGGAGTTTCATTTCGTTTCTTCCTCCCCTTTAGGTGATTCACTTTTTTTTCATGCAGAATGTATTTGTCATAACTAAACAATATTATAAAACGGATAGTTGCTAGTCACCATATAATGGAGATACAGAGTCGCAGGTAGGCACAACAAAAAGACGGCCAGAAAGTGAGTTTTTGGCCAACAAGGCCTTCTTCGAAATCAGACAACAGGGCGCAAGCACACACACATGCGGACACGCACGACCACAGTCTTTGGCAGCAACCAGCCTAGCCTAAAAAATGGTTCAAATGGCTCTGAGCACTATGGGACTTAACATCTATGGTCATCAGTCCCCTAGAACTTAGAACTACTTAAACCTAACTAACCTAAGGACAGCACACAACACCCAGCCATCACGAGGCAGAGAAAATCCCTGACCCCGCCGGGAATCGAACCTGGGAACAGCCTAGCTTCAGCTGCCAGAGACTGTGGTCGCGTGTGTGTGTGTGTGTGTGTGTGTGTGTGTGTGTGTGTGTGTGTGTGTGTGTGTGTGTGTGTGTGTGGGGGGGGGGGGGGGGGGGGGGGGCTAATTTCGAAGAACGCCTTATTGGCCAAAAGCGCACTTTCTGACAATCTTTTTGTTGTGCTATCTGCGACTCAGCATCTTCACTATTTGGCGAGTAGCAACTACCCTATTCATAATATTGTTACATTCCATTCTGGATTTTCTGTTGTTTCATTTTGCCATAGCTAATTTGTTCGTAATTAATTATGCATCTGCTGTGAATAAAAGCACTGGCTTTATATAGAAGGAGTAATGAAGTAGTATCATTTAGGTATGCACTACCACTGTTGTATTAGTTACACCCAATTTGTATGGATGGACAATTGTGCCAAGATCAGACAGGGATATGTATTTATTAAATAAGTTGTTGCCTTTTATGCAAAGAGGAAAAATTGGTTTTGTACACTTGTGGCTATCTCAACAAGAATCTTAGATGAAATACAAAACACCACATCAGAAGGCCTGATCACACCATTACAAATAACACATCAACATAAATCAATAAATGAAACAGAATATTCAAACTTGTTAGCTGTTTGCATTGATAAGGGCCTGAAATGTGAATCACATATTACATGTCATCTTAAATTAAATGTCTTGGTTCTGAAACTTACCTGTTACAGCTAGTAACAGATTTTGGATACAAAAATGTAAGAAAGTTGACTGATTTTTTTGTTTTCATTCACAAACATCTTATGGCATTTTTATGGCACCACTGAGCAGAAAAGTGTCTGTTGCACTGAAACATGTAGTAAGAATAATGTGTGGTAACCACTCCAAAACCACTTGTTGACAACTCTTGAAACATTTCCCCATAGTAACAACATCCTCACATTATGTTAATTTCATTATTAAGCTTTTTCTAAAACAAATATAATACTAGAAGGAGGATTGATCAGCACCATCCTTTACTCAGTCATAGTGTGGAACAGACAGGTGTGAGGTACTTAGCCACCACTGCAGTCAGCAATGCCCATATAAGAGAACAAGTGTCTGGCACATTTTTTAGATCAGTTCCTGCTGCTACAATGGCAGGTTATTGAAATTTAAGTGAGTTTGAGTATGATGTTGCAGCCGGTGCACGAGCAATGGCACACAGCATCTCCAAGGCAGCAATGAATTGGGATTTCCTCTTACAACCATTTCACGAGTGTACCACAAATCTCAGGAATTCGATAGAACATCAAATCTCCGACATCACTGCGATTAGAAAAAGATCCTGCAAGAACGGGACCAACGATGACCAAAGAGAATCGTTCAACATGACAGAAGTGCAACACTTTTGCAAATTGCTGCAGATTTCAATGCTGGGCCATCAACAAGTGTCAGCGTGCGAACCTTTCAACGAGCTTTGATACTGCACGACACAAAGCCTTATGCCTCGCCTGGGTCCATCAGCGCTGACATTGGACTGTAGGTAACTGGAAAAAATGTTGCCTGGTCAGACAAGTCTCGTTTCAAATTGTATCGAGTGGGTGGATGTGTACGGGTATGGAGACAACCTCACGAATCCGTGGACCCTGCATGTCAGCAGGTGACTTTTCAAGCTGGTGTAGGCTCTGCGAAGGTGTGGGGCTTTTGCATTTGGAGTGATATGGGACCCCTGATACATCTAGATGCAACTCTGACAGGTGACACGTATGTAAGCATCCTGTCTTATCACCTGCATCCATTCATGTCCATTGTGCATTCAGACAGACTTGGGCGATTCTGGCAGGACAATGCAAGACCCCACATGTCCAAAATTGCTAGAGAGTGGCTCCAGCAATACTCTTCCAAGTTTAAACACTTCTGCTGGCCATGAAACTCCCCAGACACGAACATTATTGAGCATATCTGGGATGCCTTGCAATGTGCTGTTCAGAAGAGATCTCCATCCCTTCGTACTCTATAGAATTTATGGACAGCCCTGCTCGATTCATGGTGTCAGTTCCCTCTAGCGCTACTTCAGACATTAGTTGAGTCCATGCCACATTGTGTTGCGCCACTTCTGCATGCTTGCGGGGGACCTATACGATATTCGGCAGGTGTACCCGTTTCTTTGACTCTTCAGTATAAATATAAGAACATTATGTAAGAAATCATCAAAAAGTGAGCATATCTATTCATATAATAAATTCAAGTTCCTGCCTCATTTTTCTTTCTGTATGCGGAGGCTAATTTCGGGAAGTACTATAGGGATTTTGAAAGTTTTCACTAGCAGACTAAATGAACCAATAGGAAGGTTTGCGTACTTAATTTATTACTGCTACACTTGACAAGTTTTCTGACCATAGATACTTACAAGGAGAGGTCCCAAGCAGTGAGATTGAGTTTTTGGAATCACTACTGTAGGATAAGGTACTATGTTCATGTGATGTTCAACAGCTTTGAAAAAGAGATCTTCAATAGACTGGCTGCACAGCATAATAGTTAAGGTACAGGTCCCATATGCAAAATGTTGTGGTTTTGAATCTCATCATCTGCTTGAAAATATTTTTAAATCTTTACTGAAATGGCTTTGCTCATTATTTTTATTCAGTTAACTGGGTTAAATGCAATTTTTTTTTTTTTTTTTTTTTTTTATATTTCTACTGCTTAGTCACTTCACTCAACTTCAATCCCTGTATTGACTTTTCCAATTGCTCTTGGTTTTTTCTTCCTATCATCCTTTTTCCACTTGGAATCTATGTGCACATCAATTCAGTTCTCTTTATTTCAAAAATTGGAAACTCCAGGTAGGAATATCAACAACGTCAGAAAAGACAGATTGCTACTTACCACAAAGAAGACGTGTCAAGCTGCAGACAGCCACAATTAAATGACAATTACATAAATCTTTCGGCCACAGCCTTCATCAGTAAAAGACACACACAATCTCACACACACACACACACACACACACACACACACACACACACACACACACACACACACAAGCACAGCACTCACACACACGACTACCAACTCCAGCATTCCAGCTAGAATGCAACTATCACGTGGGATGCAAGTGGCAATCTGGAGGAATTGGTGAAGGAGAAGGAGAGGGAGAAGGGATAGTAGTGTACAGGTGGGGAGAGAGACATGCGCTGTCTGGTTCAGTGTGCAAGGACTAGACTGCCAACAGTCTATTGCTGAATGCATTGGCAGAGGGCTGCACATCTGTCCACTTTGCACACCAACCACCAACAGTACCTAAATTTTGCCAGCTGTCATTCCTTCTACACCCAAAAATCCCTCCCATACAGCCTGGCCACCTGGGGTGGCGTGCCTGCAGTGACAAAAACTCCCTCCCTCAGTATGCTGAGGGTCTCACCGAGGCCTTCACAGACAGGCAATATGCCCCAGGCCTAATCCGCAAGAAGATCTCGTGTGCCTTTTCCCCGTCACACCCCCAATCCTCCCGGCACCCCCAAGAACCATCGCAAAGGGTGTCCCCTTCATCACCCAGTAGCATCCTGGACTGAAACAACTCAACCACATCCTTCGCCAGGCCTTCGATTCCCTACCATCGTGCCCTGAAATGAGGGACATCCTGCCCAAGATACTTTCTAACCCTCCTAAAATGTTCTGTCGCCCATCCAACCTCCATAACATCCTAGTCCAACCCTATGCCACTCCCAATCCCAACTTGTTGCCATAAGGATCGTATCCCTGTTGAAGACCCAGATGCAAGACCTGCCCAATCCACACATCCAGCACTCAATTTTCCAGTCCTGTCACAGGGTTTATCCTACCCCATCAGGGGTGGGCCGCCTGTGTTAGCAGCCATGTCATTTATCAGCTCTGCTGTAACCATTACACAAATTTTATACTGCCACAACTATCAACCATCTTTCCATCAGGATGAATGGCCACCACCAAACTGTGAGTGACAGCAAAGTGGACTACACTGTAGCACAACACGCAACTGAACATAAAACACTTTAATTCAATGGCTGCTTCACTACTCGAGCCATCCAGATCCTCCCCTCCACCACTAGCTTTTCTGAACTGTCCAAACAGGAGTTATCCTTACAACACATTCTCCACTCCTGTAAGTATCCTGGCCTCAACCTACAGTAACACACTGGCCCCACACACTCCAGCCAATAGTTCCCACCCCCTGTCCTATCATCTCCTCCCCATTCTCATCTCCCACGCTGTTTACTTACAGCTCTCTGGCAAAGCATCCGCCTGTCTTTCCCTGCTCCTCTTCTTTTCTGCACACTTTTTCGCCACCTCCCTGCCCCACAACCTCCTGACCCCCCCCCCCCCCCCCCCCCCCCCCCTGTTGGCATTCTAGTCCCTGCACACTCCACCAGATAGCATTCATCTCTCTCCCCACTAGTACACTACTATCCCTTCTCCTTCCAGATCGCTGCTTGCATCCCACACGATAATTGCATTCTGGCCCGAGACACTGGATTTGGCGGTTGTGTGTGCGTGAGGTGTGCTTGCTTGTGTATATGAATGGTGTATGTTTCTCTTTTGCTGATGAAGGATGTGGCTGAAAGCCCATGTAAGTGACTTTTAAATGTGCCTTTCTGTAAGTTAACGTGTCATCTTTATGGTAAGTAGCAATGTATCTTTTCATACCGTTGACATTCCTCCCTGGAGTTTCCACTGTTTGAAACATTTTCAACAAATTCTTCACTACAGACAAAGCAACACAGATAGAGATTGAAATGAAGGAAGGGATTATAAATTTAAGAAAAAATTCAAATAATGAAATAATGAATGTAAGAAATGGAGAAAAATATAGGTTGATAAAACCGAAGGAATTAAATGGAGATTAGTAAGCTAGATAAAAATAATTAAAATTACATGAACAGAGTTTCCAAGCAGAAAAATACTGATAGGAAAAAACTGGCACAGTGATTAAAGTGACATGACAAAGTAACAGAAACAAAAAAATACAGGGTGTAAATAAAGTCTGGAAACACTTTCAATTATTTATTGCACAAGAACCAAACATTGTACAGATATCATACATATCTCATTTTGAACAGAAATCCTGAAAGTTGATCTGGTGTAGGTATCACCTCTAGCATGTGATGTAGCAGAGCTCCAGGAGAGAATACGGGAAGCGACTGCCACAGTCAACGATGCCATGCTGGGACGGGTGTGGCAAGAATTCGATTACCGTATTGCCGCGCATTGAATGTTTGTACATAAAAAAAATTTTCAGAGTTTCTCTTCAAAGTACAATATGTATGACATCTGTACAATGTTTAGTTCTTGTGCAATAATTAATTGAAAGTGTTCCCGGACTTTATGTACAACCTGTAAATTTAACCCAATTAACTGAATAAAAATGATGAGCAATGTAATTTCAATAAATATTTAACGCACCTGATGACATTGAAATCCACAACATTTTTCATATGAAGCCTGTAGCTTAATTGTTACACTGCGCAGCCAGTGTATTGAACTTCGCCTTTCCAAAGCTATAGAGCATCATGCGAAATTCTGAATTTTTTATTTATTTGTTGTCGATTAGTCGCAAACGAGGGCCTATCAGGGTGAATAGCTGCTCAGTGGTATAGATGGGACCTTAACCCACATCACTGTGTAGATGATGCCACTGCTCGAGTCCTCTCCTTGTTAGTTCTACCAGTGTGAAGCCAGGGCAGGTAGCTTGTTCCCCATTTTTTTGTTGCGAAATTGTACTATAATAGTAGAAATAACTCGTACACATAACAGAGACACATCATAATTATTATCCAGAATGAGGAATAACCAAGTAATTAACTTCAAAAGCTCACACTGTTGGCACCCCAGTGCAGTGTGCTACAGCCGCGATCACGCTTTCCCTCACCTCCTTGGCCAGCTTGACGAGCTCCGTCAGCTTGTCGTGGACCATGGCACAGAACGCGGGGTCCTTCTTGGCCCACTGCCGCATGTAGTCCGAGTAGCGCGGTGTCAGCTTGGCGGACAGGTCCGGATTGCGGATCTGCAGGGCGATGGCCAACCTCCGGCTGCGTTCCACGATCTTGCACTCGTCGTTGCAATCCAGGCTGCAGGAAAGAGCAGGCAGAAAAGTGGGATTAAGCGTTTTGGTCTTTTCTCTTCTTTTCTTCACACTAACTGTGATATTTACACTGTGAAGGCAAAGGATTGGCTCCAGATTGATAAGAAGTATGGCTACACTTCTGAGCAACTAACCCATTAAATCTACCATTTACGGTGCTAGCCTCATATGAAAGTGTAAGTTATAGCTCATTTGTAGAAATCTATAGCACTCCGTCTTCAGGCCACGAGTGGTCTACCGGGACCATCTGACCGCCGTGTCATCCTCAGTGCAGGATGCGGATAGGAGGGGCGTGGGGTCAAAACCCGCTCTCCCGGTCGTTATGGTGGTATTCTTGACCGAAGCCGCTACTATTCGGTCGAGTAGCTCCTCAATTGGCATCACGAGGCTGAGTGCACCCCGAAAAATGGCAACAGCGCACAGCGGCCTGGACGGTCACCCATCCGAGTGCCGACCACACCCGACAGTGCGTATCTTCGGTGATCTCACAGGAACCAGCGTATCCACTGTGGCGAGGCCATTGCCTTGTAGAAATCTATACATTTTGAAATTCTGAAGGTAGCACGGACAAACTACAGGGAGTCAACGGCTATTTACAGCTTGTACAGAAACCAGAGAGCAGCTGTAACAGTTGCAGGAGATGAAAGTGAGGCAGAAGTTGAGAAGTGAACGAGACACAATTGTAACCTAGCCCCAATTTTATTCAATCTGTACATTGAGCCAGCTGTAAAGGAAACCAAAGAGAAATCTGGAAGGGGCATTACAGTTAACGGAGAAGAGACGAAATCTTTTGATATTTGCCAATGGTATTATCATTCTCTGACAGATGGCAAACGACTTAGAAGAATAGTTAAACAGAAATGATACTGTCTTGAAAAAGGTTATGAAATGAATATCAATGAAAGTACAAACAAGGGTAATGAAACTATGGTGAATCAAATCAGGCAAGATTAGGAAATCAGACACTAAGGGTAGTTGACGAGTTTCGCTACTTGGGCAGCAAAATAACTGATGACGGACAAAATAGAGACGATTGAAAATGCATACTGCTGTCAGCAAGAAAAGAATTGCTGAAAAAACAGGAATTTGATAACAATGAATATAATTTAAGTATTTTCAGAGATCATTTGTATGTGAGTGAAATGTGGACAGTAAACAGCTTGACACAAGAAGAGAATAGGAAGCTTTAGAAATGTGGTGATGCAGAAGAACGCACAACATTACACGGGTAGACTGAGTAATGAAATACTGAATCAAACTGGGTAAAAAAGGAATTTATGGTACAACCTGACTGAAAGAAGGTATCAGTTGATGGGACACATCCCAAGCCATCAATGAACATCTAATCTGAGGACAGAGGGAAGTATGTGGGGTAAAAATTATAGAGGGATACCAAGAGATGAACACAGCAGCCAAGTTCAAAATGAATGTATGTTGCAGTGGTTACTAGGGGATGAAGAGGCTTGCACAGGGTAGACCAGTGCGGACTTCCGACCCCTTTGTAACACACACCAACAATTAGCAATAGTGGTATGGGTAGTGTTAAAACTTGATACACATCATTTCACTCCCATTTATTGTGCAAGAAAACGGAAAAGCAATTTTTGTAACCAAGTAAGAAAGAATCCAATTTAAATGCAAACACACACAAGAGATACGAAATCAACACAAAATGCATTGTTAATAGTGCAGCAGAACATGTGCACTGTCTATGAGGTGACAGTAACAAATGGTTCACTAATGCTGATTATTTTACACTGCTGCTAGGTGCTGCTGATACCTAATGGTCCCAAAAGAAGCTATGAAGTCCACAGACAACACAGGTGTTTGAGGGAGTCATGAACATACATACATCACAGAAAAACACCACAACTGATATGACATGATCAATTTCCTGTAATATTATGTCTGTCATATACTGAGTGTTAAAAAATGAAATCATTACCACATCATTAGTTCAAATGACTAATTTATTAAACACTACCAGCCAGTTTTGAGTGTGTCCTCATTCCAAGTGCGCAAGCAGAGGTGAGAATATAACAAAAATTGCATGCTGTGTAGACAGTTTTAAAATTTTCTACAAATACTTTTTAAACACACATGGCTCGACTGCTGACTGTGATATATGTATGCTTTATAGCTACTTATTATGCGGTTGTGCCCAATGACGACTGTGCCATGTGCTACTGTACACAGCATGTGATTTTTGTTACACACTTATGACAACAATGTGTCCACTTTCATTCGTGCATGTGAAATGAGAACACACTCAAAACGGGCTGGTAATAGATATTAAAGTGTCCATTTACACAAGCAGCACAGTGGAATACATAATTTTTTTTTAATTTATTGAGGCTTTGGTGCCTACTGAGAAGATGTTAACCTGTTTGGTTTCCAACACACACAGATCACTTTACAGCGGTCTTTAACTTTGCAGCCTTCCTCATCCAAGACACAACAAGAAAATATTTGCATCTTAGTACTTTGACCTTCCCCCCGTGAACCATGGACCTTGCTGTTGGTGGAGAGGCTTGCGTGCCTCAGCGATACAGATAGCCGTACCGTAGGTGCAACCACAATGGAGGGGTATCTGTTGCGAGGCCAGACAAACGCGTGGTTCCTGAAGAGGGGCAACAGCCTTTTCAGTAGTTGCAGGGGCAACAGTCTGGATGCTTGACTGATCTGGCCTTGTAACACTAACCAAAACGGCCTTGCTGTGCTGGTACTGCGAACGGCTGAAAGCAAGGGGAAACTACAGCCATAATTTTTCCCCAGTGCATGCAGCTTTACTGTATGTTAAATGAAGATGGCGTCCTCTTGGGTAAAATATTCCGGAGGTAAAATAGTCCCCCATTCGGATCTCCGGGCGGGGACTACTCAAGAGGATGTCGTTATCAGGAGAAAGAAAACTGGCGTTCTACGGATCGGAACGTGGAATGTCAGATCCCTTAATTGGGCAGGTAGGTTAGAAAATTTAAAAAGGGAAATGGATAGGTTAAAGTTAGATATAGTGGGAATTAGTGAAGTTCGGTGGCAGGAGGAACAAGACTTCTGGTCAGGTGACTACAGGGTTATAAACACAAAATCAAATAGGGGTAATGCAGGAGTAGCTTTAATAATGAACAGGAAAATAGGAGTGCAGGTAAGCTACTACAAACAGCATAGTGACTGCATTATTGTGGCCAAGATAGACACGAAGCCCACACCTACTACAGTAGTACAAGTTTATATGCCAACTAGCTCTGCAGAGGACGAAGAAATTGAAGAAATGTATGATGAAATCAAAGAAATTATTCAGATAGTGAAGGGAGACGAAAATTTAATAGTGATGGGTGACTGGAATTCGGTAGTAGGAAAAGGGAGAGAAGGAAATGTAGTAGGTGAATACGGATTGGGGCTAAGAAATGAAAGAGGAAGCCGCTTCGTAGAATTTTGCACAGAGCACAACTTAATCATAGCTAACACTTGGATCAAGAATCATGAAAGAAGGTTGTATACATGGAAGAACCCTGGAGATACTAAAAGGTTTCAGAAAGATTATATAATGGTAAGACAGAGGTTTAGGAACCACGTTTTAAATTGTAGTACATTTCCAAGGGCAGATGTGGACTCTGACCACAATCTATTGGTTATGAACTGTAGATTAAAACTGAAGAAACTGCAAAAAGGTGGGAATTTAAGGAGATGGGACCTGGATAAACTGAAAGAACCAGAGGTTGTACAGAGTTTCAGGGAGAGCATAAGGAACAATTGACATGAATGGGGGAAAGAAATACAGTAGAAGAAGAATGGGTAGCTTTGAGGGATGAAATAGTGAAGGCAGCAGAGGATCAATTAGGTAAAAAGACGAGGGCTAGTAGAAATCCTTGAGTAACAGAAGAAATATTGAATTTAATTGATGAAAGGAGAAAATATAAAAATGCAGTAAATGAAGCAGGCAAAAAGGAGTACAAACGTCTCAAAAATGAGATCGAAAGGAAGTGCAAAATGGCTAAGCAGGGATGGCTAGAGGACAAATGTAAGGATGTAGAGGCATATATCACTAGGGGTAAGATAGATACTGTCTACAGGAAAATTAGAGAGACCTTTGGAGAAAAAGAACCACTTGTATGAATATCAAGAGCTCAGATGGAAACCCAGTTCTAAGCAAAGAAGGGAAAGCAGAAAGGTGGAAGGAGTATATAGAGGGTCTATACAAGGGTGATGTATTTGAGGACAAAATTATGGAAATGGAAGAGGATGTAGATGAAGTTGAAATGGGAGATATAATACTGCGTGAAGAGTTTGACAGAGCACTGAAAGACCTGAGTCGAAACAAGGCCCCGGGAGGAGACAACATTCCATTAGAACTACTGACGGCCTTGGGAGAGCCAGTCCTGACGAAACTCTACCATCTGGTGAGCAAGATGTATGAGACAGGTGAAATACCCTCAGACTTCAAGAAGAATATGATAATTCCAATCCCAAAGAAAGCAGGTGTTGACCGATGTGAAAATTACCAAACAATCAGTTTAATAAGTCACAGCTGCAAAATACTAACGCGAATTCTTTACAGACGAATGGAAAAACTGGTAGAAGCCAACCTCGGGGAAGATCAGTTTGGATTCCGTAGAAATATTGGAACACGTGAGGCAATACTGACCCTACAACTTACCTTAGAAACTAGATTAAGGAAAGGCAAACCTACGTTTCTAGCATTTGTAGACTTAGAGAAAGCTTTTGACAATGTTGACAGGAATACTCTCTTTCAAATTCTGAAGGTGGTAGGGGTAAAATACAGGGAGCGAAAGGCTATTTACAATTTGTACAGAAACCAGATGGCAGTTATAAGAGTCGAGGGGCATGAAAGGGAAGCAGTAGTTGGGAAGGGAGTGAGAAAGGGTTGTAGCCTATTATTCAATCTGTATTTTGAGCAAGCAGTAAAGGAAACAAAAAAAAAATTTGGAGTAGGTATTAAAATCCATGGAGAAGTAATAAAAACTGTGAGGTTTGCCGATGACATTGTAATTCTGTCAGTGACAGCAAAGGACTTGGAAGAGCAGTTGAACGGAATGGATAGTGTTTTGAAAGGAGGATATAAGATGGACATCAACAGAAGCAAAACGAGGATAATGGAATGTAGTCAAATTAAGTCGTGTGATGCTGAGGGAATTAGATTAGGAAATGAGACACTTAAAGTAGTAAAGGAGTTTTACAATTTGGGGAGCAAAATAACTGACAATGGTCAAAGTAGAGAGGATATAAAATGTAGATTGGCAATGGCAAGGAAAGCGTTTCTGAAGAAGAGAAATTTGTTAACATCTAATATAGATTTAAGTGTCAGGAAGTCGTTTCTGAAAGTATTTGTATGGGGTGTGGCCATGTATGGAAGTGAAACATGGATGATAAATAGTTTGGACAAGAGGAGAATAGAAGCTTTCGAAATGTGGTGCTACAGAAGAATGCTGAAGATTAGATGGGTAGAGGTATTGAATAGAATTGGTGAGAAGAGGATTTTGTGGCACAACTTGACAAAAAGAAGGGATCGGTTGGTAGGACATGTTCTGAGGCATCAAGTGATCACCAATTTAGTATTGAAGGGCAGCGAGGAGGGTACAAATCTTAGAGGGAGACCAAGAGATGAATACACTAAGCAGATTCAGAAGGATGTAGGTTGCGGTATGTACTGGGAGATGAAGAAGCTTGCACAGGATAGAGTAGCATGGAGAGCCGCATCAAACCGGTCTCAGGACTGAAGAAAACAACAACAACAGTACTTTGAAGTATTTACAATGTTTGTGTGTCAGTATATTCACAAAAATACATTTTTTTTTAAATTGTTTCCTGGGGAGTGAGTGGGAACAGTCATCACACAACATCGTGTTTTTCATTTAAAGGAGACCTTCACTGTGCCAGACAACACGATCTTTTTAGCCAATGCCCAGCGACCGTAAAAAGGTGACACTTACTCTGTCTACATATGTTCTAGCCTTTATTATAAAAATTAAACGAGAAAAATATTTATTCATTGTCAGCATACTTGTTAGTCTTCGTACACATATCGAAGGGTACTGACACTGTACTGCTTAACATTAATAGTGGCAAAAGCAACTGTTTGTAACCAAAATCAGAACTGTCACCACTAGAAGTAATAGTTCCACCAGAGGTGAGGTGAGGTGAGCTTTTCATCTCAACAATAAAGCCGCCAATGAAAGGCTGACCGTGTTATTTGACCAAAGAGGGTGAAACAACTTCCTTGCTAAATATTTGGGCGTAACACTGGACAGGACCCTAACGTACAAAGAACACCTAAAAAATGTTGGTCAGAAGCTAAAAACACAGAATAATAATATTAGAAAATTGGCGGGTAGTTCCGGGGGTGCAGCTGCAGCAATGGTCTACACCACAGCAGAATACTGTTCTCCTGTCTGGCAGAGAAGTCACCTTACAAACATGGTAGATGTGCAGCTCCACGATACCATGCGCATTACCACTGGGACATTAAAATCCACCCCAATACCATGGCTCTCCGTCATGGCCAACATAGCCCCGCCAGAACTAAGATGCAAAAAACATCTATCAAAGAATGGGAAAAAATAACAGTAATAGATGATGCACAATGCCTACCTATTCTAAGGAGAAATTTACGAAATTGCCAACTGAAGTCACGAAACCTGATATGGAGTAACAACTACATAAGAGGAGAGGATAACTTCAACCTTATAGATGCTGGGAAAAAGGAATGGGAAAACTCGGTCAGTAATTATCACCTTATAACTGACCCCTCAAAAGCACTAAAGGGTTCAACTTCGCTAGGAAAGACTGAGTTAGGCTCAGTCAAAAACAAATTAACAGAGAAGAAAAAGGTTAGAGTGATAAAAACTTACATGTAGATGCTATCACAAATATGTCATTAGCAGATCGTGCAGTTGCTAAAAGTAAAAATTAGAAAATGCTGATCTGCATTCTAAGCACTTTCCTATCCTATACATGAAAGGAAGAATGATTTGGTTGAATGTCCCATGGGAATCTAAGTGATTAGAGACAGAACACAAGCTCGGATTGTGTTAAGAAATGGGGGAGGAAATTGCCTGTGACCGTTCAAAGGAACCAGCCTGGTATTTGCCTGGAGTGATTTAGGAGAATCAGGGAAAACCTAAATCTGGTTGGCCGGATGCAGGTTTGAACCATTGTCCTTCCAAATGCAAGTCCAGTGTGCTAACTGCTGCGCCATACCAATCGCTGATCCTATAAGTGCTACAGCACAGATCAGCATGAGGAACAGTAAAGAATTTACATAAGATAATCTATAGTGCCAAATCTCACAAACAGAATAATAATTGGTGAATAACTTTAATGTAAAACAATTTACAAAATATGAGTCAATTGAAGAAAAAGATTTCTGAACAGAGTGTTCTTGTTTTCTGTAGAAATTTATTCAGAGCACAAAATTGGAAACTGATTTCCAAAATTTTGGGACAAAGCAAAATAATTCATGAACAAAATGAGACTGTAATATTTTTTACCATAAGAATTTTAGTTTTATTATTGTTGTTGTTGTTGTTGTTTCTCCTGTAGCAAATGACATGACTGTATGTGAAATTCAAGAACTGAAAGAGTTCTGAAGAATGATTAACATCCTGAAGATAAATTACCTAATAGACGACAGAGTGCTGTAGTTTTCTGCTACTTGAACTATTAGCGAGTCCATTACGTACACAGATATTTAAACTTCAGAAAAAGGTACTAATTTAACCAAGCAAAAGTTAAAACTGCCTTCAACTAGGAAGTTGGTTTTAACACGAGATGGTGCTCTCCTGGGCCTGGTCTCAGTGGAGGCAGTATGCCATTGCTTGCCTCACACCTCGTGACTGAGTCACCCAGCAAGTTATAGTGGGACCTACAGTTTAACATGGACTCGAACCATGGTGTACATTGGCCCTTTCATATCAAAAATTTGTTGCCATAGATGAAAGGAGCATTAACAGAGAGGGGAAAAAAAATCACGGGATTGAACACTAGATCCTTAGCTCTGCAACCTGGTCTGGCACTTACCCACACATTAATCCATACCTATTAAAAAATTCAATCGTCAGAGAGTTGGAGCGGGTTGAAGACTACGCACATCCATTAATGATTACAAAGGCAAGTGTGAATATCACTTATCGAAATGCTGTGTAGGCACTGTGATGGACAGAATAATGATGGGAGAGATGACTGAACCATCCTACAAGAGGTGTGGAGGTTCTCCAATAGATGGCAGCACTGTGACTTTGCACCAAGACAACATCTACAAGCGTACCCAGTGTGTAATTGTGGGTCGAGTCAGTGAGCAGTCGTGAGGCCGTGCACGTGTTGTGCTCGAGTGTTGTTTAATTGAGCGAGTCCACTGTGTCTGTGAACATCTACAGGCTGCATTCGTTTACCTGCGCAGAATACACAGACGTGTGAGGTCGCCCAATCAGTTGAGGACACAGAAGCCATTACTGCAATGGAACAGCTGAGTCCAACCACCAGTACATAGTGCATCAGCCGTCAGCTCAATATTCCACAACGCAAATGTGGCGTATGTTACATTCCGAAGGCTTGTACCCTTTTCATTTGCAGCCCTTTCAACATCTGCATCCAGGTGATTCAGAAAGCAGATGAAAATTTTGTGAATGATCGGCTGTACACAGAAACATCCTGCAACACACTTTATTTACAAACGAGGCTACATTTACATTCAATGGTATCACGAACACCTGGAATTCTCATACTTTGGCGGTGAAAAACCCACATGACACTAAGGAAACAATATTCCAGGTTACATTCTCAGTGAAACCCTGGTGTGGTACGATTTATGACCTGGTGATAGGACCTGTGTTCCTCCCAAATTGCACGACAGCTGTAGCTTACACACATTTCCTGATGGAAGACCTACCTGCACTTTTGGAATACGTGACATTAAAGCAACAACAGCAAATGTACCTGCAACATGATGGATCACCGGATCACTGTACCAGACAAGTATCCCAGTATCTGAGTAATGCATTTCCTCAACGGTAGATTGATAGTGGTGGACTCATTAACAGGGCTGCCATATCACATGACCCAGTCCCTCCCTTTAATCTTCATTTATGGGGCTGGTTAAAGGGGGATGTGTACGCTACAGAGGTGGATACACGTGAAGAACTTGTCGATCACATCACCGGCACTGTTGTCCACATCAAAGCCTGCCGAGATGGTGATCGACGTGCAACACATCATCATTATTCTGTCCACCACAGTGTCTACACAGCATTTCAGTAATATTCACACTTGTCTTGATAATCATCCGTGCATGTGTGTAGTCTTCCACCCACTCCAGTTCCATAACAATCGAAAATTGTAGGGCTTTTTCGATTGATTTTTACATGTACAATCATCTTGCAACTAATGTGACATTCCTCCTGAATCACCCAAAACACCAAACCAATTTCATCCAAAACTGGTACACATATCACTTACTGTCTCGAAAGAATCACTGTGGGTGCAAAAACCACCTACCTACCACAGGAGTGGGGGTGTGGTGCAGAAAAACAGTGTAGTCCATAAAGCGCGAATATACATACTTCATTCATTCGGTATTTCAGAATGAGAGTAATTAGTGACTTCCAATTAATTTTTGATATAATCTTAAACCTCCACAAAACTTTTTCTCATTGACAACTCCCACTATATATAAATAAAATAGAAAGAAACATTCCACACGGGAAAAATATATTAAAAACAGAGATTCCATGACTTACCAAACGGGAAAGCGTTGGTAGATAGGCACAATAAAAAACACACAAACACACACACAAAATTTCGAGCTTTCGCAACCCCCGGTTCCTTCGTCAGGAAAGAGGGAAGGAGAGGGAAAGATGAAAGGATGTGGGTTTTAAGGGAGAGGGTAAGGAGTCATTCCAATCCTGGGAGCGGAAAGACTTACCTTAGGGGGGAAAAAAGGACAGGTATACACTCGCACACACACACATATCCATCCACACATACACAGTCACAAGCAGACATTTGTAAACGCAAATAGTTTGGGCAGAGATGTCAGTCGAGGCGGAAGTGCAGAGGCAAAGATGTTGTCGAATGACAGGTGAGGTATGAGTGGCGGCAACTTGAAATTAGCGGAGATTGAGGCCTGGTGGACAACGGGAAGAGAGGATATGTTGAAGGGCAAGTTCCCATCTCCGGAGTTCGGATAGGTTGGTGTTAGTGGGACGTATACAGATAACCCGGACGGTGTAACACTGTGCCAAGATGTGCTGGTCGTGCACCAAGGCATGTTTAGCCACAGGGTGATCATCATTACCAACAAACACTGTCTGGCTGTGTCCATTCATGCGAATGGACAGTTTGTTGCTGGTCATTCCCACATAGAAGGCTTCACAGTGTAGGCAGGTCAGTTGGTAAATCACGTGGGTGCTTTCACACGTGGCTCTGCCTTTGATCGTGTACGCCTTCTGGGTTACCGGACTGGAGTAGGTGGTGGAGGGAGGGTGCACGGGACAGGTTTTACATCAGGGGCGGTTACAAGAGTAGGAGCCAGAGGGTAGGGAAGGTGGTTTGGGGATTTCATAGGGATGAACTGGGAGGTTACGAAGGTTAGGTGGACGGCGGAAAGACACTCTTGGTGGAGTGGGGAGGATTTCGTGAAGGATGGATCTCATTTCGGGGCAAGATTTGAGGAAGTCGTATCCCTGCAAGAGAGCCACATTCAGAGTCTGATCCAGTCCCGGGAAGTATCCTGTCACAAGTGGGGCACTTTTGGGGTTCTTCTGTGAGAGATTCTTGGCTTGAGGAGATGAGGAAGTGGCTCTGGTTATTTGCTTCTGTATCAGGTCGGGAGGGTAGTTGCGGGATGCGAAAGCTGTTTTCAGGTTGTTGGTGTAATGGTTCAGCGATTCAGGACTGGAGCAGATTCGTTTGCCACGAAGGCCTAGGCTGTAGGGAAGGGACCGTTTGATATGAAATGGGTGGCAGCTGTCATAATGGAGGTACTGTAGCTTGTTGGTGGGTTTGATGTGGACGGGCGTGTGAAGCTGGCCATTGGACAGATGGAGGTCAACGTCAAGGGAAGTGGCATGGGATATGGAGTAGGACCAGGTGAATCTGATGGAACCAAAGGAGTTGAGGTTAGAGAGGAAATTCTGGAGTTCTTCTTCTCTGTGAGTTCAGATCATGAAGATGTCATCAATAAATCTTACCAAACTTTGGGTTGGCAGGCCTGGGTAATCAAGAAGGCTTCCTCTAAGCAACCAGCAACAAACTGTCCATTCGCATGAATGGACACAGGCAGACAGTGTTTCTTGGTAATGAGGATCACCCTGTGGCTAAACATGCCTTGGTGCACGACCAGCACATCTTGGCACAGTGTTACACCGTCCGGGTTATCTGGATACTTCCCACTAGCACCAACCTGTCAGAACTCCGGAGATGGGAACTTGCCCTTCAATATATCCTCTCTTCCCGTTATCCACCAGGCCTCAATCTCCGCTAATTTCAAGTTGCCACCACTCATACCTAACCTGGCATTCAACAACATCTTTGCCTCTGCACTTCCGCCTCGACTGACATCTCTGCCCAAATTCTTTGCCTTTAAATATGTCTGCTTGTGTGTGTGTGTGTGTGTGTGTGTGTGTGTGTGTGTGTGTGGGCGCGCGCGAGTGTATACCTGTCCTTTTTTCCCCCTAAGGTAAGTCTTTCCGCTCCCAGGATTGGAATGACTCCTTACCCTCTCCCTTAAAACCCACATCCTTTCATCTTTCCCTCTCCTTCCCTCTTTCCTGACGAAGCAACCATTGGTTGCGAATCCCGTTTGGTAAGTCACGGAATCTTTGTTTTCAATATATTTTTCCCATGTGGAATGTTTCTTTCTATATATATATAAACAAAGATGATGTGACTTACCAAATGAAAGTGGTGGCAGGTCGACAGACACACAAACGAACACAAACATACACACAAAATTCAAGCTTTCGCAACAAACTGTTGCCTCATCAGGAAAGAGGGAAGGAGAGGGAAAGACGAAAGGATGTGGGTTTTAAGGGAGAGGGTAAGGAGTCATTCCAGTCCCGGGAGCGGAAAGACTTACCTTAGGGGGAAAAAAGGACGGGTATACACTCGCACACACACACATATCCATCCACACATATACAGACACAAGCAGACATATTTAAATATCTTTAAATATGTCTGCTTGTGTCTGTATATGTGTGGATGGATATGTGTGTGTGTGTGTGCGAGTGTATACCCGTCCTTAAGTCTTTCCCCTCCCGGGACTGGAATGACTCCTTACCCTCTCCCTTAAAACCCACATCCTTTCGTCTTTCCCTCTCCTTCCCTCTTTCCTGATGAAGCAACAGTTTGTTGCGAAAGCTTGAATTTTGTGTGTATGTTTGTGTTCGTTTGTGTGTCTGTCGACCTGCCACCACTTTCATTTGGTAAGTCACATCATCTTTGTTTTTTATATATATATATATATATATATATATATATATATATATATATATATAGGGAAACATTCATGTGGGAAAAATATATTCTAAAAACAAAGATGATGTAACTTACCAAACGAAAGTGCTGGCTGGTCGATAGACACACAAACACAAACATACACACAAAATTCAAGCTTTCGCAACGAATGGTTGCTTCATCAGGAAAGAGGGAAGGAGAGGGAAAGACGAAAGGATGTGGGTTTTAAGGGAGAAGGTAACGAGTCATTGCAATCCCGGGAGCGGAAAGACTTACCTTAGGGGGAAAAATGGAAAGGTATACACTCGTGCGCGCGCACACACACACATATCCATCCCGCACATACACAGACACAAGCAGACAATTTTCGGGACTGGTGCTGCCATCAGGAAAGTAGTAGTAGTAGATCTTTGCACCGCTAGGTGGCGAGAGCTGCATATCACGAGTCAGTGTGCAGAGTGGCATTCAGCTGGGAGGTGTGTCCACAGTGATTTCGGTAATACTCTCTTGTTTAGTGTGTGGCAATTTTACGATGGATCTGTGAACAGAGCAGCGTGTGTGTATCAAATTCTGTGCGAATCTCAGGAAAAGTGCTACGGAGACCCTTGCAATGATTCAACAAGTGTTTGGGAGATGGAGCATGAATTTTATGCGTGTGTGAGTGGCATGCTCAGTTCAGGGCAGGCCGTACAGATGTCGAAGATGATGCTCACACTGGAAGGTCCGTTAGCCGCACAATGCCAGACTTTAACAATGGGTCGTGCGGACTGACATCGAACCATTCGAGACCTTGCAGATGAACTGGGTATTGGTTACGGGACATGTCAACGAATGTTCACTGACGAATTGGGCATGCACTGTGTTGCCGCAAAATTTGTGCCAAGGATCTTGACTGCTGATCAGAAGGCACAGCGTGTTGAAGTGCGCACGGACCTTCATCACACCGCATCTGATGATCCGACCTTCCTGTCATGGGTTATCACTGGCGACGAGAGATGGATTTATGCTTATGATCCAGAGATAAAGCAACAATCGTCCCAGCGGAAGAGCCTGGGCTCTCCAAGAACCAAAAACGCGAGACAGGTGAAGAGCAAAGTGAAGAGCATCTTCAAATTTTTTCTTTGATACCGAGGGAATTGTACACAAAGAATTTGGCCCACCCAACCGAACAGTGAATTCCATGTACTACTGTGATGCTTTGCGACGGCTCTGGGAAAACGTGCAGCGATGGCAGCACGAACTTTGGCGTCAAGGGAACTGGCTGCTGCACCACGACAATGCGCCTGTCACATGTCCTTGCTAAAATGGTTCAAATGGCTCTGAGCACTATGGGACTTAACATCTGTGGTCATCAGTCCCCTAGAACTTAGAACTACTTAAACCTAACTAACCTAAGGACATTACACACATCCATGCCCTAGGCAGGATTCGAACCTGCGACCGCAGCGGCCACGCGGTTCCCGACTGAAGCGCCTAGAACCGCACGGCCACACCGGCCGGCCCATGTCCTTGCTCACCATGACCTTTTTGGCAAAAAACGACATGGCGGATGTACCCCACCCACCGTACTCGCCAGATTTGGCACCTTGCGACTTCGCGATATTCCCAAAACTGAAACTCAAAAAAAAGGCTGTCGCGGTTCGGCACTCCAGAGAGGATTCGAGAAGCATCACTAGCAGTGATAAACATCCTCAAAGAACGGGACTTCCAGTAAACATCTGGACAGTGGTAGGAGTGCTGGGACTGGTGTGTGCATGTGGATGGGAACTACTCTGAGGGTGATGGTGACCATTACTTTAAAAAGGTAAGGTTTTCAACAGATGGCAGCACCAGTTCAGAAAATTTTGGATAGCACCTCATATATATTTGCTGTTCGTGCAGTAAAATTGCTGCTTGAAGTGCCCCATTTTAATTTGTTGCTTGTTCACTACTAATTATACTCTCACCACATCTTGCAGACAGTATTCTCACATACCACTGAATGTACCAGCAAAACTACATCACTGCACGACACATAGTTCAGAGATATGACATAATAAATGATGAGATGTATGAAAAACTGCTGCATCATGCATGACTAAGTTATTCCATCTTTGCTAGTAACTGTATTTACAACACATTTCACAGGCAGTAGCTACATATACCACTGGATATACCAGCAAAATTATATTGTGGTATAACATATAATTCAGGAGAAATGACCCGATAAACATTGAGCTGTGTGAAAATGAAACTGCAGATGATAATTTTATGAATGATTGGCTGTACACAGGGACACCAAGCAGGGCAAAATTTCCAAAAGATGTGTACAAATACATGTTAAACGTATGTGAAATATATTTGACATGTGTGTATGCAGGCAAAGCCATGAGTAAAGAGCTCATCTTAAAACTCCTGGAATGAACAACCAAATTTGGTAAACATATTAGTTAAGATCTGAAAAGAAATACTGTGGTCGTAACAACCACCAGCCTCCCTATTGGGGTGGGTGTGGTAACATGAAAAGTGAAGGGGGGGAGGGGGGAGGGGGGGAGGAGGAGGTGGACAGACAATATAGGGGAAGGAGGAGATGGGGGGGGGGGGGGGGAAGAGACAGAGGGGGGGGGGGCGCGGAAAAGACGGAGTAACAGATGATTGGAATACAAACCCAGGCAAAATGGGGCCCATTTCCCTACCAAAATACAGAATTACGAAAAAAGTTGATATTACTGAGGATCAGGCTGTCAACTTAACAATCACAAGACTTACATTTAGCATTCGGATAATAGCAGCACTGTTACATTCCTCAGTGTTTTGTACTTAACAAGACTCAGAAATCTTCAAAGGCAAACTTTTCAAGTTTTCTTTAGAATTCAGAATGAGATCTTTCACTCTGCAGCGAAGTGTGCGCTGATATGAAACTTCCTGGCAGATTAAAACTGTGTGCGATACCAAGACTCGATCTCGGGACCTTTGCCTTTCGCGGGCAAGTGCTCCACCAACTGACCTACCAAAGCACGACTCACACCCTGTCCTCACAGTTTTAATTCTGCCAGTACCTCGAATCCTACCTTCCAAACTTTACAGAAGCTCTCCTGCGAGTCTCGGTCCGGCACACAGTTTTAATCTGTCAGGAAGTTTCTTTAGAATTGCATCCAACTGCATTAAAAAATTAATGTCCAGGCAATTAACTTCAAATCCTTCAAGTATGCAGGAAATCAAAGAAGGCAGAGCAGTCCATAAGGTCCCATTAATGTTCTCATGTATTTTATGCTTCTGTGTGAAACTATTAGTGCAAGCAGGATCAGACTCACATTCCATATTTTACTTTTGAAATGCACTTTTAAATATTTTAATGATATCTGCCTTCAACTATTTTAGTAACAGCACAAATGTTTTCAAACCTTTAGTATAAAAAACTGTAAACCTGTCAGGACTGTACATTGAAAATATTTGCCAAAAACTGACTGCAGGTGATGTAGGGAGCAGAACAGAATACAAAAACGGAACTTTTATATACTTTGTCTGTCTGAACATACCAATCTCCAAACTAGACGAATTTTCACAGGGTTTTCACAGGTAACTTGAGTGTAGCTCGGGGCAACATACAGGCTTATTTCATCAAAATCAGGTTAAAAAAAGGATATCTTAAATTTGAAGTCTTTGGACATTGCTCAACTTAGTAGTTCGGATGTTTATCTCAGTGACACAATCATCATGTCGTCGTACACCAAAGAGATAATAGGTGGCATTGTTAGTTATTCCGTTCAGTGCTTCTGGAAGTTTACATCAGTGACAGAATTAAACATTGCAATTTTATCTTTACGAATACAAACTAACAATGCATTTACTTGCCTAGGCTGTACGGATTTATTAATTTTGCTTTGTGTACTGAACACTTAACAAAATTACTTTGCTTCTTTCAATAGGTTTTATTTATATTTGACTTCTAGGCTGGAGAAAACAAATTTATTGAGTTAGCTTTGTGATTTGTGTGTTTACTTGTTACATTTTGATTTTGTTTGGTTAGCAAATGAAAATGTCTACAAAATGGTTGAGGCTTTTTCAATACACTAGAACAACTAAACAACTGATGCCTAAGCAGTGTCGAGAATCCAATGAAGATTGTGATGCAAGAATTGCTGCAGCTCGATAACATCGGGCTTTAATGCGCCCTTCAGAAACTACTCCTTAAAGTGAGACATGATGTAACTGTAATTGGAGCTTCGTGCATTATCTCGCTCCTCAGAAACCTTCACTGCAAGTGGAAGCTACCGTAGCTCTCAGTGTGTTAGCACAAATCTCTTTTGATCTCTAGAAAGCAGTGACAAATGAGATGCACAACTGAGCACTAATTATTGGCACAACACGTTGTCCTGCCCCTTGGAGACTTCCATTGTAAGAGAAACCCACCTAAGTTCTTAGCATGTTCTCAAAGCTGCTTCACAGTCTTTCAAAAGCAGCTGCCAATGGGTAGCACAACTCAGTGCTGATCGTGAGCCCGATTCAATGTCTTGCATCTCACAAATGTTTACACTGTGTGAGGAGTGTTTAAGTAATGATTGAGATCGTTACAATTTTTCTACGGCTTTAGAAAGTGCTGGCAAACACTAGCAGCATTAAGAATTAGTATGGAGAATTATGAATGCATGCAAGATTGTGAAATTTTATAGTGAGTGAAAGGAAGAGAATAGATGGAATACGGCAGGCAGAAACTGAACAGCAGCACGAAGCTTGCTTAGATGCTGACTGACTTCGTCACTCATTAAATGGAATGTCTGTTTCATCAAGATTCAGAGGAATCTCAAGAAATCGTTGAGAGGCACGCTGAACTTCCTCCGATTGTAACCCTACCTGTTTGTTGAATATTTTGTCAGCTATCCTTGAGGGTTCTATCAATCACATCTACTGCTTATGGTTAGCTGTGGTGCACTTATCCCATATTATTAAGTAGCAGAATCCTGACTTTCACTCTTCCTGGAAATGTCACACTCTGTGTGTTCACTATATCCAAATATAAAAAGATAAAGATAAAGAAAAAAGTGCACTTATGTATAATCCTATGAATGATTATTCCACATTGATTCAATTGGTGGAATGGTTGTAAACTGTACATTTCGTGAGGCTCTGGAATGAATGTGTTACTCAAGTGGAAAAGTGCATATTGAAAATTTTATGAACCCCCTGAGATCTTTGCTCAATGGTTACCATCCACAATCAAAACTTTTTGGATAATGCCTATGTGCACAATAACATAAATGAGGTTTTTTTAGTGCAAAACAAATAATGGAAGAAACATTCATGCCAACCGTTTACGTTCAGGGCACAGTTTACTACCTTACTGGTATTCTGCTGCCTAAAAATGAGCCCAAGTTTCTTTGGATATACTTTGTTTCTAATTATGAAGAACAGGCAAATATTAGGAACTACAACTTTCTACAACTGAACAATGATATGACTGCTCTGTTTCAAAACATGCTGCATCATGTGAATCCATATATTCACAGTTTTAAATCTGCATTAGACTATTTCTGCAAGGGCGAAATAACGATTATAAAATTGTCATTAGTGCAGATAACACTGCTGGACATTTCAGCAGGTACAATATTCCTATCAACTGATGGGGAATTTAAATGAAATGATGTATTACTGCACACTCGAGACCATTGCCTTCAACGCATTTACAAGACATGACAGCCTTATGATGCCCTACAATACCCTATAACTTAATGCTGAGGAGAAAATCGAAATAATTTTGCACTGTATCGAGTCCATCCAACAATTATATGCTCACCTCCTACAAATATTATGAAATCATTTTGGCTACTTGCACAGATTTTGTTGACTATTTAGCCAGTTTATAATCGATATGTATGCCAAAATTGACACCAGCACTTAGTGTACATACATTCCAACCGGACAGTTAAGTGCTGAAGATTAAGTGCATTTGCGGGACACTACACAGAAGGATGGCAGCATGGACAACCTGGGCCAATTGGTGATCCTTCTGTCCAGTTTTATCAGCTGCCCACACCATATGAATGAGCGTATGCAGGACTTTTTTGTTACACCCAAAAATATGGAAGGCCCAATCTTTTTATTGCATTACAATACATCCAATGTGAAATGAACTCATGAACCATTACATAAATCGAGCACTGTTTACCATTATAAAGACACAAACGGTTCACAGACCTTGCAGGGCATCAAACAGAAACTTTCCTAGTGTGCACATCTGCTGATGTTCTAAAAGATATCCAAGATCACTGGGAGAAGATGGATACCTGTCCTATTGTCGATGTTCGCCTGAGCGAGACAGATTTACAACTACAAGGACATCACATAGCCCAGAAACTGTTCTGGACAAAAGATGGGTTGTACTCTATTTGGCAATATCGTCTTAAAACATTCAAAGTTCACATTAATGTTGAAATAAGCAACAGCGTTGAATCTATTACATATATTTGGAAGCAAGTGAACAACGGCAGTGACCAAGCCACATTTGCATCGAGAAATGAACACGACGAATTGCAAGGTTTCAATCAGGCTGATACACGCACACTTCAGAGGCAATGTGGCACATTCTGAACTTCCCTATACATGAAAGACACCCATCTGTGAATCATCTCAATGTTCATCTTGAAAGAGGACAGCGAATACATGTTAACCCTGAAAATATTATAGATTGGATACAGAAACCAAGACATACTTTCAGGTTTGTGAAACTGACTTTTTGCAAAAACTCTGTTGTACAAAGATTTCCATCAAGCATACAACAAGCAGCACGGTGTCTCCCACTGTAGGTGTGGCAGAGCTGTAGATGGCAAACCAGGCATATTTGAAGAATACGTTTTTGGGAAGAGTGTGCATGGTTAATCCAAACAATGCTGAATGTTTCTACTTGTGCTTGCCTTTACATACAATGAGGGCCCTACTTGTTTTGCCAATCTGCAAACGGTTCACGGGGTCGAATGCCTCACTTATTGAGATTCTTGCCGAAAGCGACATTTTACTTAATGATGACAAGCATTGGGATGACGCTCTGGTTGAAGCATGTGTTACTGACAGTCCACATCACTTGGGGCATTTGTTGGTATTTTGTGCCCTTTCTCGCCGGCCAGTGTGGCCGTGCGGTTAAAGGCGCTTCAGTCTGGAACCGTGTGACCGCTACAGTCGCCGGTTCGAATCCTGCCTCAGGCATGGATGTGTGTGATGATGTCTTTAGGTTAGTTAGGTTTAATTAGTTCTAAGTTCTAGGCAACTGATGACCTCAGAAGTTAAGTCGCATAGTGCTCAGAGACATTTGAACCATTTTTTTGTGCCCTTTCTCAAGCTGCTGAGTTGTTGCAAAAATGTCTGGATAAGTTGGCAAAAGGCTTATATAGGAATATCAGACAAAATATTGAAGGCAAACTGGACAGTAGACTGCTTAATAGTGTTCTTCATCAACACCTGGTAGTTATTCACAATTTGGTTATGTCTACAGGAAGAAATACTCTCCCTCAGTATGGCTAACCAATGCCATTAGTAGAAGGCAAATGCATCAACAAAGTGTACACAGTGGAAGTAAGTTACAATCCAGCAGAACTTGTGGAAGCCTTGGAAAACAATGTCCAAAATCTAACGGAATAACAGTGCAGAGTATTCAAATGCATTTGTCAGAGGGTCAACAATAATACGGGAGAAATTCTGTTTTCGGATGCACCTGGTGGGACAGGAAAAACATTGCTCACTAAAATCATGTTGGCAGAATTATGAGCCCATGGAAAAATAGCTCTTGATGTGGCTTAATTGGAAATAGCAGCCACTTTGCTATCCAGCGGTAAAACTGCTGGTAAATGTTTAAAATCTCAATATATTTGGATATAGTGAACACACAGTGTGTGACATTTCCAGGAAGAGTGAAAGTCAGGCTTCTGCTACTTAATAATATGGGATAAGTGCACCACAGCTAACCATAAAGCAGCAGATGCGATTGATAGAACCCTCAAGGACAGCTGACGAAATATTCAACCAACAGGTACACTTTAGCAGTTGTACCTCAGAGAATAAGGCCAAATGAAGTAAAACCGTGCTTGAAGAGCCCAAGTCTGTGGTTACAGAACACACAGATGCAGCTAAAAGTGAACATGTGGCCATGAATACCAGGCACTACAAATGCTCAGGGGTTTCCTGTTTATTATTAAAAATTGGCGAGGGCACATATCCAGAAGAAGGTCGTCTAATCATTCTGTCTGGTAGTTTGAGCCACACAGTACTTCCACTTCAAGGCCTCATTTCTTCCACTTATGGTGATCAAAAGGAAACAAAAACTTTTCCATATTTTGCAAGGAGGTAGTTTGTAAAAATTTGGCTTTATGAAAAGGTTATATTGGTACCTAGAAATGACCAAGCTGCAAGAATTAACTCTGACATACTTACTCGTGTTGAGGGAGAAATGTTAAGTATAACTCTATTAATGGAGTTATAGAGCAACATGACTCTACAAATTATCAAGCTGAATTTTTAAACTCTTATTAGTGCACCTGGTGTTCCATCACAAAAAATTTAATTTGAAACCCAGTGTCCTGATTATTCTGCTGCAAAATTCAAGTCTAAAACATTGTGTAATGGTACAAGTTTTAAAGTTACCTCATTGCAATGTAACATCAGAGAAAAGTAAATGTTCAGAGAAGTTGCACAGACAAATGGGTTTTTATACCACGAATACCACTTATTCCTAACAATTTCGCTTTAAACATGTACAATTTCCAGTGAGGTTATGTTATGGCATAGCTATAAACAAAGCACAAGGCCAGACACTGTGTGTTGCAGGTGTGAACCTCCGTTTAAGTTATTTTTAGCACTGCGAGCTCTATGTGGCTCTTGCCTCACTTTAGTGGACAAAACAAGCTCTTTGTTCTTGTCCCAAATCATTGTAATTCAAACAGTGTACACAAAGAAGCTTTATGAGTAAAAAATACACCTCCCACATAGAAAGTCTCAGAAACAGCTATAAATAAATATGCAGGCAAGGCTGGATTTCTCAGCTTGTTTCTCCTTAACAACACAACTCATTCTATACCACACAGGAATTCCTGAATAGAAATAATGATTTTTTAGATAAAAATCCTGTAAATGACCACCATGTAGCCATATAAATATCTTTTCTCATCACACAGTAAAGGATGCCCCGGGATGAATGGTTAATATTCAGGGATATCACAGGAACAAGGATTTGTAGCAAAA
This sequence comes from Schistocerca cancellata, assembly GCF_023864275.1. Lineage (NCBI taxonomy): Eukaryota > Metazoa > Arthropoda > Insecta > Orthoptera > Acrididae > Schistocerca > Schistocerca cancellata. The sequence goes on along the minus strand of NC_064636.1, from coordinate 88,167,738 downwards.
AAGTCTAGTAAATATGGGCTCTAAAATGCCTACCATAAGAGCTATGACCACTACTTCATCTTTGGTACCATAGAACAACTATCTTCTACTGCACACTTTTCACTTTCCATATTTTGTGAGGAAATAGTATGGACCAAATGCAAAAACTACGTCTGAACATGTTCAAAAATTTCAGGCACGTTCCGAATTCACTGATAACCCCATCCACAATCCATTAATAGGAGTTCACCGACACTATCCACAGGGCTGGAATACACCAAAGCTTTTAACCCCCCCCCCCAAAAAAAAAAAAAAAATTGTTGGGAGACCTGGGTGATTATGTTACTGGTAAGAGGCATGATTGATACACTTTTTGTTAAAGCACTATTTACCAGTAATGAGGTATTCTTTTTTCTATGTTTGTTTTGTTGACACTTTCTACATCATGATGTTTATTGTGAACGGGCTATGGAGCATGTAACCTACTAACGACACTGATGTGAACTACTTTCTACATACAACAAACAACAACAACAACAACAACAACAACAACAACCACCACCACCACCACCACCACCACCACCACCACCACAAGTGTGCTGTACATTTATAACTTTGATATTATTATTAAAGCAACACTGACACGTCTATGAAGGACAGGGAGTCGAGTTCCCACAGTGCAGCAGCTGACTCACGTTTTTAGAGTTATGCCTCGCGGTGTGCCAGCCAGGTCCGTAAGGTCGACCGTGCGGCCCGCACGCACGTCCGTCATCTTGGCAGCGAGCAGCGACATGGCGATGCGGCGGTATTCGTTGACATTCTCTGCACAGGGGCGCGTGGTGGAGCGGTGTCCGCACTCGCAGGTCACCACCACCTGCAGGCACCCACAAGAAGTTACAATTACACTGTAGCAGTGCATGACAGATGGTGCCTAAAACCTGTACTAGTCATTCCTTGTATCATTTAACTCATGTATTGGAAAGAGAAAAATCGTTATCTATAATGCAACTCAACCAAAGTGTGGCTACTCAAACTTGGAAAAAAATTCTCTCATGATTTCAGGTGTGAGGAGGAAGAGGGTGTCCAGAAGCTCCCGACAAATTAATGACGAGTGGAGGCAGCATACCACAGTTATGACTTATTTCCAATCAGCTGAGCTATATGCCAACCATGAGCAGTGGTTTAACCACTGTTTATAAACATTGATAATTTAATTGGAATAATATTCATGTAATTAACACACTTTCAAATATTTTTAAGTACCTTCAAAATTGTGATTTATAGAATTTGATTTCAATGCTAGGTTGAAAATGCAGAATTCAGCGAGATTTTACAAAATTCCTGAAATTCCCCAAGCTTTCCCTGGTAAAATTTAATTTCCTGAGAACTACAGGTTTTCTAGAAGAATCACCACCCTGCAACACTATGAATTTAATGTTTACCACTGGCCTTTGAATTAGATATTATCAGTTATAGGCATTATCTTTATTTTCATTCACATTTAAAGTGATCTTTCATTCATTAAACAAGAAATTCTATTCAAATCTTCCTGCGTTTCCTTACGATCATCCAACAGTGATGGTACTTTCCTGTAAACAACAGCATTATAGTGCTGCTAACATATCGTCTACCTACACTGAGAACATTAAAGTTGGTTGGTTGTTTGGGGAAGGAGACCAGAGAGCGTGGTCATCGGTCTCATCGAATTAGGGAAGGATGGGGAAGGAAGTCGGCCGTGCCCTTTCAGAGGAACCATCCCGGCACTTGCCTGGAGTGATTTAGGGAAATCACAGAAAACCTAAATCAGGATGGCCGGACGCGGGATTGAACCGTCGTCCTCCCGAATGCGAGTCCAGTGTCTAACCACTGCGCCACCTCGCTCGGTGTGCATTAAAGGTCCTGTTATATTTGTCTGGGGAATAGCCAATGTTTCTTTAATTTCTGCTGGTCTTTCTACTGTCCAGCAAATGCAATTGGTCATATAAGCCAAATATTTGTAGAATCAATCACACATCTCTGAAGACATTCTATACAACTAAATCACCGTTAGTAGTCGATGGTCTGCTACAGTGTAATGCCTAGCAGAAATCTATCAAGATGCAATGTATCATTTCACATGCATCTATCTCTTGCAACATGCTTAGTATATACAATGGGATAACACAAACTTAAGTTTACAAAGCCTGCAGTGGAATGTGTGTATTTTATACAACCAATACAGCCAACTGATAGTGCCTAAATTATGTTATTTTTTGACAGTGTCTCTGTACTGGTTTAGGCACTTGTTACTTCGTGGCAAGAGTATGAATGTACCCTCCTGGTAAAAATCCTGTCCCTGCATTTTGAGCCACGCTGTCACAAAATATTTCACCTCTTCATCTGAAGTGAATCGTTAGCCTCCTAGGTGCTCCTGCAAGTGTGAAAAAGATGAAAGTCGCTCGGATCAAGGTTCAGGCTGTAAGGAGTGTGGTCACTGTCTTTCCTCTTTCAAAAACTCCAAGAGTCTGACACTTGCACTATCCCGCCATCACCTCCCGCCACCTCGGATTTGGAGAGGAGAGACGTTTCCATACAACTCACAGATGCTTACTGCCGGGGGTATAGTGGTGTATCCATGTCTTGTCGCCTGTGACAATGTGGTGAAGACAACAGCTTGCTTTTGCAGAGAGCCAATGTAAAAGCTGCGGACTTGCACATGTGCCATTCCCTTTGAGTTGGTTAGAATTCTTGGAACACAACAGGAACAAACTTTTCGGTACAGCAAAATATCGCGAACAAAGTGACAAACTCTTCCGAATGAAATTCTCAAGTTCTACTGCATGGCATGATCTTCCTCTTATTCTGATTTAGCTCCTCCATGCAAGCTGTGTTCAGATCTGTCAATGCCGTGCTAGGTCACCCACTGCGATCCTCGTCGGCGACTTTTCTCTACCGCCCGCAGTCTTTCGACATCATTCTGCAATGCAATGACGAGACATTACAGCATCTCCATAAACCTCTACCAGCTGATGGTGAGTTTCAGCCATGGTTACATATTTCTCCAAAGAAATCTAATACCTGAGCAGATTTCTTTGCTTGACCCATTTTCCAAATGAGTCGTCATTTGTGTTTACCTACATCCAGCGCTGTAAGTGTTAGGTGGCTGAAACTGTGCACTGTTTTCAACTGCATTATCAAAATTACCACACACAACAAACTTCTCTGTAACAGATGAAACCCCAGGAATACTGACCTTGCAACCTTAGCTATGTTGCACACGAGTGATTGGATAGGAACAATCTGATTCTTGCAGAGCAGCTCCCCCCCCCCCTCACCCCCCCCCCCCCCCCCAATCATCATCACTCTTTGTGAGCTCAGAGTACGCTATAGGATCCTGCAACACACAGTTGCCAGCAATATTTTTGTGCAATGCTGCCACCCTGATCTTTCACCTCTTTTTGTAAACAGGAATGACCTGCACTCTTTAGTAGTCAGGAGGGACTATTTGCCGCACAGGAGAAGCTAGAGAAATTCCAACTACAGAAGGAGTTAATTCTGCATAATATTAAACGTGAAATATAAAGCCCCTTTTACACCAGAGTGAATGGAAGCGAACAAAAGCAAATGTGTTTTCGCAGGCAATTTGCCAGTGTTCACTAGCATTAACTCGTATCTGTAAACAAGCATTTATGCAGGAGGAACCAGAAGAGAATGTGAGATAATGAACACAGCCTATGAACACTACATTATTGTATTTTGGTGCCAATAATCACCACACAGTGCATAACACTATACAGGGCTATTACAAATGATTGAAGCAATTTCATAAATTCACTGTAGCTCCATTCATTGACATATGGTCACGACACACTACAGGTACGTAGAAAAACTCAAAGTTTTGTTCGGCTGAAGCCGCACTTCAGGTTTCTGCCGCCAGAGCACTCGAGAGCGCAGTGAGACAAAATGGCGACAGGAGCCGAGAAAGCGTATGTCGTGCTTGAAATGCACCCACACCAGTCAGTCATAACAGTGCAACGAGACTTCAGGACGAAGTTCAACAAAGATCCACCAACTGCTAACTCCATTCGGCGATGGTATACGCAGTTTAAAGCTTCTGGATGCCTCTGTAAGGGGAAATCGACGGGTCGGCCTGCACTGAGCGAAGAAACGGTTCAACGCGTGCGGGCAAGTTTAACGCGTAGCCCGCGGAAGTCGACGAATAAAGCAAGCAGGGAGCTAAACGTACCACAGCCGACGGTTTGGAAAATCTTACGGAAAAGGCTAAAGCAGAACCCTTACCGTTTACAATTGCTACAAGCCCTGACACCCGATGACAAAGTCAAACGCTTTGAATTTTCGGCGCGGTTGCAACAGCTCGTGGAAGAGGATGCGTTCAGTGCGAAACTTGTTTCCAGTGATGAAGCAACATTTTTTCTTAATGGTGAAGTGAACAGACACAATGTCTGAATCTGGGCGGTAGAGAATCCTCACGCATTCGTGCAGCAAATTCGCAATTCACTAAAAGTTAACGTGTTTTGTGCAATCTCAAGGTTTAAAGTTTACGGCCCCTTTTTCTTCTGCGAAAAAAACGTTACAGGACACGTGTATCTGGACATGCTGGAAAATTGGCTCATGCCACAACTGGAGACCAACAGCGCCGACTTCATCTTTCAACAGGATGGTGCTCCACCGCACTTCCATCATGATATTTGGCATTTCTTAAACAGGAGATTCGAAAACCGATGGATCGGTCATGGTGTAGATCACGATCAGCAATTCGTGTCATGGCCTCCACGCTCTCCCGACTTAACCCCATGCGATTTCTTTCTGTGGGGTTATGTGAAAGATTCATTGTTTAAACCTCCTCTACCAAGAAACGTGCCAGAACTGCGAGCTCGCATCGACGATTCTTTCGAACTCATTGATGGGGACATGCTACGTCGAGTGTAGGAGGAACTTTATTATCGGCTTGATGTCTGCCGAATCACTAAAGGGGCACATATCGAACATTTGTGAATGCCTAAAAAAACTTTTTGAGTTTTTGTACGTTTGTGCAAAGCATTGTGAAAATATCTCAAATAATAAAGTTATTGTAGAGCTGTGAAATCGCTTCAATCATTTGTAATAACCCTATATAGTCGGAGCCATACTGCAAAACTTTTGAAGCAGTAAAGTGTGGATACCACCGCTTACATGACAGTCATGGAGTAAGCTGACTTTACTGTCGCACCCACGCACGTTGTTCAGGATGTAGGCTATGGTGACGGTGTGGTAATGGGAATTAAGTACAGTAGCTAAAAATGTATTTATTCTGCCAAATGAGTAAATAGACAAGTGACAACAATGAAATTGGACAACAACGTCCATTAACCGCCGATCGCAATAACTGTCTTTGCATAACAGTTCCACTCAAACGCTGATCCCGGAGGGACTACACTTCGTGAAGACAAGTGTGTCTTCCAATCATGTGAACGCAGGAGAACAGCGGACGTGTGTCTGGAATAAATCAAACCTTTTTATTGCAATAGTAGGGCACAGCGTATTTCACGGTCGTGATGAAACGAAGGTGGAAACAGAGAGCATCAAACAAACTTCTGTACATATCTATGGAGAGCTAGTGTTAAGCTTGACCCACGTGATTCGTACACTGAAGTTAGAAACTCTGGAAAAATGCAACTCTACTGTACGGCAGTTCAGTTCTCTGTGCCATTGCTTTTTCTTTGCTGATGGGCATTCATGTGTACTACAAATTGCCAGAATTTTGTCTATCAGCAGGTACACACACTGATAATATATCTGATGCAACTAACTTGGACCAGCTGAGAGTCATTCAGGTCTGTTCACACATTTTTGTGGCATGGCTGCCACACTGATATCAGTAAGGATTACTTTGTATGGCTGCTGCTCTGTTCTTGATGAATTAAGTAAAATGGCATAGGAAATGCAGAATTTAGGCTTCTCAGTTTCTACGTAAGTGTGAAATGTGTGGTAGCAGTGCACTTAAAACTGGATTGCAGCTCCAGCATTCCTTAGCATCATCCCAAAGCTTTGAACATATGCCAGCTGACATTTTTTGCAGCACTCTCATTACAACTGACGAGGAAATTTAAAAGTGGAACATTAATTACCAACAATCACATTACCTGAAAAAACTCAAGCATTTACATTCTGGTTATTAGTAACCAAAGACATTTGCATTAGTCACTGCTTCCCATTTTAGTAGCTGCTATACAAGGTGAGTCAACTAAGACATAACATCCCCTTTATTTCACGAATAGTTACAGATATTGAAACGAGAGTTTTGGCAAATGATAGTATGCTAAGGGGCACATACTTCAGAACATAATAATTTTTAATAGAATGATATTATTTTTTGAATGCTGTCTAAAAGTGTTTGGAAAGGTGAGTACAGCAATGTAATGCTTGTTAATTTTGAAGTTGAGACTCTTCGCAAAAGAATCCAAGAAATATTCTAAAGTTGAAAACCAAATCAGCCAAAATCAGCTATTGTGTTGTAAACACACTTATGGGATGCTACTCCGTCGTACCCGGCCTTTTGACTTTTTACTTGTCGACAATGCAGAACTAGCAGGAAGTAGTTGTCAATGGGTGGGTCGTTATTGTGAGAGCATTTCTTTTATGCAGACATGCACACCAATGAGAAGATGTTAGACATGCTACTGTTATATGGTGAATGTCAAACAAATGCTGTCAAAATGGTAATGTAAAACTACCTGGGGAATTTTTAGTCGTTTCTGCAATCAGGAAACATGCACATTTTAAATAGTTTTTTTAAGCCCCATCTATGCGCCAGAAGCTAGTATATGCTATAGTTCCATATACAAAAATCATAGCTGATCCTACATCTATTTCATATAAGAAATCAAACAATGGGAAATACAGCATGGAATGTAACAATATTATGAAAAGAAAAGTTGCTACTCATCATTTAGCGGATATGCTGAGTTGCAGATAGGCACAACAAAAAGACTCTCACAATTAACGCTTTCGGTCATTAAGGCCTTCATCAGCAATAGAAGACAGACACACACACACACACACACACAAAAACGCAACTCGCACACATGGCTGCAGTCTGAGCCAACTGAAATCACATTGCAAGCAGCAGTGCATGATGGGAATGGTGACTTAGATTCATCACATACACAGAAACTTCAGTTTGGCATGAAGTGCCATCTTGTAAGAGTCTGTACATGTGGTGAAAACGAAAATACATATATTATTTTCGTAATTCAATAACAGTGGTGAACATGTCTTTGTATTCATGCAAATTTCTGATAACTAACAAGTAAGTAATAAGTAATATGATTCTGTTTGCACAGCTGCCAAAGTGCATGATATAGTGGTAGTGTTGTTTTCAGCTATTACATTATACAAATTGCAACTACATGTTTTTTTTTTGTTTCAGTTTGCTGTACACTTGTTGATAAAACATTACTGTGATGGTTTCCATTGTGTATTAGGATAATTGAAAACGCAAGATTTTGACAGCATATGAACTGATGGTGATGGTTTGCCCTTCAGAGAGTGAAGATGGGCTGGAATTTGATGATTCTGATGAAGGTCCAGCAATAAATGTCCAAGACCTTGAATCTCCAGATAGTGATAGTGATCCTGGAACTGATATCCAAATGAAAGCGAAGTTTTCCTTCCTCTCCTGACTAGTTCCAATTCACAGCAAAGAACAAATTACAGCAATCAGTTCTAGAGCTATCTACACTGTACAAATTTTCTAAATATTTCCTCACTGACGAAATTATATAAAAAATTATGGATGAAACAAATTTATGTGCTATTCAACAACATCCAAACAAGCCATCTGATTGTACACATTATGACATTTATATATTTTTTGGAATATGCATCATCAGTGCTTTGGTGCCACCAGCCAACATGTGTGATCTATGGAGTGATGTATTTCGAGTTGAGACTTTGTCACAGAAGTACTTCGAGAGATTGCACAGTACCTTGCATTTCAATGACAATCTGAAGCAACCAGACGTCCAAGGTCCTGAAAGTGACAAACTATACACATTAGGGCCAATACTAGACTACCTGAACCTAGTATGTCTTTCAGTACCCATGGGTGAACGTCTTAATTGATGAACAGATGTGTGCTATCAAGGCAAGACACCACATGAAATGTATATGAAAGATAAACCACACAAATGGGGTTACAAACTCTTTATGGTTTGCTATTACTTTGGTTTGCCACAAAGCCGAAATTTACAGTGGACAGTAAAATTTTGGGCTGATGAGGAACCTGATATCGGAGTTAGTGGAAATGTTATTTGACTGTCAAGAGAAGTGCCAAGACACCCGAATTACAAGTTATATTTTGACATATATTATACTTCTCTGGTTTTAGCCGTGTATTTGTTCAAGAAAGGAATTCAGTGTCTTGGCACAATTCAATGCAACAGAATTCCTTACTGCAAGTTCAGTGACGAAAAAGAACACAAAAAGGGATCACATAGGAATTTTGAGTCATTTGATGTTTCTACTGTTTTGTACAAGGACAACAACAACGTCAGTTTCCCCTCCACTTTTGTTTGGGAACTTCTAAAATCAGAAGTGAGAAGATTTAGCAGGAAGAAAAAGGAGCATGTAATGGTGTCTTGTCTAGCGGTTATCTCCATATACAATTCTCATATGGGAAATGTCGATTTGCTTGACAGTAACATAGGAAGACATCACATCAAGATAAGATCAAAGAGATGGTATCTTCATCTACTTTTTCACTTACTTGATACAATGATGATAAATTCATGAATACTGTACCAAAGAATGCGTCTTGAAACACAATCAACAGACACTTGCATGAACCAAGACGTTTAGGGCTGAGTTAGGCCAAACTCTATACCAGGTAGGCCAGAAGCCTAGAAAGCGTGGAAGACCAAGCAGCTTCGACCCAACAGACAACAAGAGAATAAAAGTCAAGGGATCTTCGCTACCACTAGAAGATGCACAATTGGATCCAATAAACCACTGGCCGATTTGGAATGAGGAAAGAACAATCTGCAAAAAATCCAAAGTGCAAAGGCAAGACATTTATTTCATGTGAAAAACGTAAAGTATATTTGTGCTTGAATAAGACAAATAACTATTTCACCTCATTACACAAAAAAATTAAATAACGTATACATATTTTGATTACAATGCATTTAAGTTTTTTCTCTATTGTTGTAATTTTGATAGTTTTGTTTCAAAATTTTGTTTTATAAGAAAAATATAAAACAAATATTTGTGTGAATAAGGAAAATATGTTTCACTCATTTCTCGAATGTAAAGGCACTTAGTTGCATACAAATATACTCTAACTGAAGATAACATATAAGTTTTCACTGTTTCTGTTAATTCTATAGTTTTGAAATGTTTCAGCTTTTTCCTGTTGAGTTTACTTTATCACCTATGCATTGACTATGCGTGTGCGACTTTCCGTATGTGTGAAGTACCAAATAATCAACTTTTCTCAAAAACTGTAAGTGGAAGATTTTTTACAATATTTTTCGAATGTTCCATAACCAGTTCTAAATGTGTTCCAAATTATAGTTACTGAGAAAAATTGCGTAAAGACGGATTAAATTGCTAATGTTAACAAAATAGCCACCAATGCCAGTGGTGTAAGGGGACAAGATGAGTTGACAAACTCGCACAGCAAGCATGTGTTGTAGCTTTTTTAGGCCAATTTGAAATTTTTTTCCTGCTTGATAGACTGCACATATCCTACATCAAACTGACTGTTCATCTCAACTTCCTGTACAATATTGCAGTACAGTGTAAACACCATTACATTATCTTTACAGTGGTAATCCCCTAAAACTTGCACCTCTTATTTGGTAAACTGTTCAAGGTACTGAAACGAGGGTTTTGGCAAATGATAGTAGGCAGATAGGCACATCACGTTATTGTATGTTTAAAACTAATTCTTGAACCACCTGAGATACTGAAGCAAGTATGCTTTTTTATACTTTTTAAATGCAATTTGAAAGATCTCAAAATAATGGCTATAGGGTGTAACACTTCTTAATACTGGTGTTGAAATTCTTCACAAAAGTATCTCAGACGTGTGCTAAAACTGAAAGGCAAGGTGGTTGCAATAGTATGATGACGTGTAAACACTGCCACGAGGAGCTCTCCATCATTACATGTGGCAAACAAATGGACATATCCTACTGAGAAAAATGTATTTCACCTTGGTCTTACTTTATATGACACAGATACAACACGGCCAAAAACTGTTGTAAATGGAACAACACTATCTGATCAAAAGTATGCGGATATATTTATACAACGCAGAATTGACGATCAGATCATCAAATGCCCCAAGAGGTGGACCCGCTGGTATAAAAGGAGGCGAGGAATATTTTGCTATCAGTAGAGTTGCAAAACAGCAGACTGGATCTCTCAGGAAAGCTAAGAGACTCAATGTGGACTAGTCATTGTATTTCATCTGAGTAAGAAATCCATCAGGGATATTACTACCTTTCTAAAGTTGCCGATGTTGCCTTGTCAATGACACGAGTGTGAAGTGGAAATGTGAAGGAACAACTACGACTAAACCAATATCAGGCAGACTTCGCGTAATGATGGACAGCAAACATCGAGTGCTGCTAAAAGTGGTTGTAAAAAAATAGCATGAAATCAGCAGAAGGAATCACTCACAAGCCACAAAATGCTACCAGAAGTGCAGCTAGCACAGTGACTCTATATAGTGAACTACAAACAATGAGGTGCAATGGTTGAACAGCTCCTCACAACACACACTTTTCTGTAGTTAATGCTAGGTGACACTTGTGGTGTAAAGAGTTACACCACTCGACAGTGGATGACTGGAAACCTGTGATTTGGAATGATGGATCACAGTATACCCTGTAGCAATCTGGTGGAGTACAGGGGAGGTAGTGTTACGGTGGGCGGTGTTTTTTGTGACCAGAGTCTGGTCCCCTTATTGAATTTAAGAAAACGCTAGATGCGGAAGGATACAAACACATTTCACAGTGTTGTCTAATGTGTACAGTATCAGAACAGATAGGAGATGATAACTGACCAGGCGTCTATGAGGCAATAGTTGGTAGACAATAATATTCCTGAAATGGACTGGCCTGCCCAGAGTCCCAACCTGAACATAACGGGAATACCTGTGGGATCTTTTGCTCCTGATCCCACTGATGTTCTGACATATCACTGAAAGTGACCCCAGGAGAAATACAGTTGTCATAAACGTGTTGGACAGACCCCATGATGATGTCCACCAAAACATGTCCAGATACTTTCAATGAGATAGTGTATATATACAAGCGTCACTCCAAAACAAATGCACACTATTTTTGTAAAAATACAATTTTCATTCTGCGTGTGTGAAAGTTTTACAGTGTATAGATACATCCTTCCCGCTCGTTTTCAAACTTAGTTCAACCTGTTCCCGTGAGTGGCGCCGTCACAGCGCGTCTTCGAGATGGCTGCTACACTTGACGTTCGTCAGAAGCAACGTGCTGTCATACAATTCATGTGCTGTGAAAACGAGACAGTGTGAAACATCCACAAGAGGTTGAAAAAGGTTTACGGAGATGCTGCTGTCGATCGCAGTACAGACAGTCGGTGGGCAAGCAGGTTACGTGATGAAAGCGGGCACGGCAACATTGAGGACTGTCCTCGCAGCGGCAGGCCTCTTACTGCACACACTCCAGACAATGTGCAGAGAGTTAACAAATCGGTGACTGCTGACAGACGCATGACATTGAACGAATTGTCACGCTACGTTGGGATAGGGGTAGGAAGTGTTTGCAGAATACTGAAAGTGTTGGCGTTAAAAAAGGTTTGTGCCAGGTGGATTCCCAGGATGTTGACACTGGCTCACAAAGAAACAAGAAAAACGGTATGCTGCGAACTTTTGGAACAGTACAAGAATAATGAAGATGAATTTCTTGGAAGAATTGTGACAGGTGGTGAAATATGGCTCCATCATTTTCCACCAGAGGCGAAGAGGCAATCAATGGAGTGGCATCATGCAAATTCCCCCAAGAAAAAAATATTTAAAACCACACCTTCTGCTGGAAAAGTTATGGTTACGGTGTTTTTCAATTCCGAAGCACTCTTGCTTGTGGACATCGTGCCAAGTGGAACCATCATAACTTCTGATGCATATGTGACGACACTGAAGAAACTTCAAGCTTGACTGAGTCGTGTTCAACCATATCGGCAAAAGTAGAATGTTTTGCTGTTGCACAACAATGCACGGCCACATGTCAGTGAAAAAACCATGGAAGCGATCACAAAACTTGAATGGACAACACTGAAACAGCCGCCTTACAGTTCTGACCTGGCTCTATGTGACTATCATCTCTTTGGGAAACTGAAAGACTCTCTTCATGGAACAAGGTTTGAAGATGATGACTCCCTTGTGCACACTGCGAAACAGTGGCTCCAACAGGTTGGTCCAGAATTTTACCATGCGGGTATACAGGCGCTGGTTCCAAGATGGCGTAAGACAGTTGAGAGGGATGAAAATTATGTGGAGAAATGAAAATATTGTTCCTAAAGGATGTATCTACACACTGTAAAACTTTCAAACATCTAGAATAATAGATGGATTAAAAAAAAAAGTGTGCATTTCTTTTGGAGTTACCCTCGTACTAACTTCTACTGTGTCACAATGGGCTTAGGAAAACTGTGTCAAATCTACATACATACTCACGTTTTGCGAAACATTTCATCGTCAACATTAACAAGTGTTATACAAATCTACTTATCATTTTGAGATCTTTTGAATGCTGTTAAACAAGTATATGGACTGGAGGAAGAAATCTCTCAGTGGGAACAGTCCGAAGGAACTGGTGAAGGACTCTTCCAGAAAAGCACAACACTGCACAAGAAATTGTTTATTTTGTAGCTGTAAGCAATAGGCTTGTACGAGGACACTTTCCTGACACAATTCCTGCAACTGAGATGAAGCAGCAATATGGTTTGCAAGACTTGTTCCTGTCATCGCTATTGTAAAATTTGTAACTCAGGACTAGCTTGGCAGTGATGGATGTTGAGTGCAATGTATCAAATAAAGCAGTTCAAGAAAAGCTTATAGAATATAAACTGGTACTAAATGACAGTAAGATTCAGTTTTTACTGTTTATAACACACAATTCCACTAAAACTGATATTTTGGTTACACAAAATGGGCATATGATTAATGAGTCTGAACAGTTAAAATTTCTAGTTGCTCAGATAGATAGTAAAATGTAAAGGAAAGCCCATGTTCAAGATCTTGTTCAAAAACTGAATGCTGTTATATTTGCCATTACAATGGTATCTTCAATAAGTGAGGGTCCATCATGAAAATTAGTCCACATCGTTTATTTTTATTTGCTTATGACGTACAGGATTATATTGTGGAGGAACTCGTCCTATTCACTAAGGTTGTTTTTGACTCAGAAATGGGCAGTTCAAGCAATATGAGGTGTATGTTCACAAACTTCTTGTAGACCCTGGTTCAGGAGTATGAGAGTTCTGACATTGGTCTCTCATTGTATATTTTGTTTAACATTGTTTGTTGTTAACAATATGAGGTAATTCCCAAGAAATAGTACCTTTCAATGAATTTATACTAGGCAGAAAGCGAATCTGGATCTGGATCACACCTCCTTGACTCTTGTTCAGGAAGGCATGCAGTATTTGCAGCAGCCATTTTCAATACACTACCACAAGAAATGAAAAATCTTAGCAGTAATCATCGCACATTTAATTCTAAACTGAAGAATTTCCATATGGCTGACTCTTGTTCTGTTAGGGAGTTCCTGGAAAAAATCAGCTAATTCCTGTGTTGTATTGTTGATTATGGTAATATATACTGAGAGTTGTCATCTGGATAGGATTCATCTAAACATTATTTCGCCTACCCATTATTTCGCCTACCCATTATTTCGCCTACCCATTATTTCGCCTACCCATTATTTCGCCTACCCATTATTTCGCCTACCCATTATTTCGCCTACCCATTATTTCGCCTACACATTATTTCGCCTACACATTATTTCGCCTACACATTATTTCGCCTACACATTATTTCATCTCTGTTAATTTCATGTACTGAAATTTTTCCTTGAACATGGAAAGTCATTGTGGATGAGCAGGAAAAATAAACTTGTAATGTTCGGATACCGCATTAGTAGTGTCTTGCTTGACATAGTCACACCATTTAAATACCTGGGTGTAACACTGCAAAGCAATATTAAATGGAACATGCACATGAGGATCGTGGTAGGGAGGGCAAATGGTCGACTACGGTCAAATGGGAGAATTTTAGGAAGGGGCAGTTCACCTGTCAAGGAGACCACATATAGGATGCTAGTGAAACCTAGTCTTGAGTACAGCTTGAGTGTTTGGGATTCATATCAGGTCATATTAAAGGAAGACATCGAAGCAATTCAGAGGCAGGTTGCTAGATTTGTTACTGGTAGGTTTGAACAACTCTAGTGTTACGGAGATGCTTCGGAAACTCAAATGGGAATTCCTGGGAGAGGGTGACATTCTTCTCAACGAACTCCACTGAGAACATTTAGAGCAGCAGCATTTGAAGTTGACTCAAAATGATCCTACTGCCACCAACATGTTTCACATAAGGACCACGAAGATAAGATACGAGGAATTAATAGAGCTAATGCAGACACATATTGACAGTTGTCTTTTCCTCACTATCTGCGAGTGGAACATGAAAGGAAATAACTGGTAATGGTACAAGATAACTGCTGCCATGCACTGTATGGCAGCTTACAGAGTATGTACGTAGATGCACATACACTCCTCAATTTGGTCCTACAGGATCAGATGTGCAAAATAAAAAATGAAAATAAATGTTGAAGCTTGATCTTTTTTTTTAAAGTGTGTTTTGGATTTTAAGGTATCTGAAGCAAAAATGCAGCAGCAACATTTTGAACAATAGCATTAGCGGCTCATTCTGGGGGCCAAAATTTTTCTAATTGGCTGGACAACAAAGTGTTAAACATGGAACAAGACTGTGCGCCTCCTCACTTTCTATCAATTCCTGAATATCCCAGGTCTGGTCTCGGCAGCCAGAAACTGCGGTCATATGTGGCAGTCTTTTTGTTGTGCCTATCATCTCTGCTACATGGTTAGTAGTAATCTATCCTTTTTGTAATATTGCCATTTTGGTTTGATATTTTTAACAGTTCACAAAAAAAGGGATGTTGCCTCTTATGTGACTTGCCCTGTATATTGTTACGTATTGCTCATGCACTAAAGTGCACGTCATTTACGATGGCGACTGAGTTTAGGTTCGTTCTGCACATCTGATGTCACAAAACACAGTCAGCCAACGAACAGAGAACGAAATTGTCAGAGCTCGACTGCAGTGCAGAGCATGGACGAGTGTCTTCAGTGTTAGAAACATTCAGTCATAAATAAAGTAATTGAACAAAAGCAATGTCTCGATAGCAGATTTTCTTTTATAGAAAGTTTGGAAAAAGCATTCTTTATACCAATTGCTTCATATTCTATTAATTAATTGAATCAAACAAGCAATAAGCCTCCTAATTCAGGCGATAGCAAGGAAAGGTGTTTGTATCATTCTCACTAACCGCTTTTTCACAATAAAGAACAGCAGTAATTGTTTCTTTCCTATTGTACTTCGACGAAATGTGAGTAATTCATAGTCATACCAACAGTGTTTGTCGGTATTTTGCATGCTATATTAAAGTCCTTTGAAATATTTATTGAATGACGAGCTGCGTTAGCGTAATGGTCGTAGTGTCTGGCTGCAAAGCAAAAGGTTCTGAGTTCAAACCTTGTTCGGTGCTTAATATTTTCCTTATTTAAAACCAATATCGAAGTGTCTTACTTCATGAATTTTATTCGTTTGAATGCAATTTTTTGAAATTTCTAGTGGGAACTAAAATCGACCATACGGAAAGTATACGCTATGGACTTTTACCTCTGCAAACTCTTCAAAATTTCGTGCAATGGTTTACTACATATAATGCTGCACAATAACTGCATTGAACATCGAAACAAAATTAAGTCATTTATGGGAGGAAGGTATCAGTCAAGAAGATGTGTAAAAATCAAATTATTGGGCCATATAGTTTTTGTGAAATCGAATGATAAAGTGTGTCAAAGCAGTCAGAACACCGTGTGTCTGCACAGGCGAGCAGTGCAGTGATGACATAATCGCGCACAGCGCGGAATGCGGGGAGCACGTCTCTGTAGCAGCGAAAAGCTTAATGCGGCCGTGGTGGCTTTACTTCATAAACTGCGCACTCCCCCCCTTAACGTAAGTTAGCGAACTATACTATACTATGGCGCTGCTTCTCTTAGCGCGTGCGTCGTTTGCAACTGGCAACGCAGCAATCAGCCACGTCTGGACGGGCATGCGCGTACCGCCAAGATAAAAGAATTGAACTATACACATATCCAAATAACTGAAATGTTGGGTTACAAAGCACATTTGGTTAGACGTAAGGGAAAACTCTAAGACCCTTACACTGACAAGTGAAATAAATGCATAAATAAGTAAGACTGACTGATCAGACAGCATGCACACTCGTGGGTCCTCACCATCTCGCGGCACGGCGTGTCAGGACAGGGCCCGTCGTGGCAAGGTGCCGCACACGGGTGTCCGCAGAGCTGGCGCTGCTTGGTGCAGGGCTGCGTGCACGTCTGCGGGCACGGCCCCGCGTGGCAGGCCGTCGCGCACGTGTGCCGCCCGCACGGGAGATCCTTCCCACACGGCCGGCCACACGACAGCTCCGTCTGGTGGCACGGCACCGCCTTCCGCAGCTGCAATGACGACAGTGGTCACCTCGAGAGCACTGTGACGTGTGTAATCAGTAGCAAGACAGGTAGGTACTGGTACTGGCACAAGAGAAGCTGTGAGTACGGAACACGAATTGCACTCCGTTAGCTCAGTCAGTAAGTGTGTGACAGATGACATTCCACATCGGAGTTCCAGTCTGGAACACAGTTTCAATCTGACAAGACATTCTAGAATGGCTCACATTCCAAAACAGAGTGAAAGGTAGTTGTAGAAATAGCACCGAAGGCTGCAACAATGCGTTTTCTCTGCAATTTTTTTTTTTTACAGGAGTCTAGTATGCACCCATTGCACCTTGACTGACAACAACAACAACAACAACAACAACAACAACAACAACAAATGACTTGATCTCTCAGGTGGTATTGGTGCAATTGATTAATTGTGCACATTCAGGTGTCCCAGCAGGTTATTGTTTCCGTTTCATGCATAATATATGCACAATAATAATAATAATAATAATAATAATAATAATAATAATAATAATAATAATAATAATTTCATTTGATTAAAACACCTATACATGGGTCTTAGGCAGGATCCCCCGTTTCGTTTGATGTTGAGGTGCTATTCCACCACAGTGGGAGAGACTCTGCGCTGTTCTTTGAGTTTAGGGGGTATAACAAGTGGGCTGAGGCACAAATGGGACTTTGGATTGACGAGGGAGGCGTGCTAGGGTAGTCCGTGCAGTAGTGCAAAGGCACAGTACTGGGGAGGCACGTGGTTAGCAAGAGACCAGAGTTCAAATCCCAGGTATGGTACAAATTTTCATTTGTCACTTCAATTTGCACAAATACATTAATAATAATAATAATAATAATAATAGCAATAATGAGTCACAACCATCCATCACAAAGAAATTTGGTGCTAAAGGCTCTTCTCTATAGGACTTAACATTTTCACACAGGGAAAGCCTCACCAAAGTACAACAAAACCTACGAATAGTATTCTCAAAGAAAGGTTACAGGCAGTCAAATTGAACGGGCATTGCATTCAAAACTGAGGACACATGAAAAAGAGGTTGAGACAAACAGAGAAAGAGAAACCAAGAACTGTTTATCAAACATCCCAACATCCAGATAGATTGGTAGACTCCTATGGAAACTGGCATGCAATGTATTTTGCTCCCTTCAACCAAGATAAAGAGTCCTCTCTGTCATGATAAAGACAATGTAGGTCTCTAAAAGCCGAGTGCATACTGCATTCCGTGCAAATATGGAACGTTTTACGTGGGGCAGATTACCAAAATAGTTGAGAAGACATGCAAGGAACATCAGCCTCACACCCGACAAAAAAAATCAGCTGATGCCGAGCACTGCTTCAAATAAAATTATGAAATGAAATACAATGAGACTAGTATCATGGTGCAAATTCCAAGTTTCTCTGACACTACAATTAAGGAGTCTATTTAAATGAAAACAGAGGAAAACCAAACAAGTATAAGATCAACACCCTCTCCAAATTTCAAGTTACTATCTTTAGTGGTTTGGGCTGGGTGCTGATGAGTCAGTGAATCACTCAGGTCAAACTCACAATCAGCTATAAATATCGGTGTGAAACCAACAATAGTTCAAAGTCTGGCTGAGTCCAGGCAGGTATACATAACAGCAAAACTCGCAGCACCTGAAGAAGACAGTAGGGTAGGTTATCACAATATTGTGCACAAAATGGAAGCAACTCAACTATAGGCCTACTGGAAGCACACCATTAAACAAAGAGCTGACATTTGTGGTGTAATATGTCTGTAATTATATAGTAAGAGCACAATACATGGGCAGCTACGACAGTTTACATTAAGATAGGCTTTATTATACTCTGTATAAAATGTCAACAATATGAAACAGGACAGAATACTAGTCACTACATGATTGAGGCAGTGCGTGCAGACAGGCATATTTTAAAGTGAAACACACACACACACACACACACACACACACACACACACACACACACACAACCTGCTGTGTCGTGTCCTGGTTAAGACCTGAATAAAGCATCCCTCATTGGCGATAGCACAATGACCAACATGTTTGGGCAATTAGAAGATTAGTTTAACTCCAAAGGCTTTCACGACAGATTTTTTTCTATCGTATGTTGGCCTGTAACATTTCATCTAACATCAAAAAAATTGAAACCCTGATCATAACGTTGGAAATAGTGTGCCAAAAGCAAAACTGAATAATAAATGGGCAAGAAATGGAAGAAAAGTAAAAGGAAAACCATTTCTTTGACCATTAACTTGAAAATAATTTTAATTCTCTCTTTATCGTATTTATTTATTGATGAACTGAGAAGTAATTATGTGAACCAGACCACTGTGGCCGCGATAGTCTGATTAAAATTCGTTGGTAGTTTACGCTCCACATGTTGGAGCTGGATTCCTCCAGTCAGAGCACTCCACGTCATGCCAAAACCATCTGGTCTTGCAAAACTGCCACAATTGGTAAGTTCACCTCCAATTCCTTGTGTGGCATTCTTTTTTTGTGTGTCCGTGTCACATGTCCCTGGCCTTTTATTTTGTAATTCGTCATGCATGATAACCACACCAAAAACAACACACACATAATGATGCTAATGAAATACACACGTTTCATACACAGCAATAATTAAACACTACTGGATACTTCCGCACATGGCACAATTCAGTGTCACGTATCACACAGATTGGCTTATATTAAATAAGCTTCGCACGACTTTGTGTGAAACCTAGTTTTTGAAGCTGTAGCTCATTGCTGCGACTGGGTGATCACAGTAAAAATTATAACAACTTGACTCAGTATTGTACTATGGTTAGCATATCAACCTGGCATGTTGAAAGTCGTAGGTTAAAATCTTGTAAAATGTTGCAATTTTTTTTTAATTTCTATAATAAAAATAAGTTTCATTATAATTTTTTTTCAATTAACTGGTTTAAATGTAATTTTTTATTTCTAATTCTTTGCCATGTCATTTTCATCATTGTATTCACTTTATCTGTTGTTATTTTTCTACCCATAATTCTTTTTTCAACTGGAATCTGCCTGTTTGTTTTTTTTTTTTTTTTTTTTTTTTTTTTTTTTTTTGTGGTTTTAGGGCGCAAAACTTCTATGGTCATTAGCGCCCAGCCCGTGACTTAAGACAGTAAAAAACCGAAATTTAAAACCAGCAGCAATGGGAACAAAGTCAGAAAATTGGAGAAACTAAAATTAGAAGACTGCTTAAAAATCCACTACAGAAAGGGGGTGATTGTCCCCGAAAAAGGCTTCAAATGACTGACGTCATTTCACTGTCACTAATAAACTGTAGAACGCGGTCGGCGGAGCGCGTGTCATCTGCTAAAATCGACGATAGATCAGGCGATAGCTGTAGACGGGAGCGTAACGGATTAAAATAGGGGCATTCAATTAAAAGGTGTCTTACCGTCCACAGCTGAGAGCAGTGGGGACAGAGTGGGGGAGGATCGCCGCTTAAAAGATGTCGATGGCTAAAACGACAATGCCCTATCCGGAGTCTAGCTAAAATTACCTCCTCCCGACGACGCGTTCGGGAGGAAGAGGTCCAAGCGCAAGGAAGGGCTTTCACTTCCCGCAATTTATTACAGGGAAGTGCCGACCAATGGGCATGCCATAAATGAGCAACATGGCGACATAAATCGTTCCGAAGATCGGTGAAGGGAAGCGACTGAATAGCTGGCCGAGGAAGAGAGACTGCGGCCTTGGCCGCTATATCGGCCGCCTCATTCCCACAGATACCAGCGTGTCCCGGGAGCCAGAGGAACGCCACCGAGACGCCCCTCAGGTGAAGCAAGCGCAGACAGTCCTGAATCCGGTGGACCAGAGGGTGCACAGGGTAAAGAGCTTGGAGACTGAGGAGAGAGCTGAGAGAATCTGAGCAGATAACGTACTGTATCCGCTGATGGCGGCGGATGTAGTGGACAGCCTGGAGAACAGCGTAAAGCTCCGCAGTATAAACCGAACACTGGTCGGGAAGCCGAAAGCGATTTGGGGTGTCGCCAACAATATAGGCACTCCCTACACCTAACGATGTTTTCGAGCCGTCGGTGTAAATAAATGTGGCGTCCGTCATTTCTGCACATAGAGCAGCAAATGCCCGACGATAAACAAGTGTAGGGGTACCATCTTTGGGAAATTGACAAAGGTCACGGAGCAGGCAGATCCGGGGACGGAGCCAAGGCGGTGCTGTACCCCAAGTTGTCAGGAAGGTTTTAGGAAAGCGGAAGGAAAGAGAATGGAGCAGTTGACGGAAGCGGACTCCCGGGGGTAGTAGGGAGGAGGGGCGGCCTGCATACCCTACATCAAAGGAGGCGTCGAAAAAAAGGTCGTGGGCTGGATTAGCAGGCATGGAAGACAGACGGCTAGCGTAACGACTCAGGAGGACTGCTCCCCGATTGGACAGCGGAGGTTCAGCAGTCTCAGCATAAAGGCTTTCCACAGGGCTAGTGTAAAAAGCTCCAGACACTAAACGTAATCCACGGTGGTGGATAGAGTCGAGACGCCGAAGAATAGACGGCCGAGCAGAGGAGTAGACTATGCTTCCATAATCCAATTTCGAGCGCACTAAGGCGCGATAGAGGCGGAGAAGGACCACTCGGTCCGCTCCCCAGGAGGTACCATTCAGGACACGGAGGGTGTTAAGCGATCGCAGACAGCGAGCCGAAAGATAGGAAACGTGGGAGGACCAGCATAGTTTTCTGTCAAACATACGACCCAAGAATTTAGCGACGTCTGAAAACGGAAGGTTGACAGGACCGAGATGTAAGGAGGGCGGAAGAAACTCCGTACGTCGCCAAAAATTGACACAAACGGTCTTACTGGGTGAAAAACGGAAGCCAGTTTCGATGCTCCACGAGTGGAGGCGATCGAGACATCCTTGAAGACGTCGTTCAAGAAGGCTGGTCCGTTGAGAGCTGTAGTAGATCGCAAAATCGTCCACAAAGAGGGAGCCCGAGACATCAGGAGGGAGACAATCCATAATTGGATTTATGGCGATAGCAAACAGTACAACACTCAGCACGGATCCCTGGGGTACCCCGTTTTCTTGGGAGAAAGTACGGGAGAGAGTAGTGTTCACCCGCACCCGAAAAGTGCGCTCTGCCATAAATTCGCGAAGAAAAAGGGGCAGCCGGCCTCGAAAGCCCCAAGAGAACAGTGTGCGGAGGATGCCTGTCCTCCAACAGGTATCGTATGCTCTCTCCAGATCAAAAAATATTGCTACCGTTTGGCGTTGCCAGAGAAAATTGTTCATGATATAAGTGGAGAGAGCGACAAGATGGTCAACTGCAGAACGATGCTTCCGAAATCCGCATTGGGCTGGTGTTAAAAGACTGCGGGATTCCAGCCACCAAGCTAAACGGTAATTCACCATACGCTCCAAAACCTTACAGACACTACTCGTGAGAGAAATGGGGCGATAGCTAGAGGGGAGATGTTTGTCCTTTCCAGGTTTCGGAACGGGAACGACAATAGCTTCCCGCCACCGTCTGGGAAAGGTGCTGTTGGTCCAAATTCGATTATAAAGGCGAAGGAGGTAACGCAGACTATGGGTGGATAAATGCAGCAACATTTGGACATGGATACCATCCGGTCCTGGGGCGGAGGAGCGAGAAGATGAGAGGGCATGTTGGAGTTCCCGCATGGAGAAAACAGTATTGTAGCTTTCGTGATTTTGGGAGGAGAAAGCAAGAGGTCGCACTTCCGCTGCACGTTTCTTCGGGAGAAACGCTGGCGGGTAATTTGAAGAGCTCGAAATCTCAGCAAAGTGCTGACCCAACGAGTTAGAAATTGCGACGGGGTCCACTAAGGTATCATGCGCGACAGTGAGCCCAGAAACCGGGGAGAAACTAGGCGCGCCTGAGAACCGTTGAAGCCGACTCCAAACTTCCGAGGAGGGAGTGAAGGTGTTAAATGAGCTAATAAAGAATTTCCAGCTGGCCTTCTTGCTATCGCGGATGACGCGACGGCATCGCGCACGGAGCTGCTTATAGCGGATACAGTTGGCCAAAGTAGGATGGTGACGGAAAATGCGAAGAGCACGTCGCCGCTCACGTATTGCGTCACGGCATGCCTCGTTCCACCAAGGAACTGGGGGGCGCCGGGGCAATTCGGAGGTGCGTGGTATTGAACGTTCCGCAGCTGTAAGGATAACGTCGGTAATGTGTGTGACCTCATCGTCGACGCTGGGAAAGCGACGGTCATCGAATGTCGCGAGAGACGAAAAAAGTGTCCAATCGGCTTGGGCAAACTTCCAGCGTCGCGGGAGCATATATGGCAGTTGAGGCTGCAGTCTGAGGACACATGGAAAGTGGTCACTCGAATGTGTATCATCAAGGGCGAACCATTCGAAGCGCCGAGCTAGCGGAACAGTACCGACCGCAAGGTCCAAATGAGATAAGGTTGTCATGGAGGCAGACAAAAATGTGGGGACCCCAGTGTTGAGGCAAACTAGATCCGCTTGGTGGAAGATGTCTAGCAATACGGAGCCACGTGGACAAGGGTGTGGAGATCCCCAAAGCGGGTGGTGGGCATTGAAGTCCCCAACCAGCAAATAGGGGGGTGGAAGCTGACCAAGAAGATGAAGGAGATCAGCTCGTGCCATTGGTGTGGACGATGGAATGTATACAGTACAAAGAGAGAACGTGTATCCGGAAAGTGAAAGACGGACGGCGACAGCTTGGAAGGAAGTGTTTAAGGGGATTGGGTGATAATGGAGAGTATCATGAGTCCTCCATGGGCTGGAGAGCCTTCAACAGAGGGGAGATCATATCGGACAGACTGAAAATGAGGGAGAACAAAGCGGTCATGGGGACGCAGCTTTGTTTCCTGAAGACAGAAGATGACCGGCGAGTAGGAGCGTAAGAGGACCGACAATTCATCCCGATTGGCTCGAATGCCGCGGATATTCCAGTGGATAATGGACATGGGGTGAACAGAAAATGGAGGAATGTGACTAAAGTTGCTGTCAACTCAAAGACTGCTCGGAGCTAGCAACCGACAGCATGGAATGGCATTCAGCCGAAGGCAGAAGATCCTGATCCATAAGTTGGTCAGGAGCAGTCCCTGCCACCAGCGATCGGCCGGTTGACCGGCCACCAGCAGTGCGCCTCGGCGACACAGAAGATGGCCGAGGGCGATTTCCGCCAGGTGGTGCTGTAGAGGGGGCACGCCTTGGCGGAGAAGGAGAGGAACTGGGTTTCTTTGTAGCCTTCTTAGAAGAATGTTGTTTAGATGGAGGAACCGATGGTTGTGAAGGTGCGGTACGTAAAAACTCTTCACGAGTATGCTCTTTTTTCGAAGACTTGGCGTCAGACTTTTGGGCTCGAGATGTAGCAGAACCCGACGAAGGGTGAGCCATAGAGTGGGCAGGCGAAAGTGGTGAGGTTGAACGAGCGATCTTTGCGCTGGCCGATCTAACGACCGTGGTACTAAAGGTGAGGTCGCAAGTCTGCGTGGCCGCCTCCTTTGTTGGCCGAGGAGAAGCAAGGACAGTGCTGTATTTTCCTGACTGAGGCACGGTGGGCTTGCGACTGGCGAATAATTTTCGAGCAGCAAAGGTCGACACCTTTTCCTTCACCCTTATTTCCTGGATGAGCTTCTCATCCTTAAAAACGGGGCAACCTCGAGAGGAAGCAGCGTGGTCACCCATACAGTTGATGCAGCGAGGGGATGGAGGCGGACAAGCACCCTCATGGGCATCCGTGCCACACGTAACACATTTGGCTGGATTGGAACAGGACTGGCTGGTGTGATTGAACCGCTGACATCGATAGCAACGCGTAGGGTTTGGGACGTAAGGGCGAACGGAAATTATCTCATAGCCTGCTTTGATTTTCGATGGGAGTTGAACTGTGTCAAATGTCAAGAAGACAGTGCGGGTTGGAATGATGTT
The DNA here is from genome assembly GCF_023864275.1 of Schistocerca cancellata. NCBI lineage: Eukaryota > Metazoa > Arthropoda > Insecta > Orthoptera > Acrididae > Schistocerca > Schistocerca cancellata. The sequence goes on along the minus strand of NC_064636.1, from coordinate 88,143,053 downwards.
CGTGTCAACCCGTTTCATTACTCTATGAACTGCCGTTACGCCCTGGTCAGACAGATAGTGCTGAAGTTCTTCGTCAGACAATCCATCGAGGGAGCGTGTATAAACGACTCCACGCGAGGAATTCAAGGTACGGTGCGGTTCCACCCGGACAGGGAAGGTGTGGAGCAGAAAAGTACGCAGCAATTTTTGTGCCTGGAGGGCACTGTGTGTTTCTAACAACAGGGTGCCATTCCGTAATCTGGAACAAGACTTTACAGGACCTGCTATTGCGTTGACTCCTTTCTGAATAATGAAAGGGTTGACCGTGGAGAAGTCGTGACCTTCATCAGACCGAGAAACAACAAGGAACTGTGGCAACGATGGAAGAATCGTCTGTGGCTGAGACTCAGTATGCTTACATTTGTGACTAGACTTAGTGGAAGGTGAGGAAACCATTGCGGAAGAATCCCCCATGATTACCGGCGTCTCCGATGGCGCGCTCCTCCCTTGTGGGGGCCCTCTCTGAGGGCACTTCCGCCTTAGGTGATTGTTCACACCTCAGGTCACACCTCCCGACAAACGGACGGAGGGACCAATCGGCATTTTCGGAAGGTATCAGCTCGGGTAATCACCCCTCCCTGGGCCTGGCCGTTACCAGGGGGTACGTACGTGTCCTACCTGTCTACCCGGGGCGGGGAATTACGCGTTACCCCGTCACCGGCTACGCACGAAGGGCGTGGGTCGGCCTTCAGACACGCACAGGGAGGAAGAAAGAGAAAGGGAAAGGAAGGAAGAGAGGTCTCAAACGCCGCAGCGGAGAAAAGGGTAAAGAGAAGAGGTAAGGAAAAGAGAAGGACAAAGGAAGGAAGAAGACATAAAAGCAAGAAAGGCGAAGAATGCAGTACATTTACGAGCGTCCGTCTCCGGACGTAGGCACAAACCATACTCCCAGATGGGGAGAAAGGGAAGGAAAGAGCCAGAGGTGAGGGGAGGAGGGGCGAAGATAGGGATGGGGAAGGATGCGGAAAGGGAAGGTATGCAGCCCGGAAAGGAAGGAAGGCCACATTAGCTCGGGGTCCCGTGCTCGCTACGCACGTATCCACAAAAGAGTTGTGGACCCCCTGGGGGGGGAATCTGCCTGTGTCGCCTATAATCTGCAACCAAATGTCAACGAGGATTGTTCACCGGTTGGTAAGGCGGCAACTCGTGCAGCCAGTGAGAGGATAGTTTCAGTTAACCAATGACAGCGCAAAATTAGTTTGCTTTTAGTTGTGAAGCTGAACTTTTTCTATCTTGAATTTGCTTGTAGAGGTAGCTTTAACAGCCGTGAAGAAAGTGACTTCGATTTGAGTTCTGCTGTGGATGTTGATTACCACTGTCTCAGATACACTGTCCATCATGAGGTTTTGGTTAGCAGAGCTACAAAACATGTCTCCTGCTGCAGTTCAGTCATTGGTAACTTAAAAGCAGCTGTCAACAGCATCTCGCATTTCAGACATACGTCGTGGCGGCCACTTCCTGCATTGCTCTGTGTTGCACATTAACAGGTTTTGTGAATTGACTTGCCTGGTAGCCACTGGCCAATGTGGCAACACTATAGTGGTAAGTGACAGATGTTAACTATCAAGTAATTTTAAATGGACTATAGTGAGGTTTTGCGAGCAGATTTCCCATAGTACTAATGAGAAACTTAACATGTGGACCATAGTTATGCCACCATAGAACTGCTCTGACATATATAACACACAGGGAGCTGCTGACTGGATAGAGTATTTACATCTATCAAACACTCATTTGGCACAAGTATGGCAGTGGGACACATGCATCACTATGTAACTCATCATCCCTTGCAAATGTAGTGCTTGGTGGCAGAAAATAACACTGTTTTGCACATGGCTGACTATTTGACTTACTGTATTTACTCAAATCTAAGCCGCACTTTTTTTCCATTTTTTGTAATCCAAAAAACCACCTGCGGCTTAGAATCGAGTGCAAAGAAAGCGGAAGTTCTGAAATATGTTGGTAGGTGCCGCTACAACTAACTTCTGCCGTCGAATATATGTAGCGCTACACAAGCATGCTTTGTAGGCACGAAGATAAATACTGGCACCAAAACCTCTGCGTCATTTAAAAAAATAAAAAAGGTGGAAGACTAGCTTTTTTCTCCACCCTGAGTTTCGACCACTGCATTTTCATACATTATCCAACGAAGTAAATACACATTCCGTATTGTTCATCTTCAAATGTAGCAGAATTTCAATGTACTATGAAAATCCGTATTGGGATGTTTGTCAATATGGCCAACCCTACATTCTGAATTTTTTCCTACCCCTGAGAAGAGATGGTTGCTAATAGGAACCTGATGAAATGTGAATCACATGCAGTATTCTCTTCACCATAAGAATAATACGAATATAAACATTTTGCCATGTATTCTTTCGTGTTTGCTGCTATCTCATTTAAATCCTGTCTGCCTAATAAACTACGAAACTTGAGTGAGGCAACAGCAAATGCGGAAGAATATACGTATTGTGTCATGTTTATATTCGTATTATTCTTATGCCTAATAGTGATACAGTCAGAAATGAAGCACAGCAACTGACTAGATTTTTAAATCTAAGATGACTCTGATTTCTGTGCAGAATTTGATGTACTAAAGAAGCGGCCGCGAAGATTTTCAAACGGAGACACATTTTCGCCTAACTCTCGTTCAGAACATGTTCTATCATACGCAGTCTATTATTTGGTTCTTGTTGATCATTATCAAAGAAAGCAGCAGTGTAAGTAACAACAAATAGCAGTCTCTTGCCATTGTTTCGCTAATGAGACAATTCCTCTCTTTTTTTAATTGTAAGCGGTGTTAGTACAGTAATGCATTTTCTGCTTAGAGTGACGTAAGCACCTAGAACAAAGAAAACGGCACTTATCAGATCGAAGCAAAATAAGCAATCGATTCAAACCAGACGAAGCACGTGAGAAAGGAAGGGTACCCGTATAAATACGGACAGAGCGCCTGACGCATAGCAATGGCTACCTGGTAAAGCTTAACTGCTAAGCTTACAACTCGAAGCAAACTACTGTAGCTGTATCGTCATTCATTCGACCTAAATTGTGTCTCATATTACAATGGACCAACATTGTTTCGATTTGGAGGTGCGGCCTAAAACTTTTCTCTCCCCTTGAATTTCGAGTCTCAAATTTCAGGTGCGGCTTAGATTCGGGAAATTTTTTTTTCCTTTATTCGAGTCTCATTTTTCAGGTGCGGCTTAGATTCGAGTAAATATGGTATGTTATTGTGTAATCATACTGAATAATAAAAGAAAGGGATAGTATTAACTGATAAACTTTTTGAGGTAGTGAAATATACTGCTCTGTGAACTGCGAAATGTGCACAAAACTCTCCTCTCTTCACCTACACCTATCATTACTCCAGCTACATATGAGCTGCTATCCAAAATTCCTGAGAATGTCACTGTAAAAATCAGAAAATTTATCTTACACCTTAATTTCTATTGCCACTATCATGCTTCAATGAAACACTTTCACTGATTTTTCTATTGTTGTACGCAATGCCGTAAGTCTGCTGGTTGAATTATGTACAAAGTCACAGAGTCAAAGTGCCGTCCTTTCACTTTCAATTTCATGTTTGGCAAGAGGAATAAATCACAAAGCAGTAGATCAGCAGAGTAGGATGGGTGGAGGAAAATGATGGTTGTCACGGTTCTGAAGTTCTCTTGCTACCTGCGACAGTCGTAACGAGAGAACCGGACCTGGAATGACCACAGAGAAGCCCTTGGACATTGGCGCACTAGTTACATATAGTTTGTGGCTGCGAGCTTGACTCCAGTACACCACCAGCAAATGTGGGTGAAACTTTGACAATGCCAATCCCTTGTGCTGCCGAAACATGAGAAAAGCCTACAGACAAACGTTGGCTTAACAACTTGAGACAGAAGCCAAAAGGCAGATTGTCAACAAGTGGCCACAAAAGCCTTAACAATTTTGTATACAAAACAGTCTTTGATTGCAAATTTTTACTTGTATGATGTCAGTGATTCTACACTATGTATTGTATGTGTAACACAGTACAGTTGTGTTTTTATACCTTGTGATGGTGCTAATCTTGACTATAAACTTTGTTTCGTTTACTAGTTTAAGGAGACAAGACAGATGTGGTGCTGATCAAACTGAATGAAACTGTTCATTCGACAAAGTAAAAATTTTCAATCAAAGACTGATGTGGATTCCACCAAGTGCTACTTCATTTTAATTGCTTCCTTTACATTCATCATTTTCTTTGGACCTTTGTCCCACTTCAGTGCAGGGTGGCCAGATACCCTTCCTGTCACGACCCTGCACCCCCTGGGACGGAATTAGTGTACCACAGTGGTCTGCGTCCAGTGTATGCCCTGAAAGAGTGCGAACATTTCCAAGTGTCTGCAAGTCATGTAACTGAGGCGGAATGTGGGGACCAGCCCAGTATTCACCTTGGACAATGTGGAAAACTGCCTAAAAACCACATCCAGGCTGGCTGGCACACCGGCCCTCGCCATTAATCTGCCGGGCGGATTCGATCCCAGGCCGGAATGCCTACCTGAGTCCAGGAAACAGCCCATTAGTGCCCTCGGCTAACCTGGCAGGTCAATTGCTTCCTTTACATTATTCTGTTATTATCGTTCATGTTATTACATCTGTTACTTCTGCTACCATTTTCCTTGAATTTAATTTCGTTTATAAACTTCTTTTGCTTAACTTGTCATCTGCATTACTTGTCTAGGGTGCAAAAATAATTTATGTTTTAAATGTTTGTATGACGATAACCTAAAAAATGCAGCACATTTTATGATGAAAAATAAATCTGATACTATTACACAGCCAATATAAATACATTTTTCAACCCTTATATCAATATTTTCAAATGTTGACAAATAAAAATGATTGAAATTTCATGAACAAAGATTTCAGATCAAAAAGGAAATGAAAGGAACAAAAAAACGAGAGCTACAAAAAAGTTAAATGACATGGCAAAGGATTAGAACTGAAAAAATTATATTTAAACCAATTAATTGAATAAAAATACTGATTGGAATCGTTTCAATGATGATGTAAAAATGTAGGTAACACTAAACAGGATCTGTACCCACACACTTCACTGTACCAGCCAAATTACTTAACCACTAGGCTACAGTGCTGGTATGAAATGACTGCTGTTTTCAAGGTTGAAAATGATTACAAGAAATTCTGAAATTACATTCTGTTGATTACTCAAAAATGAGGGCCCTCCACTGTGAATGACTGCAGGTGTGAGGGTGTGATGCCTGGAACCTTAACCTACACCCCCATATACATGCTTTCAGAAAGTTGTTTCCACACCTGGGGACTTCTCCTTGTGAGGCACCCAAATTTAATATTATTTGGAATAACATCATCAAAATGCACAGAACCATCACACCATATTATAAACTGTGATGGGAACAAAGATGAAATGGATGACGTTTTGTTGATGGTATCCATGTATCCTTTGGCCAAAGCGGGCACTTCCGCATTATTTACATCTCTGTGGTTCCACGATTTCTTTATCTACCAGTTGTTTCCTGACAAACAAAATGGTGAGTATTGTCAGGAGCACAGATTTTTCTTGAAAATTAATGTGAAAAGCATACTGAGAACATTTATAATAGAGGACTAGTTGTTCGCATAAACAGGAGGAACCAATTCCAACTTATTTTGCAAACACAGTGGTGGTGGTGGTTTTTGTTGCAGTATTCAGTCCAAAGACTGGTTTGATGCAGCTCTCCGGTTCTCTCGTTACGACTGTCGCAGGTAGCAGGAGAACTTCGGAACCGTGACAACCATAATTTTCCTCCACCCATCCTACTCTGCTGATCTACTGCTTTGTGCAAACTGCTTCATCTCTGTGTAACTACTGCAACGTACATCAGCCTGAATCTCCTTACTGAGTTCAAGCCCTGGTCTCCCTCTACAATCTTTACCTCCTCCACATTTTCCTCCATTACCAACTCACAATTCCTTGATGCCTCTGGGTCTGTCCTATCAACAAACCTGTCTATTAGTAAAGTTGCACCATAAATTCCATTTTTCTTCCAACTGCATTCAGTACCTCTTCATTAGTTATCTGATCTACCACTCTAAACTTCACCATTCTTCTGTAGCACCATGTCTGCACTGTTACTGATCCCTGTTTCACTTATGCAAAAGTTTTCAAATAGTTGATAAGGGCTACAAAATGAATCTTTTAGCAGAATTTGAAGCAGAAAAACATCCCCACCAAAATTAAAAAATTTGTTGAATAATCAACTTGCATTAAAAAACAGACAATATTTTGACTGCGCATTATCTCTTCTAAAATATGACAACAAGCCCTTTCCTTTAATATATTAGAGCTATGTGCTATTTTTTCTCAAATGTATGATATGCAACTTCTTTATATACTCCAGTTATATTTTATATACTTTTATATATATGTTCCTTGCTGCTAGCATAACAACTTGACATATACATAGCTATGATTCAATAAGCATAAATTGTCAATCAGTGTTTACAATAACCACACACAATATGTACATTTCTGGACATATCACGGCACTATGCTTCTGTGAAGATGATGATGATGTCTGCTAAACCAATAGTAAGTAAGTTTCGGTAATATACTTCCTATACTACAAATAAATGTACATCAAAGGTATAAAGACTTATAATGTCCCTAATTTTGTAGGCTTCTGAAGATGACAAATTGATTTGTCGCAATTGGTAAAGTGTAATAAAAAATACATTTCTAACTGATGATTGAATTTTATTCTGAAAAGATTATGTAAAAGGCTACACTCTAGAGAAATACCTTCAGAAAGAAAATCCTGACACCTGAATTTCTCTTTTCAGTCACAAGTTATTTTGCTGCCCAAATAGCAGAACTTGCATATAACTTTTAGTGTTTCCTTTCCCTCATTTAATTCCAATTGCTTTTGTTTTACTTTTGTTGATATTCATCTTATTATTGCTCTTTTTAAAACACTATACATTCTGTTCAATTAATCTTCCAGTAAGGAAAACGAAGGAAGATTAGAATTTAACATCCCATCAACAAAGCAATCAAGCTGGCATTTGCCTCAAGCATTTAGGAAAATCACGGGAAACCTATATCGAGATGCACAAACGAAGGTTTGTGCCTATTGTCCTCTGCAGCACGAGTCAGTGTGCTAAAGACACTGTGGACTTACTTTGGTTTGACTGATTGACCCTCTGAGCCCTTCGCCATCAGATACAACTACTGTGTCATTAGCTAACCTCAAAGTTTTTATTTCTTATCTCTGAACTTTAATTCCTTTTCAGAATTTCTCTTTTGTTTCCTTTAGCACTTGTTCAACCCTGCGAGGGGATACTGCCTTACAGTAGGCCCCTTCAGTGCCGGGCAGGAGAGTTGCATATTTTGTTGAAGTCGAGAGCTGTGCCAGTGGTAGCATAGCTACTAGAGATGGGCAAAACTGTTCTTTTCAGAGATTGGATCAGAACTGTTCACTCCCTGAAATGAATTAGCTCTTTTTCATGACTCACCACTCATTTACAATAGAAAATAAATGGAAGACACATTGCCCTTTAAACTTGGTTTATTCCAGTACTATACCTGTATTTTGATCTTATTTGATCCTATTTTGAAGTAACACAGATAATGAGTAAGAATTTTGTATTGTTTATTGAAATTTCCACGATATGACAAAGTTTTGGATTATTGATTTATTTTGCACTATCGTGGTTTTTTGGGTGATCGGAAAATGTTGTAACTTGAGATTTACATTAACAATATATTTGGCTATAACGTATTAAAATTTCATTAACCTCATACAAATACATCGCAAGCCATATATTTTTAAAGTGAACGTTTCCTTTCGAAGACGCCTAAAATCGCAAAATCCGTACCAGAATAAGAAAAAAAAATATAAATTTGACTGTAAAACGAAAGTGCTGCATATAGCCTTACGCAGAATAAAACAAGGAAAATATTGGTGTATCACATTTTGCGATACGTTTATCGGTTCGCTCGTAATTAAAGCGTAAATTCGAGTGTCTATAATAAAAATCCTATAGTAAGAGGAGTCGTCAGGAACCTAATCTAATCAGTTTAAACAAATAAAAATAAAATAAAAACAATTGATGTATACATAACATAATAATGTAATATACATAGCGGCATTACTACGAAGAACAATATCCAGTGGGGACGAACTCCGATGCAGAGGCGCTGAGTCGAGCAGGTCGAGCCGCGAGCTGTATTACTGCGTGAGCTGAGACCGCAGAGACCACAGTGACACCTGAGTCGCTTTGCTCGATGCTCTGCCTAGAGTCGAGACGGTGGGGCGAGCGTTGAGCGGGCAAGTTCCGAGGGAGGGGGTAGCGGTGAACTCACCCGCTCCGAGACAAATAGTTCGTTCCCTTGCAAGCGGGTTTTTGCAAGTAGTTCCTATGTTATCCGCTAGGTGGCTCTCTGTCCTGTTGCTCGCATCAACTGCCCAGAGGGCAGGACGTGCGACTGAAACGATCGCTGACAGAGTGCGATGCGAAGTTACGCTGCGCGTTACGCTGCGCCAGACACTGCGCGGCAGACGACGCACAGAGATGCCACGGCATATGTGAAACACAAAATCCAATGGGGCACTGCACAATGCAGGCAGCCAAGGTAGAAGCAGGGCAGAGGCCGGCGCTGGCTGTGTTGTGTGGCGTGCACTGTGCTGTGACCAGCAGAGGCGCTGCTGATATGCTCCGTCTCTCTCTCTCTCTCTCTCTCTCTCTCTCTCTCTCTCTCTCTCTGCCGTGGGAAACGTTTGGAGCTACCGTTCTTTTTTTCTGAATCACTGATTGTTCACTCCTTTGAAAGATTGAACTCTATGAATTAGTTCAAGAGCGGATCCCCCATCTCTAGTAGCTACAGGCAGGGTCACCCAAGCCTGATCGGTTTCAACTGAGGAACCAGATGACGTGTGTCCCACAACATAGGACAGGGAGGGCTCTAGAGACATAGTGAAGCCAGCATCCCTACAGGAGTAGAGAGGATATCACAGAAACCTCGGGTACTGGATGGAAAGCATGTATCACAACTCCGGCACAGGAAATGGATACAGGATCTGACAGTAGCATCATAGAATGTGAGAACAATGTTTCAGCCTGGAAAAATGAAAGAAACAGCCAATGTAATTTTGAAACTTAAATATGATGTCGTAGGGCTACAGAAAATAAGAAGGCATGGAAATTGGCAGGTAGATAAACCTGAGCACGCAATGGTACATAGCAAACCACAAGAAAGAACAGGCCAACGGCCAACTTGGAACAGGGTTTATAATAACTAGGGAAGTCAGGAAAAGCCTATTAAAATTTGAACCCACAAATGAAAGGATGCACAGACTCAGACTAAGAGAGGAAATTTAGGAATATTTCAATAATGAATGCACGTGAAACAACTGAGGAAAAAGAGGATAAAATTAGTTCTCGAAGACTTGGAAGAGTATGCTGTGCAGTACCTAAATATAACCTGATGCTAGTAACAGGATATTTTAATGCAAAAATAGGGAGCAATGAACATCCATATGGAGATCTGGAAAATATTCACTACATTAAGAAAATGAGAATGGAGACGTACTATACCAATTCACAGCAAGGAATAATATGATTGTTACAATTACTTGTTTCCCACACAAAAGGAAGTATGCAGTCAATGGAGTAGTCAATCAGACTGACCATCTTTTAGTGATTGCACACCACTCCCTGTCAGCTGTGGATATACGGAGCGGCAGAGGACCAAACCTGTTGACACATACCACTCTGTGATAAAATCAGTCTTGAGAGAGAGAGAAACTGTCACTAACAAATGGCAACAGTACAGGAGAGGTGATGAAATGGAATACTGTCAAACTGATAATCCCTGATGGGGAAAAAAAAAACCACTAAGCAGAAAGTTGAGCAATGAAAAGACCACAGTAAAAGCACATGAAAGATGGAGCAGGATTGAAAAAAAAGCCACTAAAGATGCTGCAGAAGAAATAACAGGCATAAGAAGGAACAGAAGAACCCAGGAATGGTTTGACAAAGATTGCAGGTCAGCAACTGAGGAAAAGAACAGGGCAAGAACAAAAGTGCTACAGAGAGAAACCAGAAATAATGTGGAACAATATAGAGAATTAAGGAGAAGAGAGAACAGACTGTGCAAGAGACAGAAAAGACAGTGGACTAACAAGAAATTTTGAGAACTAGAAGAGCCAAAGGAACAGAGTCAAATAAGGAAGTTTTATCATGCTGCAGGTAAAATAAAGAACTGATTCCAGCCAAAAATAAAGGCATCTTCCAGTATAGATGGGAAAAGATAAGGGAAGAAGAAGAGATAGTGGGAAGATGGGCAGAGTATTTCAAAGATACACTAAGCACCAGCCTAACAGATGAAGAGAGAGCTGCACAGAAGGAAAGAATGGAGCTGGAAGTAGACAATGATACCAATGAGGCAAGAAAGCCAACACTACAAGGGATCTCCCAGGCTGGGCGCAATATGAAAAAACAATTGAGCCCCCTGGGGAAGATGGCACAATCCTCGAGTTAATAAAAACTGGTGGTGAGGCAGTAATAAAGGAACTACCCTCATTAATATCAAATATGTATGAAACAGAAACTATGTCAGATAATTGAAAAACTGGAATAATAATCCCTATTTAATAGAAAGGGGACAGAACTGCATGTGAAAACTTTAGAGGTGTAACACTCCTAAGCACAGCTTGTAAGATCTTCGGAAGTATATTAAACAAAAGGATACAGCAGTGCACAGAAGACATACTAGGGGAATATCAGTGTGGCTTTTACCAAGTCAGAGGAACAACAGATCAAATATTTGCGATAAGACAAATGAGGGAAAAGTTCTACAAATGAGAGACCTAGAAATGAATACATTAAGCAGATTCAGAAGGATGTAGGTTCCAGTAGTTACTCTGAGATGAAGAGGCTTGCACAGGATACAGTAGCTTGGAGAGCTCTATCAAATCAGTCTTTGGATTGAAGACCACAACAACAAAACACGAGATGAATAATGATAATTATCAATTACACAAAAGATTACCTGATATCATAGAGGGGCCTGAAGATAAAAGAAACATAACACCAAAGTCAACTGCTAATAAGATTAGAGGAGGAGAAGGATATTAGTGTTTAACATCCCGTCGACAACGAGGTCATTAGAGACGGAGCGCAAGCTCGGATGAGGGAAGGACGGGGAAGGAAATCGGCCGTGCCCTTTCAAAGGAACCATCCCGGCATTTGCCTGAAGCGATTTAGGGAAATCACGGAAAACTTAAATCGGGATGGCCGGAGACGGGATCGAACCGTCGTCCTCCCGAATGCGAGTCCAGTGTGCTAACTGTGGTGTCACCGCCAGACACCACACTTGCTAGGTGGTAGCTTTAAATCGGCCGCGGTCCATTAGTACATGTCGGACCCGCGTGTCGCCACTGTCAGTAATTGCAGACCTAGCACCACCACACGGCAGGTCTAGAAAGACGGACTAGCACTCGTCCCCAGTTGTACGACGACTTTGCGAGCGCCTACACTGACGAAGCCTTTCTCTCATTTGCCGAGAGACAGTTAGAATAGCCTTCAGCTAAGTCCATGGCTACGACCTAGCAAGGCGCCGTTAACCATATCTGGAGAGAGTCTCACTTGTATCGTCAATAGCGATGTACCACAAGGATGAATTAAAGTTAAGTAAACAGACAATACGTACTTTTCTTTAGTGCATTCATACGTATCCTGTTCCAGAACTCACGCCAGCCGGCGTGTGTGTACGCGTGCCTTTCGGTTACCCGTCACTGTGGACTGGCTGTCTTGTCAGTCCACTACACTAACCACGGCGCCACCTCGCTCGGTTAAGATTAGATCTATAGATATAGCTGAAGGTGTCAACCCTAGTAAATAATGATGTAACGGACTATCACAGAAGGGAAGGGTCTGCAAGGTCTAGGCTACAAACTTCAGAACTGGGAAGCCTACAGCCAGTATTGCTTGCCCCCGTCCAGACGTACCTCGTGTCCACCGTAGCACCAGCGCTGCACGAGCACCGTGCAGGGCGGGCAGGTGGGCTCGGAGTGGCAGCTGTGCAGCGGGGCGTGGCCGCAGGGGTGCTCGCGCGGGCACGGCCGGTCGCAGGTCGGGCGCCGCGTGCCGCACGGGACCGGCGGCTCGATCACCTGCGCCCCGCACTCGCACGTCAGCTCGTCGAAGCCTGCAAAATGCAGAGGAAGCCTGCAAAATGTGGAGACGCTCCAGTGCAGCTCGTAATACTGGGTCATCAAAAAGTCAGTATAAATTTGAAAACTCAATAAATCACGGAATAATGTAGACAGAGAGGTACAAATTGACACACGAGCTCGGAATGACACGGGGTTTTATTAGAACCAAAAAAATACAAAAGTTCAAAAAATGCCCGACAGATGGCACTCGATCTGATCAGAATAGCAATAATTAGCATAACAAAGTAAGACAAAGCAAAGATGATGTTCTTTACAGGAAATGCTCAATATGTCCACCATCGATCCTCAACAATAGCTGTAGTCGAGGAGTAATGTTGTGAACGGCACTGTAAAGCACGTCCGAAGTTACGGTGAGGCATTGGCGTCGGATGTTCTCTTTCGGCATCCCTAGAGATGTCGGTCGATCACGATACACTTGCGACTTCGGGTAACCCCGAAGCCAATAATCGCACGGACTGAGGTCTGGGGACCTGGGAGGCCAAGTGTGACGAAAGTGGCGGCTGAGCACACGATGTCACCAAACGACGCGCGCAGGAGATCTTTCACGCCTCTAGCAATATGGGGTGGAGCGCCATCCTGCATAAACATTGTACGTTCCAGCAGGTATTTCTCAGCCAGGCTGGGGATGATGCGATTCTATAACATATTGACGTACCTCTCACCCGTCACGGTAGTAGTTACAAAACCAGAATCACACATTTCCTCAAAGGAAAAAGGCCCGATAATGGTAGATGTGGTAAATCCAACCTATACCGTGACTTTCTCGGCGTGCAATGGAGTTTCCACGACAGTTCTAGGATTTTCGGTAGCCCAAATTCTGCAGTTGTGGGCGTTGACAGGCCCTCGGAGCGTGAAATGAGCTTCTTCGGTCCACAACACGTTAATCAATCGTCATCTTCCGCCATCTTTTGAAATGCCCACACCGCAAATGCCCTCCGCTTCACTAAATCGCCAGGTAACAGTTCACAATGCCAATGGATTTTGTACGGATAGCATCGGAGGGCACGCCTCAGTGCCAACCAGACAGTAGTGTATGGAATGCCGGTGCGACGTGCGACTGCACGAGCGCTGACTTCCCCGTGCATAGACGAACCCGCTACAGTCTCCATTTCTTCCTGAACTGTCGCAGCAGCATTACGTCTTGTGCTCGGTGGGCCACTATGGGGTCTATCGTCTAAACAACCCGTGGCTTCGAACTTCAAAATCATTCTCGTCACAGCTGCGTTTGTCAACGGACCTTTACCAGTTCAAATCCCCTTCATATGGCGATAGGATCGTAACGCTGAACTAGCACATTCCCCATTCTGATAATGCAACTTCACTTAAAGTGCCTTTTCAGGTAACGTCAACATGCTGTGACTGTTGGTGCATCTGATTCTCTCTCTCATTACAGCTCCTTTTATACACAATTGTCATGTGCAGTCACTGATGTTTTGGTGTCCAGTGCCATCTGTCGGACATTTTGTGAACTTTGTTTTTTTGTTCTAATAAAACCCCATGTCATTCCAAGCTTGTGTGTCAATTTTTACCTCTCTATCTATATTATTCTGTGGCTTATTAAGTTTTCAAATTTATACTTACTTTTTGATCACCCGGTATATCTGAGATACGGGACTTAGGTTCAGTGGGGGATTGGTCTCTTCATTTTACTTCACGGCGCAGAATTGGTAGGGTACAATTATTTGTGTGATCCTGTGACACCCAAAAATCTAACTGTTAGTAAATTTTTAATTTACCTTATTTAATTGCAATACAGAATTAAAGTTTATGATTTAAGTCAGAAAGATTTTGTGCTCTTCCCTGTTTAGTATTGCTATTAGTTTCATGTGCGTTGATGATTGGTTCTATAAACTGCTGCATCTAGTTCGTTTAAAGTGCTGTTGTTGAGGGGCATATGTTACTGTTTGCTATCTCACTGGCCATTAGCCTTAGCACTGCTTTCTGCTTTATTATACTGCTTGATGCAATAATGCCTAATTAGGATGGGGACCGATATTAATATGTAATACTACAACTTGCTCTTGTGCTGGGAGAACGTCTGTTCCTGACCCACCTCTTTACTGTTGGTTATACTCTGCTGGAGTGTTTCGGAAACAACAAAGCCCATTCCGATTGTTCTGTTCCCATTAGGTTATCTCATGGTCACAACTTTCTCAAAAATTCCTCACAGAGGTTTAATGTTAGCCTCGACTGACGTTTAAGATGGTCGATGTTACCATTACGAGCTTTTGCTGGGAGATGTCAGTGAAGGACATACAAGCCAGGCATGGAGTGTGTCAGGTGGTGACAATTTGTCAGGACAGCAAAATGTTCCAACATGAAACAGTCTATACACTTGTATGATGGGTAGTGATGTGACCAGACTGGAAAGTGAAGAAATACAAAGAAATTTATGAATGAGAGTGCGCAGCAATCAGTTTTTTTTTATTTATTTATTTTTTTTCAGGTTTTATTATGAAAATCTAGATTTCAGCTAGTGCCTAGCTATTATCAATGCACCATTTTTTAAATCTCTATGCATGCTGGTTCCCTGTTGTTTGGGAATCAGTCACAGTTTCTCGAGTATTCAAAGAATGGTGACTGACACCTGAACAACAGGGAACTAATATGCAAGGGGGTTAAAAAAATAGTGCATTGATAATGGCTAGGCACTAGCCGAAATCTGGATTTGTAAAGTTTAAAGAAAAGTTTAATCCAAGTCAAAACATCTCAATTGATGAAGGAATGATAATGTAATGGTACAATGATGTGTTGTTGCGAATAAGATGATGGACAGTGAAGTAGAACAGTTAACAATGATTGCTGATTAACTTTTATATTAAAGAGCGACACGCATTGTTCATCTGAGTGAGACTGTGGTTGGTTGGTTAGATCATACTGCACAGTGAGTATTGTTGTATAATTGAAAGGTGCAGTATGTGCATATCTGGAAAGAGAGACTTAATTATGTAACTAAAACACGCCTTGCCCATAACTAATTCTGTGACGGAGTGACATTTATGGAAGCGTTTTGACTGCATTATTGGTTGTAGATAGTGCTGTACCCACCCATATTTACAACACATTTTTCACCGTGATCGTTGCCGCTGCCGAATTACAAGCTCACAAGTTGAGTATTTCTGGTCAATTTTAAGGCAGACACAGCTGCTGCCCCTATTAACACCATTCCGTCCGGCGACAACATGTTGGTATCTTTTGCATTCTGTTGGTGTTTTGTTTAGGTAACAATAAGTTACACACGTCAACAAGTGTTTGTTTTTATACGTACTTGTGCCCTTTCATCATGGCGGATGAGAGAGACAATAGGATTATTTACGATGAATGCGCAGATCTCTTGTCTGAAATTCTGGACGGCTTGGCCGAATGGGAAGAAGACATTAGATATAAAAAAAATGAAAGTACACAGTGGTCAGACTTTGATTTACTGAGGACCAATAATAAATTTGAAGGATTCCCGGGTCCAAACATATTTCCCAAAGATACAAATAGTGTCAAGGATATCGTACAATTATATATTGGGAATGATCTATTTGAATATATTAACAATGAAACCAAAAAGTACTACAGTCAAAATTGCAATAGAAGGAAACTGGATTAAAAAAAAAAACGCCAAATTTGTCGACGATACAGGACCCGAACTTAGAAAATGGTTTGGGCTTGCTATCCTTATGAGAACTGTAAGAAAAGCAAGGATCAATGATTATTGGTCTACGAATCCGATATTTCGCAAAATGATGTCCCGCAACCGATTCAGACAAATATTATAATTTTTACATTTTTCTGACAGCAACTATAAACTGGATAATGCTGACCTGCTTGTCACAATGCAATTCGTAATTGATTGTTTTTCCAAAAAGTTTAAATAAATGTTTAATCTAAGTCAAAACATCTCAACTGATGAAGGAATGGTACTGTGACGTGGATGGTTAAAATTTAAAGTTTACAATCTGTCAAAAATTACGAAATATGGCATACTCATTCAGATGTTGTACGATTCGAGTACAGGATACATTTCCTCATTCAAGATATATTCTGTTGCTGAACAGCCTTTAGCAAAAACAGTGCTGGAACTATTGACACCTTCGGCTTCACCTCTGCATGGATAATTATTATAACAGAGTAGAACTCGCAAGAGAAGTTACTTGAAAAGAAAACTAGAGTTTGAGGAACGATACAGCAAAATAAAGGATTTCCGGAAAATTAAAGTGCGCAAAAGTCAATGTGTTTGAAGCTTGTCATCAACAGTAAGGTGACAGGCAGCCGACGACAAGTTGAGTAATCCGAATTAGCGCTGCCGGTGCCAAGCGAATAAATTTGTACGGGACACGCGGATGGCAAAGTGTTAACAACTGGACTAAAAATAGAGCCATCGTTAGTGCAGTACATTTCTAAGTACTGCACAATAAGGCAAATGCACAGTGACGACTGTATCTGTCATTCTACATAAACACACATGTCACTGTGATGACTCATTGAACATCAGTGAGCCGATAATACTACAAATATCATTTTGCGAAAAATTAGGTCTAATCTCACCTGTCCCGAGCCACGAACCACTTCAAAATCTGCGAAAGAAAGATGCCTCGATCAGAGAATGCAACAAGATCCTAGCAAACTCTGGACTTCTGATATTCCTGATTTCAGAATCAACAGGCTACGTTCAAGGCATCCCCCTCTTGCACTTGCAAATAACCTCATTGGGATTAGTGTCAATTATTGGAGGAGAGAATAGCTCCAAAATGACCAGCACCATGCCAACCATTATCCTGTAATACTGAGGCTGTCCATCATTTTCACCAACACTACAAGATATGGTCAACTCTCAACCTAATGAGAGCAGATACGGACAACTTGCAGATTTACTTTTCAAATGGGGAACGCCAAAATGTGACACCGTTGCACTGAGGCAGACTATCCAACACAACAGGGAAGAAGCTAGTGCCAGGACATACAGAGGGAGCTATGAGGAATTACCGATGGCAACCCAAAAATTCCATCTAATTTACACAACCATTAGATGTTTGTATGTGATTGGTAATAATTTAATGTACTGTAACTCAACAATGAAATGTATGAGGGTTGACTGAAAAGTAATACCTCCACCTTCATAACTCTACAACAGTTGGTAGCATTGGTATGTGGCACGTACTGGCTTGTTCCGTATCCTCTTCTCTACAGCTCCAGTTGGCAGGAAGCCTCAGCATTGAACAGTTGTGTTGTTACAGTGTAAAGTACGGAACCCTGCGCAGACGGTCGGCCAATGCGATTTACGCAACGTGCAGTCATTGAATCCCTGACAGCAGAAGGTGTCACCCCAAAGGAGAGTCATCGGAGAATGAAAGCAGTTTATGGTGATGTGCGTCGAAGCGAGTACTGTGCGTCACTGGGCGAGTAAGTTTAAAGATGTTGAGGCGGGAACACCTGACCTGCGTGACAAACAAAGAGCTGGATGTCCTGTGACAGCAACCACCGAGTTTCACAAACAAAATGCTGACGGATCGATTCAGGACGATTGTAGTATCCCGCAAATAGAAATTGCGAGCACAATCGGCATTTCACAAGAACGTGTCGATCACATTATTGTTTTGCTCGGCTATCAGAAGATCTGTGCGTGGGTCCCACAACAGATGGGTGCCACTGCACCAGAACTTCAGAGACAATCTCACCACAGTAAGGCATCTTCCATACAGTCCAGATTTAGCACTGTCCGACTTCCATCTGTCCCCAATAATGAAAGATGATCTGCAGGGACATCATTTTGCTTCTGATGATGAAGACGTTGAGAGAACTGTGAAGACTGTGGTTGTGGAAACAGAGTGCCGACTTCTTCCATGACAGCTTCAGAAAAGTTGTTCACCGTTGGCAGAAATGTATCCAATTGGTTATGTAGAAAAGTGAATATTGGTAATTAAAGATCACATTCTAAGGATTATTTCTGCATTTCATTTATTAAAATATTCCCATTCAAACCCAATTAATGGAGGTGGAGGCGTTACTTTTCTTTCAACCCTCATACTTAGATGCCATATGCTAATTAAAATACATGGATATTTCTCCAGATACAGTACTCCATTATACAGGAGTAGTGTTCCAATGCCATTGTCACACTGACTACTCCGTAATACGTGTAAAACAAAGTACAGAACTATAGACACAGAAATGCTGAATGAAACGTGTTTGGCTGTCAAGAGAGCCATGCGGGATGCCTTCAATGACTACCACAGCAGAATATTGTCACGTGACCTTTCACAGAACCCAAAGACATTCTGATTGAATGTAATGAATGAGACACGAACTGAAAGTGAGGGAAACAAAGAAAAACCTGAAATGCTTAACTCAATTTTTTCCAAAGGGAAACCCATGAAAATTGCCCCAATTTAATCCTCATTCCATTGGAAAGATGAACAAAATGAGTATTAGTGTCAGATGTGTTGAGAAACAGCTGAAAACATTGTGGCCCTATGGAATCCCTATCAGATTTTATAGTGAATTTGCAGCTGAGTTAGCCCCTAGCCCATCTTCTAACTATAATTTATCGTAGATCCCTCAAGCAATGAACTGTGCCCAACTAAAAAAAAAAAAAAAAAAAAAAAAAAAAATTTTTTTTTTTTTTTTGAGAGAGAGAGCACAGATCATCACAGCCGATCTAGGGTAGCAGAAGTTGATCCACATAACTACCATCCAATATCCCTGATACCAATTTGTTGGAGAATCTTAGAACATATTCAGAGCTCAAGCATAATGAGGTATCTTCAACAGAATGACCTCCTCAATGCCAACCAGCATAGATTCTGAAAACATCAATCATGTGAAATGCAACTCTCACTTTTCTAGCATGACATACTGAAAGCTAGGGATCAAGGCGACCAGGTAGATGCAGTATTTCTCGATTTCCCAAAAGCAACTGACTCAGTACCACACCTATGCTTACTGTCAAAAGTATGATCATAGGGGGTATCAAGTGAAATTTGTGACAGAGCTGAGGACTTTTTGTACTGACGACAGCATGTTATCCTGGATGAGAGCCACTGTCAGATGGAGAAGCAACTTCAGCCCCAGGGAAGTGTGTTGGGTTCATTGCTGTTCATGATGTACATTAATAGTAAAATCAGGCTTTTTGAAGATGATGCAATTACCTATAATGAAGTACTATCTGAGAGAAGCTGCATAAATATTTAATCAACTCCTGACAAGATTTCAACATAGTGCAGAGATTGACAACTTGCACTAAATGTTCAGAAATGTGAAATTTTACACTTCACAAAACCAAAAAAAGTGTAGTGTCATATGACTATAATACTAATGAGTCACTGCTGGAATCGGCCAACTCGTGCAAATACCTGAGTGTAACACTTTGTAGGGATATGAAATGGAATGGAATGATCACATAGGTTCAGTTGTGGGTAAAGCATGTGGTAGACTTCAGTTTATTGGTGCAATAGAGGGGAAGGGCAGTCAGTCTACGAAAGAGATTGGTTACAATTGCTGACAAATCACTCATTAGACCCGTTCTACAATGTTGCTCAAGTGTGTGGGACCCATACCAGATAGGACTAACAGGGGATATCGAATGTACACAGAGAAGGGAAGCACAAATTGTCACAGGTTTTTATGATCCATGGGAGAGTGTCACCGAGATACTGAAGGAACTGAACAGGGAGACTCTTGAAGACAGACGTGAAATATCCTAAGAAAATCACAAGTTTCAAGAACTGACCTTGAATGAATACTCTATGAATTTACTACAACCCCCTATGTAATAAAATAATTACTGTATCCACAGAGGCATTCGTAGAATAATTCTCCCTGCACTCCACACGTGGTTGGAATGGGAAGAAAGTCCAATAACTGGTAGGGTGGGATATACCCTCTGCCATGCACCTCATGATGGTTTGCAGAGTATAGATGTAGATCCCCTCTCTGTAGCGTTCCTCCAGAAGTGGTGCCAAGTACCCACCCACAGCTGCAATGGCTTCTTGACTGGAAAGAAAAACACTGACCCACAAGGAATTTCTTCTGTTCTGAGGATAGACGGAGGTCCCTGGCAGAAAAATCTGGAGGATAGGGTGGGTGTTCCAGCACTTCATAGTGGAAATTCCTCAGTTTTCCCATTGCCGAGAGCTTTTGTTGACAGGTGCATTGTTCTAATGGAAGATAATTTTTCTTCTTCTTTATGTCAGGTCTGTTTTCATGAATGCTTGCATTTAGTTTTGTTAGAAGTTGAGAACAATATTCTTCCATTACGATTTTACCTTTTTCAGGACAGTTTAACAACAATGGACCATCCACATCCCAAAACACTGATGCCACGATCTTCCCCACCGATGGCACTGCCCTTGCCTCCTTTGCTGCTGAAGAACTGGCTGCTATCCGCTGCATAGAGTACTGCTTGGATTCGGGAGTGTAGCATTAAATCCATGTTTCATCCACTATCACGTATCAACACAAAGAGTTACTTCTGGTTTTCTTAAAAAAGTGCCAAGCACTTTTCAGAAAGTGTTGTGTGAACTTATTAGTGATCGCAGTGAGCAAACGTGGCACCTATCTTGCTCAAAGATAGTGCAAGATGTGGCCAACACGTTCCTTTGATATGTCTATAGCAACAGCAATTTCACGCATCTTTATATGTCGATCTTCCAAAATCACTTGCACTTTGCTGACAATTTTTGATCTGCTTGCATTGTTTGGACATCCTTTGCGCGGATTGTCCTCGACAGCCACGTTTAAACTCGGCCACACATTTCTTTTTAGTGAAATTGAAGGTGAAGAGCCTCCACACAAATTTACAAGCTGCAAACGAATTTTGGTCAATGTTAAAACTTCTTTTATCAAGAATTTAATCACTGCATGACACTTGATTTTTCCATTTTCAACATCACACACACCACAACTTCAAACAACTGCCTACAGTCTGCTGGCTGGAATGACTTGCAGTTTTATCTACATCTACATCATTACTCTGCAAGTGCCTGGCAGAGAGTTCATCGAACCATTTTCATACTACTTCTCTAACATCCCACTCTCGAATGGCTTGAGGGGAAAACGAACACCTAAACCTTTCTATTCGAGCTCTGACTTCTCTTATTTTATTTTGATGATCATTCCTACCTATGTAGGTTGGGCTCAACAAAATATTTTCGCATTCGGAAGAGAAAGTTGGTGACTGAAATTTCGTAAATAGATCTCGTCGCGGCGAAAAACGTCTTTGCTTGAATGACTTCCATCCCAACTCGCGTATCATATCTGCCACACTCTCTCCCCTATTAAGTGATAATACAAAACGAGCTGCCCTTTTTTGCACCCTTTCGATGTCCTCCGTCAATCCCACCTGGTAAAGATCCCACACCGCACAGCAATATTCTAACAGAGGACTTATGAGTGTAGTGTAAGCTGTCTCTTTAGTGGACTTGTTGCATCTTCTAAGTGTGAAGTGCCAATGAGACGCAACCTTTGGCTCGCCTTCCCCACAATATTATCTATGTGGTCTTTCCAACTGAAGTTGTTCGTAATTTTAACACCCAGGTACTTAGTTGAATTGACAGCCTTGAGAATTGTACTATTTATCGAGTAATCGAATTCCAATGGATTTCTTTTGGAACTCACGTGGATCACCTCACACTTTTCATTATTTAGCGTCAACTGCCACCTACCACACCATACGGCAATCCTTTCTAAATCGCTTTGCAAGTGATACTGGTCTTCGGATGACCTTACTAGACGGTAAATTACAGCATCATCTGCAAACAACTTAACAGAACTGCTCAGGTTGTCACCCAGGTCATTTATATAGAGCAGGAACAGCAGAGGTCCCAGGACGCTTTCCTGGGGAACACTCGATATCACTTCAGTTTTACTCGACGATTTGCCGTCTATTACTACGAACTGCGACCTTCCTGACAGGAAATCACGAATCCAGTCACACAACTGAGACGATACCCCATAGGCCCGCAGCTTGATTAGAAGTCGCTTGTGAGGAATGGTGTCAAAAGCCTTCCGGAAATCCAGAAACACGGAATCAACTTGTGATCCCCTGTCGATAGCGGCCATTACTTCGTGCGAATAAAGAGCCAGCTGCGTTGCACATGAATGATGTTTTTTGAAGCCATGCTGATTACGTATCAATAGATCATTCCCTTTGAGGTGATTCATAATGTTTGAATACAGTATACGCTCCAAAACCCTCTCCCCTCTCACCCCTGTGGTGCGATAACACGAAACGGGCTGCCCTTCTTTGCACTTTTTCAATGTCCTCCGTCAAGCCTACCTGGTAAGGATCCCATACCGTGAGGGGCGGGGGGAAATCGTGCGAGTAGTGCTGTCATCTCTAGGTGAGGCTGCAAACTTTTCAGACAGCTCTCACTGATAACTACATCATCTGCAAAAAGTCTGAGGTTACTACTAAGACTGCCTGCCCAGGTCAGTAAAACAGAACATGATCCCCTGTCCGAACATACTTCGCCAGCGTGTGCTTAAGGTTAGTGCCACTTCTGTCAATGCCTGTCCATTGGAGGTGACACCCAACCTACTGAGAAACCCTAACCTCCACTCCCTGAACAACCCGAGGCTACTCACTGGACTGCAGGCAGGGCTTGCAGTTGCCGCGGTGGCACAGCTCCTCGCAGCGGTGCTTGCCGCAGCTCAGCACGTGGTTGCACACCAGCGGGCACGTGTGGTCCTGCTCGATACAGCACTCCTGCCCGCACTTGTGCTTGCCGCAGGCGCGCTTCTGCGAACAGAAACACACGACTCTCTCAGTTTCCGGGTGGAATATGATGGCCGGCCCTTAAAATTTACAAAAACAAATTTTAAAAAGTCATTTTAATATTGCAGTAAAAAGTCTTAAGTTGCATTATATTATCCAGGACAACAGTAAACTATTCGAGATGTAATTACTTAATTGTATTTCTCTGCTTCCAGTCACTTTTATTCATGTTAAATTAAACACGCATGCTGAGCGTGTTCTACTCATCTTCAGGCATTCATACATACAAAAAATTGTTACTTAAAAGTAAAATGCGAAACTAACTTAACACAGGACATGTATGGGAATAATGATGTTGGACAGAGTAAGGAAAGAAAATGGTTTTCTTGCTTTAAAGAAGATCATTTTGATATTAATGACTCTCCACATTCAGGACGACCTTCAGGGTTTGATGACATTCGTTTAAACATATTAATTCACAATGATCCATGTCAGTGTACTCGAGAAAGGGCAAATGTGATGAAGTGTGATCATTTCACAATCATGTCACATCTTATGACATTTGCACGCAATGTGGAAGGTTCAAAAATAGGGTTTATGGCTATTTCATGTTCTAAGCCAAAATCGCAGAAATCAGCAAGCGGCCATATGTGCTTTTCTGCTTATTCATGAAGAATTGGGTCGTCAACAATGCTGATCATTCCTACCCAATATCATTACTGGTGATGAGAAAGGGTATCTGTGTGTCAAAATAAGGACAAGAAAGGAATGACTGAGCCCAAACAAAGCAGCAACTCCCTGTACAAAGAGCCGTGGACATCCACAAGACACAATGTTATGCACCTGACGGAACAGCGATGGTGTAGTGTACTACGAATTGTTTCCCCCAGGTGTAACCATCACTGCTGGCATTTATTGTTGACAACTGAGACATCTTACAGATGCAATTCAAGAACAATGACCAGGAAGATTGCATGACGTGATGCTACTCTGCGATAAAGCCCACCCGTAATCTGCCAGACTGACAAAAAACTACATACAGGAGTTGGGTTGGGAAGTCATTTTGCACTCACCTTATTCACCTGATATTATGCTGTCAGACTGTCGCCTTTTACACTCTCTATCAAACAAACTTCAAGGGGCTTCCTCTCCGGATGAAAATACACTCTGAACATGGGTCTACTACTACTTCACCTCAAAAAGATTTCTACAGTTGCAGAACTGAAAAGTTACTCCACTGTTGGCAGACTCTTGTAAATAGTTAAGCGGACAATATTATTGGTGACTTAAGTCCCTGTCATGTGTATCTCTCATGTTTACTAAACTTATGGAAAAACGCTACAAACTTATGCACCAACCCACTATATGCACATCACACAGTCCTGGTTTCCAAATGTAGCCAACATGGCCACAACAAATTATTCGAGATGTACATGCTCAAAAGTGTTTACCTTATTTACTCAAATCTAAGCTGCACTCGAATCTAAGCTGCACCTGACAAATTAGGCTCGAAATCAAGGAAAAAAAAATTTTCCCGAATCTAAGCCGCTCCTGAAATTTTAGACTCGAAATTCAAGGCGAGAGAAAAGTTTTAGGCCAACCCTCCAAATAATAAATAAATAAATAAATAAATAAAAATAAAAAAAAAAAATAAATAAATAAATAAAAAAGTATTGGTCCATTGTAACGTGAAACACAACTGAAGTCGAATGGATGAAGATACAGCTACAGTAGTTTGGTTCGAGTAGTACGCTTAACAGTTAAGCTTTACCAAGTAGCTATTGCTATGTGTCAGGTGCTCCGTCCGTCCTTTTTCACGTGCTTCGTCTGGTTTGAATCAATTACTTATTTTGCTTTGATCTGATAAGTGCGGTTCTCTTTGTTATAGGTGTTTACGTCATTCTAAGCTGAAAATGCATTATTGTACTGTGTCGTGCATTGTTTGTCGCATTTTAATAATGATTGATTACGACCTGTCGCCGCTCGCGGCATGGCTTGCTTTTGTGCACGCTACCGCGGCTTACAATAAAAAAAGAGAGGAATTGTCTCATAAGTGAAACAATGGCTAGAGACTGCTATTTGTTGTTACTTACACTGGTGCTTTCTTTGATAATGATCAACAAGAACCAAATAATAGACTGCGTATGATAGAAGATGTTCTGAACGAGAGTTTAGCAAAAATTTTTCTCCGTTTGAAAATCTTTGCAGACGCTTCTTTAGTACATTACATTCTGCACAGAAATTAGAGTCATCTTAGATTTAAAAATCTAGTCAATTGCCGTGCTTCATTTCTGGCTGTATCACTATTCAGCATAAGAATAATAGGAATGTAAACATGACTTGATACGTATATTCTTCCGTGTTTGCGGTTGTCTCACTCTAGTTTCATAGTTTATTAGGCAGACAGGATTTAAATGAGATAGCAGCAAACACGAAAGAATACATGGCATAATGTTTACATTCTTCTACCTTTTCTTTTAATTTATTTACCGACACAGAGGTTTTGGCGCCAGTATTTATCTTTGTGCCAGCAAAGCATACCTGTGTTGCGCTACATGTATTTGATGGCAGAAGTTAGTTGTGGCGACACCTACCGACATTTTTCAGAACTTCCGCTTACTTTGCACTCGATTCTAAGCCGCAGGTGGTTTTTTTGGATTACAAAAACCGGAAAAAAAGTACGGCTTAGATTCGAGTAAATATGGTAATTATATTATACGGAATGACTAACACTGAAACCCAGTATATTAAAGCAGATGAGATGTACGAATGTAGTGCAAAGGGAGTACTGACTAAAATGAACAAGAGCCATAAATACCTAGATTACGTTAAATAAGTACACTGGGCAAAAAAATTTGGCATCCCTGGAAGGCATCAAGCTAATACTGTGTAATACCACCTGTAGCCTGGCCTCAATTTGATGAGGATGAGTGCTGCCACTTGATTAGACCACTTGGAGCTACAAAATTGTGGGGATGCTGATTGCTACACTTGTCCCACTGTTTCAATCACCACCTGACCTTTCTAGAGGATTAAAGTTGGGCGAGTTGGTGGGTCAGTTGTCACAATAGAGACTTCTACCTTAAAGACTTGTTCACATTGTTTTCATTAATTACTAGACAGAGTTACAGTTCAGTAGGGCTGTGCCACCCCAGGGAACTTACGGGGCGGAACTTTCACCTCTAGGGGGAATAATCAGCCGAAAACTAATGTAAACAACAACAAATATTTATCAAAACATGAACAGCCATCTGAAGAAGAAACTGTTGTTCCGAAACCAGTGACAGTACTATTTGTGCAAGTAAATAGCATTATTAACAGTGGCTGGTTGATATTTCTTCTTTGAGAGTATCAACCTGTACTATGAACCAGAAAACTAGGAACGATAAGGTAACGGATGAAAATATGATCCCTGTGGCAAGAGGCTGAGAGGGAGCAGCATAGGGATGGACCAGGATGTTGTTTAGATCGGATGGGTGAAGGAATGCCAGGCTACATGGGGCGGGAAGGATCTTGGGTAGGATGTCCCTCATTTCTGGCCACAATGATAGATAATCAAACCCGTGGTAAAGGAGATGGTTCAGTTGTTCCAGTCCACAGTGATACTGAGTGTGTGAAGGTAACACTATGACACAGTACAATTTTTTTTCCTTTCTCTTGGTGGTTCTTCTTTTCTTGTTTCATGTTTTTTTTCTTGTTGCACTGGAAAATTTATTTTAGTATGGTTTTTGTAACTTTATATTTTTTGTCCAACTTGGTTTCTGTTTACATCATAGAGCTGTTATGCCTGGAATTGTTATTTCTGTTTGTTTTTTTTTTTTTTTCTCTCTGACACATGCTTGCTCATTTATTAACATGTTATTTAAAATTTTTTTCCATGAACATGATAATGGGACATTTTAGTTAGGTATGAAACTGTAGATTGCTGTACTCAGTGTTAAAGTAAGTGAGAATCGTACAACTGAAGAAACATATTGATACATTAATAGTTAAACAATAACAGTCTCTATAGAGTGAGAATGGGTGATGATTGTCGTGCTACTGGAGTGTGAGTGTACTGTCTCCTTGCCAATGTTAAAAGACTGTTCTGTCAGTGGTGTATTTCGATTTTTGTTTGTACCATGGGCAACGAAACGAATAACCAAAGCTGTCACATTGTTTTTCATTGATTCAGAACATTAATCTTAAAACTACAATGTGAATTCACCGAGCTGTGGGAATGCTACGTGTGCACGGTATCCAATGTGAACCGCAAGGACCATATGGTGTACCGCAGACTGTCAGATTAAACTACAAATATATTAATGCATTTTCTCACCACAAACTGATATTCAGGACATTGATCTACAATGTACTATGTGCTGATCACTGCAAGACTACAGTGAGCGTACGGTAACTACTGTGAACAATATGGAATGTTTGGAGCCTGCCACAGATTGTGAAATAAAATTACAAATCTATTAACGTACATTTACTCTGAAATGTCCAGAACTGAGATCAAATGATAAACAGCAAATTCAAAACTGTGACTGAATGTCTAACAAGGTCTTAACTGAATTAAAGATGTCTTACCTATCTAGCTAGTAGCAAATACACTACTTGAGAGGATTCTACAAACACTGTGTGTTTCTGCTGCATCAACAAATGGCCCCTATGATCAAGATTAGCACGACTATGATAATTTCTGGACTGCACGCTCATGGATTACGGACCAAACATGCTGATGACAACAAGCCAAAAGCATCTGTTCAGTGAAACATGACTTTATACAGGCTAGAAAAGCTTGACCCATTCGAACCATAACTGGAGAGACTTTTGGATAAAAGTTATTAATTGGGTTAAAGTTGTGAAAATTTTTCATTGCCACTGTTTATCAAGTACTTGAAATTGTGTTTAACTTAAACAGCATTTTCCAGTAACTTTCAGAATTAAAATCAGTTTCATTCATTAAATAAATTGCTAATGCATATGTTACATTTTGCAAGCCCACTATCCTGTCATAATCCTCATTGTATATATAATGTCTACAGTCTATTTTTTTTATTCGCTCTTATTGCACAAATGTGAATAATTTGTGGAGTTTGCTAGTATTATTTTCTGCACTTGCACACTGCCTTGTTTTTGTGCCAATTCTTCTGTGGATTATTTCTGTATGTTGGGAAAATACATTTGTTGCACTGTACAACTTGCTCTAAATGTTCAGAAATGTAAAATTTTGCAATTCACAAAATGAAAAAAAAAAAAAAAACATATATCCTATTATTTATTTCAAGTTTCTGCTACCAGTCACTTTCAAACTACACTTACAACTGACAGTGCCCCAGCAGTCAAATATGTAAAAATGCCATATCTTGGAATACTATCTGACAAATTAGCAAGACTATTCCAAAACACAGAAGTAAAAATCAGCTTCAGCACCAACAACAACCTAAGTAGGAAGCTTATTCACAATATACTGGTAGCAGAAACTTGAAATAAATAACTATCCCACACGGTCACGGCGCACGAACATAGCTATTATGGCTAAAAATAATAATAGTATCCTATGTCTATAATATCAATCAGTCACTGTTGGAATTGGGCAACTCATACAAATATTTGTGTGTAACATTTTACTGGCAGAATACTGGAAAAGTGCAATCAGCCTACTAAAGAGGTTGCTTACAAATCACTCTTGCAACCCATCCTAAAACGTTACTCAAGTGTGTCGGACCCATACCAGATAGGACTAACAGTGGATATGGAACATATACACAAATGGTGACAAGTTTGTTTAATCTATGGTAGAGTGTCACAGAGATACTGAAGGAACTGAAATGAGAGACTCTTGAATAGACATAAACTATCCTGAGGAAGTTTGTTAACGAAGGTTCAAGAACCGGCTTTAAACAATTAAGCTAGGGATATACTAAAACCCTCTACATATCGCTCACATAGGGATCATGAAGATAAGATTAGAACAATTACTGCACACACAAAGGCATTTAAACAATCCCCCTTCACAAGCTCCATACATGAATTGTGGTGTGTGTACTGTAAGACCTTCAGTACACACACCATCAGATTATTTGACTCGTCGCTCTAACGAAGTAAGAGAGTGTCAGCAATATGTCTCGTGGTCTTATCGTGGCGTGTTTATCCTCTGCCGTTAGGTCAGATGATACAAATGCCACTTGCATGCTTAGAGTAGCAGATTGATGGTGACCAAAATTGACAATCTGAAGTTCCTTTGGTATTGGTACGTTAATATTCTTCTCACACATATCTCTGATACTTGACAAAAGTGTCTATACATTTATCTTCATGGCTATGTAGATGAATATGGTAATCTTATTAGGCCCAGACTGAAACTTGACTATAGATTGGTACAGACTGGTGCAGACAAATGCAGACTGACGAATCTGAAGTCTGTACACTCGTCATAATACCTCGCGCATTCATGTATCACTGCACGAGTGTGATCCGCGAGGAGAACAGGTTCTACGTTAGCAGCAATCTCATTGGCTGCGTTACATATTAATCCGCGGATCGGCGGAAGCAGAATTTGGTCCATCTCTAAGGCAGCTCTATCTCGTAGTGCGGAGACGGACGAACGCTGCGCCTGCGCTGTTGTGCTTAGTGGGGCGCGCTCTAGTGGGAAAGTTGTGTACGCACTGACTATCCGGAACTATGTACACAACATGAATAGAATAGGAAGAAACCCTAATAACTGGTACAAGGTGATGTACCCTCCACCATGCACCTCAAGGTGGTTAAGAGTGTAGATGTAGATGTCTGTGATTAAGATAGCAAGCAGCAGACAATCATGAATAGCCAGTGTATGTTTGGTAGGGAGAAACTTGTGATTTGGATCATGCATGACAATTTACATTTATGAAAATGTCTGTGCTCATCATGTTCTGGTTTTCTGAGCCTTGCTTTTTGTGTGTGTGTGTGTGTGTGTGTGTGTGTGTGTGTGCGTGTGTGTTTTAGTTATTTCAAACTGATTCAATTAATCCGGTGAAAAATATTCTTGGTTTCCGTTACACCCACAAACTTACGCACACGAGGTATCAGGGGTTACATACCTCCACTTTCATTACATGAGCACGGTCATTTCTAGTGGGATTAATATTGGAGGGAGGGGAGGGGGGAGGTCCTGTTTTGTCACATGAGGCTCAGTTATGTGAGGTATGTCACAGGTGATGAGTGAGATGCTCCTTTGAGGCTGATTCTTGGGACTGATGGGAGGATTAAGTGTGTGTGGAAATAAGGGCATGGGAAATCTGTTTGCAAACTAGGTTTCGAGGGCAAGCTCATATGTGAAGGTCCTTACGAGACCTTCAGTGCACTGGGCATGGAGCTCTCTCCACTGCAGATACACTGTCCACAGGTGGCCAGGTTTTATGGAAGCAATTTTTTATGTGTAAGGTATGGCTTGAAACTGAACATTACAAAAACCAATTTGGTACATTTCAAAACCAAACATTTGAAATGTGTGGATCTTAAAATACACCATTACACTCATCTTATGGAAGAAGTTAACACAGTCAAATTCCTAGGACTAAATGTGGACAACAACTTAAATTGGAGTACACATATTGAGTTCCTATCAAATAAACTAAGCAGCTTTGCATTTGCAATGCAAATACTAGCAAACTCTACTGACATGAGTACACGAAAAATAGCATATCATAGTTATTTTGAATCTGTCATTAGGTGTGGTATCATTTTCTGGGGAAATTCAAGTAGTGTATCTCGAATATTGAAACTGCAAAAAAAAAATTATAAGATACATGTGTAGTGCACAACAAACAGAATCTTGTCGCCCATTATTTCGGAACTTGCAAATCCTAACAGTTCCCTCCATATACATTTATGAAATTATAATCTTTGTACACAGAAGACAAAAATTATTTGAGGAAAATCATTTTAACCACACATACAACACAAGAAATAAAAATAATTTTATGTTACCCACACACCATTTGAAATTTTATGCACGAACTCCACAATATATGGGGATGACAATACATAACAAGCTAATGGGCAAAAATATATTTAATATGAAGCCACAGAGTCTAAAAATAAGGCTACAGCAGATTCTGTGGGAGAAATGCTACTATTCAGTAGAATAAGTCATAGAGGATGACATGATAATTTGAGCAAAGGGTAATTAATTGTTAGTCTTTTATTGTATGTGTAACAAAATTGTATTATTATTATGATACCATTTGTTAAAATCAGTTGTTGTAATTAATTGTTAGTTTTTTTATTGTATGTGTATTTTTATATTGTATTATTGTTACGGTACCATTTCTTAAAATCAGGTGTTGTATGTATACGGTAAAACTTTACCAAAATTTTGACATGTCTCCTGTACCTGAATCAAATGATTTAGATTATGTACTTTATGAGACTAATAAACCACAATTCACAATGACAGCTGTTGAAATGAAAGTAATGTTGGTGGCTTAGTGGGTGGACAGAGTTGTGGGAGGACCCATTGAAGAGTTGGAAGTCAGTGTCCAGGAAGATAGCATATTGGGTTGAGAAGAGCTAGGTGAAGAGGACAGGAGATAAGGTGTTGGGGTTGTGGAGGGTGGGGCCAGGGTGTCTTGGCCCTCAGTCCAAATCATGAAGATGATATCACTGAACCTGAACCAGAAAATAGGTCTGGGATGCTAGGTAGGTTCCCTCTGGTTGCTAAGCTGTGCTGCAGATTTTTTAATGTATTTTACTGTCAAATGAGAAACACACTATCCAGTCTCATTAAAGTGTCTACCAAACTAATTATTAATTATGGGCAAATTTTAAACACATTGTAAATCACACATTGGAGAAGTATGTGCCAAAAAAGTGGATTATGGACGGAAAAGACCCGCCGTGGTTTAACAGCACAATTCGGAGAATGCTCAGGAAGCAAAGGCAGTTGCAATCGCGGTACAAGAAAGATCGGGAGAATGAGGCGGGCTGCTAGATTTGTTACTGGTAGGTCTGATCATCACGCGATTGTTACGGAAATGCTTCAGGAACTCGGGTGGGAGTCACTGGAGGAAAGGAGGGGTTCTTTTCGTGAATCGCTACTGAGGAAATTTAGAGAACCAGCATTTGAGGCTGACTGCAGTACAACTTTATTGCTGCCAACTTACATTTTGCGGAAAGATCACAAAGGTAAGGTAAGAGAGATTAGGGCTCGTGCAGAGGCATATAGGCAGTCATTTTTCACTCGTTCTGTTTGGGAGTGGAACAGGGAGACAAGATGCTAGTTGTGGTACGAGGTACCCTCCGCCACGCACCGTATGGTGGATTGCGGAGTATGTATGTAGATGTAGATGAAACTAGGTTTGATGTTTATCTGCAACAACCAATCAGACGACAGCTGGCAGCACTAGCCGTGGACGGTGTATAAAGTGTGTGGGAGAGATGTGGAAAACAGTGCACTCGAGCACAACGTCTTTCGCGATGGGACTGTTGTACGAAACAGTCTCGAACTTCTTTCCCCATAAGTTCAGAGTAAATCCTCATGCTTTCGACAATTTCCACCGTCATCTTCATCAGGAGCAACTGACTGTCAAAACTGCTGCTGTGTTAGCCTTATATAGCCCAAAGACAGATTCTGATTGGTCAGTAGTTATGTCATGCTGTCCCAGATGGTGTCAATGTCTACTCTGTGGCACACCGCTCCCACCGTAGCATAAACGTTGTGACGAATATCTCCGGCTCTTCTCTGCACTGAGAGCTCGCTTCCACGCACCGCTAAAATTACATCTACCATCATAGATGAAGGTTTTCTCAAAATTCTTATTTCTACAAAGTTCCAGTATGTGGGAGCCTGGTACAAAACTTTTGTTTCGTCGAACAGTGAGGCTGTGTTCAACAGATGCAGATTTCTCCAGGGCTCGGGTTTTAATATACCACTTATGTTCCACACAGTGGTCAAAAACGGTGTGGATGGACTGACCAATGTAATTACTTCTGCACTTACACGGGATGTTTTAAATTCCAGGAATCCTGAGGCAAAGATTGTACTTAACAGGGCATAGTACCTGCTTTATCTTCTTAGGAGATCAGAAAACAGATCTGATACCTCTTCTTTCTAGAACTCTGATTATTTTGCTGCCTGTAGTGTCACAAAAGTGAAGGAATGCAATAGGTGGCTTATCACGTGAATGTTCACCATCTTCATGTTTCCTTTTCTTGGAGAATGCTGAACTGATATTGTATGACCCATAGCCATTCTTGTGGAACACACACTTCACTTCACATGATTAATTTTGGCATCCAAGTGGTGCTCATCAGAAACAGTATTTGCTCTGTGGAACAGTATATTTAAACAATGAGATTTTCGATCTGTAGGGGAGTGTGTGCTGATATCTGCCAGGGAGTTTCAGTGTATTTAAAGCTGTTCTCTTCTGGACTGGGTGGTAAAAACTCTGGTTGCTAAGATACAAATCAGTGTGCATTGGCTTGGGGTACACTGAGTGGCCGATATATCCATCCGACTTTTGTTGTACCAGGACATCTGAAACTGAGACAGCAGCCTCCATACAGCCATCACACGAGTTTTGGGAGTGCCATCAGTGAGGAGTGTTTTTGTTGTGCATTGTGAAAATGGAACACCGGAACTTAAAGCAATGCTGTGCCATCTAGTTTCTTGTTATACTTGGAGAATACGAGTGTGTTAACTTTGAAAAGTTGAAAGATGCCAATGGGGAACATTCCTTATCGTGAGCATAAGTTTTTTGCTAACACAAATCATTTTTGGAAGGCTTCAATTAATAAGAATAAGGGTATATTATTTACCAATCTTTCAGGTCGAAACTGACTGCAATATTTCGCTTCTTATTCTATTTAAGGTTGATTGATTATATCAATACTTTTTGAATGCAACCCAAATGTTATAGTTAACTACAACCCTTTATTCTGCTCATTGTAAGGCTCCTTGGTTTCATTCATGGTATAGTCCGCCTAATAGGACTAGAATAAAAAATATTGTTGATACTGTTCAGATTATAATGTCTAGAGTTTTGAAAATAATTACAATTGGTAGAATTAATGCAATTTCTACATCAAAGATTAGAAAAATTACTACGATTAGGAAGAATCGAGGGAGAATGGTATTCGTGCTGATCTTTTTTTCCCGGTCCTTGATTAATTTTTTTTGATAATGCTGTTGCAAGGATTATAACAGTTATTGGAATAATACATCTAATAAAAGCTCTTGTAGATAGGATTAAGATTGTTTTTCTTGATTTATATCAGGCTTTCTGATTGGAAGTCAAATGTACTATTTATACTAGAAAAACAATTATCTCCCTCATCAATAAATAGAAATGTATAAGAATAATCATACTACATCTATGAAGTGTCAATATCATGCTGCTGCTTCAAATCTGAAG
This sequence comes from Schistocerca cancellata, assembly GCF_023864275.1. Classification (NCBI taxonomy): domain Eukaryota; kingdom Metazoa; phylum Arthropoda; class Insecta; order Orthoptera; family Acrididae; genus Schistocerca; species Schistocerca cancellata. Next base: position 88,108,695 of record NC_064636.1, on the reverse strand, counting down.
TGGTGTCTCGGTGACAATCACTGATGATGAACCTCACTCAGGGAGACTTTCAACTTCAAAAACTGATGTAAATGTCAAGTGTGTGCCTGCTCTTGTGAAATCAGACTGATGTTTAACAGTAAGGATGATGTGTCACCTGTTAAACTTATGCATTTTCACCATAAATCAAATTTTGACCAAAGTTTTGTATACGTGAAGGGTTTGTGCTAAAATGGAGCGGAAAAACCTCACAACTGGATGGAAAGGCAATGAAAGAAATGTGTGCATTGACCTTCTTGAGAGGATTGCCAACGACCACGAATGGTTCAGTCGTGTGATCACAGGTGATGAAATCCTGGATTTCCGAGTCCTGTCCTGAGACAAAGCGGCAAAATAAGGAGTGGCACACCGAGTCATCTCCTTGATAAAATAAAGCTCAAATGGGCAAATCAAAAATTGCACATTTGCCTTTTTGACAGTAAGGGTATCTTGTATAAAGAATTCGCTCCTCCAGGAGAAACTGTCAACCAAGTATTTCATGAAGATGTCCTCGAAAGGCTCAGGAAAAGGATAAATCGAGTGAGAATGGACATTGCTCACAACTGAACGCTGCATCATGACACCATCCCAAGTCATGCAGCCACTTCCATAGCAGAATGTTTGACCTCAAGGCATTCTTGTTATTTCATACCCCCATTATTCACCTGATCTTATGCCTTGTGACTTTTTCTTTTCCCGAAATTAAAATATGGCTTAGAAAGATGTAATTTTGGGACAGTGGAGACAATTCAAAATAATGGGAATGGTATGCTAAAGGCCCTACCTGAAGCCTTTCAGTGCTGCTTGACTGGGAACAACACTCTCCAAGTTTATAGCTGCTGAATGGAACTACTTGGAAAGGAACAATACTGCTGTCTGAATAAAACAAAACCTTTGGTAAATAAAATATCAATCTCATTACTTTTCTCACACATCTCGTACCACATACAAACTGCGAAGACAAGCTAGAAGAATCAGGACTCTTATGAAAGCATACTGCATTTTTCTTTGACTGCATTTGCAAGTGGAACAGGAAAGGGAATGCCCAGAAGCAGTACAGGTTACCCTCTGCAAAGGACTGTACAGTGGCTTACAGAGTGTGTATGGTAATGTAGATAAATCCTGTCTCAGTTTATACGACAGGCTATGGTGTATTAATATGTGGTCATTATCAGCCTCTATATTCTTACTTCATTGAATGCAAATTGTAGGCCAAGAGCAAATCTAACTTCAGATTAGTAGCATACTGAAGGGATTACAGTGGTTTTCAAAACATAGATATCCAGAGCTGCAGATGTGGATTAAGGCCTTGGGGATGCAGTGCAGATGTAGATCCAGTTTCTCTTATCTGCACAGTCCTCTAGTGATGGCAAATTCGGGGAGGGGAGTGAGAAGCGGTGCAAGAAGTCAGAAATAGGAAGCAAATAAATTGGAAGGGTGGCTGAGGAAACACTACTACCGTATTTTTAGGGTTCTGTATCTCAATCCGCAAGAGCGGAAGCCTTGCAGAATAACTTTGTTGTCCGGCTGTTAAAAATCCATTTTCTTAGGATGGGTACAGGTATCAAGTTGAAATTTATGTCACATACTAAGTGCTATGGCCCCTTAGCAGTGTAAAACATTAAAGCTTCTAAGCCAACTAAATCAAAAGAATGCCCATTTACGTCACATATTTTCATACTCGTGAACTACTCATCAAAACCTGTAAGGTACTTCTCATTGGCTTAGAATAATGAAATTTGGCGAGAAGTAACGTTTCACAGTACAAATAAAGGAGAAAGTCTGAAAACTGTTTAATTTGTAATTATATCACACAAAAATATTCCTACTAAAACAATGGGTAGTCCAGGATGGAATGTAACAAAACCAGAGAAAGAAAGTTGCTACTCACCATATAGCGGAGATGCTGAGTCACGATAGGCACAACAAAAAGATACACACAATCAAAGCTTTCGGCCATTAAGGCCTTTGTCAGCAGTGCACACACACACACACACACACACACACACACACACACACACGCACAACGCAACTTGCACACATGTCTGCAGTCTCAGAGAGCTGAAACTACACTGAGTGTAGTTCTCTGAGACTGCAGATGCATGTGCAAGTTGCATGTGTGTGTGTGTGTGTGTGTGTGTGTGTGTGTACTGCTGACAAAGGCCTTAATGGCCGAAAGCTTTCATTGTGCATATCTTTTTATTGTGCTTATCGCGACTCAGCATCTCCACTATATGGTAAAAAACGTTCCTACTGTCATTTCTATTGAAGTTCAAAATTAAAACATTCTCGAAAGTCTCAGAATTCCCGGGACCTATAACTTACCAGTATCAATGGCAATAACAGGCACATATTGTCAAGATTCTCAATTCCTGGCACAGATGAACTGTCTGCGCACATAATTCTGTTTGTACAGAGCAGCTAACCTTGGTGCAACGGCGGCTGCAGCGGGCGTCGTCGGCACGTGTGGTCAGCTCGCAGCAGGGCAGCTCCTTGTCGAGGCTGCCGCAGCGGCACTTGACACTCGTCACCAGTGGACACGGCGGGCACGGCCCCGTGTGGCATGGAGCCGCACACTCGTGTGGCTGTGCTGTGGACCCGGGAAAAGAAAGCGTTCCCCTAAAATACACATTAGCCGAGAAGTGAAGCTGACAATGTGGCAAAAGTGTGTGACAATGGGAAGGACAATACTGATAGTATGTGAAATCATTCTGGAGTAAACGAGACCACTCACCGAATAGTAGAAGTGTTGAGTCAACAGGTACACAAAAAAGAATTAAAACTTTGCTACATTTAGAAGAATGCATTAACATCTCGGAGATAAGGGGGGGGGGGGGGGGGGGGCGGAACTATAGCAACAGATGAGTATGAGAAAGAAGATGATGGCAATGAACCTACGGCTCACGTATCATGTACAGATGCTAAAAATGTATTTGATGTGGCCCTTCAGCATATTGAACAAAGCTCTAGATCTACTCCAACAGTAATTTCACAGATTAAGAAATGGCGGGACATAGTAGCAAAAGCAAAGTTGTTGTCTGCTAAGCAACACACTTACTTTGTCCTGCTTAAGACCAGAACAATTTTTTTTAACCGTGTGATTTCTCATGTTTTAAACCGTTTAGTGGAAATCAGCTGCATGTCAATGCAGTACTGTAAAAAGTTATGTACAGATGTTAAACTTCTCTTCTCCCCAATCCTACTCAATACCTCCTCATTAGTTATGTGATCTACCCATCTAACCTTCAGCATTGTTCTGTAGCACCACATTTCGAAAGCTTCTATTCTCTTATTGTCCAAACTATTTTTCGTCCATGTTTCACTTCCATACACAGCTACACTCCATACAAATACTTTCAGAAACGACTTCCTGACAAATCTGTACTAGATGTTAACAAATTTCTCTTCTTCAGAAACGCTTTCCTTGCCATTGCCAGTCTACATTTTATATCCTCTCTACTTCGACCATCATCAGTTATTTTGCTCCCCAAATAGCAAAACTCCTTTACTACTTTAAGTGTCTCATTTCCTAATCTAATACCCTCAGCATCACCCGACTTAATTCGACTACATTCCATTATCCTCGTTTTGCTTTTGTTGATGTTCATCTTATATCCTCCCTTCAAGACACTCTCCATTCCGTTCAACTGCTCTTCCAAGTCCTTTGCTGTCTCTGACAGAATTGCAATGTCATCGGCGAACCTCAAAGCTTTTATTTCTTCTCCATGGATTTTAATACCTACTCCAAATTTTTCTTTTGTTTCCTTTACTGCTTGCTCAATATACAGATTGAATAACATCGGAGAGAGGCTACAACCCTGTCTCACTCCCTTCCCAACCACTGCTTCCCTTTCATGTCCCTCGACTCTCATAACTGCCATCTGGTTTCCGTAGATACAGATGTATTTTATGGTACATGGGCTACTGTACATTAGACTTTTGTGTGAGTTTTTTTAGTGTGTTAGTGTACCTTTTCATTTTCTTACTGTTTTAACATGGAAAGATATTTCAGACACCATTTTCAATAGAACGTTAAAATGGTGCTGTTCTGTATTGTGATGTTACGGGTCAACAGACGTGTTCCTCTGATAATCCGACATTTTTGGGTTCCAATCTGGTCCGTAGAGGATGTATTAGCAAGGTCCTACTGTAGTAGGATTTATAATGATTTGTAATATGGTTTGTACAAAAGTGTGCATACATGGTGCAATAAGTTGCATAAATAATAAAATGCAGACCAATTTTTGTCATTCGATAGGTGTCCGAAGGACTGTAAGATTTATGAAACAGTACATTATAGGACTGTTTAGTTAAGATCTCCTAGTAACATTTTAAGAACAAGAAACAGACAGTAAACAGCAGAACACACGAAGAGTTTTAGAAAGATGATATATATTCCCCTTCGCCCATGAACCATGGACCTTGCCGTTGGTGGGGAGGCTTGTGTGCCTCGACGATACAGATAGCCGTACCATAGGTGCAACCACAACGGAGGGGTATCTGTTGAGAGGCCAGACAAACTTGTGGTTCCAGAAGAGGGGCAGCAGCCTTTTCAGTAGTTGCAGGGACAACAGTCTGGATGATTGACTGATCTGGCCTTGCAGCACTAAGCAAAACGGCCTTGCTGTGCTGGTACTGCAAACGGCTGAAAGCAAGGGGAAACTACAGCTGTAATTTTTCCCGAGGGCATGCAGCTTTACTGTATGGTGTCCTCTTGGGTAAAATATTCCGGAGGTAAAATAGTCCCCCATTCGGATCTCCGGGCGGGGACTACTCAAGAGGACGTCGTTATCAGGAGAAAGAAAACTGGCATTCTACGGATTGGAGTGTGGAATGTCAGATCCTTTAATCGGGCAGGTAGGTTAGAAAATTTGAAAAGGGAAATGGATAGGTTAAAGTTGAATACAGTGGGAATTAGTGAAGTTCGGTGGCAGGAGGAACAAGACTTTTGGTCAGGTGAATACAGTGTTATAAATACAAAATCAAATACGGGTAATGCAGGAGTAGGTTTAATAATGAATAAAAAAAATAGGAGTGCGGGTAAGCTACTACAAACAGCATAGTGAACGTATTATAGTGGCCGAGATAGACACGAAGCCCATGCCTACTACAGTAGTACAAGTTTATATGCCAACTAGCTCTGCAGATGACGAAGAAATTGAAGAAATGTATGATGAAATAAAAGAAATTATTCAGACAGTGAAGGGAGACGAAAATTTAATAGTCATGCGTGACTGGAATTCAACAGTAGGAAAAGGGAGAGAAGGAAACATAGCAGGTGAATATGGATTGGGGCTAAGAAATGAAAGAGGAAGCCGTCTGTTAGAATTTTGCACAGAGCATAACTTAATCATAGCTAACACTTGGTTCAATAATCATAAAAGAAGGTTGTATACATGGAAGAATCCTGGAGATACTAAAACGTATCAGATAGATTATATAATTGTAAGACAGAAATTTAGGAACCAGGTTTTAAATTGTAGGACATTTCCAGGGGCAGATGTGGACTCTGACCACAATCTATTGGTTATGAACTGTAGACTAAAACTGAAGAAACTGCAAAACGGTGGGAATTTAAGGAGATGGGACCTGGATAAACTGAAAGAACCAGAGGTTGTACAGAGTTTCAGGGAGAGCATAAGGGAACAATTGACAGGAATGGGAGAGAAATACAGTAGAAGAAGAAGGAGTAGCTTTGAGGGATGAAGTAGTGAAGGCAGCAGAGGATCAAGTAGGTAAAAAGACGAGGGCTAGTAGAAATCCTTGGGTAAGAGAAGAAATATTGAATTTAATTGATGAAAGGAGAAAATATAAAAATGCAGTAAATGAAGCAGGCAGAAAGGAATACAAACGTCTCAAAAATGAGATCGACAGGAAGTGCAAAATGCTAAGCAGGCATGGCTAGAGGACAAATGTAAGGACGTGGAGGCTTATCTCACTAGGGGGTAAGATAGACACAGCCTACAGGAAAATTAAAGAGACCTTTGGAGAAAAGAGAGCCACTTGTATGAATATCAAGAGCTCAGATGGAAACCCAGTTCTAAGCAAAGAGGGGAAAGCAGAAAGGTGGAAGGAGTATGTAGAGGGTTTATACAAGGGCGATGTACTTGAGGACAATATTATGGAAATGCAAGAGGATGTAGATGAAGATGAAATGGGAGATACGATATTGCGTGAAGAATTTGACAGAGCACTGAAAGACCCGAGTCGAAACAAGGCCCTGGGAGTAGACGACATTCCATTAGAACTACTGACGGCCTTGGGAGAGCCAGTCCTGACAAAACTCTACCATCTGGTGAGCAAGATGTACGAGACAGGCGAAATACCCTCAGACTGCAAGAAGAATATAATAATTCCAATCCCAAAGAAAGCAGGTGTTGACAGATGTGAAAATTACTGAACAATCAGTTTAATAAGCCACAGCTGCAAAATACTAACACGAATTATTTACACACGAATGGAAAAACTGGTAGAAGCCGACCTTGGGGAAGATCAGTTTGGATTCCGTAGAAATGTTGGAACATGTGAGGCAATACTGACCTTACGACTTATCTTAGAAGAAAGATTAAGGAAAGGCAAACCTACGTTTCTAGCATTTGTAGACTTAGAGAAAGCTTTTGACAATGTTGACTGGAATACTCTCTTTCAAATTCTAAAGGTTGTTGTTGTTGTGGTCTTCAGTCCTGAGACTGGTTTGATGCAGCTCTCCATGCTACTCTATCCTGTGCAAGCTTCTTCATCTCCCAGTATCTACTGCAACCTACATCCTTCTGAATCTGTTTAGTGTATTCATCTCTTGGTCTCCCTCTACGATTTTTACCCTCCACACTGCCCTCCAATGCTAAATTTGTGATCCCTTGATGCCTCAAAACATGTCCTACCAACCGATCCCTTCTTCTAGTCAAGTTGTGCCACAAATTTCTCTTCTCCCCAATCCTATTCAATACTTCCTCATTAGTTAAGTGATCTACCCACCTTATCTTCAGCATTCTTCTGTAGCACCACATTTCGAAAGCTTCTATTCTCTTCTTGTCCAAACTAGTTATCGTCCATGTTTCACTTCCATACATGGCTACACTCCATACAAATACTTTCAGAAATGACTTCCTGACACTTAAATCTATACTCGATGTTAACAAATTCCTCTTCTTGAGAAACGCTTTCCTTGCCATTGCCAGTCTACATTTTATATCCTCTCTACTTCGACCATCATCGGTTATTTTACTCCCTAAATAGCAAAACTCCTTTACTACTTTAAGTGTCTCATTTCCTAATCTAATTCCCTCAGCATCACCCGACTTAATTTGACTACATTCCATTATCCTCGTTTTGCTTTTGTTGATGTTCATCTTATATCCTCCTTTCAAGACACGGTCCACTCCGTTCAACTGCTCTTCCAAGTCCTTTGCTGTCTCTGACAGAATTACAATGTCATCGGCGAACCTCAAAGTTTTTACTTCTTCTCCATGAATTTTAATACCTACTCCGAATTTTTCTTTTGTTTCCTTTACTGCTTGCTCAATATACAGATTGAATAACATCGGGGAGAGGCTACAACCCTGTCTTACTCCTTTCCCAACCACTGATTCCCTTTCATGCCCCTCGACTCTTATAACTGCCATCTGGTTTCTGTACAAACTGTAAATAGCCTTTCGCTCCCTGTATTTTACCCCTGCCACCTTCAGAATTTGAAAGAGAGTATTCCAGTTGACATTGTCAAAAGCTTTCTCTAAGTCTACAAATGCTAGAAACGTAGGTTTGCCTTTTCTTAATCTTTCTTCTAAGATAAGTCGTAAGGTCAGTATTGCCTCACGTGTTCCAACATTTCTACGGAATCCAAACTGATCTTCCCCGAGGTCGGCTTCTACCAGTTTTTCCATTCGTCTGTAAAGAATTCGCGTTAGTATTTTGCAGCTGTGACTTATTAAACTGATAGTTCGGTAATTTTCACATCTGTCAACACCTGCTTTCTTTGGGATTGGAATTATTATATTCTTCTTGAAGTCTGAGGGTATTTCGCCTGTCTCATACATCGTGCTCACCAGATGGTAGAGTTTTGTCATGACTGGCTCTCCCGAGGCCATCAGTAGTTCAAATGGAATGTTGTCTACTCCCGGGGCCTTGTTTCCACTCAGGTCTTTCAGTGCTCTGTCAAACTCTTCACGCAGTATCTTATCTCCCATTTCGTCTTCATCTACATCCTCTTCCATTTCCATAATATTGTCCTCAAGTACATCGCCCTTGTATAAACCCTCTATATACTCCTTCCACCTTTCTGCCTTCCCTTCTTTGCTTAGAACTGGGTTTCCATCTGAGCTCTTGATGTTCATACAAGTGGTTCTCTTATCTCCAAAGATCTCTTTAATTTTCCTGTAGGCAGTATCTATCTTACCCCTAGTGAGACAAGCCTCTACATCCTTACATTTGTCCTCTAGCCATCCCTGCTTAGCCATTTTGCACTTCCTGTCGATATCATTTTTGAGACGTCTGTATTCCTTTTTGCCTGCTTCATTTACTGCATTTTTGTATTTTCTCCTTTCATCAATTAAATTCAATATTTCTTCTGTTACCCAAGGATTTCTATTAGCCCTCGTCTTTTTACCTACTTGATCCTCTGCTGCCTTCACTACTTCATCTCTCAGAGCTACCCAGTCTTCTTCTACTGTATTTCTTTCCCCCATTCCTGTCAATTGTTCCCTTATGCACTCCCTGAAACTCTCTACAACCTCTGGTTCTTTCAGTTTATCCAGGTCCCATCTCCTTAAATTCCCACCTTTTTGCAGTTTCTTCAGTTTCAATCTGCAGTTCATAACCAATAGATTGTGGTCAGAATCCACATCTGCCCCAGGAAATGTCTTACAATTTAAAACCTGGTTCCTAAATCTCTGTCTTACCATTATATAATCTATCTGATACCTACTAGTATCTCCAGGATTCTTCCACGGATTCTAAAGGTGGCCAGGGTAAAATACAGGGAGCGAAAGGCTATTTACAATTTGTACAAAAACCAGATGGCAGTTATACGAGTCGAGGGGCATGAAAGGGAAGCAGTGGTTGGGAAGGACGTGAGACAGGGTTGTAGCCTCTCCCCGATGTTATTCAATTTTTATATTGAGCAAGCAGTAAAGGAAACAAAAGAAAAATTTGGAGTAGGTATTAAAAGCCATGGAGAAGAAATAAAAACTTTGAGGATCGCCGATGAAATTTTAATTCTGTCAGAGACAGCAAAGGACTTGGAAGAGCAATTGAATGGAATGGACAGTGTTTTGAAAGGAGGATATAAGATGAACATCAACAAAAGCAAAACAAGGATAATGGAATGTAGGCTAATTAAGTCGGGTGATGCTGAGGGAATTAGATTAGGAAATGAGGCACTGAAAGTAGTAAAGGAGTTTTGCTATTTAGGGAGCAAAATAACTGATGATGGTCGAAGTAGAGAGGATATAAAATGTAGACTGGCAATGGCAAGAAAAGCGTTTCTGAAGAAGAGAAATTTGTTAACATCGAGTATAGATTTAAGTGTCAGGAAGTCGTTTCTGAAAGTATTTGTATGGAGTGTAGCCATGTATGGAAGTGAAACATGGACAATAAATAGTTTGGACAAGAAGAGAATAAAAGCTTTCGAAATGTGGTGCTACAGAAGAATGCTGAAGATTAGGTGGGTAGATCACTTAACTAATGAGGAGGTATTGAATAGGATTGGGGAGAAGAGAAGTTTGTGGCACAACTTGACTAGAAGAAGGGATCGGCTGGTAGGACATGTCCTGAGGCATCAAGGGATCATAACTTTAGCATTTTAGGACAGCGTGGAGGATAAAAATCGTAGAGGGAGACCAAGAGATGACTACACTAAGCAGATTCAGAAGGGTGTAGGTTGCAGTAGATACTGGGAGATGAAGGAGCTTGCACAGGATAGAGTAGCATGGAGAGCTGCATCAAACCAGTTTCAGGACTGAAGACCACAACAACAACATATATTTACAATAATTTCAAGTTTTGTTCACCACACTGTGGCACAAATCAGTTTATGGATTTGTAAAATAGAAAACTGATATGGAATGCAATACCCACACTATTTAAACAATTGGAAAGTTCAAGTTCATAATAGTACTGATATAGCAACATTAGTTAACATAATAAAACTGTTTTTCAGAACAAAAGAAAGCAATTCTGAGACTGGTGCTACACCAGGGCCATAAATGTCACAATTTTTAAACATAGTCATATTCTGAGGAAGAGGTAATTGTATTCAACAAATGCTAAAAAATGGGAAACTAGAGATAAATGCAACAATGAGCAAATCTTTTGAATCTCTGCAAAACCGTTGGGTGCCAGTGATAAGAATGTCCTGCAAGAGAAACTTGTTTCTTATGGATGAATTACTGAATCTGTATTGTCTTGCTTTCATTGGGATAAAATCAAACAATGGAAAATCCAGGACGGAATGTAAGTTTTGTGTGTGTGTGTGTGTGTGTGTGTGTGTGTGTGTGTTTGATGAAAGCTTTATTTGTGACTGTCTTTTTCTTGTGCCTATCTGCGACTCCGCATCTCCACTATATGGTGAGTAGCAACTTTCCTTTTCATAATATTGTTTCATTGGGATAAGCTGCAATTATATGAAATTTCAAGGGTAAGTTTCGTGGAAGCATTGTAGCTCATGAAATTTTATTTGTGAAATCCAGCTCTGTTTATATTTATTTTACAATTATTCAGGTCCCTTGTCTTTTTGTAACTCTTTAGGTGCAAAAAATATAACAATGATTTTGTAAATTAAATAGAAAAATAATTATGAATGAACATTAATCTTATGACAAAAACAGCTGTCTCACACCAGCAAATGTCATGACTGTATGAGTTACACTGATGTAATACTGTACATCAAGATTGTACTGGCAGGTTACTTTCCACAGTTGTATTATAATAAAGAATATACTTACGTGCCGCCTGCAACCTGTCACAATGTTTAAGTTGGCTGACAATGGTTAACAATGTGTTTCAAGCCTCCAGTGCCCATCAGCAAGCATCAAGACACACAAATTATTTAAACACGTATTATCCTACTACTATTATAAGTAAGATTATCGTTAACATCATTGGTGCCCAAAGTCTTCATTGGGTGCATAGCATATAACTATGTACAAACAGAAAATGTGTGATGCAGTTCTGGAGAAAAGGTGTGCTTCCACATAAGTGTTTATGGCAATACTAAACTGATGATTTACTGAATGTATGTCCATTTGTTGCTGTTGTGACCAAGCATGTGTCTTCACTTCTGCAACACTTTTTTCAATGTTTTTAATCACTTTTCACATTCCGCAACGTTTTTACAGTCAAGACAACACAGCATGCTGTGCTAAAACATGACAACTTGACATATATACATTCCTTATTTGTGATTAATATTTTGTACATGGACAGAAAGTGACAATAACAGAAAAACCTGGCCAACAAACAACACTATACGTCAAGTTACTATGTGTGTTAGCACAATCTGGCTTGTAGGCCTCACTTTAAAAACATGAAAGTAAGTGGTAAGCGACGGATTTCAGTGCAAAGAAAGTGTTACAGAAAGTAGGACATGCATGCTTACTGCAGCAACCAATGAGCTTACACTCACTCAGTAAGTTATTAGCAAAGTACCACCATAAACATTTACATGACAGTATGTCACATATGGGAGTTATATGCTCTGGACCTCATGTCCTTTTATGTGGATGACAACCAATCCTGTCCTATTACGCACATGAAACAGTTAAGTATGGTTGAAACCAGGACACAGCTGTTAAAAGGAGCGATTACACAGTGATGCGTTTCATAGTGAGCTGTCAGTTATTGACAATGGCAAAACACTCTGAAATTGTGACTGTGAGTAAGAGCATTTAATAACAGTCTGTTGTCGACATGTGTTGACAGCCACTTACTTTTTATTCAATGACCAGTATTACGAGCAGACAGATGGAGTTGCGATGGGTAGTCCGTTGTTTACTGTGATCGTAAATTTGTTTATGGAAGACTTCGAGGAGCGTACATTGGAGTCGGCGCCTTTGAAACCCGCCTGTTTCTTTAGATACTTTGACAATCCCTTCGTTGTTTGGTCTCACGGTAGGGAGAATTTGAATGTCTTCTAGAACATCTGAACTCGATCCACCCGAACATTCATTTTACGATGGAGTTGGAAGAGGATTGTTGCCTTCCCTTTCTTGGTTAGGAGGAAGGATGATGGATCATTGGGACATGCAGTCTACAGGAAACGTACTCACACCGACTTGTACTTACAGGCTAATAGTTGTCACCATCCGGCTCAGCGCGAAGGGGTACTTCGTACCTTGGTACACAGGGCACATGTCGTTTCTGACACTGCGACTTTGCCAGCTGAGCTGTCCCATCTTAAAGTTAAATTATGTCAAAATGGTTATAGTGACAGACAGATTGAACGTGCGTTGTGCTATCGACCAACTGTACATTGGGTGATTGGTAATAATTCTGAGTCGACACCTAAATCTACTGCCTTTTTGCCTTATGTAGGAAACACGTCCAACAAGATTGGTCGTATTTTACGGAAATACGATGTGAAATGTGTTTTCCGACCTCCATCTAAAATTACAGCACTTTTGAGTTCCGTTAACAGGGTGTATACATGGACAAGGAAATAAAATTCCCGGATTTCTCCCAGATACCCCGTTTAAAAAATATGGTTTTTCCCGGGCGAAAATACACTTTTCATGTGCTAAGTGACAGTAGGTTTTCCGTAGATTTTCCCTCGGAACTGTAAAACTTATGAATCCTTTGAATGGTTAACGTTTTATACAATCGCATAGAACTTCCCGGGAAAAAAAAGAAAAGACGGGGCAAAGAAGGTTTTGGAGAGACCTTTAATTAAAAAAAAGGGAGAGAAATTTTGGAAAGACCTTTGATTTGCATCAACATATATACGCTGCATATTTTCACATTACAAAAGTATAAATTCGAATTGCACCAAACACAGCGTGTTAGTTTCCGGAGCGTTGAAACCGAGGCTGCGATGTCCTTTTGTAAGCGAGTCATATCTCAAGCCACGAGATCTCGTCAGCCGATGACAGCGGCTATTCAGAACATAGGACACGTGTTATAGTCAGCCAATAGCAAGATCACTGGTCACATAGCGCGAACATACATGAGGAAAAGTTAACGGTTTACATTAATGTATGCCGCACCGTATATCTTCTAGAAAAGCTAAGCTTTCATATATAATGTTACTCTCTAAGATTAACACGCTACAACAGAAGCTAAGCTTTCACATGTAATGTTGATATTTTTTTGCGTGTGTTATACTTTAAGACACATCACACAAATCTGCCAGTAAATTTAAAATTATGACATAAATGTCTCGGCTCGAAATTCTTGTAAGTGGCTGGTCCTCAAACTGTTCTGTTTCGAACGCTCTGTGATTTAGATATCCATCCCACTTTCTCACACGTAACATAATTCATCTTGCGTAAAAAGAAATTTACTTTGAAAGTAACGCTTTTCTAACCACCGTTCGCAATACTATTCGCAGACTGTTAGAAATAGGTTCGATTTACCAGTTGCCAGAGAGCACCAGAAAACAGGCATAATTGCAACTGTAGTGGTGTAGGAAGCCCGTATGTTCGTGTGTATAAAGCACTAAAAGAGCTTACATTACACCATAAAAGAAACAGTGCATCAGAGGATACTCCAAGAGCATCGGAGTTTCGTAAACCATACTAAAATGCATAATTTGGCTTGATGTGCAAATTGGCTTTTTCCAGATTCACAATGAAGTAGGTCCCATCTGATATTAAGCTTTTCAGTGTGGTTTTAGGGATGTAAATTTTCTTGGAGTACCAGTACTCTACGATCTCATTTTTGGTTCTTTATTATGGCATAATGCCATATATGGCAGAAGATGATAACGTGCACTTGAAATTGCACTTGAAATTGAGCGGTTGGAAGCAGCCAATACTGTAAAATGATCGCCACGGCGGAAAGATTAATGAAGCCAAATTTCTTTAGCAAACTTGCAAAAATAACTTCACTGTTCTGCAAGGCGATTAATGCTTGACCGCTACTAACTTGGAAATAAAATAAAATCAGAAAACTGAAATTAATAATATATTTTTGTCCTCCATAATTATGTGAATGTATTTTAATTCACTTGATACCTCCCAGCCACAGAAATCCGTATTGTTTTCATTTGACGTGGGAGCAGTACACGAAGAGAAGCAGCGAATTCACTTTACGTAAACATGGGTCATGTGCAGGTTAACCCCCTCCCCACTACAACTCAGACAACTCTGTGCAAGCGTGAATCTGGCAGCTAGCGCGCGCGAGAAAAAAATTTCTCGTTTGCATCTGGCTGCTTGCTGCTACTACCGATACAGCTAACAGCCAAACTTCAAGTAGCGGGAGAAGGTACTGCTTATACGCGAGTCAAATGCGCATGCGCAACAGATCGCTGGCAATTGGTCAAACGAACCTAATGTGAACAGTTGTGACGTCATGCTCATGGCAAGCAGTTTATTGTTACGAAGAATTACAGTCTTTGCCCTACGTCCTTTGACATATTTTTGCTATTTGCAGACGCTTGTGCATGCACGGTTGTTTGTTGTTGTAAATTGCACATTTCCTTTGCCACTAAAGTTTTATTTTTTTCCCTCTCGTTTATATTTTATTGCTGCAGTATCATTCTCTAGTAGCAGGATACAATAACATTCTTTGCTAGAGAATCAATTCTGCAGCCAAAATTACAAAAATTTAACTGAAAGCTAAAACAATGAAAAATTCCCGGAATTCCGAAAAATTCTCGGGTTTTTCCCGGTTTTCTCCCGGATGAAAAAATTCCCGGGTTTTTCCCGGATTTCCCGGTTGTCCCGGGTCGTATACACCCTGGTTAAGGATGATCTTGGACTGCGTAAGGCGGGTGTATATCGTATTCCTTGTAGCTGCGGCATGGCATATATTGGTCAAATTATAAGGACCGTGGATACCGATGTACTGAGCATAAACGACACACACGATTACAGGAGCCAAGTAGATCTGCTACTGCCAAACATTGCTTGGATACTGGTCACCCCGCGTTATATAATAACACCGAGATATTGGCAAGCACCTCCAGTTATTCGGACAGTGTATTAGGGAGGCAGTTGAGATTAAATTAGTGAGCAACCTCGTTAACAGGGATGGAGGTTTCTGTTTAAACTCTGTTTGGAATCCGGCTCTATCCCTTGTCAAAAAACAGACGGACAGAGTCAATGCTACCTCACCTGCGATTTCGTAGTCTATCGATATCTCTGACTTTGGTCATCTTTGGTGGCACTAGTGTTCAGTGTGTGTGTTATCTTTGCTGCATCAGTCCGAGAACCGAGGTTTTAACTTTGCATGTACGTCGCCTGTCTGTTGCAGTTTGCCTTGAAAAAAGCGGGGTATTCTCCCGCCGAAATATCGCCAGTCGCTGATAGGGTTACCTGGCTGAATTCCCGGAAGTTATTTGGGAAAAGAAAAACAGTCTAGGTTGACAAACATTGTTATTTCTGAAACTACTGGATGTCTAGACTCAAGGAAACAGAAAATTAAGTCTACAAATCAAAGTCTTTGGATACAAAAAAAATGTCAGTAAGCCTGCATAGAAGAGCCATTTTGTCTAAAGTTACAGTCATCAGTCGTAATCATTTCACGAGCTTGCAGTGGTGGTGGAGGTGAGGCACCTCATACTTACAGGGCTGGCCACACGGCAGCAGCTTGCCGCAAACTTGGCCACACGTCGGTACTGGATCGAGGCACGAAGTTCTCACGTAACCTACTTCTCCAGAGGCTTTTTCCTCACAGTCCTCCTCCTGTGATGCCCCAGTTGAACCCGTATCCGGAGCCGGCCCGCCGGTCTCCTCCGGACTGGACTCTGCGGTGTCTGAGGCACCTCCAGACTCTGCCGCCGCCGCAGTCGCACCTCCCGCTTCTCCTGCCGTGCCCTGCAAATGTTACACTTCGTAGGTCATAGCTGCTAAGGAGTTTGACAGCTGCCTAAATGAAACTGTAAAAAATATTCTGCTGCAGCGCAGTGTCAGTTCTGATGACAGTGTCACCTTTTTTTTGCCCAAAGAATATATCAAAAATTTCCATTTATTTCAGATTTTTTACACGATACTCTAATAAACAATTGGACGAGGTTACTTACTTTCGTTACATATCAGACCAATTGTGGGATTGGATTGAAGAGTTCCTAGATAACAGAATGCATTCTCAATGGAGAGAAGTCTTCCGAAGTAAGAGTGATTTCAGGTGTGCCGCATGGGAGTGTCGTAGGACCGTTGCTATTCACAATATACATAAATGAGCTGGTGGATGACATCAGAAGTTCACTGAGGCTTTTTGCGAATGATGCTGTGGTATATAACTTGAAAACACTAGAAAATTGTACTGAAATGCAGGAGGATCTGCAGCGAATTGACGCATGGTGCAGGGAATGGCAATTGAATCTCAATGTAGACATGTGTAATGTGCTGCAAATACATAGAAAGATAGATCCCTTATCATTTAGCTACAAAATAGCAGGTCAGCAACTGGAAGCAGTTAATTCCATTAATGATCTGGGAGTACACATTAGGAATGATTTAAAATGGAATGATCATATAAATTGACCGTCGGTAAAGCAGATACCAGACTGAGATTCATTGGAAGAACCCTAAGGAAAAGCAATCCAAAAACAAAGGAAGTAGGTTACAGTACGCTTGTTCGCCCACTGCTTGAATACTGCTCACCAGTGTGGGATCCGTACTAGATAGGGTTGATAGAAGAGATAGAGAAGATCCAATGGAGAGCAGCGCGCTTCGTTACAGGATCATTTAGTAATCCCGAACGCGTTACGGAGATGATAAACTCCAGTGGAAGACTCTGCAGGAGAGACGCTCAGTAGCTTGGTTCGGGCTTTTGTTAAAGTTTCGAGAACATACCTTCACCGAGGAGTCAAGCAGTATATTGCTTCCTCCTATGTATATCTCGCGAAGAGACTGTGAGGATAAAATCAGAGAGATTAGAGCCCACACACAGGCATACCGACAATCCTTCTTTCCATGAACAATATGAGACTGGAACAGAAGGAATAACCGATAGAGGTACTCAAGGTACCCTCCGCCACACACCGTCAGGTGGCTTACGGAGTATGGATGTAGATGTAGATGTACATACAGTATATAAACACATCTATACAATATACAGGGTGTTTCAAAACGAATATATGTATTACAAAGTATTATTTTGTCCAAATTATCGATTGCTGCACCTTGGGTCGGCTATTGGAGAAACGAATACACAGTCTAGTTTATATTAATAGCTGCTAGATGTAAGTTGTCTTCTGTTTTTCTCGGTAACTGTCATACGAGGTGCCACTGGAAAGTTTTAAGAATGGGCTTGTAATTGTACAATGGTGGTACTTACATGCACTGTGATGCATCTCCTTCAAAACCAACTCCAAGGGTGCTTCCACTTTTGGAAACATTCATGGATATTCTTTTCCTTAAGTGTGTTAAGGACGCTCTCCGTATTTGCCTGGATGTCTTCAATCGAGTCAAATCGCTTCCTTTACAGAGAAAATTTCATTTTAGGAAACAGGTAGAAGTCCACTGGGGCCAAATCAGGGAAAATTGGCGGTTGTGGAAGCACAGGTATTTTGAATTTGGTCAAAAATTCAACGACGGAGAAGGCACGATGAGCTGGAACATTGTCACGGTGTAGCACCCAACTCCTGTCTTTACACAATGCAGGCCTTTTCTTCCGCACCTTTTTGCACAACTGCTCAAGGACATGTTTGTAGTATTCCTTGTTAGTTGTCTGTCCTCCAAGGGTAAATTTATGATGCACAATACAGGTAGAATAAAAAAATCACCAACATTGTCTTCACCTTCGACCGACTTTGCCGTGCTTTTTTTGGTCGCGGTGAACCTGGAGTCTTCCATTGCGAAGACTGCACTTTGGTTTCAGGATCATATCCATATGGCCACGATTCATCACCTGTAATTACCCCATTAACAAATCTGGGTCATTTTTAGTCCAATTAATCAGTTCTTGGCACACTTCACAAGTCGGTATTGTCTCTGGTCACTTGACAACACTTTTGGAATGAATTTTGCGGACACTTAATGCATGTTCAGCTCTTCAGTTAAAATTGGCTGAACTGCATAGAAACTTAAATTAAGTTCATCAACCATCTACCTAATTGTAAGTATACAATCAGAGTGCACTAAGTTGCGAACTTTCACAACATTTTCATTCGTTTTTGAGGTGTAAGGACGGCCGAACCATGGGTCATCTTCAAATGATTCGTGGCCATTTTTAAATCTGTTGAACCAGACAAAAACATTTGACTGTCTCATACAATTATTTCCAAATGCTGTTTTTTAATAGTTCATAAGTTTCAGAAGCTGATTTCCCAGTTTTTAAAACCAAATTTCACACAAACTCGTGGCTCCGTTTTTACGTCCATTTTCACCCAAACAGAATCAGGCATGAAGTCCTAACAGACCCACACTCAACCAGCTGCCACAACGAACTGAATAATGGAAACGCAATTTCCTGTCAGAGGCCATTCAAGGACAATGAAATGACTCACTCCCCACCCTCCGTGTAACTGCCCGTCAAACCAGTAAGTAGTAGCAGAGCCATCCTTAAAACTTTCCAATTACATCTCGTATGTTTAAAACGGCTACTCTGCAACAGAAATCATTTTGTGTTCTCAAGTTTTCAAAGTGCAAGTCCTTGATTGCAGTGCAAAGATGTTTCAGGTTGAGGAACCAAACTGATACTCCGAACGGGTGGATCATTCTCAGATGGTTTCGACAGTTTCTACATGCAGGACGTGTACGTAAAGGAAGAACTCCTGTCTGCCCTCATGTTCCTGAAAAAGCTGTTGCACTAATTCAAACTGCTTTCCAACATAGTACTTCAACATCAACTCGTCATGTCAGAGGGAGTTACAACTGCCTACAACAATTTGGCGTGTCTTGAGATTCCTGTTGGTTATGAAGCCATACAAGTTACAGCTGTTACAAGTTCTGCGTCCTGATGACAAACGCAAAGTGTGGCATTTTGTAACGAGATCCTTGATGCTATTGACAATGATAAAACTTTTGCCCAATGCATCGTGTTCAGTGATGAAGTGACTTTCCATGTTAGTGGTCAGTGACGAAAGACATGCTTGTCCAAGTATGGGAGGAATTTGATTATCGATGTGATATTGTTCGTGTCACTGATGGAGGACATACTGAACATCTGTAATCTGAACTTGAGAGGTTCGTAAATGAGTGTGCAAAGTTTCATATTCATATGTCTTAAACTTTAATAAATATATGCATTCGAAATATGTATATTCTTTTTGAAACACACTGTATAATGGGGAAACATTGTTAGCAAAAATCTCTTAATGTTTTTGGCTGATTTATTTGAGATTTTTACATGATACTCTGGTAAATATTTAGAAGGCCATATGCTATATATTTTTTAAACAGCAATGTGCAGCTTTTCTGTTGAAACCAACTGCAAGAAAGAAAATGTTGTGCTCTGCTGTGCTGTGAAAATGTTCGGTTTCATTTTCTTTCTTGCAGGCAGTTCTAGCTACAACAACAGGGATTTTGAACATTAGACAAATTGTTTCTCCCATATGCATTCTTTCTCCCTATACATAATTTTTAACTTGAATTGTATACGCAGAGATGTGCTGTTTTGTCTACTGCCCTCTTAGTCTGTTTTAATAAAAAACAAGAAAGTTGTATTTGTCTTATCAGCTCATGATTAGAATATTATTACAGAATCTGAACCCTCCAAAACTGTGTATCCCTACTCATTTGTGGATTAGAACTGTGCAAAATGATGTCACTGGAGCAACTATCCACAGAAGTGTAGCAGTGAGGGAGATCCTTAACACACCGCATACAATTCATCCATTCATTTCAAGTGACTAATTCCCAATCAAGGTTTCATTGCCAATAACAATAAATAAAGCACAAGGTCAGAGAGAGGGGAGAAGAGGAGATGGGGTAGAAGATCAGGAGGTATATCCAATTCCCATATACATATGTAGTTAGTAAGTTTATATAAATGTGTTCCACCTTTGTTTCTACATCTACATCAGCAATCTGAAAACAACTACGAACATTCATGACTAAGGGTTCATCCCATTTTATCAAATGTTAGGGTTGCTTCTTATTCTAATCATGTATGGAGTATAAAAAGAATAATGACTGCTTACAAATACCTCTGTGCATTCAGTAATTAGTCTGAGCTCATATTTGCAGTCCCTATGGAAGTGACAGATAGGAGTATTCTGTAACATTTTCCCACAAGTCAAACAAACCTGCTACTGCCCATGCCACTCTTGATGATGATGATGATGATGATGATTTGTTTGTGGGATGCTCAACAGCGTGGTTATCAGTGCTTGTACAAATTCCCAATCTTTACACTATCCGGTCTCGCCACTTTCCTGAATGTTGATGAGATGATGAGGACAACACAAACACGCAGACCCTTGGCGGAGAAAATCCTCAACCCATACAGTAATCAAACCCGGGACCCCATGATTCAGAGGCAGCAACACTAGCCACTAGACCACGAGCTGCAGACACATGCTACCCTTCTCTGAATACATTCAATATCCACTGTTAGTCCTATCTGATAAAGATCACACACAAATGAGTAATACTCTGAAATGGTTCATATATGTTTTATAAGCAATCTCCATTGTAAATGGATCGCATTTTAATAGTATTCTACCAATAGACTTAAGTCTGCTGTCTACTTTACCTGCAGCTGGGATTATGTAATCAATTTAAGGGTGGGGGCCACTGTCATGAGTGGCAAAATACCAGTGATCTCAAGCAGGGGCGATGGCAAGGGGGTGGGGGGGGGGGGGGTTATAAATCCCCCCCCCCAGTGGAGTATCATATTACACTGGATAAAATGACTTCAGAAATCAGTGAATATATTACTTCAATAGATTCAATCTCTCTCTCTCTCTCTCTATTTTTTAACTATACATCAATATAGGTTGCAATGTATTACATTTCAAATACATTTTTACAAAACATTAAGAGGGACAAATAGCTTACTACCTAAACCAATAAATATCATTTAACTTAAAATGGGCATCTTATTATTTATTAATATACATTGGATGCCTATTAATGAAAGGAGAGCTGAAACTATGGAAGAAAAAGTGGGCTGATGAAAGTAAAAGACGTGAAATAGCAACTGAAGCTTAAAAGATCTGTGACAAGCACTTTTCCCCAAATTTGCGTAACACAATGGGCAGGTGAGACTAAATGGATTGGCTCTTGTAAATATCCACAAAGAAATAGATATGGAAACTGAAAATAGCGTTGACATATTCAGTAAAAAGGAACAGAGACGAATGAGCATGACAAATTGGGCAGTTGACTGAAATATCCAGTGAATTTTGTTACAGAATTTTTTTATATTCATATGAAGTTCAAGTTTCTACATTCATGTCAACTTGGGTATCCAGAAAATTAATGAAAACTTGTTTGTTATAAGTTGACCTTTTTTGTGGTTTATGTAATATATAAAATCTCCGGCTTGTCGCCGGCCGCTTGTCACCTTTCCGTTGATGACAACCTTCAGACACATTGACTTTTGCGCACTTTAATTTTCCGGAAATCCTTTATTTTGCCGTATCATTCCTCAAACTCAATTTTTCTTTTCAAGTAACTTCTCTTGCAAGTTCTACACTGTTATAATAATTATCCATGCAGAGGTGAAGTCACTTTCCATCAGAAGGTGTCAATAGTTCCAGCACTGTTTTTGCTAAAGGCTGTTCAGCACCGGAATATATCTTGAATGAGTTAATGTACCCCGTACTCAAATCACACAGCATCTGAACGATTATGCCGTATTTCATAATTTTCAACAGATTGTAAACTTTAAAATTTAACTGTCCATGCCACGGTATCATTTCTTCATCAATTGAGATGTTTTGACTTGGATTAAACACTTCTTTAAACTTTTTGGAAAAATAATCAATTACGAATAGCACTTTGACAAGCCGGTCACATTATCCAGTTTACAGTTGCTGTCGGAAAAATGTGAAAATGATAATATTTGTCTGAATTGGTTGCGAGACATCGTTTTGTGAAATATCGGTGTGCCTATCAACGGATTCATTGACCATAATCATTGATCCTTGCTTTTCTTACAATTCCCATAAGGATACCAAGCCCAAACCATTTTCTAAGTTCTGGAAGTAATGTAGACAAATTTGGCATTTTTAAAACCCAGTTTCCTTCTATTGCAATTTCGACTGTAGTACTTGTTGGTTTCATTGATAATATATTCAAATGGATCTTTCCCAATATATAATTCTACAAAATCCTCAAAGCTCTGTGTATCTTTAGGAAATGTGTTTGGACCCAGGGATCCTTCAAATTTATTATTGGTCCTTGTTAAATCAGAGTCTGACCACTGTGCACTGTCTTCTTCGTCTGATTAATCTGAATCAGTTGCCAACCACAGCGTTCGCCGAATTCTTCTTGGACATATTTCACTATCTTCCTAGGATTCTGCTTCACTTTCATTTTTTTGGTATCCAATGTCTTCGTCCGAATCGGGAAAGTCGTCTGGAACGTCAGTCAAGACGTCTGCGCATTCACCGTAAATAATCCTATTGTCTCTTTCGTCCGCCATGATGAAAGGGCACAAGGACTTATAAAAACAAAAAACTTGTTGACGTGTTTAACTTATTGTCACCTAAACAAAACACCAACAAAAAGCGAAAGATACTGAAATGCTGTCGCCGGCCACTGCGCAATACTCTGCCCACGACACTGTGGTGTAGCCGGACGGCATAGTGTTAATAAAATATACAGTGACGGTTGAATGATAAAGTAATGCCTTCACGTTCATTAATTGGGTTTGGATTGGAATATTTTAATAAATCAAATGCAGAAATAATCCTTAGAATGTGATCTTTAATTACCAATATTCACTTTTCCACATAATCACCAGCCAGTTGGCTATATTTCTGCCAACGATGAACAAGTTATCTGAAGCCGTCACGGAAGAAGTCGAGACACTGCTTCCACAACCACAGTCTCAGAGTTCTCTCGACATCTTCATCAGAAGCATAATCATGTCCTCACACATCGTCTTTCATTATCAGGAAGAGATGGAAGTCAGACGGTGCTAAATCTGGACAGTATGGAGGATGCCGTACGGTGGTGAGATTCAGTCTCTGAAGCTCTGCTGTGGTGGCACGTGAAGTGTGTGGTTTGCCATTGTCATACTGCAGTAAAACATATTTCCCCTTTCCTTTCGGACGCTTGTTAGACGTCGTTTCAGAGTTCGCAGCGTTGTATGTAACACTCTGAATTTATTGTTGTTCTACAATTGAGGAAATATAAAACCACCTGCATCCCAGAATGCTATGGCCACGATGTTTCCAGCTGAGGGCTGCGTCTTAATTTCTTTTTCTGGGGCGAGTCTTTGTGTCGATATTCCATAGACTGATGTTTCATCTCTAGGTCATAATAGTGTATCCAAGTTTCGTCTCCTGTCACAACTGAATGGAGAAAGACGTCACCTTCATTCTCGTAAAGCGAGAGGAGTTCCTGGTAAATTTCAAGTCTGTGCGCTTTCATTTCAGGAGTCAGCATCTGGGGTACCCACCGTGCAGAGATCTTCCGAAAGTCAATCAAACCAATAGTGTGACCCACACATTCTTGTGAAATGTCGACTGTGCTTGCAGTTTCTCTCCGAGTGATATGACGATCGTCCTGAATCAATCTGTCAACATTCTAAAACTTCCTGGCAGATTAAAACTGTGTGCCCGACCGAGACTCGAACTTGGGACCTTTGCCTTTCGCGGGCAAGTGCTCTACCAACTGAGCTACCGAAGCACGACTCACGCCTGGTACTCACAGCTTTACTTCTGCCAGTATCTTGTCTCCTACCTTCCAAACTTTACAGACGCTCTCCTCCTTCCCGAGCGCACACTCCGCTGCAGAGTGAAAATCTCATTCTGTCAACATTCTGCTTGTGAAACTCTGAGGTTGCTGTCACAGGACATCCAACTCTGTTTGTCACGCAGGTCATGTGTTCCTGCCTCAACATCTTTAAACTTACTCGCCCAATGATGTACAGTACTCACATCAACACCATCACCATAAACTGCTTTCATTCTCTGATGAATCTCCTTTGGGGTGACACCTTCTGCTGTCAGGAATTCAATGACTGCACGTTGCGTAAATCGCATTGGCCAACCGTCTGCGCAGGGTTCCATACTTTACACTGTAACAACACAACTGTTCAATGCTAAGGCTTCCCGCCAACTGAAGCTGTAGAGAAGGGCTACAGAACAAGCCAGTACCTGCCGCATACCAATGCTGCCAACAGTTGTAGAGTTACGAAGGTGGAGGCATTACTTTTCAGTCAACTCTCATACTTTCATGTCATCACCAAGAGACATAGCATGCTATGCTAAAATTCCACTCCTTAAGTAAATAATATTTCTTTCCATTAAACATGTAATGTATGCTACCTGATCGGAAGTATCTAGACACATCTATGCAACAATGAATTGGCCACTAGAATGGCATGAGAGAGACACCCACAAGAGTGATAGGAGATGGGTAGTACTGTGTTGTCAGTGCTTTCAAACACAATGTAGTCTTGGATGTTGCCCGAGTAATAAATCCATTAAGAATATTTCAACCCTTGTAACACTACCCACGTCAACTGTTGGTGATACGACTGTTGTTGTTGTAGTCTTCAGTCCTGAGACTGGTTTGATGCAGCTCTCCATGCTACTCTATCCTGTGCAAGCTTCTTCATCTCCCAGTACCTACTGCAGTACCTTCTGAATCTGCTTAGTGTATTCATCTCTTGGTCTCCCTCTACGATTTTTACCCTCCACGCTGCCCTCCAATGCTAAATTTGTGATCCCTTGATGCCTCAGGACATGTCCTACCAGCCGATCCCTTCTTTTAGTCAAGTTGTGCCACAAACTTCACTTCTCCCCAATCCTATTCAATACCTCCTCATTAGTTACATGATCTACCCACCTAATGTTCAGCATTCTTCTGTAGCACCACATTTCAAAAGCTTCTATTCTCTTTTTGTCTAAACTATTTATCGTCCACGTTTCACTTCCATACATGGCTACACTCCATACAAATACTTTCAGAAAAGTCTTCCTGACACTTAAATCTATACTCTTTGCTAACAAATTTCTCTTCTTCAGAAACGCTTTCCTTGCCATTGCCAGTCTACATTTTATATCCTCTCTACTTCGACCACCATCAGTTATTTTGCTCCCCAAATAGCAAAACTCATTTACTACTTTAAGCCTCTCATTTCTTAATCTAATTCCCACAGTATCACCTGATTTAATTCGACTACATTCCATTATCCTCGTTGTGCTTCTGTTGATGTTCATCTTATATCCTCCTTTCAAGACATTGTCCATTCCGTTCAGCTGCTCTTCCAGGTCCTTTGCTGTCTCTGACAGAATTACAATGTCATCGGCAAACCTCAAAGTTTTTATTTCTTCTCCATGGATTTTAATTCCTACTCCGAATTTTTCTTTTGTTTCCTTTACTTATGACTGTGAAATGAAAATGTGAAAGAACAACCAGAGAGCAGGCAGAGCTGGTACCACTCGCAAATTCTGAAGTGCTACGAGCAGTCCAGCTACCACAATGACTCTGCGTGCTGAGTTAAAAAGAATGGGGTATAATAGTCAGGCAGCTCCTCATGAGCCACACATTTCTGTAGTCACTGCTAAGTGACCCTGAAGATGGTGTACAGAGTGACAGCACTGGGGAGTGGATGACTGGAAACAAGTGACTCCGAGTGAGGAATCGCACTGCATCCTGTAGCAATGTTACAGAAGGGTCCGGGTTTGGCAAATGCCCGAAGAAGGTCGCAGCAGTGAAGTACGGAGGACACGGTGTTACGGTATGTGGGTATTTTTAGCAGTTAGGCTGTGGTCTCCTTATTGCGCTTAAGAATATGCTGAATGCAGGAGGATACGAACACGTTTTACAGCATTTTGGATTGAATTCAGTATAGGAACAGTACAGAAATGAAGGTTGAATATATCAGAATGATAATGTACTCTGTCATAAAGCAGCATCTGTGAGCCAATACTTTGTTGAGAGTAACATCTCAGAAATGGACTGGCCTCCCAGTCTCTACTTGCACTCGACGGACCACCACTGGCATAACTCAGAATTTCAACTTTGCTGGGATAACTTGTCGTCTACCATCACTAGATCTACTGGTTTAGTTTGGGCTGCCATTCCTCTGCAGACGTTCGGACACCTAACTGAAAGTGTCCCCTGCGAAGTCCCAGCCGTCATAAAGGCAGAGGCAGGACACAAACCCACATCAATGCCCACTACCAGGTGTCCGGATACTTCTGGTCAAATACTGCATACACTGTAGTTACTAAATTCTTATTGATGCAGTATTTAAGTAAAACTCATTATTCATAATCTGCTGATAACTATAGCGCAAATATTTCAGTTGGAAACAATTTCTTTATAGAAATATTAATAAAATGTGCACATCAAAATTCAATTCTACTAAAAACTGTTTGTTTCTGGATTGACTCTGCTTATTTTAAAGCCCTCATTTTCCACTACCCAACAAATGATTCATTTTTCTCAAAAACTTTATATTTCATAAGTTATTTACATTAAATTTTTTTGTGTTGCAGAGTGTTTCAATCTAGAAATGTAATTCTTTCTGAAGTCAGATATTAACCATTTCACGAAAATAACATGTTTTTTAATTACTCAAAATACTGAACGTCGCATTCTTAAAAATTCTTTGCAAACTTTGCGAATCCTCGCACATTACCACTTCTGTATTACAATGTAGTACTATTATTTTGTCAATTTTTAATTATACAGCTTTTAATTAAATTTACTTAACAATTTATTTTATATCTGTACATTTTATGTTTTTCCAAATATAATATAATTAGTTACATAAAAACCTATTCACCAAGTGGCAACAGGACAAAAAACATGAGAGTTAAGGAGATGTGCAAGCTTTCGGAGTCACCGATTGCTGCTTCTGATAAAAGTACTGAAGGGGAAGGAAGATGAATGAAGGAAAAGGGAAGTCTCTCCTCATCCAATCCTGTAAATATTCCTTGACCCACAATTCCGGGCGACTTTTCTGAAGCTCTCCACATTTCTTAAACCTTGCCAGTACTTTTCCTTCATCCCTCTTCCTTCCCCTTCTATTCTTCTGCCAGGAGAAGGACCCACTGGCTCCAAAAGCTTGCAGATTTCCTTAATTTGTGTGTGTTTTTCCTCATCCAGCCACAAGGTGAGTAGATTTTTTATCTGTCCAATTACATCTTTTATTTCAATATTTAAAATATAATGATCCTGTACTTCACCGTTTTGTATTTTCTATACTACGCCCATATATAAAGAGGCAATACACATCTGGCTTCACTCAGTTGTGAACAAGTTTTCAAGCGACACTACGTCAGTTAGTCATTGTCATGTAAGGTAACGTGTTAGTCTTTGTCGTTAGTTAACTGTGTAAATCTTCCGTTAATTAGTGTAGCTTGTTAATCTCTCTTTCATCAATGAAAAGGAAATTACCAAGCTCTTTCCTGCATGTCTCACTACAAGCTACTTCACGCAAAATGGCAACATCTATGAAAACCTGGAAGGCATCACCAGGAATATAGTGATGGCCACCTTCTTCACGGTGCATTTCGAAGCATAGGTGCTGGTCTTGGCACCTCATAAACTTAAGGTATGGTGCAGATATGTTGACATTGCCTTCATTGTGTCTAGTCAGGATAAGGAACATTCCAGAGGCTTCCTAAGACACCTTAACAGTCTCCATGCCAACGTCAAATTTAGCACGGAGGTAGAAAAGGGCAAACAGCTACCCTTTCTAGATGTGCTGCTCAGGAGGGTAGGTAAAAATATGGGACACAGTATGTATCAAAAAACTGCACACAAGGACCAATAACTGCACAGACTGTGAAATCACCACACAAGCCTGAAAAGAGGCACGATTAACACGCTCCTAACACGAGCAAGACAAATATGTGGACTGCAGCACTTCAGATGCGAGATACAACACCTACAAATGGTTCTGAGGACCAATGGGTACTACACCAATAATCTACCGAGTGATCAAAAAGTCAGTATAAATTTGAAAACTTAATAAACCACGGAATAATGTAGACAGAGAGGTAAAAATTGACACACATGCTTAGAATGACATGGGGTTTTATTAGAACCTCTCCCCCCCCCCCCCCCCCCAAAAGTATTGCTAGACATGTGAAAGATCTCTTGCGTGCGTCGTTTGGTGGTGATAATGTGCTCACCCACCACTTTCAACATGCTTGGCCTCCCAGGTCCCCAGACCTCAGTCCGTGCAATTATTGGCTTTGCGGTTACCTGAACTCGCAAGTGTATCGTGATCGACTGACATCTCTAGGGATGCTGAAAGACAACATCTCTGACGCCAATGCCTCACCGCAACTCCGGACATGCTTTACAGTGCTGTTCACAACATTATTCCTCGACTACAGCTATTGTTGAGGAATGATGGTGGACATATTCAGCATTTCCTGTAAAGATCATCATCTTTGCTTTGTCTTACTTTGTTATGCTAATTATTGCTATTCTGATCAGATGAAGCGCCATCTATCGGACATTTTTTGAACTTTTGTATTTTTTTGGTTCTAATAAAACACCATGTCATTCCAAGCATGTGTCAATTTGTACCTCTCTATCTACATTATTCCGTGATTTATTCAGTTTTCAAATTTATACTGACTTTTTGATCACCCTGTATAATAAGAATCACAGGCCCAAACCCTCAGCGAGGTGACACATTGGAAAGAGAGATGTCTCGGGTTTGGCCTTTCTGCCATATATTCCCAGAGTGGCAGACTAATTTAAACCGACAAGTGAGGCCAAAGAGTGTTTCAGATCAGCAAAGGAGAAAAGGGAGCCACTTGCAATGTTGGAAATACACCAAATACCATTTACATATGGAAAAGTATGTTGGAATGAGTGGACGATCAATCAGCACCAAGATCATAAAAAATAAGCAGCATTGCACGTTGGGGCACGTGGAGAAATTCACCACGGCAGAGAACACAATGTGCGACACAGAGCACACGGTACATTTCTCCGACACCCATGTTCTCACTGCAGAGAAGGGCTATCATACCTGACAGTTCAGGAAAGCTATAGAAATACACAAACACGACAACACCTTTAACAAGAAAGAAGAAAGCATCAAAGTGAAGAGAATCTGGATTCCTGTGCTACACCGAACAACCGTAGCAGGCAGCAAGAGGAGAACCACAGTGGTAATGACCAGGGTTAGTCTCTGGATGTCAGTTCACTAGGTACATACAATCTGTGGCCATGAGTGCGATTCCAGTCCACCAAGAGCAATGGAGAGAAGCTTTGACAATGACAACCACTTGTGCTGATGACTTGTCAGAAAAATCGTCAAACACACATTGGCTGAAGAACCCGAGACAGAAGCCAACAGGCAGTGACTCAACAAGTGGCCATGAAAGTCTTAATAATTTTGTAAAAGGAAATTGCTGTTAATCAATATGAATAGATCTAAATGTAATGTCCACTGTATTTTGCATGAGGTGCATTCTAGTTAGGCCACCTCCGATTATTTTTCTCAGGACTGCAAAGAGATAGAAACATGGATTTTGTTTTAAAATACGTGAGCACTCGTCGTGAATGTGCAACAGATATGGCAGCACTGTACAGCACGCACGACTGTAGAGGCAGTGGTGAGAGTGAGGACTGATCTCGATACTTAAACTGGCAAAAAGTGTCTTCCAGATGGGTGCCAGATATGCTGAGAGACAACTGCAAGGGTGTACGCACAGCATATTGCTAGGTAATGTTGATGTTTGATAACAGTACCAGGTGTACCGGTATGAAATGAGTGTTAAGATACAAATGTGTCGATAGGGAACATTTGTTGTGAAAGAGCCTTAATTTTTTTTTGTTTGGTTGGTATGACATTTGTCATAGATATTTAGTATACATGGTGATCGTGCTCTATCAGAAGCAACATGCAAAAGATGGTTTCAACAGTTAATAAATAATGATTTTGATGTAAGAAATGAATGGAAGACCACCAAAAAAGTTCAAAGACGCCGAATTGCAAGCAATATTGGATGAAGATGATACTGAGCCAGA
Source organism: Schistocerca cancellata (assembly GCF_023864275.1). Classification (NCBI taxonomy): domain Eukaryota; kingdom Metazoa; phylum Arthropoda; class Insecta; order Orthoptera; family Acrididae; genus Schistocerca; species Schistocerca cancellata. The sequence continues at coordinate 88,078,456 of NC_064636.1, read as the reverse complement.
AGCAAATGGCAGCAATGCTAAATGTTGCACAACAAACAGTTTCTGACCGTTTGAAAGCTATAGGAAAGATCCAAAAGTGTGGAAAATGGGTGCCACATGAATTGAATGAAAGACACATGGTAAACCGAAAAATCCTTTGTCAAGTTTTGCTTGAAAGACATGAAAGAAAATCAATTTTGCATCGAATTGTTACCGGCGATGAAAAATGGATTTATTTTAAGAATCCTAAACAGAAAAAAATCGTGGGTTAATCCGGGACAACCGTCAACATCAACTGCAAAACCAGATCGATTCGGCAAGAAGACAATGCTCTGCGTTTGGTGGGATCAGAAAGGTGTGTTGTATCACGAGCTTCTAAAACCCGGTGAAACTGTGAATACTAATCGCTACAGACAACAAATTATCAATTTGAAGTGTGCAATGATCGAAAAAAGAGCAGAATGGGCCAGAAGACATGGCAAAGTAATTTTTTTACACAACAATGCACATGGACACAAAGCAAAACTGGTTCAGGATACAATCAAAACACTTGGCTGGGAGCTGCTACCCCACCTGCCGTATTCACCAGACTTGGCCCCTTCCGACTACCATTTGTTTTCATCAATGGGACACACATTGGCTGAGGAACACTTCGATTCCTACAAAGAAGTCGAAAATTGGGTGTCTGATTGTTTTCCTTCAAAAGACGAACATTTCTATTGGCGTGGTGTCCACAAATTGCCAGAAAGGTGGTCAAAATGTATAGAAAGCAATGGTCAGTACCTTGAATAAAATGTTTTTACTTTTCAATTCAAAATTAGTGTTTCATTTTCACAAAAAAACACTCATTTCATACCGGTACACCTGGTATGAGTGGGACTTCCTTTTTATCAGTCTTGTCAATGGATGAGACACAGATGTGATGTTCTAGTGGTCAAACCCGACTTCTAAAGAAGTGTTTGCGGTAGCCACAGAATCGTGGCAACAACATTGTGAATAATGTGTAAGGCTGCAGGGAGATGAGGTCAAGAAGAGACAAGTTTCACAGTTTTTGTTGATTTGTCTGTTGGGAGAGGGAGGGGGGGGGGGGGGAGATAAAGGGTACATAGGTTGTATATGCAGACAAGTTAAAATATTCCTGTATTTCCCAGTAAAAATTTGCTTTAGTACACTAGTGACAATGTACTTTTCCTCAGAGCTGTAGAACATATCAATCCTTTGAATGGTACAATTTCCCAATACTTTAGGAAAAACATGGCAAAAGACAAAGTATTTTAGAAAGATCTACGATGCGCAGCAATGTGTACACTGCATAGTTTGGTATTACGAAAGTATAAATATGAATTCCACCAAATGCAGCACGGTAGCTTCAAAAGCACTGAAATAGAGATTGTGTGCATGACGCGCTTTTGTCAGCCAATCAAGGCTCACATTACATGATCTCGTCAGCCAATAACAGCAGAGGTTCAAGAGCAGAGGACGCATGATGTAGTCAGCCAACAGCTACATCACTTAATTTGTGTGAACATACAAGCAGGGAAAGTTAATGGTTCAAATACTTCATCCAAGAGCCTCTGCCACATTTTGCTGTCAGCAGACACCATGTACGCACTGTGTTTTGTTGTCGCAAATGGTGCACTTCCTTTGCAGCTAAAGCTTTTTTTTTGTGTGTTATTCTCTTGTACTTTTCCACGTCGGTTTTACAGGTGCTTTGACAATGACGCTTACTCAAAATTAGCTAATCACACGAATAAATAAACATCCCATTACAGCCTACTAAGGACCACGTTTATGTTTATTAAGCATATGGAGGCTGTGGATCACCGAAAATACAAAATTTTAACTACAAGCAGTGCTACACATTTCACCCCTTGAAGGTAAGTACTGGCCAGTCTGTCTCGTAATTTGTTGCGACTACATACACAAATGAGTGAAAACTCCGTGAGCACTGCCCACTGCAGGACTGAATACTGTCTGGTAACTCTGCAGGCACGCAATACGCCAAGAAAAGTAAATGACCAGAGCAGGGACGAATGGGGAGCGAATGCGTAAATCCACAGATTAGGCTACCTTGACGGAGGACAGATTGTTTTGGCCCAGTGTTTGTAAACAGATATCTAGGAAACGGCACTGTCGGCTGTTTGCTTACTACTATTGTGAACAGCTGTGGAAAGTTGTCAAGGACGGCGAAACCACGACGAGACAAGGTGTCAGGTGTCCACCCCTCACCATACAATGTGGATGTCAGAGGCTCGACCCCCTGTAAAGCAGGATAGGGGGAGATCTGCGGCACATCTGATGACAGAATATGAGGCTGGTGCAGGCACAAATGGCGCATATTGTTGAACGTGCAGCTCCACACCAGATGACCCCTACGTGTTCCTATACCGACCCAATGACATCACCAATTAAAACGGCAGTGCACACAGGTTCATTGAGATTCGAAAACAGATCAGTGGTAATGTGTCACCTGCTTAGACGAATCACGTATCCTACGAGCGCAAGTACAAAAATTTCCCGCATTACTGTGACAACACTTCTTACACTGTTCATACTGATTTCTGTCATTTATTTTATTGTTATGCTGTTGTAGTCCCGCTATGAAAGTTTGACTCTGATTCATCCATTTGTCTTCTTTTTGTTGCAGACTGGAAGATGTATCGGGTGCTGAAATTCATAAGAGACTTCCAGCACAATACAGGAACAGAATCATACCGCAATGCAGTGTCTACGAATGGATTACAAAATTCAGAAATGATCGCGTTAAGTACTACGTGTGAGAAAGAAGCCAGATGATGATCCACGGCCGCAAATGATGACGACAACATTTAGGGTGCACATGACACAGTCCCGGTAGACAGACAAGTGCCTTAATGATATGACACATCATCTGCAAATTAGTCACAGTTCTGCCTGCAAAATCGTCCACAACAGATTTGGGTTTCACAAAGTCTGTAAGAGATGCACCCTGAAACAACTCACAGTGTTGCATAAACAATGTGCTTGGCCATCTGTCAAAAACATCTGGATCACTTTGGTAACGAACTTGGTGGCTTCTTAGACGGAATCCGTCAATAGTAATGAAACATGGATGCACCATTACGAGCCAGATAGTGAACGGCAGAGAAACATCCACAACTGCTCAGCAGGAGAAAGTTCAAAACCAAAGCATCTGCAGGAATACTTACGTTTCCCATTTTCTGGGATGCACAAGGTCCAATACTCGAACATTATCAGGCGAGTTACAGCAGTGCCTGTTATAGTGAGGTACTTACTGAGAGGCTAAAGTCTGCAATTCCAAGCAAATGCTGAGGTCTACCGACAAAAGGTGTTGTGCTATTGCACAAAATGTGCATCTACATACCTCTACCCATATTGCTGAAACACTGCAGAAATACAAGTTTCCAGTAACAGCCCATCCACCATACAGTCCTGATCTTGCCCTCTTTCGAATGTCACTTATCTGGTTCACTCAAAGAGGTATTAACGGACCAAGAATTAAAGATTGCGGTGCATGTGTGTCTCACTGTTCAGCCAGAAACTTTCTTTTCTGAAGGTGTCCAGAAACTTGTGCAATGACGCATTAAGCGCAATTAAAGGCAAGGGTACTATATTGAAAGAAAAATGATGTTAACATATGTGTCTTATTTGTATTGCAATAAAAGGTACAGCTATGTTGCGGATAATTTTTCGACTTACCCTCGTCTTATACCAGGTTGATGACTGTGTCCTGATACTCCACCATCTAGGTGAACAGCTGTTTGAAACATGCACACAGGACAGTAGAGGGGATATTACACTACAGGCGGCATTCACCTGGCCTTGCTAGGGTCCTGCCATAGTAATCAAAAGGAGCATGTTAGCCATGGACTCATGAACATTATTGCCAACAGCATGCATTCCTTACTGCTCAATGTCTTCATTGATGGCAATAGCATCTTTCAGCCCAATAACTGTCCATGTCACGTGGTGAGGGTTGTGGTTTGGTGTTTGAGGAATATGAGAGTCAACAAACACTGATGTCTTGGCCATCAAATTCACTCGATCTGAAAGTGATGGACGTTATCTGTGACACTATTGCATGGCAGCTCTGCTTTCACAAACAATCAGCCCACAATTTATGGGAATTGCTTGACCTGAGCATAAACATCTCGTGCCAAACAGGAGATGGGATCAAAAAATAATGAAAATTTCTAATTTCACGCGCTTTGACATATGTTCACATTTTCAGCTTTTATGAATACGTAGTTCATTTTTGACAGTAAAAAATTATATATATGTTTTGAAAAAAGATAAACCTGGAATGAAGTGCAGCACTGTTTTCAAAATGTCTGTGGCTTTTGGTGAAACTACAATGTTGAAGACAAGAGTTTACAAGTGGTCAAACAGGATGTTGAAGATGGTAGTCCTGGATGCCCTAGTACATGAATTACTGATGACAATGTGTAATAAGTGAAGAAAATGGTTCTGGAAAATCACCAAATCACCATCAGAGAGGGTGCTGCTCATGCTGACATATCCCTTGGCTCATGCCATGCAATTTTTTCCAGATATTTAGGTCATGAAACATGTAGCAGCAAAGTTTGTTTCAAGATTGTTGAATTCTGACCAAAACCGACATTGCGTAGAAATCACTCAGGGATTGATGAATGAAGTCAATAACAATCGAGAACCGCTAACAGAGGTTATAGCAGGTGACAAAACATGGGTATATGGGTAAGATGTCAAAACTGAGGCTCCCATGTCCCAATGGAAACTGCCTGAAGAGTGAAGACTGAAAAAACTTCGACACGTTTGATCACATGTGAAGGTTCTTCACTCTGTTTTCTTCAACTACACTGGGATAGTGCATCGTGAGTTCCTGCCTTATGGTTGTATGGTCAATAAGAAATACTTCCTGGAAGTTATGCACAGTTCGCGTGAGGCAATCTGAAGAAAACAACAAGAACTGAAACAAAACCCCTCACAGAAATTGCATCATGATACTGCTCCTGCTCACACGTCTATGCTTGTTTGTGAATTTTTTGGTAAAAAACAAAATAATTGTGTTGCCTCAGCCACCCTATTCATTGTACACGGGCCCCTGCAACTTCTTTATATTCCCGAGGCTGAAGAGAACCACGAAAGGACATTCTGCTGATGATATAAAAACAGAATCACTCAAGAAATGGAACTCCATAAAAAAAGTAATAAAAATAATAAATTAATAAAAAAAAGATTCTTTAGGAATAACAAAAACTCCCATTACATATAAAAACTTATCCAGGACTTGTTAGAACCATGCCACGGAGAATCTATACTGTACTGCATTCCAAAGGTCGACAAACACACTATTAAGCAATATAAAAATCTGTGTATATTGCTACATATGGTGACAGTGCAGTTCCAAGTGGTAATGAAACTGTACGAGGATGTCACAGCCATTCGCTAAACAAAGTGGCAGTAATCTCGTTGAAAACTCACAGAGGCTGAACTGCTTGACACAGCTGGAACCTCCAAATGACAGTCTGAGAACTCCAGAGCGAGCCGCGGCGTTCCTCACCTGCATGTCCCGCAGAGCCACCTTGCCACAGGGGCAGTGGGTGACGACGTCCGGCGAGAGCGCGCAGGGCGCACACCGTCCCTCGTGGCACGCCGCCTCGCACCGGTGGTTGCCGCACGCCAGCGCGCGTCCACACACCTCGCCGCATGCGAAGCTGTCGGCTCGGGCCTCGTCCGAGTCACAGGGTACCTCTCGAGTTGTCTTGCCGCACCAGCACACTGCAAAGGTTGCATCCCAACTTTGTACTGTGTCTCACATTTCAAGTTTAACAACTTTGATGCAGAAAGACTTATAATGTCAAACAAGAGAAAAAACTCTGTTAGAAACAGAAGTAGATATTTATAGCAATATGTTAAAACACACTAACTTTGAGAAGTTAGTAAGATAGGGGTGTATGATACAATACTTACTCATTTAACTGAGCAGATCTTGTTAACTGCCCCTGAGATTAGTTGTCATTAAGGATTCTCCACAGAGAAAACAATACACGATTTACAAGTGAAGTGCTAGCAAAGTTAAACAAGAAAAATTGGCCGTATGGATCATAAAATTCTACCTGGGAAACTTAAGTTTTATGGTATTAATGGCACCCCTCTTGTACGGATGGAATCTTATCTTTATAACAGAAAGCAGGGAGTCTCACTAAACAACTGTATCTCTGGCCTGAAAATACCCTCACAATGGGGCAACATAACATGTGGAGAGAACCATAGGGATTTGTATTGGGTCCACTCTTCCTTGTAACCTATGGAACATAAAGTATGTAAATTATCTTCCAACAACTTGCTTTATTTTATGGTTTTATTGTCCAGTTTTTCTAGGCCTAAACTGAGGAGATAAGTTAAAATCTACACGAGTCACAGGTGACACCCTGCCAAGTAAAAAGTTGCACAATCAACAATATAACATATGTATTTGGTTAATTTTTATCCAGGAACTCCCCAAAGAAACAGAATGAGTGGACCATGAGGAAATTCTTCAGTTCTGCCTGTAAAGTTTATGAATTACTGCTAATATTTTTTTATTGTTTTACTACTTTACTGAATATGGATGTAACACAATACTATACACCTTATCTCACAAGAGTCAGGGAGATGTGAACCAAATGCCTGCCTGGTATTAAATGAGTGAAAGCTGCTAATTCTTGGGAATAAGCTCATACTGTTAACAACAAAACACGATTGAGAAAAATATGTATTGAGAAGCTGCTATCAGAATTCCCAGACTGCTGAAAATGGGCCAACGAGAGGTTCATGGACTTACACCACATACTGCTCGAACTGCCCTTTTCCGAGCCAAAATATACCCTTTGCAAAAGGGAAAAATTACCCCAAACTGTATGTCATAAGTGAATAAAAATAAGCAAAGCAGACTAATTTTCCTGTTGGAATATCACTTACTTTAGATGCTGTTCTAATGGTACATATAGCAGCATTAAGTTTTTGAACATGATCCTGAACATGGGCTTTCCATCACAGCTTACCATCTATCTAAACACCTGGGAATTTGGGTTTGGCAGACTCACTAATCGTATTTCCGTTCTGAATAATCAAAATGTGAGTTTTGGTTGAATTGTTACTCAGCAACTAAATCTGAGTCTTATTGTGATTTAGCATCAATTTATTTCCAACAAGCCAAGAAACTTTGTCTTGAATTGCACTACCTGAGACACTGCCTATGTTGCAGTCAATACTCTTCACAACCATGCTAATGTCATCAGAAAAGAGAAATATCTTGCAGTCACTTACCAGAAGCAGTCCCAGCACTGACCCTCATACTGTGGAGAATGACCTTCTGCTGACTGCCCTTAAAAGTATGAAAAGGACCAAACAACTGTCGGCTGCTATTCTTATTCCACAATGGTCCAATTTCTGCAGTAATATTTTACAATCAACACAACAAATCCCTGTGGTTAAGTCAAAGACAACGTCTAGTGTTTACAACTTTTTCTTTAATCTGTCCCATACTTCACAGTGAAAAAGAGAATATAGCATTTTCAGTTTTTAAACCACGTCTAAAACCAATCTTTACATTTGACAGTACATTATGTGAAGTGGAATGATCAATTACCCTCACATGTATAGCCTTTTCAATAACTTTAGCAGACATTGATGGCGTAGACATAGGTGTAAAATTGTCTACATTATCCATTTCTCCTTTTTCTAAAGCAGTTTCGCTACTGAGCACTTTAATTGTTCAGGAAACTGAAGATTTCTGAAAGTAAAATGGCTAAATATTGTGCTAATGTATGCAGCATAGTGTTTTATTATTCTGCTAGATACCAAAGGACACTTCAAAAACTTTAATGTTTGCTGATGACAAGAACTCCAATGGATACAAAGTCAATCTTAGCAACACAGCTCCAATGATAGCTGTGAACCGCCTGTAGACATATTTCGCTAACAGTTAAAGTTTGTGTCTCACAGGGTCTCATTTTGTAATGTCAAAGAAGTAATGATGATCTTTCAGCTCCAGACGTAGACATTGATGATAATACAGTAAATTCAGCACACTGTGCACCAACTCATAGGGGTCCAGATGGATAACAAGTGGAAATGGAGTTAACACCTCTATATTACAAAAACGCTATCCTCAAACACAGTTCCAGTTACAGCATAGGAGGCAACAAAGATCAGATTTTCAATATTTCAAATACTTATTGGTCAATTTTAAAAAACTTAAAATGCTGTCACAATCTACTCATTACGAAGTATAGCCTTCTGTTAAAAGTTCAACACAATAAGATAATTATTACTGTTAGAAGCTGTACATTTGTCTTGAGGCAGAAAAACTGACAGCCCACAAGTAGACAAAATTCATTCATTCAGTATACGAGAATGATGACATTTAACAACTTCTGACAAAGTTTACACACAGTTTCAAATCTTTACAACACTTTTTCTCGCTGACACCCTCCACTGACAAGGAGAGTTCCCGAGTGGTGGATCGACTTTATGAAATCTCGTATATGGAGACGTAGGTTAAGGTCCAGGTGTCAAACCCTGCTGTCATCCACCCTGGCAGGCTCTCATATGCTAGTAAAAATCAGAATTTTGCAAGATACTCTACAGTTCTAAAATAGGGTCATTCAATGAATGGTTCTACAGGGTAACATTTAAGGTACAGGCTTCATGTGAATGAGGTTGCAGGTGCTTTGGAAAATTTTATTTTTAAATCTTTATGTAAATGATTTTGCTCATTATTTTCATTCGGGTAATTGGATTAAATGTAACTTTTTTTATATTACTTTGTTCATCCTATTAATCAATGTACTAAGTTTCACAACTGCTTTAATTTTTTGCTCCTATCATTCTTTTTCCACTTCGGATCTTAGTAATCATGAATTTAACTACTTTTATTCATCTATCATAACATTTAAAGATTTGAAATGTGCCAATGCATTGGTTAAAATCCAAAATACTCTATTTATATTAATAATATTATCAAAAGGAAAGTTGCCACTCATCATATAGCGGAGATGCTGAGTCGCAGATAGGCACAACAGAAAGACTGTCACAAATAAAGCTTTCGACAAGTAGGACCTTCGTCAAAAATAAACACACACACACACACACACACACACACACACACGTGTGTGTGCAAACAGAACTAACTCACACGACTGCAATCTCAGGCAAATGTAGCCACACAGTACCTGAAGTGTGGCAACAGTTGGCTGACACTGTAGTCGACTGTGTGTGTGTGTGTGTGTGTGTGTGTGTGTGTGTGTGTGTGTGTGTGTGTGTATTTGACGAAGGTCCTACTTGTCGAAAGCTTTATTTGTGACAGTCTTTTTTTTTTGTGCCTATCTGTGACTCAGTGTCTCCGCTATATGGCGAATGGCAACTTTCCTTTGCATAATATTGTTACATTCAATCCAGGATTTTCAATTGTTTACTATTTATATTAATTTACTATTTATATTAATTGAGCAGTTGTGTCAAAAATGTAGCTTTTGTTACAAAATATACATTTTGCACCTTTTTTGTATGATTAATTACAAGGAAACATTAATTCTTATTCTTCTATGGACAAAGTAATGCAGATGAACATTTAAACAAAAGAAGAGATTATAGATAAATTAAATTCAAGTGAAATGAGGAATGGAAATAATAAATAGAATAACATGGACAAAATTATAGATTGATAAAAATAAAAGAAATTAAATTGAAACTAGTATATAAAAATCATTAAAATCACACAGAAAAAAAAGAGCAATTTGAAAATGTTAATATGTTGCTTAAAATGACATAAAAAAGTTTAATGCAATTAATTGAATAAAAGTAATGATCAAAGTCATTTCAAAAAATTATTTTAAATTTTTTTTTGAAAAAACCTGATGAGATTTCTACCCACAACCTCTTGCACGTGAGGCCTGTACCTTAATCGTTATGCTGTTCAACCACTATTTTTAAAGCCGAAGAGCATCACACGAAATTCCAAAATATTTTTCGTTAATAGCTTCCAAATGAATTCTCACCAGGGTGTATGCCTGCAGCGTGTGAAACTTGGGAGCTTAGCCTACACCACTGTATAGATGATTTCAATAAGTTGATCCCGCAGCTGGGGACCTCTCTGTAAAGAAATTTCAATGAACAAATGATAAAAGTAAGTAAAGAGAAAAAAATCCGTGATTAACATGATAGAGAAGAGAAATTAAAAGCACACACACACACACACACACACACACACACACACACACACAGGGGAGAGGGGAGGGGGAGGGGGAGCGGGAAAGGTAGGGGGAGAGGGAGCGGGAGAGGGTGGGGGAGAGGGTGGGGGAGAGGGTGGGGGAGAGGGTGGGGGAGAGGGTGGGGGAGAGGGTGGGGGAGAGGGTGGGGGAGAGGGTGGGGGAGAGGGTGGGGGAGGGGGTGGGGGAGGGGGTGGGGGAGGGGGTGGGGGAGGGGGTGGGGGAGGGGGTGGGGGGAGAGGGTGGGGGAGAGGGTGGGGGAGAGGGTGGGGGAGGGGGAGCGGGAGGGGGAGCGGGAGAGGGAGCGGGAGAAGGAGCGGGAGAAGGAGCGGGAGAAGGAGCGGGAGGGGGAGCGGGAGGGGGAGCGGGAGGGGGAGCGGGAGGGGGAGAGGAGCTGCAACGAGAACAAAATGGCAAAGATGGTGAGAGATTGAAGAATGGATCTACCAACAAGACGTTGCCTTTACTTTCTGATGATAACGATGACTTTCGGCTATGGAGGCACATAATGAAGAAGAGAGTTTGGGAGTGTGCCTGGTGCAGGAGAGAGGGAGAGGATTTGCTGCTACCCTACCCTACCTTTGGTTTCTACCAGCTGGCACTTGCCGCACGGTCCCGGGTGGCACGTCCGCTCGCAGCGGTGCCGTCCGCAGGACAGGGAGCGGCCGCACGTCGCGCCGCACACCACCTGCTGCCCGCACACCACCAGCCGGCTCTCCCGGCCGCAGCCACACGACCTGCAGCATCCGGCCACACACGTCAATCTTCCCTACATCCACATGTTGTTATACAGTGATATCACATACTATTGTACACTAGATAGTTCGAGAATATCACAGCTGCACGTAGAGTGGATGTCGGAAACGCAGCAAGTACAAGTCTAATGTTGCAGGTTGAACTCTTCACAAATCGAAGCACCTCTGTTACATTACAGAGATAAATTCTGCCGAAATTTTTACAAAGGCACAGACGGTGTTTAGAAAGGACAGATTGCATGCAACCGGTGGTGGCGTGTTTGTAGCTGTTAGTAGTAGTTTATCCTGTAGTGAGGTAGAAGTGGATAGTTCCTGTGAAATATTATGGGTGGAGGTTACACTCAATAACCGAGCTAGGTTATTAATTGGCTCCTTTTACCGACCTCCCGATTCAGCAGCATTAGTGGCAGAACAACTGAGAGAAAATCTGGAATACATTTCACATAAATTTTCTCAGCATGTTATAGTCTTAGGTGGAGATTTCAATTTACCACATATAGACTGGGGCACTCAGATGTTTAGGACGGGTGGTAGGGACAGAGCATTGAGTGACATTATACAGAGTGCACTATCCGAAAACTACCTCGAGCAGTTAAACAGAGAACCGACTCGTGGAGATAACATCTTGGACCTATTGATAACAGACAGACCCAAGCTTTTCGACTCTGTAAGTGCAGAACAGGGAATAGATGATCGTAAGGCCGTTGCAGCATCCCTGAATATGGAAGTAAATAGGAATATAAAAAAAGGGAGGAAGGTTTATCTGTTTAGCAAGAGTAATAGAAGGCAGATTTCAGACTACCTAACAGATCGAAACAAAAATTTCTGTTCCGACACTGACAATGTTGAGTGTTTATGGGAAAAGTTCAAAGCAATCGTAAAATGCGTTTTAGACAGGTACGTGCCGAGTAAAACTGTGAGGGATGGGAAAAACCCACTGTGGTTCAACAACAAAGTTAGGAAACTACTGCGAAAGCAAAGAGAGCTTCACTGCAAGTTTAAACGCAGCCAAAACCTCTCAGACAAACAGAAGCTAAACAATGTCAAAGTTAGCGTAAGGAGGGCTAAGCGTGAAGCGGTCAGTGAATTCGAAAGTAAAATTCTATGTACCGACTTGACAGAAAATCCTAGGAAGTTCTGGATTATGTTAAATCAGTAAGTGGCTCGAAACAGCATATCCAGACACTCCGGGATGATGAACGCATTGAAACAGAGGATGACACGCGTAAAGCTGAAATACTAAACACCTTTTTCCAAAGCTGTTTCACAGAGGAAGACCGCACTGCAGTTCCTTCTCTAAATCCTCGCACAAACGAAAAAATGGCTGACATCGAAATAAGTGTCCAAGGAATAGAAAAGCAACTGGAATCACTCAACAGAGGAAACTTCACTGGACCTGACGGGATACCAATTCGATTCTACACAGAGTGCGCGAAAGAACTTGCCCCCCTTCTAACGGCCGTTTACCGCAAGTCTCTAGAGGAACGGAAGGTTCCAAATGATTGGAAAAGAGCACAGGTAGTCCCAGTCTTCAAGAAGGGTCGTCGAGCAGATGCGCAAAACTATAGACCTATATCTCTGACGTCGATCTGTTGTAGAATTTTAGAACATGTTTTTTGCTCGCGTACCATGTCGTTTCTGAAAACCCGGAATCTACTCTGTAGGAATCAACATGGATTCCAGAAACAGCGATCGTGTGAGACCCAACACGTTTTATTTGTTCATGAGACCCAGAAAAGATTGGATACAGGCTCCCAGGTAGATGCTATTTTCCTTGACTTCCGGAAGGCATTCGATACAGTTCCGCACTGTCGCCTGATAAACAAAGTAAGAGCCTACGGAATATCAGACCAGCTGTGTGGCTGGATTGACGAGTTTTTAGCAAACAGAACACAGCATGTTGTTCTCAATGGAGAGACGTCTACAGACATTAAAGTAACCTCTGGCGTGCCACAGGGGAGTGTTACGGGACCATTGCTTTTCACAATATATATAAATGACCTACTAGATAGTGTCGGAAGTTCCATGCGGCTTTTCGCGGATGACGCTGTAGTATACAGAGAAGTTGCAGCATTAGAAAATTGTAGCGAAATGCAGGAAGATGTGCAGCAGATAGACACTTGGTGCAGGGAGTGGCAACTGACCCTTAATATAGACAAATGTAATGTACTGCGAATACATAGAAAGAAGGATCCTTTATTGTATGATTATATGATAGCGGAACAAACACTGGTAGCAGTTACTTCTGTTAAATATCTGGGAGTATTCGTGCGGAACGATTTGAAGTGGAATGATAATATAAAATTAATTGTCGGTAAGGTGGGTACCAGATTGAGATTCATTGGGAGAGTCCTTACAAAATATAGTCCATCAACAAAGGAGGTGGCTTACAAAACACTCGTTGACCTATACTTGAGTATTGCTCATCAGTGTGGGATCCGTACCAGATCGGGTTGACGGAGGAGATAGAGAAGATCCAAAGAAGAGCGGCACGTTTCGTCACAGGGTTATTTGGTAAGCGTGATAGCGTTACGGAGATATTTAGCAAACTCGAGTGGAAGACTCTATAAAAGAGGTGCTCTGCATCGCGGTGTAGCTTGCTGTCCAGGTTTCGAGAGGGTGCGTTTCTGGATGAGGTATCGAATATATTGCTTCCCCCTACTTATACCTCCCGAGGAGATCACGAATGTAGAATTAGAGAGATTCGAGCGCGCACAGAGGCTTTCCGTCAGTCGTTCTTCTTGCGAACCATACGTGACTGGAACAGGAAAGGGAGGTAATGATAGTGGCACGTAAAGTGCCCTCTGCCACACACTGTTGGCTGGCTTGCGGAGTATAAATGTAGATGTAGATGTAGATGTAGATTAGTGCTAATGGGCTTCCTTCATTCTCACTATAGTTTTACGAGTATGACGAGTTTCAAAACTGTGGTGCTGCACTCTCTTCACACTCATCGGCATGTTCTCTCTTACTCAAGTGTGCAAGAGTGTAAAGCAAGTTGTGACATATTGTTAGAATGGAAGAGGAGCATACAATCTTGCTGCTGTAAAGTAGCACTGACAAGGAGGCATAATAACTGACTGTTGGAATCAGACGGACTTTAACAAAGCTGCATTTTGTGGAACTGTGGAGGGTGTAAGACGAAAATTTATTGATGCAATGTACACAATTGCAAATATGTTCCACCACAGGAGGAGCGATAACTGGAACAAGTTTCACACTACAGTCCATGTATAAGACAAAAAAAACAAACAAATTTCGTCCAATGCAAACAAAATGGTTGTATCCTAGTTTATTCCACCTCCACCGTGAGAAGACACGTGTGCTGCAGCAAATGAAAACTGGGCACAGAGCAACGTCACTGTCATGTCCCTACAACAAGAAAGGGCAATGTTTCTGTATTCGTTTGGTAATGGCAACTTGCATTTATGGGCTAATAACGAGTTGTGTAGCTTATCATTCATTTCTGTAATTTATTTTCGCAATTACTTACCATTTAGATTGCATTTCATCCTCACGTCGCGATTTTTAGTAGTGTTTGGTAACAGGTCAAAACTTTGTATCTGTCAACGTAATTCTTAGAATATTCTCTGAATGGATATTAAATATCAAAATAAGCATACAGAAGTGTCTGAAAATGTTTTTCTATATAAATTTATGTATAAACAGAACAATATTCACCGCTAACCAGTCAGTCATTTTAATGGTATATAATAATCATCATGCCCAATGGTTGCTTGCGTCATTTAGGTACATTAGACATTCAACTTGCATTTTCAGAATGGCTATAAAGCCAAAATCATTACTGTAAAAATTACCAAACTATCAGTTTAAGAAGTCACGGTTGCAAAATACTAACATGAATCCTTTACAGAAGAATGGAAAAACTGGTAGGAGCAGACCTCGGGGAAGATCAGTTTGGATTTCGAAGAAACATAGGAACACATGAGACAATACTCACAAAAGATAGGTTAAGGAAAGAGAAACCTACACTAATAGGATTTTTTAGATTTGGAGAAAGCTTTTGACAATGTTGACTGGAATATTCTCTTTCAAATTCTAAAGGTGGCAGGGGTAAAATACAGGGAGCAAAAAGCTAGTTACAATTTGTACAGAAACCAGATGGCAGTTATAAGAATTGAAGAGCACTAAAGGGAAGGGGTGGTTGAGGAGGGAGTGAGACAGGGTTGTAGCCTATACCTGATGTTATTCAATATGTACATTGAACAACCAGTAATGGGAACCAAAGAAAAATTTGGAGTAGGAATTAAAGTTCAGGTAGAAGTAGTAAAAACTCTGAGGTTTGCCAATGACATTGTAATTTTGTCAGACAAAAAAGGACTTGGAGGAGCAGTTTAACAGAATGGACAGTATCTTGAAAGGAGGATATAAGACCTGCTGGAACATGGAACCCGTGGTCTAAGGGTAGCGTCTTTGATTCATAATCAAAACGTCTTCGGTCCCGGGTTCGATCCCCACCACTGTCTAAATTTTGATAAATAATCAGCATTGGCGGCCGAAGACTTCCGGCATAAGAAGTCAGCCTCATTCTGCCAACGGCCTAGTCATAGAGGGCGGAGGAGCGGATAGAGGTTCAGGGCACTCTCTTGTCCTATGGGTGTGAAATTGCTCCTAAAGGCGGAAGAATCAGCAATGATCGACATGAGGATGCAGAAGGCAATGGAAACCACTGCATTAAAGACACGTAACGTGTATCCACAGGACATGTGGCCTGTAATTGAAGAAGTGTCATGATGATCTCTCCATTGGCAAAAGATTCCGGAATAGTCCCCCATTCGGATCTCCGGGAGGGGACTGCCAAGGGGGAGGTTACCATGAGCAAAAGATTGAATAATCTACGAAAGGATAACGTTCTACGAGTCGGGGCGTGGAATATCAGAAGCTTGAACGTGGTAGGGAAACTAGAAAATCTGAAAAGGGAAATGCAAAGGCTCAATCTAGATATAGTAGGGGTCAGTGAAGTGAAGTGGAAGGAAGACAAGGATTTCTGGTCAGATGAGTATCGGGTAATATCAACAGCAGCAGAAAATGGTATAACAGGTGTAGGATTCGTTATGAATAGGAAGGTAGGGCAGAGGGTGTGTTACTGTGAACAGTTCAGTGACCGGGTTGTTCTAATCAGAATCGACAGCAGACCAACACCGACAACGATAGTTCAGGTATACATGCCAACGTCGCAAGCTGAAGATGAACAGATAGAGGAAGTGTATGAGGATATTGAAAGGGTAATGCAGTATGTAAAGGGGGACGAAAATCTAATAATCATGGGCGACTGGAATGCAGTTGTAGGGGAAGGAGTAGAAGAAAAGGTTACAGGAGAATATGGGCTTAGGACAAGGAATGAAAGAGGAGAAAGACTAATTGAGTTCTGTAGCAAGTTTCAGCTAGTAATAGCGAATACCCTGTTCAAGAATCACAAGAGAAGGAGGTATACTTGGAAAAGGCCGGGAGATACGGGAAGATTTCAATTAGATTACATCATGGTCAGACAGAGATTCCGAAATCAGATACCGGATTGTAAGGCGTACCCAGGAGCAGATATAGACTCAGATCACAATATAGTAGTGATGAAGAGTAGGCTGAAGTTCAAGACATTAGTCAGGAAGAATCAATACGCAAAGAAGTGGAATACGGAAGTACTGAGGAATGACGAGATACGTTTGAAGTTCTCTAACGCTATAGATACAGCAATAAGGAATAGCCCAGTAGGCAGTACAGTTGAAGAGGAATGGACATCTCTCAAAAGGGCCATCACAGAAGTTGGGAAGGAAAACATAGGTACAAAGAAGGTAGCTGCGAAGAAACCATGGGTAACAGAAGAAATACTTCAGTTGATTGATGAAAGGAGGAAGTACAAACATGTTCCGGGAAAATCAGGAATACAGAAATACAAGTCGCTGAGGAATGAAATAAATAGGAAGTGCAGGGAGACTAAGACGAAATGGCTGCAGGAAAAATGTGAAGACATCGAAAAAGATATGATTGTCGGAAGGACAGACTCAGCATACAGGAAAGTCAAAACAACCTTTGGTGACATTAAAAGCAACGGTGGTAACATTAAGAGTGCAACGGGAATTCCACTGTTAAATGCAGAGGAGAGAGCAGATAGGTGGAAAGAATACATTGAAAGCCTCTATGAGGGTGAAGATTTGTCTGATGTGACAGAAGACGGAACAGGAGTCGATTTAGAAGAGATAGGGGATCCAGTATTAGAAACGGAATTTAAAAGAGCTTTGGAGGACTTACGGTCAAGTAAGGCAGAAGGGATAGATAACATTCCATCAGAATTTCTAAAATCATTGGGGGAAGTGGCAACAAAACGACTATTCACATTGGTGTGTAGAATATATGAGTCTGGCGATATACCATCTGACTTTCGGAAAAGCATCATCCACACAATTCCGAAGACGGCAAGAGCTGACAAGTGCGAGAATTATCGCACAATCAGCTTAACAGCTCATGCATCGAAGCTGCTTACAAGAATAATATACAGAAGAATGGAAAAGAAAATTGAGAAAGCGCTAGGTGACAATCAGTTTGGCTTCAGGAAAAGTAAAGGGACAAGAGAGGCAATTCTGACATTACGGCTAATAATGGAAGCAAGGCTAAAGAAAAATCAAGACACTTTCATAGGATTTGTCGACCTGGAAAAAGCGTTCGACAATATAAAATGGTGCAAGCTGTTCGAGATTCTGAAAGAAGTAGGGGTAAGCTATAGGAAGAGACGGGTCATATACAATATGTACAACAACCAAGAGGGAATAATAAGAGTGGAAAATCAAGAACGAAGTGCTTGTATTAAGAAGGGTGTAAGACAAGGCTGTAGCCTTTCGCCCCTACTCTTCAATCTGTACATCGAGGAAGCAATGATGGAAATAAAAGAAAGGTTCAGGAGTGGAATTAAAATACAAGGTGAAAGGATATCAATGATACGATTCACTGATGACATTGCTATCCTGAGTGAAAGTGAAGAAGAATTAAATGATCTGCTGAACGGAATGAACAGTCTAATGAGTACACAGTATGGTTTGAGAGTAAATCGGAGAAAGACGAAGGTAATGACAAGTAGTAGAAATGAGAACAGCGAGAAACTTAACATCGGGATTAATGGTCACGAAGTCAATGAAGTTAAGGAATTCTGCTACCTAGGCAGTAAAATAACCAATGACGGATGGAGCAAGGAGGACATCAAAAGCAGACTCGCTATGGCAAAAAAGGCATTTCTGGCCAAGAGAAGTCTACTAATATCAAATACCGGCCTTAACTTGAGGAAGAAATTTCTGAGGATGTACGTCTGGAGTACAGCATTGTATGGTAGTGAAACATGGACTGTGGGAAAACCAGAACAGAAGAGAATGGAAGCATTTGAGATGTGGTGCTATAGACGAATGTTGAAAATTAGGTGGACTGATAAGGTAAGGAATGAGGATGTTCTACGCAGAATCGGAGAGGAAAGGAATATTTGGAAAACACTGATAAGGAGAAGGGACAGGATGATAGGACATCTGTTAAGACATGACGGAATGACTTCCATGGTACTAGAGGGAGCTGTAGAGGGCAAAAACTGTAGAGGAAGACAGAGATTGGAATACGTCAAGCAAATAACTGAGGACGTAGGTTGCAAGTGCTACTCCGAGATGAAGAGGTTAGCACAGGAAAGGAATTCGTGACGGGCCGCATCAAACCAGTCAGTAGACTGATGAAAAAAACATACAATGTTTATGCAGGATGGCGCTCCACCCCATATTGCTAGACACGTGAAAGATCTCTTGCGCGCGTTTGGTGACAATCGTGTGCTCAGCTGCCACTTTCGTCACACTTGGCCTCCCAGGTCCCCAGACCAGAGTCCGTGCGACTGTTGGCTTTGGGGTTACCTGAAGTCGCAAGTGTATCGTGATCAACCGACGTCTCTAGGGATGCTGAAAGACAACATCCGACGCCAATGCCTCACCATAACTCTGGACATGCTTTACAGTGCTGTTCCCAACATTATTCCTCGACTACAGCTATCGTTGAGCAACGATGCTGAGCATTTCCTGTAAAGAACATCATCTTTGCTTTGTCTTACTTTGTTATGCTAATTATTGCTATTCTGATCAGATGAAGCGCCATCTGCCGGACAGTTTTTGAACTTTTGTATTTTTTGGTTCTAATAAGACCCTATGTCATTCCAAGCATGAGTGTCAATTTGTACCCCTCTATCTACATTCTACCGTGACTTATTCAGTTTTCAAATTTATACTGACTTTTTGATCATCCGGTACTATGATCCCCTGCATATCAGTACCATAGGGACTGTGAAGGCGAGGTTAGATGAATTACAGTGTACACAAAGGCATTTAATCAGCTAAGAGAAGGAAGAGACATACATGAAAAACACTAACAGGATAAAAGAATGCAAGACAGCAAAAAATTGGGGTTGGGAGGGGGAGAGGAGGGAGAGAGAGAGAGAGAGAGTATTGCCAAACACAGTGGCTTGCTGTCAATGTCATTAAATTTATTGATGATGGGAAGGAGAAAGCAACGACAGTTATGAAAGAAAAGGTGATTGAATGTAGAAGCATGTTAAGCAGTGAAAGGAGTGTAATTTAAGCAAGGAGAGACACAATGCACAGAATAGTGAGATTCAAACATATTTGCCATTGATGAAGGAGTAAAGTTTACACAGTAAATATTGCACTGATAACAGGGATTAACTTAGTAGGAAGAGTGCAGTTTCTGCAGTATTATGAACATTCAGACAAATATCAACTTTGTGAAATCCTTACAGCTTTCAACACACAGAAATGGTCCTCTGCGAGAGACACTGTTTTATCTACAGGAGTAAAATGCGTCAGAATAAACGAGTTGTCACATGCGAATGAGGCAACACAGTCTCAGAAAAGCCATGCTATAGACTAGGTTTTCAGAAAAAACTGAAGCAGTGGAACCAAACTGGCCTGTGGTGATTTTATTTGTTTACTAGCTATACATCCATGCTTCACAACGGAAGCTAAAGAAGGACCTTTGCATGAGTCATTCAGTAAAAATGGAACCCTCATAGGATCATTTTGTCAATAAATTACTCTTTCCTAGGCAAGAAGTCAAATATAAATGCAACCGATCAAAAGAAGAACACCAATTTCATTAAGTTTTTAATACGCAAAGTGAAATCAGTAAACCCACATATCCTATCCAGAAAAATTCAATGTCAGTTTGTATTCATAAACTGAAAAAAAGATTGTGGCACTATGCTCAAGATATCTGTGAATACCACATGAAAATTCGTTTAGCAGCTTTGGATATTAATGTCTTCAGACAGACAGACACAATGGTTTTACGTTTTTATTACGTATTGGTGTTCATTTATTACTTTTATAACCTCAATGAACCACTTTAGTCAATCATTAGCTGGTTGTCATCTCTGATAAGTGCATGTTTTATTACTTCTGAACTACCCATTATCTCTTCATATGTTCTTCCATCTTTTCTCATCTGTAAATACCCTTTTAACTCCATGTCATTTTTCTACTTTTTGTTTAAATTTAATTTTCTTGTTTTCAGAACCTGAGATTTTCAGTTTTGTTTTGCAAATCATCCATGATTATTTTTAGTTCTTCCATATCATCTCTAATTTCCTGGAGCCATCCTACTTGTTACTTCACATTCCAGAGTTTTCTATAATAATTCTTGTTAATCTGGTTTCTAGTGTCCTCATGATGTAGCCAAGAAAGAAATCTTATTCTAATGTGCAATACTCTCCAGTTCCCTCTACATCACTTCATTTGCCACTATTCTCCCTGCTCCCCCTTTTGACCTTTTTTAAATGCATTTTACAGCTATTACTCTCTCTACTTTTAGGATTTTGTTGACTGTGTGACTTTACAAAGAGATACACTTTTGTATGTTACCACTGACCTAAACACCGTCTCTTAGTGGTTACTTTCTTGAGGGTATTTTTGTTCTGTCGTTGCAACTACAAAAATCCATGATCTTTTTTTTTTTTTTCACCAGATGCGTTTCAATTTATTGGGGTAAAGCATCATCATCAGTCTGTAATTAAGTTATTTATGTTCTGATTTGCTTCTAGATCGAGAAACAGTTCATTAAGAATAAGTCGATTTGTACTTACGGTGATTTTTGGTTGATTTCTCGCTTACATAGTGAAATGCTATTTGCTAGCACATTGTTGTTTTCTGTGTTAGACACTCATAATTTTGGTCTAATTTTTAGTTGTTCTGCAGCTCTACGCATTTCTTATGTTTTTCATAACACACTTTTATGCACACCACTGTGTGTTGTGAAAAAAACATAAAAATGCACAGAGCTGCAGAACAACTAAAAATTAGACCAAAATTGTGAGTGCCTAACGCAGAAAAAGAAAAAAAAAGAAAAAAAAACAATGTGCTAGCAAATAGCATTTCCCAATGTAAGCAAGAATTCAACTGAAAATCACTGCAAGTACAAATCAACTTATTTTTAACGAACTGTTTCTCAATCTAAAAGCAAATCAGAATGTAGATAACTTAATTACAGATTGATGATGATTTACCTCAATAAAACGAAATGAGTCTGGTGGGGGGAAAAAATTATATATATCACGCATTTCTATAGTTGCAACGACCGAACAAAAATACGCTCAAGAATTACAAAGCAGCTATGGACACTATGACCACACAAATGAAGAACTTGGTGTTTTAATTTTGTTTTGATTAATAGACCACATAAGTTTTTGATCCTTCATCATTTTAACAGTTCTTTATTGGCATGTAAGAAATTTGCCGAAATGTTGTTGGAGAACAACGCATTGACTCGGCTGTCAACCCTCGAAGGTTTTATCATCACAGATTTTCTCATCCATTGGTGTGGTGGATGGGCTTGCCTAACAGTGCGACAACTGTCGAATACCAAACTTGTGTGATCATGTGCAATACACAGTACAATTGGTTTAATGTGCATCTCCCACCACAGCTATCACATTGCAATTCGTCTGTCATCTGTAGCCGAACCTATTCAAGTTGTGCCGCCTGTCAACCGAATGCAAGTGTGCAAGCGCCACATCAATAAAGCCATCTGATTGTGTCACTAAAATGGGGCTTGCACATTTGCATTCAGTTGACAGCCAGCTGTGATTGGAATAATAATTTCTAACATTGACCAGATCTGTACTTGAGGTGCATCTGAAGATGAGAACGGAATTCCTGAAACTGATCACATAATAATAAGAGAGACATTTTATTTATAATTGCATATCATATACAGCTGCATTCCACCATCTGCTAATCAGTTTTGATTCTGATGCAGCCAGAAATTTGTCTTTCAACTTCAGTTAACTCCCACTGTATCACAACAGGTTGGCTACTCAAACTTAACCCTTTCGTGGGCAAAATTATTCAGCAATTTTTTTTAATGAATAGAGAGCAGACAGTAGTTAACAGATAGGTATATCTATCATACATAATATCAAATTTGCTTCAACTGTGAGAGTGAGGTCACACAACAACGAGGGAAGTATTCTTACCACTGCCCTTCCTTGGAGTTAAATGACAAAACAACTTTTTCAATATATGTCTTATTTATTTGATAAATTTACTTCTCTTGTTACAATGATTGTTCACAATTACTTGCCACGAAATTTTCTGAAACATGGGTCTATGCAAAGTGGTATTTGGCAACATGTACAAAAACAGCGAGTGCTCTTTTCCGCAGCTTTGGTACTACAATGATGGCACCTCCACTAGGTTTCTCCTAAAATTGGTTGATGCTCCCCTACAGCCACATGACGGACATCTTCAGGTACTTTACCCCTTTTTGCCAGAAAGACAGGTTTTTGTCACGCCTTTTTCGCGATGAGAAGCCAGCGATCAATTTTCTGGCTAGATGGTGTAACATTACGAGTCAAGATAGCTGTAACGGAAATTGAATAGCGTAAAGTTATCATTAAAAACGCACGCCGCGCGATTTAATTGAATAGCGTAAAGTTATCATTAAAAACGCACGCCGCGCGATTTGTGACGATTTGGTTGGTCATAATAGTAGTAACATGCTTTTGAATACAATTAAAATATAACGGCGATACCTGTTTAGTGTTATTGGAAACAATATGTAGTGAATTAATGAGTAAGGTAGCCGATCCTATAAGAAGAGGTGAAATTGGGCATATTAAGGTGTTTTGCTTTATGTCGACTAAGCCGATTATACGGTGTCTTTTTTTTCGTTTACTCTTAGAAAAAAACAAACAAGTAACAAAGTGCTAATTGTGCGTGTGAAAAATATAGGGGCGAATTTTAAATAGCTACAGTGTGTAATCAGACTAACAAATGGACATTCAGTTACGCGAAATAGCGGACAGCGAAGTGTGGTCATTAAACTGAGTACACCTACAGGGCGGTCAATTCTGGGATAAGTCTATTCGCATCTCACGGTATTGAGACCGTTTTTTTTTTTATATTATATCACGGAGAGCGGGCTTCAATTTATAAAAAGGAGAAAAGCTGTATCATTATCATTGACTGTTGGTGTTAAGCAACCAAAACTGTTCATCAAAGGGTTTCGGTGAATGAGTGGTGAATGCGAAATGAAACTGTGAACGAAGTTATGTTAAATAAAGCAGAAGAGACAAGACAGTTTGGTCGTATCTGTTATTATTCCATCAACCGTAACATTTCTTCTCGTTGTACGAAGCCTTTATAGACGATCGTTATGACAATTTGCTTTGAAGGGATCTCGTTACGAGTTAAGTTTTGGGGACCTGGTCAACAGGGGATAGTTCGTAGATCTTAACTACTGCAGCTATTCTGGAATCAGGTGCTACCGTGACCGTTGTGTGTTGTCAATGGCTTAAGGTCATCATATCTCATGCTCTAAGATTGACGCGCCTTTCCTCTTGGTATAACGGTGTCTCACGGTAACAACGACAACGCCGACGGCGAAGGAAGATACGATAGAAGTGGCGCCCAACGTGGGGCTCGATCGAGGAGGATTGCTGCATCGAGTCGAGTGTCATCCGGATTCACGAACCCTAGAGTTGGAAAATATTGTAGCAGCCAGTGAGTCTGTCCAATGAAAGAGGTATTCTTCAATAATCGCTAAAAGTGAGCGATACTACCAGGTATGATTAAAATAACTGTATAATTATAAAAAAAGTTGAGACTTGTGATTTCGGTAGATAAATGTATGTAAATACATAGTGAAAATAAGTGTATGTCTTGGTAGTGATTAATCATGTCAAAACGAACGAAAAGAATACATGATAATGTGCAGTTGAGTAGAGTAATGAGTAGAGAGAGAGGAAAGTGAAGAGGATATGGATGATGCATCCCATGAGCTCAATCTGGGACAGGAGACATGTACAGATAATAATACAGTTATTGATTTAGAGCCGTTAGGAGATTCAAATACAATGATAAGTAAGGTAAGCAGCGTGGGAGAACATAAAGATCTTGAGGTTTCGGAAGTAGATCAGCGGCCGGCCGCGGTGGTCTAGCGGTTCTGGCGCTGCAGTCCGGAACCGCGGGACTGCTACGGTCGCAGGTTCGAATCCTGCCTCGGGCATGGGTGTGTGTGATGTCCTTAGGTTAGTTAGGTTTAAGTAGTTCTAAGTTCTAGGGGACTTATGACCTAAGATGTTGAGTCCCATAGTGCTCAGAGCCATTTGGACCAAGTAGATCAGCAAGTTGATCCTCAAAATGGAAATATTAATCAAAAAATGTTTGATACGCTGGTATCAATAAATACTCAAATGGGTGTAATGAATGGAAGACTTGGTTCACTAGAAAAATATAATAAGCAATTAAAAGAGGACAATCAAAAGTTAAACGAAAAATGTGAGGCCAAATTTGGTTCATTAGAAGTTAAAATGGATTCTTTGGAAAGCAAACTGAACAAAACTGAACACCTTTGATTATAAACTGGAAAATACTAAGAAAGAATTAAAGGCGGTCTGGGAGACTCAATTAAATGCGAAATTTGGAGAACTAGATGTAGAGTTTTCTAACACCTTAGAAAGGCAATATAATAATTTAATGGGAAAACTTCATGACGTAGAAAAGAAATATGAGGTAGTTTCGAAGAGTTATGATGGCCTGTCCAATAGGATGGTTAAGTGTGAAAGCAGCTGTTTCAATGCTAGCGCACAGATAGAAGAGCTTTCGAAACAAATAGTCGAGTTTGAGTCCGATGCTCGTAAGGGGATTGACAAGTATTTAGTAGATCAAACTAAAAGACTTGACGAAGATCTATCTGAATGGATAGAAATAAAAGAAAATGAAATTGTAGACAAGGTTAAGACTACTATTGGATCCCAGCCAAATGAAAATATCAATGAGCACCTAAGTAGAAACGATGAATTAATTAAGCTCTTCACTAGTGAAATTCAGAAAATAAAAGAGAAAATAGTTGCTGAGTTACCTAAATGGCAAAAGGAAACCAATCATAAATTGGCAGAGTTAGAACGAAAGTCATCACAAAATTTGTTGACAGAGGACGAACGTTCGGAGAATAGGTCGAAATACAACCGAACATGTGAAAATACGAAGTATAATTGTGGTGAAAATTTGCATTGGGAAGTTGATGATTCGGTTGGTAAAGATGATTCTTTTGGTCAGCGAGGATATTTGTCTTCTTTAAAGATGGAGAACAGCATTTTTAAAAGTAGACAATTCCCAACATTCTCCACTGAAAAGAACAACCTGCATCCGAAAATCTTTATCAATAATTTCAAAAGAATATTTCCACGTAGCTGGTCAGAACACGACCGACTTCAATTTATAGTATCCAAAATTATCGGAGAAGCCGCATTATGGGCCGCTGAAGTAAGTGAAAGTTGCCATACTTGCGCTGAGTTTGAACAACTTTTTTTGGCTAAATACTGGTCGTCGAATAAACAAGAGAAATTAAGAAAAGAGGTTTACCAACCTGAGTATTTTAACAGTAAAAGGAGTACTTTAAGGCAATATTTTGAAAAGTACATAAATAAGACACGTTATTGGAGTGATCCAATTTCTCACAAGGAAGTGATCAGAATTTTGAAGGGAAGGTTGCCCATAAATATACGTGAAAAGTTAATAAATGTTCCTGACTACGATGTAGAACAGTTCTTGTCGGTGATTGACTCTATAGATATGATTATGGAAGACGCAAGACAAATGAGTGGTAATCAAATGTCGACTCACACTCATAGTAATATGAATAATAATAATAATAATAATAATAATAATAATAATAATTTAACGTATGATAATAATAATACCGAAAACCAGGTCAAACCCGCATCACAGGAGCGTGGACAATCTTCATCCTATGGTTGCAATAAAAACAATGATTATAATAAATATAGAAGAGATACTTACTGTGCTAGAGGTAAACCTCGATATGGTGACGCGAATGTGCATAGTAGTGATAGTAATAAGAGTAACAGGTACCCAAGTGATGATCCCAATTGTATTCGACCTTGGGAAGATAATTCGAAGCATAATGTTCATCGGCAGGATGGAACAAATGCCTCGAGTCCTCATCCAGCACAAGGAGTTATACCAATGGGCGAAGGAGCCTCCAATGTGCGACGGGGTGAATACCATAACTCGGATCATACTGTACGGATTGTGGAAGTTCATGAACCCCCACCGATGACTCAACGAGATAGATTAAACTAATACCAGTCACCAAATGCCTTCCTAGGATGACTGGAAAGGAGAAGGAAGGCAGGCATCAATTTGAACTGAGAGTATTAAGGTACAATAATGATCAGGATAAAAGGAATGAATTAATTGAAGAAAAACCTGAAGTTTCTAATAAATGTGGACAAATTTTACAGGCAATAATTCCAACAAGTATAAATAATGTTGATGTTGAAATATTAATTCATACTGGAGCAACTATTAGTGTCATGACGCTGGACTGTTTAAAACAGATAAGCCGAGGGGTAAAAATACCCACTTTTCCTATCACAGGATGTACAGTGTCTGGCGCGTTCAGCGCAAAAATGCAAAAAGTTGTGAAACAGGTACATGTCGACATTACAATACGGGGGGCTCAAATAGAAAGTACATTCCTGGTTGTTCCTAAAATGACAGTACCATGTATCTGGGGTTTGGATTTTTTATGCGAGACCGGTGCAATCATTAATTTAGAGAAAGGTGAATGTATGTTTAATTCCAATGGTAATGTTTTGACAGCCACCCTGAGAATGGGCCGAGTAATTCCAAATCAGTTGTGTATGAATCTAATGGTAAAATATGTCAGTATTGATGATGAAAATGTGTATGATATATGCCTTATTGAATGTTCTGAAGAAATGATTGATAAAATGTCATTGCAGGAAAAGGTGTTAGAATCAGAATATTTATGTTATCCAAAGGGACGAACTGTACTACTTGTTGGAAGCATATCAGTCGATTTTTAGTAAAAGTCCAGGTATAATAAAAGACTTTGAATTCCATATAAAGACGTATGCACATAAACCCTTTTGTCGTACTTCCTATTCTATCCCATGGACAAAGAAAGAAGTAGTCAGAAAGGAAATCAATAAAATGTTAGAATGGGGTATTATTGAGCCCTCAGATTCCGAATATTGTAACCCTCTTGTGGCGGTAATTAAACCCAATGGTGACATCAGATTGGTGTTGTATGCCAGAGAGATCAATAAGATCATTATACCTGTACAAACGCGACCGGAGAACCTAGAAGAGTTAGTACAAAAGTTTTATGGTGCCCGCTTCTTAACTTCTTTGGATATGCGTAGTTCATATTGGCAAACTAGAATATCGAAAGAATCTAGAAAATATACTGCATTCATTTTTCTGGGCCGAAGTTACCAGTTTACAGTCATGCTATTTGGGTTGAAAATAAGCGGTGGTGTTTTCATATCGGCATCAGATACCGTACTGGGCAGAGACCTTTTGAATGAAGTTACGTTATACGTGGATGATTTGCTAATTGCTTCTGAAACTTTGGAGGAACATTTGGACTTATTAAGAAGAGTTTTTGCGAAATTTTTGGAATACGGAGTTACTGTAAATTTGAGCAAATCCAAGTTTGCTCATAACCAATTGAAATTTCTTGGACATATAATCACTCCTGAAGGGATAAAACCAAATCCTAAAAAGATGGATGCGATTAACAGATGTGCTTATCCAAAAAATAGGACGGAATTAAAGTCATTTATCGGCTTAGTTTCATTTTTTTGACGATTTTTACCCAATCAGTTAGGAAGCCAAGACTGCTTGTTACGGCTGTTAAGAAAAAATGTCATGTGGGAGTGGAACTCCGAATGCACGCAAGCTTTTGATAACATCCGCAATGCTTTGACTAATGATCCACTGTTACATCATCCGAGACTTGATCAAGATTTTTATATTGCTGCGGATGCTTCTGAAACAGGATTGGGTGCCACCCTTTTCCAGATGGACAATCCAGAAGATATCAGTACCATCAAAATAATTGGGTTTGCCAGCAGAACACTCTCTAGCTGTGAATGTGCATATTGTACTACTGAATTGGAAGTACTGGCCGTGGTCTGGTCCCTTAGAAAGTTTCTCTATTTTGTATATGGAAAGATCATTGTATTCTGTGACCACAAAGCTTCATCTTTTACTTTAACAGGAAGGATGTTCCATTCACGTTTAACCCGGTGGGCCTTGCTACTGCAAGAATATGATATTACGCTCAAATACATCAGAGGGAAAGACATCATAGCCGATGCTCTTTCAAGACTACCGAAAAGAAAGAATGACGACGAGTGTAAAGAACGGACTATTGACTTTAAAGTCATGAATTTATCAAGGCAATATTGTGAGAGGCAGATTTCACAGCTATATCGAAGTCTTCCACAACTGCAAGAAGATGATAAGTTGTGGAAAGCCATTAGGCATGCTGTTGAAAGCAAAACGCTAAGTCACTCTCAAGAACAGTATCAATTAAAATCCCGAATATTGTATCGAAAGAAGGATGAAGGAGATGTTTGGAAAGTTTGTGTTCCAAATAAATATTTAGAATCACTAGTATGGTACACTCACTTGAACTGGGGTCATTTTGGTGCCGCTAAATGTACAGCCAAAATAGCACAATACTGCTATCATCCAAATTTGGGACGTATAGCTACAAATATTCTTAAGAAGTGCAAAATATGTCAGAAGGCGAAACCCATAAACTATTGTCGGAAGATAGAATTACATCCTATCATCCCACAACAACCTTTAATGTTGGTGTCATGTGATGTCTGTGGACCATGTCCCATGACACGTGGACGGTTCAAATATGTATTGGCTTTCTATGATCTCTTTTCAAAATATGTGAAATTATATCCTTTGAAAAATCTCCACGTTCGACCCATGTTACGCAAATTTATTAACAACTATATAACTGAGCTTGGCAAACCTATAATGGTCTTGACAGACAACGCTGCTTATTATACAAGCAAAGTATGGAGAGACACTATGAAAGAACAAGGAATCCACCACATTTACATCTCAAGATTTTACCCTTGTGGAAATCCGGTTGAGAGAATCTTCCGAGAATTGAACCGATTTTTACAGACGTACATACCCAAACAACATTATAAATGGATCGATTGGATTTATGAATTTGAGAAAGTGTATAATGACTTACCACACTTATCGACAGGTTATTCACCTAACCAAATAGTACTTGGTGAAAGTATTGTGCCAGAATGGATGAAGAAATTACCTGCGATAGAACAAAAGATTACCAAGAAAGAAGATATGGTGAAGAAGGTCTACAAAAACCTGAAGCATCAAGCACAATTGAGAAAAACCCGTTTTGATAAAAATGTGAAGAAAGTAGTCACATATGATGTAGGGGAAGAAATTTTATTGAGAAATCACCCAAAAGCATCAACCAGGAAAAGACTGAATAAGAAATGGCAATATTTATATACAGGTCCATACAAAATAATGAAAATACCTCATGAAGGGAGCTACCTCCTGGCAGATTGTGATACTGATGTAATTAAAGGCTTGTTCCCTCACATAGACCTGAAGAAGTATTATCAATAATGAGCAAAATATAGATTCAAGAAACATTGAATGATACCAAGACTACTCTCAGTGGACTAAATAAAAGCACCAGTGGATAAATACGTACTTATACTAACTTACAAAGAAAATTAAAGAATGTACCGACGATTTCCATGAGATACCTTCTTGGTATCAGCAACAATGTCGATGCTGAAATATGATTTATCCTCTCACCGAATAGCGAGGATGGATGATTTAAAAGTGGAATTAAGAGGAACAGAAAAGGACCAAATCCTCTCTGGTTAAACAAGTGGCCTAATAAGGGTTTTGGCCTAGGATGCCAATCGTCGAACCCGGCTGTGATCCCTGCCTTGCACAGTCGGTTGAAGAACTGAGGACTTCATCCAAGAAAAAAAAAAAAAAAAATGTGGTGTGAATATGAAGTGATTAGTGCGAAGTGTTTCTAAGACAACCTATAAACAAATGTGGAATTTAGTTAAGGGCATTTTGTCTAGGCCCATTAACTCAACTTAAATCTTGTAGAATGTATGTACTGACTTGTTGAGTGAATCTGAGAGTGAGTGTATTCGCCGAAACAAATACCCTCTCCTGTCACAGTACACAAAAAAAAAAAAATTAGCCTGTTCTGTCTGGAACCCTCTTGAAGACATCACAGTCTGGGGGGCCGTGTAACATTACGAGTCAAGATAGCTGTAACGGAAATTGAATAGTGTAAAGTTATCATTAAAAATGCACGCCGCGCGATTTAATTGAATAGCGTAAAGTTATCATTAAAAACGCACGCCGCGCGATTTGGTTGGTCGTAATAGTAGTAACATGCTTTTGAATACAATTAAAATATAACGGCGATACCTGTTTAGTGTTATTGGAAACAATATGTAGTGAATTAATGAGTAAGGTAGCCGATCCTATAAGAAGAGGTGAAATTGGGCATATTAAGGTGTTTTGCTTTATGTCGACTAAGCCGATTATACGGCGTCTTTTTTTTCGTTTACTCTTAGAAAAAAACAAACAAGTAACAAAGTGCTAATTGTGCGTGTGAAAAATATAGGGGCGAATTTTAAATAGCTACAGTGTGTAATCAGACTAACAAATGGACATTCAGTTACGCGAAATAGCGGACAGCGAAGTGTGGTCATTAAATTGAGTACACCTACAGGGCGGTCAATTCTGGGATAAGTCTATTCGCATCTCACGAGGGACGCGGTATTGAGACCGTTTTTTTTTTTTTATATTATATCACGGAGAGCGGGCTTCAATTTATAAAAAGGAGAAAAGCTGTATCATTATCATTGACTGTTGGTGTTAAGCAACCAAAACTGTTCATCAAAGGGTTTCGGTGAATGAGTGGTGAATGCGAAATGAAACTGTGAACGAAGTTATGTTAAATAAAGCAGAAGAGACAAGACAGTTTGGTCGTATCTGTTATTATTCCATCAACCGTAACATTTCTTCTCGTTGTACGAAGCCTTTATAGACGATCGTTATGACAATTTGCTTTGAAGGGATCTCGTTACGAGTTAAGTTTTGGGGACCTGGTCAACAGGGGATAGTTCGTAGATCTTAACTACTGCAGCTATTCTGGAATCAGGTGCTACCGTGACCGTTGTGTGTTGTCAATGGCTTAAGGTCATCATATCTCATGCTCTAAGATTGACGCGCCTTTCCTCTTGGTATAACGGTGTCTCATGGTAACAACGACAACGCCGACGGCGAAGGAAGATACGGCAGAATGGATCCTGTATGCGAGCTGATCATACTGTCCACTTTCTCTTTTACTTATTTTCCACAAGATAAAACTGTTCACTACAGCAACGTCCACCAGGAAATAAAATATTCTGTGCCACCATTTTACGGAACGTCTGCCAATAGCACACCTTTCTCGTATTTGATCAAACTTATCGACACCACCCATTATTTTGTCGTATTCTGCCACAACTTCAGGACAAGAAATCTCTGTACTAGTACCATCTTTGTTTTTCCTTTTCACTGTGGCTGTTTCTGTTGCGTCATGAATTGAGGACAGGAAAGCGGCTAGACAGTTATCCATCCATTTTACTGCAGAAATGGCTTCTTTTGTTTCAAACTGGAATTCTCCTCGTTCCAATTTTATGTTTTCCTTCATAAATTTGGGTAAATCTTTCCTGTTGGTCTTCACTGTTGCACATCCATACACACCCTTCTTCAAAAATGTTGACATCAATTTCATGGTGGTGAAGAATCTGTCAAATGCAACTACATTATTTTTATTATTTATTTCCTTTGTTAGATCTACTACAACCCTTTTGCCCAATGTCAAGTCACTATCTGTCTATACCTGCCTGTGTAAACATCAAAGTTCATTATATATTCAGTGAGTGGATCTGACAAGCACCACACTTTGTAGCCTTGTTTCACCGGCTTCATTGACATATACGGTTTCATAGACGATCGTCCTTTGAAACAAATCATCGATTCTTCCACTGACATAAATGATGAGGGCTCACAATTATTCTTACAGCTCTGCAAAAGCTTTTCAATCAATGGCCGTAATTTATACATTTATCATATTCTGGATGATTTCTTGGCTTTGCAGTTTCTTTGTTATTATAGTGAACATTCTCTACAATCTTTTGAAATCTTTTACTTGTCATTACATTAGCAATTGGCTCTACTTTTAGTATAGGATCTGAAGTCCAGAAGTTAGAGAGAGCAGAAAGTTTTTGAATTCTCATTACAATAAGACATCCTATGTAAGCTCTCATTTCTTGAGTAGTTGTGTCCACCCAGGTTTTTGATGGGTATCTACTACCACGATTTTGTTTTGCATACAAGTTTGTTTCATTTACAATGAGAGTGAAATCATCATCATCAAACAAATTAGAAAAATAAGTGAGCTCCTGATCATTGGCACTACAGAGAAATTTTTGTTTTCCTTCCATTTGTGTTTCAAAGCTGTTCTTTACATTGTTGAAGTAAGAACTGTCGCCGTTCCATTCTTCTTCACTTTCACTGTCCAACATGTCACTACTGGCAACAGTCGGAAGCACGAATGATTCACTGTCATCTTCATCACCATAAATGTCTCGTTCCACAGAAACATGCCTTGAAGCACTGGTGACGGTGTTATCTAGAACATTCAGTTCATCTGCAGCACCTTCATCTCCTTCAGTTTCTGAATCACATTTATCAGGTAATGAAAATAATATATTGTAAATTTCAACATGTTTGAGATTGGTGAGGTCTAGGGAATGAGACATCTGAAAGGAAAGCAATGTCAGGAAATAGAGAACTGGAGAGTGTAAAAAATACTATGAGAGATTCAACGGAAGCAAGCACTTGGTTCGGTATGGTAAACTTGATATTCTTTAGTAACATA
Source organism: Schistocerca cancellata (assembly GCF_023864275.1). NCBI lineage: Eukaryota > Metazoa > Arthropoda > Insecta > Orthoptera > Acrididae > Schistocerca > Schistocerca cancellata. The sequence goes on along the minus strand of NC_064636.1, from coordinate 88,045,137 downwards.
ATGATCTGTGCATTATTTCTGAAACCCACTACGTCAAAAATGTCAAATAAATGTGGTAAAATATAGAAATATTTGTTCTAGAGACGTAAAACAATGGGCTACCAAAGAGGCGGTGGGAAGGATACTACAAGTAAAGTCCACAAGTAATGTAAGTAAAACACATTTTACAACAAACAGGGAAAACCAAATAATAAGACACCATAGCAAAAATTAAAAGTATTTACCTTATGCTATTGCTTTGAGGAAAAAAATCACAAAGTGTCATGCTAACAGCTACAGAGCAACACTATGCTATAAAATGCCTCTGTGCGAAGGTACAGCAAAAACCGAGGGAACTTCCGATTGGAAGTATACTGTTCACTATGTGTTAGCACTATACAGAAGTGGGAACAGTGAATCCCACGGGACTAGGAGAGAGTTCATTGTAGTGGGAAGCATGTTTCCCACGGCTCACGAAAGGGTTTAAAAAAAAAAAAAATTCCATGGGAATTCCAGGTGTGAGGAGAAAATGGTGTTAAGGAGCTCTTGATAAATTAATGGTGAGTGGGGAGGAGGCAGCATACTACCATAATGACTTTTCTTTCTTCTCAGCTGAGCAAGCAGTAACTTAATCACAGCTCTTTTACACATTGATAATTTATAAGGAATAATACTCATATAATTAAAATACTTTGAAACATTACGTATTTTAAACTCTGTGGTTTATAAAACTCAATAAAATTCAGTTTCAATGCTAGGTTAAAAATGCAGAATTCCCTGAGATTTTATGAAATTCTAGAAATTCCCCGATTTTTCCAGTTAAACTGTCATTCCCGGAGAATTTCAGGTTTTCCATATGAACTGAAACCCTGCTAGAAGAACCAGTAGAGGTTAAAAGCATTAGAGTGAGACAGAGACTGGAACACATCCGACAAACAAATGAGGAGGTGCACAGAGCTGCCAGCTCGCTCTGCACAGCCGCTCACCTGTTGACCTGGACAGTGCAGGGAGGACACGGCCCCGGGTGGCAGAGCAGTGTACAGCGGTGGGTGCAGCCGTCACCTCCACTGTCCACTCTGCCGTGCTGCTCCTCCTGGCCTGTCACGGGAGTGCCTCCCCGCGGCTTGCCGCACATCTCTCCGCAGCTGTGCGGCACCTCGTACGGGGTCCATTCGGGGTCGCGCCGCTTCCCACACCAACAGCGGTACTCCACGGGCACGCGGGGCACCTCGTGCCGGCATGCCGGGCACGGCCAGCCTCCGGAATCTGCTGCCAGGGAGAACAGGAAGTAGTTTTATTCGAGTCGGCGGCCTTTCGACGGGTCCGATGTCGAATCCCGTCGTTCCCTGTATTGTGCTAGTCTTTTGTCTCTACCTGACTGACATGCACCGAAACATAAGAAGGTGCTATGGCACTGCTTGTAATATCTATACATATTATAAATTAAAGCCTTTACCAGAGTTTCTGTTTGTATGTTGTGACTAATATCACGAACCACGTAATGTAGGGAGTTTGATGTGGTTGTCAATAGATAAACTGAATCACGAGGAAGGTTTGTCTGTATAACTGATGTGCTGAGAACAATAAGACCCTAAAGAACAAAGTCATTTATTTTGAAACTGTAGCAGGTACGTGCCCCCCTGACATCTGTTAATCTTATGGTCGATCAGTTTTATTTATATCTGATGGCCAATATTGTTTATATGACCATTCATGGAAAGCTGCCTAGTCAATTTTTCGGATATTGATTTCCATATGGGCACAAAGAACAGAACATTGCTTTTTGCTCTCTGCTGCTCAATTGTTATCTAGGGTTGGCAACATAATTTAGTGTTCACATCATGTACATAGTACTAATACTAGGTTGGAATTGGTCATAATTGTGTATGTGGTGCATTTATTTTATGTTCTGATTCCAGTTTCACATTAATTGCAATCTTTACAATTTTCCTAAGACACAAATCTTCCTGGCAGATTGAAACTGTGTGCCGGACCGAGGCTCGAACTCGGAACCTTTGCCTTTCGCGGGCAAGTGCTCTACCATCTGAGCTACCCAAGAACGACTCATTACCCACCCTGACAGCTTCCTTTCCTCCAGTACTTTGTCTCCTACCTTTCTAACTTCACAGAAGTTTCATATCAGTGCACACTCCGCTGCAGAGTGAAAATCTCATTCTGGAAACATCCCCCAGGCTGTGTCTAAGCTATGTCTCTGCAATATCCTTTCTTCCAGGGGTGCTAGTTCTGCAAGGTTCACAGGAGAGCTCCTGTGAAGTTTGGAAGGTAGGAGACGAGGTACTGGCAGAACTGAAGCTGTGAGGACGTGTCGTGAGTTGTGTTTGGGTAGCTCAGACGGTAGAGCACTTTCCGACAAAAGGCAACGGTACAGAGTTCGAGTCTCGGTCCGGCACACAGTTTTAATCTGCCGGGAAGTTTCATATCAACTCACACTCCTCTGCAGAGTGAAAATTTCATTCTGTCCTAAGACACCTTTGTCATGACATGATATAAATGAAACTTTCTGAACTAACATTACTAATAAACATAATCATAAACATTAATTGACATTTCATAACATACAGTGGGTAAATTATTTTTTCACAGAAAATACAGGATGTTGAAACTTGGTTAAGAAACAGTTTAGACTTACGGTAGGTTGTCTAAAATTTTATTTTCACAAACACAAATTTTTCTGAAAACTGTGTCTATGCTCTGGTCCCTTATGGTTCTCAGTGCTTCAGTCTATTACTGCTATCCGTATGTCAGGCAAGTTGCCTGGCTATACAACTGCAAATAATACTGAATAACAATAGTTTTAAATATTAATGAATATGTTTATCTGCGGACAGTCAATCGATATCTAAGGAAACTTAAAAAGTGAAATTTTCCACTGAATTAAGCTACAGTGGAGGCCTTATGGAACAAACACAATGATTTTAAATAGCCAACAAAAGAAGTTTGTTTTCAACAGTGTGTTCTTCACATGCCAAAATATGTCTGTGAAATTTGGATTTTAAATGAATTTTTCAAAGCAAACTTTGATTTGACCAACGACTCGTGTGTAAACAAGGAAATCAGGAAAAACAAATATTAGAATTAAGGCACTATGTTCAAACTATGGAAATTGTTCAATTCTAGATACAGGAAAGTTGGATAGAGGTCAACATACTAACTAAGGATTTCATTTGAACTATGCAGGTAAATGTTATTTGTGTGAAAAATTAAATCAAAGAAAGGATCAAACAGAAAAGCCTTATTTATAAAAACAGTTCGTTCACAAGTGAAAGTAGTCCAACAAACTTTTTTAGAGTAAAACAGCCTTCACCATGTATACGTGAAGGTGAAGTACTTGACAACACCATAAATGACAATAAACTCAAAATAATATCACACAACGTTAATAGATTACCAACAAAACAGAACAAATTGGCGAATTTTTAAGTGTTAGTAGTCCTCATATTTATCTTTTGAATGAACTAGGGTGCAAAATTGAAGAAATGTGTAGCATTAATTTAAGTAATTAAGAAACAATCAGTGTCTGTAACAGGAAACAATAATAAAGGTGTGTTACATGAAACAATAATAAAGGTGGGAGTGTTGGTATTTACGTCAAAAATAATTTTCAGTGCAAAAAAATTGATTGGGTAGATAAACTTGCATGTGAGATGGTTTTTGAACTAGCTGCAATAAGAATAAAGCTTAGAAATAGCAGTTTAATAATAACTACCTTGTACAGTTCTCCTAACAGTAACAAGTAAGAATTTTTCTGTCATTTAGAGGAACTTGTTGACTATCAGCCCCATAAAAAACAGACTATAATAGTAGGGGGCATAGACTCCTGAACTAATAGTATACATTATATTAGATATATTGATATTTTACAGTCCTATAATTACACCCATGTGAGTTTAACATCAACAACAATTACATGTGACTCTCAGCCATGTATTGACCATGTTATTATGAACTTCAGAAAGGAAGACCTTGTAGTTAGAACTGCTGAGACTCTCATTTTAAATCATAGTGCATTAGTCCTAGAGCTTCTTATAGACAAAGAAATAGTATCTGATGGGGACCTATTTACCTATAAAAGAAAGCTTGACTATCGCACATTAAAGGAAACTCTGGCACACACAAATTGGCATCAGGCAGGCCTATACGAAATAAAAGATATTAATGAAAAGCGGGACGAATTTTATATAACATTAACCTATTGTCTTAATCAAGTATGCCCAGTGATCAAAATACTAAAGAAAACTGACAGTTCCAGCAATCTCAAACTTCCCCCCAACATGATAAAATTAGAGGAGGATTTATACACTCTTGGAAATTGAAATAAGAACACCGTGAATTCATTGTCCCAGGAAGGGGAAACTTTATTGACACATTCCTGGGGTCAGATACATCACATGATCACACTGACAGAACCACAGGCACATAGACACAGGCAACAGAGCATGCACAATGTCGGCACTAGTACAGTGTATATCCACCTTTCGCAGCAATGCAGGCTGCTATTCTCCCATGGAGACGATCGTAGAGATGCTGGATGTAGTCCTGTGGAACGGCTTGCCATGCCATTTCCACCTGGCGCCTCAGTTGGACCAGCGTTCGTGCTGGACGTGCAGACCGCGTGAGACGACGCTTCATCCAGTCCCAAACATGCTCAATGGGGGACAGATCCGGAGATCTTGCTGGCCAGGGTAGTTGACTTACACCTTCTAGAGCACGTTGGGTGGCACGGGATACATGCGGACGTGCATTGTCCTGTTTGAACAGCAAGTTCCCTTGCCGGTCTAGGAATGGTAGAACGATGGGTTCGATAACGGTTTGGATGTACCGTGCACTATTCAGTGTCCCCTCGACGATCACCAGTGGTGTACGGCCAGTGTAGGAGATCGCTCCCCACACCATGATGCCGGGTGTTGGCCCCGTGTGCCTCGGTCGTATGCAGTCCTGATTGTGGCGCTCACCTGCACGGCGCCAAACACGCATACGACCATCATTGGCACCAAGGCAGAAGCGACTCTCGTCGCTGAAGACGACACGTCTCCATTCGTCCCTCCATTCACGCCTGTAGCGACACCACTGGAGGCGGGCTGCACAATGTTGGGGCGTGAGCGGAAGACGGCCTAACGGTGTGCGGGACCGTAGCCCAGCTTCATGGAGACGGTTGCGAATGGTCCTCGCCGATACCCCAGGAGCAACAGTGTCCCTAATTTGCTGGGAAGTGGCGGTGCGGTCCCCTACGGCACTGCATAGGATCCTACGGTCTTGGCGTGCATCCGTGCGTCGCTGCGGTCTGGTCCCAGGTCGACGGGCACGTGCACCTTCCGCCGACCACTGGCGACAACATCGATGTACTGTGGAGACCTCACGCCCCACGTGTTGAGCAATTAGGCGGTACGTCCACCCGGCCTCCCGCATGCCCACTATACGCCTTCGCTCAAAGTCCGTCAACTGCACATACGGTTCACGTCCACGTTGTCGCGGCATGCTACCAGTGTTAAAGACTGCGATGGAGCTCCGTATGCCACGGCAAACTGGCTGACACTGATGGCGGCGGTGCACAAATGCTGCGCAGCTAGCGCTATTCGACGGCCAACACCGCGGTTCCTGGTGTGTCCGCTGTGCCGTGCGTGTGATCATTGCTTGTACAGCCCTCTCGCAGTGTCCGGAGCAAGTATGGTGGGTCTGACACACCGGTGTCAATGTGTTCTTTTTTCCATTTCCAGGAGTGTATATTCTTTTTAGAGACTCCCAAACTGCAGTACTTCCAATCTAAATACAAAGCCTGTACAAAAACCTCCAGGGAAGCACTTAAGACATTAAAATTACAGATGTATGCTGAACAGACGAGGCAATCTAGTAATATTACCAAAACAGAGTGGAGTATAATAAATAAGGAACGAGGAGGGAGCGGCAATGCAGTGTGCAATAACAATAGTAAGTGACAATGAAAAATTGCTGAGTGACCCAAAGGAGGTATGCGAGAAATTCATAGACCAGTTTAGTAAGATGAGTAGGGAAGATGTGATCGACCCAACACAGGTTGTAAATCCCAGTAATTCAGTCTTTCTGAGGTGTGTTACAGAATTGGAAATCCTGAAAACCACTTCCAACTTAAAAGCAAATACATCCAGTGGATGGGATGACATCTCAGCTAAATATGAGAAAGAATGCAGTAATGAATTAATAAAGCCACTACAGCATTTATTAAACAGCTCTTTCAGTCAGGGTCATTTCCAGACTTGTTAAAAGTCACTGAAATAACACTGGTGCATAAAAGAGGAATAACTGACAATATACAAAATTATAGGGCTATTTCACTGACATAAATACTATGTAAGCTATTGGAAAGGCTACTTCTTGATCAACTTTTATCATTTTTCTGTAAGTACAATCTATTAAAAAACTGCCAGCATGGTTTCAGGAATGGCCAGTCTACAATAACATCTGTAGCTACATTTTTGCAAGTGGCACTGAATAAATTTGATGATTGAAACAAAGTTATTGGCACCTTTTTGGAGCTATCCAAGGCTTTTGGCTCTGTAAATCATTCTGTTCTCGTACATAAATTATAAACTAATGGTGTCAGAGGAGCAGCATCAGATTTGTTAATATCCTACCTTGCTGACAGGAGACAATGTGTAAAACTGCATTATACGACTGGGAGACACACACAAACAGTAAAATGATCTTATAAAATTCTTAACCGTGGAGTCCCTCAGGGAAGCATTATCGGGCCTTTTTGTTCATTGTGTACATCAATGATAAAATAAGTCACAACATTCAGACCTAGTAAATTATGCTGATGATACCTCCTTTATAAGTTAGAGCTCTACGAAATAGTTAGCACTGCAAAATAATGCAGAGAACATTAGCCTCATCATAGAATATTTCACCAAAAACAAATTGGCGCTAAACAAGGACAAGACAATTCTGATGGAGTTTCTGCTAAATTACAAACCACGACAAGTGGATACAGAACCAGAGCTATCAGCTGAAACAACTGATAAACATAAATTCCTGGGTATTATAGTAGACGAACTTTTCATATGGAAGAAGCACATCAGATACACATGTAAAAAGATCTCCTGTAACACCTACCTGCTAAAACACCCTTCTAGCATAATAGCATAACTCGTTCTAAGACAAATCTATTTTGGAATTATATCCTCCCACCTGCAATATGGTATTCAGATCTGGGGTGGTGCACCAATGGTATACATGGATAAGTGTTTTAGAGCCCAGAAAAGAGCAATTAGGATAATAGCTAATATTAATAAGCATCAGTCGCCCCCCCCCCCCTTTTTTTTTTTTTTTTTTTTTTTTTTTTTTTTTTTTTTTAAAAATCAGTCTACTGACTGGTTTGATGCGGCCTGCCATGAATTCCTTTCCTGTGCTAACCTCTTCATCTCAGAGTAGCACTTGCAACCTACGTCCTCAGTTATTTGCTTGACGTATTCCAATCTCTGTCTTCCTCTACAGTTTTTGCCCTCTACAGCTCCCTCTAGTACCATGGAAGTCATTCCCTCATGTCTTAGCAGACGTCCTATCATCCTGTCCCTTCTCCTTATCAGTGTTTTCCACATATTCCTTTCCTCTCCGATTCTCCGTAGAACCTCCTCATTCCTTACCTTATCAGTCCACCTACTTTTCAACATTTGTCTATAGCACCACATCTCAAATGCTTCGATTCTCTTCTGTTCCGGTTTTCCCACAGTCCATGTTTCACTACCATATAATGCTGTACTCCAGACGTACATCCTCAGAAATTTCTTCCTCAAGTTAAGGCCGGTATTTGATATTAGTAGACTTCTCTTGGCCAGAAACGCCTTTTTTGCCATAGCGAGTCTGCTTTTGATGTCCTCCTTGCTCCGTCCGTCATTGGTTATTTTACTGCCTAGGTAGCAGAATTCCTTAACTTCATTAACTTCGTGACCATCAATCCTGATGTTAAGTTTCTCGCTGTTCTCATTTCTACTACCTCTCATTACCTTCGTCTTTCTCCGATTTACTCTCAAACCATACTGTGTACTCATTAGACTGTTCATTCCGTTCAGCAGATCATTTAATTCTTCTTCACTTTCACTCAGGATGGCAATGTCATCAGCGAATCTTATCATTGATATCCTTTCACCTTGTATTTTAATTCCACTCCTGAACCTTTCTTTTATTTCCATCATTGCTTCCTCGATGTACAGATTGAAGAGTAGGAGCGAAAGGCTACAGCCTTGACTTACACCCTTCTTAATACGAGCACTTCGTTCTTGATCATCCACTCTTATTATTCCCTCTTGGTTGTTGTACATATTGTGTATGACCCGTCTCTCCCTATAGCTTACCCCTACTTTTTTCAGAATCTCTAACAGCTTGCACCATTTTATATTGTCGAACGCTTTTTCCAGGTCGACAAATCCTATGAAAGTGTCTTGATTTTTCTTTAGCCTTGCTTCCATTATTAGCCGTAACGTCAGAATTGCCTCTCTCGTCCCTTTACTTTTCCTAAAGCCAAACTGATCGTCACCTAGCGCATTCTCAATTTTCTTTTCCATTCTTCTGTATATTATTCTTGTAAGCAGCTTCGATGCATGAGCTGTTAAGCTGATTAAGCGATAATTCTCGCACTTGTCAGCTCTTGCCGTCTTCGGAATTTTGTGGATGATGCTTTTCCGAAAGTCAGATGGTATATCGCCAGACTCATATATTCTACACACCAACGTGAACAGTCTTTTTGTTGCAACTTCCTCCAATGATTTTAGAAATTCTGATGGAATGTTATCTATCCCTTCTGCCTTATTTGACCGTAAGTCCTCCAAAGCTCTTTTAAATTCGGATTCTAATACTGGATCCCCTATCTCTTCTAAATCGACTCCTGTTTCTTCTTCTATCACATCAGACAAACCTTCACCCTCATAGAGGCTTTCAATGTATTCTTTCCACTTATCTGCTCTCTCCTCTGCATTTAACAGTGGAATTCCCGTTGCACTCTTAATGTTACCACCGTTGCTTTTAATGTCACCAAAGGTTGTTTTGACTTTCCTGTATGCCGAGTCTGTCCTTCCGACAATCATATCTTTTTCGATGTCTTCACATTTTTCCTGCAGCCATTTCGTCTTAGCTTCCCTGCACTTCCTATTTATTTCATTCCTCAGTGACTTGTATTTCTGTATTCCTGATTTTCCTGGAGCATGTTTGTACTTCCTCCTTTCATCAATCAACTGAAGTATTTCTTCTGTTACCCATGGTTTCTTTGCAGCTACCTTCTTTGTACCTATGTTTTCCTTTCCAACTTCTGTGATGGCCCTTTTTAGAGATCATTCCTCTTCAACTGTACTGCCTACTGCGCTATTCCTTATTGCCGTATCTATAGCGTTAGAGAACTTCAAACGTATCTCGTCATTCCTTAGTACTTCCGTATTCCACTTCTTTGTGTATTGATTCTTCCTGACTAATGTCTTGAACTTCAGCCTACTCTTCATCACTATTATATTGTGATCTGATTCTATATCTGCTCCTGGGTACACCTTACAATCCAGTATCTGATTTCAGAATCTCTGTCTGACCATGATGTAATCTAATTGAAATCTTCCCATATCTCCCGGCCTTTTCCAAGTCTACCTCCTCCTCTTGTGATTCTTGAACAGGGTATTCGCTATTACTAGCTGAAACTTGTTACAGAACTCAATTAGTCTTTCTCCTCTTTCATTCCTTGTCCCAAGCCCATATTCTCCTGTAACCTTTTCTTCTACTCCTTCCCCTACAACTGCATTCCAGTCGCCCATGACTATTAGATTTTCGTCCCCCTTTACATACTGCATTACCCTTTCAATATCCTCATACACTTTCTCTATCTGTTCATCTTCAGCTTGCGACGTTGGCATGTGTACCTGAACCATCGTTGTCGGTGTTGGTCTGCTGTCGATTCTGATTAGAACAACCCGGTCACTGAACTGTTCACAGTAACACACCCTCTGCCCTACCTTCCTATTCATAAGGAATCCTACACCTGTTATACCATTTTCTGCTGCTGTTGATATTACCCGATACTCATCTGACCAGAAATTCTTGTCTTCCTTCCACTTCACTTCACTGACCCCTACTATATCTAGATTGAGCCTTTGCATTTCCCTTTTCAGATTTTCTAGTTTCCCTACCATGTTCAAGCTTCTGACATTCCACACCCCGACTCTTAGAACGTTATCCTTTCGTTCATTATTCAATCTTTTTCTCATGGTAACCTCCCCCTTGGCAGTCTCCTCCCTGAGATCCGAATGGGGGACTATTCCGGAATCTCTTGCCAATGGAGAGATCATCATGACACTTCTTCAATTACAGGCCACATGTCCTGTGGACACACGTTACGTGTCTTTAATGCAGTGGTTTCCATTGCCTTCTGCATCCTCATGTCGTTGATCATTGCTGATTCTTCCGCCTTTAGGAGCAATTTCCCACACCTAAGACAAGAGTGTGCCCTGAACCTCTATCCGCTCCTCCGCCCTCTTTGACAAGGCCGTTGGCAGAATGAGGCTGCCTTCGTACGCCGGAAGTCTTCGGCCGCCAATGCTGATTATTTATCAAAATTTAGGCAGTGGCGGGGATCGAACCCGGGACCGAAGACGTTTTGATTATGAATCAAAGACGCTACCCCTAGAAAATATTTAAGTGTAACTTACTAACAGTGTATTCATTGTATGTTCTCAGAACTATACTGTTAGTAAAAGAAAATATGGAGCATAGTGTAACCAATAGTGAAATCCACAATTAGCCCTATAAGAAAAAAGAGAGGATTACCACATAAAATTTAGTAATAAAAGAACAACAGATCATAGTCCATTTTCTGCTGGAAGACATTTTTCTAACAGATTGCCAAATAATAGAAAATTGTTAAAAGGAAACATATTTAAGACAAAATTAAAGCAAATGTTCATTGATAAATGTTTGTACTTCGTCATGGATTTTTAATGTTATTGTGTATTTTATCTTTACTTCTAAACTTTTTTAAAAGTTGTTGTGTTTGTAAAGTGACTATCTCCACAACTGTTAAGTTACGAGGGCATTTTAGAAAGTAGGGGCTGTTTCCGTCTGATGCCACTATGCATGCACCGATTGCGTGTATTTTGGTATGTACGTGCTCAGCAGCTCAGTCGGCATCCATCTGTGACGGTGTGTCTGGTTTTTTTCGATATTCGAATTTGAAATGTGTGCTGCAATCAAAAATCCTGCCAGTTGTGAGGCGCGGTCTGTGATACTGTTTTTGTTGGCAAAAAACCTAAAACCTACAGAAATTTATCTTGAACTGTGGGAAGTGTACGAAAACAATGATCGAGTGAAATCGTGCATTCGGTTTAAAAATGGCCGAACCAACATTCATGATGAAAAGAAGAGTGGACGCCCAAGCACTGTGACCGACGATCTTGTCGCTAAAGTTGATGAAAACGACTCGTGAAAACAGTCGCTTCACAATAACGGAGCTTTCGCTTTCTTTTCCACAAGTTTCACGGGCTTTGTTGTTTGAAATTGTCACTCAAAAGCTAGGCTACCACAAATTTTGTGCACAATGGCTGCCCAAAATGCTTACAGAGCACCATAAAGAGCAGCGAATGGGGGCAACGTTGACATTTCTGGAGGCCCACCACAAACATGGTGATTCATTACTGGATCAAATCGTAACCGGTAATGAGACTTGGGTGAAACACGCCAATTGTGAGACAAAATTACAGTCCTTGGAGTGGGGCACACAAGATGCCCCCAAAAACCAAGAAAATGTTTGCAAACCTAGTCAGCAACGAAGTTGATGGCGACAGTGTTTTGGGATAGGCAAAGTTTGCTTCTTATTGATTTTCTCGAATGTGGAGCAACCATAAATTCTGCCCGGTACTGCCAAACTTTGCACAGCCTTATGAGAGCAGTTCAAAACAAACGACGAGGAAAGCTGATGTCCAAAATTTTGTTTCTGCATGACAATACCTGACCTCACTCGGCACACCACACTAAAGAACTCTTAATTTATTCAGATGGGAAATTTTCCTTCATCTGCCCAACAGACCTGATCGTGGACCTAGTGACTTCCACTTGCTTCCCAAGACGAAGAAATGGCTTACAATGCAGCGATTTGATAATGACGTGGAACTCCAGGGGGGCACGACTCACTGGCTGAAGTCTCAGGTGGCAGTACAAAGCTTGTCCACTGCTGTGGTAAGTGCCTGAATGTGTTTGGCGACTATGTGGAAACATAGTATGTCAGTCACTCTTTCAGACTTACATAATAAAATGTATTTCTTGGACTTAATGCCAAAATATTCCCTACTTTCTGAATAGCCCTCTTATTATGGACAAACAAAGCACTTATTACGAGGGCGGTTCAGAAAGTAACCTCCGATCGGTCACAGTGCGGGTTGTGGGGGGAGTAGCGACGCCGTCTGTGCGTTCACGCACTCAACAGGTCAGTCGGCATCAAGCCGTGGTCGAGTGAACGTCGTACCTGCGCTAGTTTAGTTTTTGTGGCAGTTTGAAATGTGTGCTGCAATAGAAAACCCCGCCAAATGTGAAGTGCGTGATGTCATAAGGTTTTTTACAGCCAAAGGATATTCTGCAGCAGCTATTCATCGTGAGCTTTGTGCCGTGTACAGACCAAGAGTTATGAGTGAAGGAGTTGTCCGTGAATGGGTACGTTTATTTAAAAGTGGACGAGAAAACGTTCGTGATGAAGAGAGGAGTGGTAGACCATCATTGGTGACTGACGAACTCGTTCAGGCAGTTGATGCAAAAGTTCGTGAAAATCGACGTTTCTCAATGTTGGAGTTGTCTACTGGTTTTCCACAGATTTCTAAGACTCTCTTGTACGAGATAGTGACAGCAAGATTGGGTTCTGTACACGATGGGTGCCCAAAATTCTTACCGACCACCACAAAACTCAAAGAATGGCCTCTGCATTAGACTTTCTGTCACGTTATGAGGACGAAGGAGAACCATTGTTAAACAGAATCGTGACCGGTGACGAAACCTGGATTAAGTACGTGAACCCTGAGACAAAAGAACAATCAAAGATGTGGGCACATTCAAATTCGCCTACCAAACCGAGAAAAGCCTCGCAAGATTTTTCTGCCAGAAAACTGATGGCAACGGTGTTTTGGGATGCCAAAGGGGTGTTGTTGGTTGAATTCGTGGAACGTGGTACGACCATTAATCAAGACGTGTACAGTGAAACAATAAAAAAGTTACGACGGGCTGTACAGAACAAATGCCGTGGTATGCTGACTTCCGGTATCGTTTTTTTGCACGATATCGCCCGTCCTCACTCTGCTCGCAGAACAACGGCCCTTCTTGAGTCCTTCAAGTGGGGCATTATCAACCATCCACCTTACAGCCCAGACCTGGCGCAAAGTGATTATCACCTCTTCATGCATTTGAAGAAATGGCTCGGGTCACAGCGGTTTGATGACGACGAAGAGCTCAAAGATGCGGTCACAGGCTGGCTCCAGGCACAAGCGGGTGATTTTTATGCAGAAGGAATTTCAAAGCTTGTGAAGAGATACGTTAAGTGCGTCAATCGCTATGGAGACTATGTAGAAAAATAGTGAAAAGATGTAGTTGTAAGATGTATATATTAAAATATTTTTATTTAACTTGGCGTATTTTTTTAAATCAACCGGAGGTTACTTTCTGAACGGCCCTCGTATTATTACTTATTTTCTCAGGGAGCCGTAGAAAGTTCTCACTAAGAACAATCAGAAAATAAAAAAAGACACAAGAGCAATAACAGGGGTGAAGGGTGTTAGTGGAAAGGGTAAAGACTCTTGAAATGGAAATTGGTAGGACATACGGCTCAAAGAAATGATGGAGATACACAGGCAAGCACCGAAGTGCAGCTCTAGAGATAGAAGACGACCACGAGGAGTCCGTGAAACCAGTGGGATAAAGAACTGAAGAAAGTCGCAGGCTTCGACCGGCAGGGGACAGCAGGAGACAGTGAGGCGTGGGACCGGTGATTGAAACCGAGTTTGTTAGATTAAAATTAAAGAGGCTACACCTCGGAAAGGTTAAACTGGCTGATCGCCAATAAATAAATAAATAGTTTTAAGTTATTAAAGTATAAAATTATAAAGATAATTTACAGACATCCTGTATTTCAAAATAAGATGCCGACACATTAACGTGGCAGTCTGTTGTGAATGTAAAATGGACGCAGACTTGGACCGCCACAGGATAAGCAGAGGCACAGTAGTCCTGCCTCCCTCTTGCAAGGCTAATGACAAATAGAAGCTGACACTGTGACAGCAACTGCCGATTCTTCTCAGTGTGATGGGAGTTGTTCTTGAACCGTGTGATGGTCTTCAGATAGCATCTTCGCACTTTCCAAAATAATTAGCATCAGACAATGCAAAAAACGAGGTAAAGCAAAGCACAGAAAAATACCCAATGCATTTGGTAATGCTTTGCTAACATTGGGAGTGTCATAAACAAAGCAATGCAGCCCTGGCCTCTACCAGTATCTTACACAACCTGCACTTGCCCCAATATGGGTGGGCCTTTTAAAGAAATATTGATGTGTGTGCACTTCAGAATACAATGTAGCTAAAAAAAATTATTTGAAGACTGATCTAGCCCATTTAAAAGCCTTCATTCTTCACTTTTCAACAAACATTTTATTTTTTCTGAGAACATTATATTTCATAACATACCCATAATCAAAATTTTCGTGTTCCAGAATATTTGTATCACAAGACACTTTTACAAAAATTCAGTGTCTTAGTTTATTATTTTTGTTTCAAAAAATGCATACAGTCATTAAAATAACCTGTTAGATCATTGATTATTCAAATTTCAGTTGGAAACTTTTTGGTGATCTTTGGGTATCTTCGTGCACATTAAACTGCTCTACCATAAAGTAGATTAGATTAGGAAATGAGAGGCTTAAAGTAGTAAATGAGTTTTGCGATTTGGGAAGCAAAATAATAGATGATGGTCGAAGTAGAGAGGATATAAAATGTAGACTGACAATGGCAAGGAAAGCGCTTCTGAAGAAGAGAAATTTGTTAACATCGAGTTTAGATTTAAGTGTCAGGAAGTCGTTTCTGAATGTATTTGTATGGAGTATAGTCATGTATGGAAGTGAAACGAGGCTGATAAATAGTTTGGACAAGAAGAGAATAGAAGCTTTCGAAAGGTGGGGCTACAGAAGAATGCTGAAGATTAGATGGGTAGATCACATAACCAATGAGGAGGTATTGAATAGAATAGGAGAGAAGAGAAATTTGTGGCACAACTTGACTAGAAGAAGGGATCAGTTGGTAGGGCATATTCTGAGGCACTTAGGGATCACCAATTTAGTATGGGAGGGCAGCGTGGAGGGTAAAAATCGTAGAGGGAGACCAAGAGATGAATACACTAAGCAGATTCAGAAGGATGTAGGTTGCAGTAGGTACTGGGAGATGAAAAAGCTTGCACAGGATAGAATAGCATGGAGAGCTGCATCAAACCAGTCTCAGGACCGAAGACCACAACAACAACAACAACAACAACAACAACCATAAAGCAGTGCTAATAATTTTACCATTTTCTAATTATACAGCTTTTAGTCAAAAAACTTACTTTGCCATCTACTGATACCTTTTAATTTTTCTGCCTGTTGTATTAACATCCGAAATGAAACAGCTTAGTATTTTACCAAACTGTAATTTTCTATAAAGAGCTGTGCACAAAGCCTGAGCCCGTCACATCCTAGCATTCATTATGTAAAATATGACAAACTCGATATCGAGTTCCAATTGTATATTTATATTTTGTCCGTCCACTTCACAAGTACGTAGTCAGAGGGCCAATATCTACCCGACATTATGTCATTAGAGTACGGAAGATAATCTGGGAAGTTAGTACATTCATTTATTTGTGTTACCACTTAAGAAACTCTGTTAAGACACTTGTAGATTATGTGACACGTAACCTTGTGATATACGAGGTGCATTCAAGTTCTAAGGCCTCCCATTTTTTTTCTCCAGACTGGGAAGAGATAGAAACATGCACATTGTTTTAAAATGAGGCTGCGTTCATTGTCAATACGTCCCAGAGATGGCAGCACCGTACGGCAGATGGAATTTTACTGCCAGCGGCGAGAATGAGAACTGTTTTATATACTTAAAATGGCGACGTTTTCCATACTTGAACAGCGTGCAATCATTCGTTTTCAGAATTTGCGTGGTGTGAAACCAACTGAAATTCATCGACAGTTGAAGGAGACATGTGGTGACGGAGTTATGGATGTGTCGAAAGTGCGTTTGTGGGTGCGACAGTTTAATGAAGGCAGGACATCGTGTGACAACAAACCGAAACAACCTCGGGCTCGCACAAGCCAGTCTGACGACACGATCGAGAAAGTGGAGAGAATTGTTTTGGGGGATCGCCGAATGACTGTTGAACAGATCGCCTCCAGAGTTGGCATTTCTGTGGGTTCTGTGCACACAATCCTGCACGACGACCTGAAAATGCGAAAAATGTCATCCAGGTGGGTGCCACGAATGCTGACGGACGACCACACGGCTGCCAGTGTGGCACGTTGCCGAGCAATGTTAACGTGCAACGACAGCACGAATGGGACTTTCTTTTCGTCGGTTGAGACAATGGGTGAGACATGGATGCCATTTTTCAATCCAGAAACAAAGCGCCAGTCAGCTCAATGGAAGCGCACAGATTCACCGCCACCAAAAAAATTTCGGGTAACCGCCAGTGCCGAAAAAATGATGGTGTCCATGTTGTGGGACAGCGAGGGCGTAATCCTTACCCATTGCGTTCCAAAGGGCACTACGGTAACAGGTGCATCCTACGAAAATGTTTTGAAGAACAAATTCCTTCCTGCACTGCAACAAAAACGTCCGTGAAGGGCTGCGCGTGTGCTGTTTCACCGAGACAAAGCACCCGCACATCGAGCTAACGTTACGCAACGGTTTCTTCGTGATAACTTTGAACTGATTCCTCATGCTCCCCACTCACCTGACCTGGCTCCTAGTGACTTTTGGCTTTTTCCAACAATGAAAGACACTCTCCGTGACCGCACATTCACCAGCCGTGCTGGTATTGCCTCAGTGATTTTCCAGTGGTCAAAACAGACTCCTAAAGAAGCCTTCGCCGCTGCCATGGAATCATGGCGTGAGCGTTGTGAAAAATGTGTACGTCTGCAGGGCGATTATGTCGAGAAGTAACGCCAGATTCATCAATTTCGGGTGAGTAGTTAATTAGAAAAAAAATCGGAGGCCTTAGAACTTGAATGCACCTCGTACAAGCACAGACTGCAAACTAATGCACACATGCTTATAAAATATGAACAAAAACAATTAGGAAGATCAGGCAGAAAGTAAAGTACAATTTTTAAGCTTTGACATCATATTTACTTTTCAACACAGTCACCATTACGAGTAAGACATTTCTCCCGACATGTAACAAGTTTTTCCATTCTGTCACTGAAAAAGTTTTCTCACTTGTCTCAAATTCACGGCTTGACAGCTGCCTTCACCTCATCGTGTGAGGTGTAATTATAATCCTTGCCGTCTCTACTGCCTGGAGAAAAAAAGTAGTAACGCACAAGATCAGGGGAGTAAGAAGGGTGTGGAATCAGCTCAAACTTTACGTTTCATAGGGTCTCTCGAGTTGCGCACGAGATGTGGGGACGAGCGTTATTATGTTGCAAAATTCTTGGCATCAGGCTGCCTCAAACATGACAAATTTTATGTTCGAGATGTTTTAGAGTCTCTACGTACTGAGAATAGTTTACCATTGCACCTCATGCCATTTAATCAGTCTCATAAATTAGGTGACCTTCCCAAAACATGGTCAAAAGGATTTTTTTGCAGATGATTGTGTTTTGCATTTTTTCACCTGAAAAGAAGGACGTCAATATACAGTGCTCTCTTTTTTTCTTTTGTGTCACACTGGTGGACCCACGACTTGTACCCTGTTCCAATATTCAAAAGGAAGTTGCCTCCTTTCTTGCAGTAGTGTTGAAAAAGTTGCTTGAAGCATTCCAAAGGACACTGTCTGTCACTGTCCTTGAGACTATATTGTACCCAGAATATACAGTACCCTAATTGTTCAATAATGAAACTGACACATTCCTCAGATACTACAATACAGTTCGCAATAAACTTTTGAGTGATTCGCCAGTGATTTTAAACCAATTTGTCAACAAGTTAGCGATTTTTATCATCTGTGGCAGTGATCGGATGTCTGCTGCACGTTTCATAGATAACTATGACTTTTCCTAGCTTGCAATCACAAAATTTTGTTATCCATCGATTTACAGTAGACCTATCAACAGGATTGTCACCATAAACAGCCTTCAAATGACAATGGATTTTTACTACAACTCACTTTTTCAGCAGTTAAAAATTCGATAATAGCATACTGTTTAACTCACACTGACATAGTGCTAGAACACGTTTTCATACATCCGTCACTCACACCACACCGGATGAACACAACACATTCAAACTGCACCACGATGTCATTTAGGCTGCATTCTACAAGTAGGTATGCGTAACTTTCCACCCTACCCTCTTAATTGTTGTTGTTGTGGTCTTCAGTCCTGAGACTGGTTTGATGCAGCTCTCCATGCTACTCTATCCTGTGCAAGCTTCTTCATCTCCCAGTACATACTGCAACCTACATCCTTCTGAACCTGCTTAGTGTATTCATCTCTTGGTCTCCCTCTCCGGTTTTTACCCTCCACGCTGCCCTCAAATACTAAATTGGTGAGCCCTTGATGCCTCAGAATATGCCCTACCAACCGATCCCTTCTTCTAGTCAAGTTGTGCCACAAATTTCTCTTCTCTCCAATTCTATTCAATACCTCCTCATTAGTTATGTGATCTATCCATCTAACTTCAGCATTCTTCTGTAGCACCACATTTCTACAGCTTCTATTCTCTGCTTTTCTAAACTATTTATCGTCCACGTTTCACTTCCATACATGGCTACACTCCATACAAATACTTTCAGAAACAACTTCCTGACACTTAAATCTATCTATACTCAATGTTAACAAATTTCTCTTCAGAAACGCTTTCCTTGCCATTGCCAGTTTACATTTTATATCCCCTCTGCTTCGACCATCACCAGTTATTTTGCTCCCCAAATAACAAAACTCATTTACTACTTTAAGCATCTCATTCCCTCATTCCCTAATCCAATCCCCTCAGCATCACTTGATTTAATTCGACTACATTCCATTATCCTCATTTTGCTTTTGTTGATGTTCATCCTATATCTGCCTTTCAAGACACTGTCCATTCCATTCAGCTGCACTTCCAGGTCCAGAATTACGTCTTCATCGGCGAACCTCAAAGTTTTTGTTTCTTCTCCATGGATTTTAACTCCTACTCCGAATTTTTCTTTTGTTTCCTTTACTGCTTGCTCAATATACAGATTGAATAAAATCGGAGATTGGCTACAACCCTGTCTCACTCCCTTCCTTACATGCCCCCTCGACTCGTGTAACTGCCATCTGGTTTCTGTACAAATTGTAAATAGCCTTTCGCTCCCTGTATTTTACCCCTGCCGCCTTCAGAATTTGAAAGAGTATTCCTTTCAACATTGTCAAAAGCTTTCTCTAAATCTACGAATCTAAAGAAAGCAGAAATGTGGAAGGAGTATTTTGAGGGTCTATACAAAGCCGATGCTCTTGAGGACAATATTATAGAAATGGAAGAGAATGTAGATGAAGATGAAATAGGAGATATGATACTGCGTGAAGAGTTTGACAGAGCACTGAAAGACTTCAGTCGAAACAAGGCCTCGGGAGTAGACAACATTCCATTAGAACTACTGACAGCCTTGGGAGAGCCAATCCTGACAAAACTCTACCATCTGGTGAGCAAGATGTATGAGACAGGCGAAATATCCTCAGACTTCAAGAAGAATATAATAATTCTAATCTCAAAGAAAGCGGGCGTTGACAGATGTGAAAATTACTGAACTATCAGTTTAATAAGCCACGGCTGCAAAATACTAATGAGAATTCTTTACAGACGAATGGAAAAACTGGTAGAATCTGACCTTGGGGAAGATCAGTTTGGACTCCGTAGAAATGTTGGAACACGTGAGGCAATACTGACCCTACGACTTATCTTAGAAAATAGATTAAGGTAAGGCAAACCCTCTTAATTAACAGTTCAAATTACTAAATACAAGCTGCTCAAGTTTAAAGCAATAAAGGCAATGAATGAAACAAGCAAGCTCTGTGTGTGGTGAAATTATGTTATTTACTTTGAAAGATCCTATTACTTAGAGAAAGAAGACTGGTGAAATGAACATTCACAAGACCTATGACATCCAGTAACAGGTCAGTAAAGTGACACTATGGTTTACAACGACAGTTGTGAGAACTAACACCGTACCAAAACAGGCTTTCCTGTTATGCTTCCAGCAGAAGCAACAGCGTTGAGAGAGGAGTGTAGGGACTGAAGGGGACTACTCTGAAGGTTCTCAGAATGAGATTTTCACTCTGCAGCAGTGTGTGCTGATATCAAACTTCCTGGCAGATTAAAACTGTGTGCCGGACCGAGACTCGAACTCGGGACCTTTGCCTTCCTCAGGCAAGTAATCTACTATCTGAGCTATATAAGCACGACTCACGCCTCGTCCTCACAGCTTTAC
Source organism: Schistocerca cancellata (assembly GCF_023864275.1). Classification (NCBI taxonomy): domain Eukaryota; kingdom Metazoa; phylum Arthropoda; class Insecta; order Orthoptera; family Acrididae; genus Schistocerca; species Schistocerca cancellata. Next base: position 88,024,509 of record NC_064636.1, on the reverse strand, counting down.
TTCCACCAGTACTTTGTCTCCTATGTTTCAAATTTCAAAGAAGCTCTCCTGCGAACCTAGCAGAACTAGCACTACTGGAAGAAAGTATTTTGTGGAGACACGGCTTAGCCACAGCCAGGGGGATGTTCCCAGAATGAGATTTTCACTCTGCAACGGAGTGTATGCTGATACAAACCTTTCTGGCTGGAGAGCTTCTGTGAAGTTTGGAAGGCAAGAGACTGGCAGAAGTAAAGCTGTGAGAGCGGGGCAGGAGTCGTTCTCGGATAGCTCAGATGGTAGAGCACTTGCCCGCGAAAGGCAAAGGTCCCGAGTTCGAGTCTCGGTCCGGCACACACTGCCAGGAAGTTTCATACTTTGAAGGTGATCAGATGTAGTCACGAACGACAGCAGTCCAATTTAGGCTCATTCTCAGCATCTGTGCCACGCATTTTCTGACAACCGACGGGTGATCAGCAGTGTTCTGAGTGCACTGCTGTAAATGTCGTAACCAATACAAGTATTAAATGTGATCGTAGAGAGTTACTTTGTAAATTTTTGTTTCAACCGTTACGAGTGTCATAGCGGAGGGTGGTGGTAAGTGGCCAAATCTACACAGGCAGCCGAGACACACGGTTTGCAAGCTCCACGCTTTCTCCAAGTGCAGAGCTCGTGAACGCACACACTCTGAAGAGTCAACGATTCGACCCCCGTCCGGGCCTCAACCTGCGCGAACCGCCGCTGTTTGCGGATCAGACTACAACTTCAAACAACTTTATCTAAATAAAGATCAGTTTTATAAATATAAGTCAGATACTTTTTTAACAGCCACAATATGTAACACACTGACCGGTCCGGCTGGAGCGCGCCCAGCGGCGCGTGCAGCCGAGGTGCAGCACATGGTGGCAGGCTGCACAGCTCCAGACGGGGTCCCGCGGCCGCAGTCGCTCGCAGCACACCAGGCACTCCAGCGTGCTGCGCATCAGCTGGACCGAGAGCCGCTCGCGGTGCCCCGAGTCCGAGGCCCCCTCCTCACCTGCAGAGATCAGCGAAATGGACTCTGACCTCGGTACACACAACGAATGAAGGAGATCTGCTTAGCACCTAGACGAGAACATCATTTCACTGTGTGTTCTGCAGGACATCCGTCTGGGAGGCGGACAGGGAGTTCAACATCTGCTTATGATGAGAATACCACTTTATTCTGACATTTGAGGGTAAGTCAATTACTATCCGCAAAGCAGTTATAAAATTTTATTGTGATCAAATAGGAAACGTACAAGAACATCATTTTTCGACATTGTCTCCTTGCGTTTCAACGCACTTGGTCCATCGTTGCACACGCTTCCTGATGAAAAAAAAAAAAAGAGAGAGAGAGAGAGGAGGTTATCGGTTGAGCTGCAAGCGAGGAATGCACCACTTCTTTCATTGCTTCGTCTGAGGCAAATCGACGGCCCCTTAATGATTGTTTGAGAGGACCAAACAAGTGATAGTCAGAAGGGACAAGATCGGGGCTATATGGAGGATGATTCAGTACTTCAAATTTGAGTTTCTGGAGCACTTCAGCAGCACGTGCAGTAGTATACGGGTGGGCATTGTCGTGTAACAATGTAACACCTTCTGACAACAATCCTCAGCGTTTGCTTCAAATTTCAGCAGTAGCCTGGCAGTAAGCATCTCACTCTAACATACACTGTTTACTGTTGTGCCCCTTTCCCCGTAATGTTCCAGTACTGGACGTTGTGCATCCCAAAAAAACCTAAGCATCAGTTTTCCTGCGGATGGTTGGTTCTTGAACTTTTTCTCACATGGCAAATTTGGAGGTTTCCATTCCGTATAGTCTGCCTGTAAACTCAAGAGCGAGCAGCGCTTTTGGTTGGGGAAGTGGCGTTTCCCGGAAGAACGCTGCCACCGGGCTACAGGGGCACCCAAAATCTGTTGCCCGTTACCTGTATAGCGGTGTAGATCGGCGTGCAGTGATATACGTCGTTTCTGTTCATATGATCTCGGTTGCCAGTGTCAGTCAGTTAACTTTGTATACTTACTGATGGATAATCGTCTAGCACTGTAAGAAAATGTGCAGAATACGAGGAAGAGGAGGTATTTGCGGAGTAACGAGTGTTCGATCGTATCTAATGTTATAACAGCGTGTATTAAAGAGGCGACCCAAAAAGAGCTGTTGGCTAATGTTACCAGTCTCAATCAAAGGGCTGCAATTTATGTAAACGTCAGCCTCGTCCAATATGACGCATAAGGAAGGAACGCGAAAATAAGCCGCACGGTTTAGTGGAATCGCCACGAAGGAAAACTAATAATCTTGGGAGGAAACCGATTGTTATAGACAGTTTCAAAATAACATAAAACCTTTGATGCTTATGGAACACTAAATGTCTATCTCGGTCGCTATTCACCTGATTCTGAGACATATTGCTTGAAATTTGTGCGCAGTAGCTATTCTAAACACTGCTGAAATTTTCTTCGAAACATATACATTGATTCTGGACTTCTAAGCAAAAAGCTTGAAATACCAGGTGCGTTCACGTATTAATTTTTAATTTTTGGTAAGAACTTTATTTGTTAATCTACAGCAATGTTATCCTCTTCAAAATATTCCCCATTGCATACTATATACTTGTGCCAGTGCTTTTTCCAATTCCCGAAATTCTTTAGGAACTATTTCTTCGGGGTAGTTTGTAGGTCTCTTAACTGTGCATTTTTAATCTCATCCATGCCCGTAAAACCGCTGTCCTTTAAGGCCCGCTTTGAAATGTTTATACCACTTGTATGCCCTTGGTTCACTTATAACAGGCTCACCAAAAGCAATATTTAACATTTCTAAAAACTTCATAAACTTTATTTCATTTCTATAACAAAATTTAATGCAGATTCTGTAATCTATTTTTATACAAAACAAATAATGTTTGCTGCTACCAAAACACATGTAACCTTTTTGACAGCTCACAACAGAGTAAATACCCAATATGCATAACACTGTACACATACTTTTGAGTCATGTTTACGAAGACAGTGACAAAAAAGTAGTGCAAATCGTACTAATACAACACGCAAAATTATAAATTTATGCTTGCTTTTTAACCACTTATCGTGTTGCAAAACTTGTTAAGTTTCAATGCAGTCCTTCAAAGAAAACTTCTACCTTCTAGTAGAAACACAAAGTAAGAACAAGCCTCAATTTCTACAGATTGATTGCATTATATGGGGTTCGTTTTACGAATAGCAGTAGAGGAACATCAATACATTCACATGAACATTCTTATCTTGATATTATTCACTCTATAATGTTGTGTTTCGGAAGAAGCTATAGTTTTTTGTATTCCTTATGGTCTTAATACATTTGTCTAAAAATGAACGCAGCCGAGACGTATCTGTACACGGCATCTCCACAGATTTAAAGCGCGCGCCGTGGCAGGGGCGATACTACATTGTGAAACAGCCTGTAGAAGCGCCCTGTGACGTAGCTGGGTTGGCAGAGTGGGGACTCGCTTGCTCGCTCTTCAGTTTACCGACAGACTATACTGTGCCATTTACTCTCCGGCTCGTAATGATGGATCCATGTTTTGTCACCAGTAATTATCCTGTCTAAGAAGTTGTCCCCTTTGTTACCATAGCGACCCAAACGTTTTTTGCAGATGTCCAAGCGAGTTTGTTTATGCAACTGTGTGAGTTGTTTTGGGACCTATCTTGCACAAACTTTATGAAACCCAATTCTGTTGTGACTGAATTTGTAGGCAGAACGATGACCAATTTGCAGACGATGTGCCACTTTGTCAATAGTTAATCATCTGTCTAAGAGGATCATTTCACATAAATGCTCAATGGTTTCTTCATTTGTGGCGGTAAACGGTCGTCCTGCTCCTTCACAGTGCCTAACACTTGTGCGACCATTTCGAAATTTTTCAATCCATTCGTAGACACTCTGTTGAGGCAAAACACTGTTCCCTAATGTAACCAAAGTCTTCAATGAATTTTAGCCCAATACACCTTCCAAAAAAAAAAAAAAAAAACACGGACCACTGGACATTGCACTTCTTTGGTGCAAATAGACAGCCATGATTAACAGCATGGCAGCGATAATGAAACTAACCTAGTAGCTTGAAAATTGTAAAGATATAACAACAAATAAACATAGCATGTAGCATCACCATAAAATGACAGTACTACTAAAATAAGCAAAAATATAACTAAATTGCGGATAATAATTGACTTACCCTCATATATTAAGCCATTGTTGAATATTGTGATTTATATGAAAACTGTAAAAACTCAAAGATTTTATTTTTTTTTTTATTTTCAAAAAGAAAATCCATCAATCTCAAACTTTTTAACATTTGATACAAATCCAAGTCCGATGCTTCAACTGAAAGCTGATAAGCGAAATTTTATGACCACTACCCACCCAGACGCTGGATGCCGCCTGGTGGCACTGTGGGCGTGTGACGCGGTGACAAAAGTACGTAAAGAGGACGGTGAAACTACCAGTACGTGCTAAATGGTTAGATGTCCACGACTCTTCATAGAATGTGGGGTTCAGAGGCTTGTCTGTTATGTTAAGTGGAACATATGGTGACCTGTGGCATCTCTGCCGAAAGAGCACAATGCCGGTGCACACAGAAGCATTTCAGAGCACTCCGTTCATCGTACATTGCTGAACACTGAGCTCTGCGGTGGACTACCCCTAAGTGTTCACAGGTCGATTCAAAAACATTGTCAGTTACGATTGCAGTGGCTGTGCAAATGTCGGGATTTTACCACCAATTAACGGAAACATGTCTACTCTTCGGATGAATCACATTTTTGCTACACAAGGTCGACGGCTGTCTCCAGAAATGCTGTCATCGAGGTGAACAGTGGCCTGAAACGTGCAGCGTGCCATGGATACAGGCCGGTGGGAACAGTATTGTGCTATGGGAGACATCCTCCTGCACTTGCCCGAGACCACTGCACCCCTTCACGCTCCATGTCTTCCCTGACGGTGATGTCATCTTTCAGCAGTATAATAGGCCGTGTCTTAAGGGCCAGAGCCATTCTACAGTGAATCCTGTTGTAGGAATATCCGCAACCGAGCACTATACCATAGGTTGAAAATATCGCAACAGTGTAAGGTTCTTTTATTTGGAACACGACCAATTTCAGGCCCTTATATGACCGTCTTTAGGTGTTGTACTGAAAACAGATTCCTATTTTCAGTACAACATCTGAAGATGAACCTTACAACTGTAGCATTATTTTCAACATTTGGCATCCTACAGTGTTCTGAGGAGATTTATAGTGAACTCATGTTGATGTCTCAGTGAATAAATTCACCTGATATAAATTCTACAGAACCCTTACAGGTTGCCATCATCACGTATGCAAATCAGCAGCCTGTTATTTATGTGAATTACATGACCAGGGCATAGACATCTAATGTCACATACTTCCACAAACTATTCCAGACACAGAGAAAAATGAGCTATTAAGCTGGTGTTTATTGCAATAGGCCTATTTTGGATACAGCTGCGAATGTCAAGCTACATGTGAATAATACACAGAATTTTATCATTATTTGCTAAAATTTTTAGCAGTTACATATTATGCCTATTTGGTGTGTGTGTACACATTGGTACTTATGTCTAGTTATTCTTGGTAGGTACTACTGTGTGTTAAATTGCTGTCTATGAATTTGTGATCTACACCACTGGCCATTAAAATTGCTACACCAAGAAGAAATGCAGATGATAAACGGGTATTCATTGGACAAATATATTATACTAGAACTGACATGTGATTACATTTTCACGCAATTTGGGTGTATAGATCCTGAGAAATCAGTACCACCTCTGGTCGTAATAACGGCCTTGGTACGCCTGGGCATTGAGTCAAACAGAGCTCGGATGGCGTGTACAGGTACAACTGCCAATGCAGCTTCGGCATGATACCACAGTTCATCAAGAGTAGTGACGAGCCAGTTGCTCAGCCATCACTGACCAGACGTTTTCAATTGGTGAGAGATCTGGAGAATGCGCTGGCCAGGGCAACAGTTGAACAATTTCTGTATCCAGAAAGGCCCGTACAGGACCTGCAACATGCGGTCGTGCATTATCCTGCTGAAATGTAGGGTTTTGCAGGGAACGAATGAAGGGTAGAGCCACGGGTCATAACACATCTGAAATGTAACATCCACTGTTCGAAGTGCCGTCAATGCGAACAAGAAGTGACCGAGACGTGTAACCAATGGCACCCCATACTATCACACCGAGTGATACGCAAGTATGTCGATGACGAATACATGCTTCCAATGTGCGTTCACCGCGATGTCGCCAAACACGGATGCGACCGTCATGATGTTGTAAACAGAACCTGGATTCATCTGAAAAAATGACTTTTGCCATTCGTGCACCCAGGTTCGTCGTCGAGTACACCATCACAGGCGCTCCTGTCAAGGGTAACCGCAACCACGGTCTCCAAACTGATAGTCCGTGCTGCTGCAAATGTCGTCGAACTGTTCGTGCAGATGGTTGTCGTCTTGCAAACATCCCCATCTATTGATTCAGGGATCGAGACGTGGCTGCACGGTCCATTACAGCCGCGCAGATAAGATGCCTGTCATCTCGACTGCTAGTGATACGAGGCTGTTGGGATCCAGCACGGCATTCCGTATTACCTTCCTGAACCCAGCGATTCCATATTCTACTAACAGTCATTGGATCTCGACCAACGCGAGCAGCAATGTCGCGATACGATAAACCGTAATCGCGATAGGCTACAATCCGACCTTTATCAAGGTCAGAAATGTGATGGTACGCATTTCTCCTCCTTACACGAGGCATCACAACAACGTTTCACCAGGTAACGCCGGTCAACTGCTGTTTGTGTACGAGAAATCGGTTGGAAACTTTCCTCATATCAGCACGTTGTAGGTGTCGCCACCGGCACCAACCTTGTGTGAATGCTCTGAAAAGCTAATCATTTGCTCATCACAGCATCTTCTTCCTGTCGGTTAAATTTCGCGTCTGTAGCACGTCATCTTCACGGTGTAGCAATTTTTATGGCCAGTGGTGTATGTTTGTGACAGCTTGTTGGTCCTTTTCAACATCAGTAGATGCTGTCCAACATATTTTTTGATTCTCAAATTAATGGGTTTTCTGTTTGACAGACGCTCGTGAAAGCATGTCTCTCTACGTACCTGCACATTGTCAATTGAGTCGTCATATCTTATAAATGATTCTAGATATCTAATCAAGGTTTTTTTGCAATTGATAGCGTGAAATGAGGCACATAATTATGCTGTATGATAAAACTTGAAACTTTTTTATTCTCCAAAGAATGAAAGCAACATGTCCACAGCAGTGAGGAGTCGGCAGCTCAGAACACATACAGATGTCCATATCACAATAGGAAAACACAAGCGGTGCAAGTATACATATCCACGGCACCTGGGAAATAGCACAGCAGGACATGTATCCACCCCCAGCCCCACCACTTACGCACGCACGCACGCACAGAGCAATGAAAGCATTAATAACCTTGAGTTGTATGAAGACTTGGGTTTTCTTTTTGTGGTCTGGAGTAAACTGTAAGTCTAAGGGCTGTAACTGAATGTGAAGCAAAGTTTGCTACAAGGGCTGTGCTGAACGTTGAGTTATTTGTAGTAATAATTTCACTGGCTCTAGCAAGGTACTCAGGTCAAAGTCTGTCGAAGAGAGCTTTGTTCGAACATTTGCTGCTACACTGAAGTCCCTCAACGATCAGTCGTATTCCAGAGGCTCACCTCGGTAGGGCTGGTGGGCACGGCTCCGTGGGCTGCCCATGCTGCGGTTTCCACCGCTGTCTGCTGGCTGCCCCCTCCTATTCCGGCTGTCTTCTTCAGGTTGTCTATCAGCTGGCACCTGCATAACAACATCTTATGACACAATGTAAGCCTTTGTCAATGGCTCCATAGAAGCAGTTATTTTTTTTTAAAAAAGAAGGCAGAAACTACACACAGATGTATTTGGTAAGCTGTTTCCTGTTGGTCATTTCCCCGTATGTCGGTAGGAGTCAAATATTTTTGAACAAAACATATCTCTGCCATTAGCAGTACAGTTGTACACATAGTCCCTACCGATTTCGAGTATTGCCTGTACAATCATCTTCACAGGATAAAAACAGTGTACATCAATGGACCAAAAATACATTTACGTCATATATACCCAACCAAACGTAGAAGAAACATCATTGTCGTATTACACTGATCAGTCAGAAATTATGACCACCAATGACCTACTATTGATATAAACCCATCCAGGTGACAGCAGCATCACCTAGTCGATGACCCATGCATGTGCCAATGTTAATACCATGACATCGGTAACTATGACTGAAATGTGCAATGATCACTGGCACAGGATATTGGTGCAGCGGCAGTGTTACATGGTCTGATGAACCCTGATACCTTCTTCATCGTGCTGATGGGAGGCCCCGAGGATGCGGTCAAAGAAGGGGGGGCAGTCGAGGGAATGTGAGGGGGGGAGGGGGCAGTCGAGGGAAACACGAGGGGAGGGGGCCCTCAGTCAAGGGAAAAGTGAGGGGGGGGGGTCAGGAGAGGACACGTGAGTAGGGGAGGGAGGGCAACGAGGGAAACGTGAGGGGGAGGTCAGTCGAGGGAAACGTGAGGGGGGGGGGTCAGTCGAGGGAAACGGGAGGGGGGGGAATAGAGGGAAATGGGAGGGGGGGGAGTAGAGGGAAACGGGAGGGGTGGGAGTAGAGGGAAACGGGAGGGGTGGGAGTAGAGGGAAACGGGAGGGGGGGGAGTCGTGGGAAACGGGAGAGGGGGGGTTGTGGGAAACGGGAGGGGGGGTGGCAGTCGAGGAAAACGGAAGGGGGGGAGCCGAGGAAAACGGAAGGGGGGGGGGAGGAGTCTAGGAAAAAGGAAGGGGGGTTTCGAAGGAAACGGAAGGGGGAGGGGCGAGGGATTCGGAGAGAGGAGCAGGCGATGCACACAGAGAGGGAGGAGGAAGAGGAGGAGACGAACAAAGAGAGGGAGGAGGAAGAGGAGGAGACGAACAAAGAGAGGGAGGAGGAGGAGACGAACAAAGAGAGGGAGGAGGAAGAGGAGGAGACGGACAAAGAGAGGGTCAGGAGTTTAGAATGTACATCCAATTTATTTATTATTTACCAATTGCGAAGCGTTGCTGGATTCACTAGTAAAATACAAAGAAAAATAGAGGAACAGCATCTAAGTGTACAGTACTCTCATGTATCATGAGTATTCTACAGGATATGAGTGTAACATATCCTGTAACATTAAGTTTACCACGGATGCCAGCAGGCTCTTCCAGGAAGCACAGCAAATGAAGAGACCAAATGCATTACCTCTGTGCGAGCCACAGGCTGGCAATGTTGGAAATGTAGCTTTACTCTCCATTAACCATTTGAGTGCAATCATGGCACACAGTACTAGTCATGATGTGTTTTTTATTTATGTCACAATGGAAGTTGCATCCTTCATCAATAAACAGTGTTTCAGGCAAAACTGTATTTCATCAAAAATACAGGATGTTTGATTATTACAAATACAAGTGTGAGGGGCAACAGAAGACACTGAAACAAGTAAATTATCCTAATATAGATTTGGAAAGCAATAGTTTCCCTGATATGACTATCAAACCTGACAAGGTTCCTAGTGGTGTGATCGGCATTTTGAAACAATCTATATGATGATGGAGATAAGATCAAACATACAGCACACTGCAGCCATTTGCCCTGGTGGCTTCCCCGTTGCAGATAACTGGTTAAAAAAACTAAAAAAATATTTGAATTTTGTGTGACACTCAATAGTATTAAATTAGTTGCATTAGATAGTCTGGTTGCATGGTGTAATGGATAGGAAATAGCTTCACATTCAGGAGGTTGTGAGTTTGAATCTCATCAGGTGACTAAATTTTTATTTTATTTTTAAATCTTCACCAAAATAATTTTGATCGATATTTTTATTCAATTAAATGGTTTAAATGTGTTTTTTTTGTTCCTGTAGACAATTTTAAACACCAAATGAACCCTTTCATTTGTGAATACGAATTTAATTATATTTAATTATTATATTCATATAATAGAATAATAGAAGGAAACATTCCACGTAGGAAAAATATACCTAAAAACAAAGATGATGTGACTTAACAAATGAAAGTGCTGGCAGGTCGACAGACACACAAACGAACACAAACATACACACAAAATTCAAGCTTTCGCAACAAACTGTTGCCTCATCAGGAAAAAGGGAAGGAGAGGGAAAGACGAAAGGATGTGGGTTTTAAGAGAGAGGGTAAGGAGTCATTCCAGTCCCGGGATATTCAATTATATGAAAATTTTGACATGTCATTTAAAAAACAAAAGATGAAATAATCTATTTACATTTGTGCAATGGAGTGAAAAATGTAGTTTTGTTACCAGATGTGCACTGTTTATGGTAAATATCATAGAAACATTTAAAACACAACCTAAATATCTATTGCACTATGGACAAAAAAAATGCAGATGAAAATTTTATCGAAAGACAGGTTTACAAATAAAACGAAATTCAAACATAATGAGAATTAGATATAATAAACACAATAATGTAGATGAAAAACAGGGTCATAAAACAAAATAAATTTAACCAAAATTAATTAAAACACATAAACAAATATTTCCAGTGGAGACATAATGATACAAAGGAAAATGAGAACAAATGAAGAAGTTGATATGGTTAAAATTGTGTGACAAATGAACAAAATTAAAAACTACAATTAAATCAATTAACTGAATAAAAATGATTATCAATGTCATTTCAATAAAGATTTAAAAATTAAAAAAATAATCTTAGTACGTCAGACTAGATCCGAACCCACAATCTCCTGCATGTGAAGCTGTTATCCTATCCATTACACTATGCAACGAGACTATTTAATTCAACTTATTTAACACTACTGAGTGCCACACAAAATTCAGATTTTTTTTTTTTTTTTTTTTTTTTTTTTATCAATTACTGGTGAGCGAGGGTGCAGCAGGGTGAATGGCTACAATGTGTGGTACATGGGATCTTAACCTATATGACCATATAGATAGTTTCAAAAAGTACATCACACCACTGGGGACCTCTTCTTCTGAGTACATGAGCATCTTATACCAGAGTCCCTGAGGATCCAAACTGCAGATATGCACTTGAGGACTAATACATTACAACAAGTGTTTCCCATGCCACCGATCATGTGAAGGCAGGCTTCAGCATTTCTTCTCAATGATGCTTGTACACATTCAAATATCCCAGGTGTTCTGAATGCTCTGACAACCATTCATGCTGCATTTCTGGAATTGGTCAATACCATCACCAGGGCTGGAATACACAAAAGCTTTTAAATATTCCCCCTCCCCGTTACACAAGAAAACCACCATGTTAGGTTAACATCAGCAGATCTATGAGACCAAAGTATTGGCAAGCCACAACTGATACACTTGTCAAAACGCTGTTTACCTGTAGTTTGGTATCTGGTACGATTTATTTTTATTTTTATTTTATTTGTTATGGCTTTAGGGCACAAAACTGCTACGGCCATTAGCACCAATTCTGTGGCTTAGGGGGTAAAAAATTGGAAATCAGCAGCAACGGGAGTAAACTCAAAAAGTGGGGAAACTAAAAAAACAGAAGGAAAGCTTAGGAAACCACTATAGAAAGGGGGGGGGGGGGGTGTCCGCAAAAAGAACTTTAAACGACTGACGTCATCTCACTGACACTGATAAACTCGAGGACGTCATCAGCTGAGTGCGTGTCATCTGCTAAAATGGAAGATTTATCAAGCGACAGCTGTAAACAGGCGCGTAGCGGAGTAAAACAGGGGCACTGAAGTAAAAGGCGTCTCACCGTCCACAGTTGAGAGCAGTGGGGACAAAGCGGGGGAGGATTGCCACTTAAAAGATGTCTATGGCTAAAAAGACAATGCCCTATCTGGAGTCTAGTTAAAAGTACCTCGTCCCAATGACAAGTTCGGGAGGAAGAGGTCCAAGCACAGGGAAGAGCTATCAAGTCCTGCAATTTATTATTGGAGGTGTAGAGCCAATGTGCGTGCCATAAAGGAGCAACACGACGACATAAAACACTCTGTAGATCGGCGAAGGGAACCATGCAAACAGCAGGCTGAAGAAGAGAGACTGCAGCCTTTGCCGCTATATCGGCCGCCTCGTTTCCACGGATACCAATGGGTCCTGGGACCCAGAGGAACGCCACAGAGGTGCTCCCCAAGTGGAGCAAGTGGAGGCAGTCCTGAATCTGGTGGACCAGAGGGTGGACAGGGTAGAGAGCTTCGAGACTGAGGAGAGAGCTGAGCGAATCTAAGCATATAATATACTGTATCCGCTGATGGCGATGGATGTATTGGACAGCCCGGAGAACAGCATAAAGCTCCGCAGTAAAAACCGAACACTGGTCGGGAAGCTGAAATTATTAGGGGTATTGCCAACAATATAGGCAGTCCCAACACCAAATGATGTTTTTGAGCCGTCAGTGTAAATAAATGTGGCATCCTTCATTTGTGCGCATAGAGCAGCAAATGCCCGACGATAAATGAGAGAAGGGGTACCATCCTTGGGAAGCTGACAAAGGTCACGAAGCAGGCAGGTCCAGGGGCGGAGCCAAGGCGGTGTTGTACCCCCAGTTGTCAAGAAAGTAGAAGGAAAGAGAACGTGGCAGTTGACAGAAGCAGACTCCCGGTGGTAGTAGAGAGGAAGGGCAGCCTGCGTACACTAAATCCAAAGAGGCGTCGTAAAAAAGGTCATGGACTGGATTAGCAGGCATGGAAGACAGATGGCTAGCATAACGACTCAGAAGGACAGCTTGCCGTTTGGACAGTGGAGGTTCACCAGTCTCAGAAAAGACTTTCCACAGGGCTGGTGTAAAGAGCTCCAGACACTAAACGCAATCCATGATCTTGGACTGAGTCAAGATGCCAAAGAACAGACGGCCAAGCAGAAGAGTAAACTATGTTTCCATAGTCTAATGTCGAGCGCACTAAGACACGATATTGGCGGAGAAGGACCACTCGGTCCGCTCCCCAGGAGGTACCATTCAGAACACAGAGGGTGTGGACGGATCGCAGACAGCGAGCCAAAAGATAGGATATGTGGGAGGACCAGCACAGTTTTCTGTCAAACTTAAGTCCCAAGAATTTAGCGACGTCCGCGAACGGAAGGTCGACAGAGCCTAGATGTAGGGAAGGTGGAGGAAACTCCATACAGTGCCAAAAACTGACACAAACGGTCTTACTACGAGAAAAGCGGAAGCCGGTTTCGATGCTCCGAGAGAGGAGGCGATTGAGACATCCTTGAAGATGTCGTTCAAGAAGGCTGGTCCATGGAGAGCTGTAGAAGATCGCAAAATCGTCCACAAAGAGGGAGCCTGAGACATCGGGAAGGAGACAATCTACAATTGGATTTACGGCAATGGCAAACAGTACAACACTCAGCACGGAGCCCTGGGGGACCCCATTTTCTTGGGAGAAAGTAGTGTCCACCACACTTTAAATGTGCGTGCTGTCATAAATTCACGAATAAAAAGGGGTAGGCAACCTCAAAAGCCCCAAGAGAAGAGTGTGCGGAGGATGGCTGTCCTCACAGGTATTGTATGCTCTCTCCAGATCAAAAAATATTGCTACTGTTTGGAGTTTCCTGAGAAAATTGTTCACGATATAAGTGAAGAGAGCAACAAGATGGTGAACTGCAGAACGATGCTTTCAGAAACCGCATTTCGCAGGTATTAAAAGGCCTCGGGACTCGAGGCCCCAGGCTAAACGGCAATTCACCATACGCTCCAAAACCTTACATAAGCTACTTGTGAGATAAATGGGGCGATAGCTACAGGGGAGATGTTTGTCCTTTCCAGGTTTCGGAACAGGAACGACGATAGCTTCCTGCCATCTTCTGGGAAAAGTACTGTTGGTCCAAATTCGATTATAAAGGCGAAGGAGGTAAGGCAGACTATGGTATGATAAATGAAGCAACATTTGGACATGGACACCATCCGGTCCTGGGGCGGAAGAGTGAGAAGAAGAGAGTGCGTGTTGGGGTTCCCACGTGGAGAAAACAGTATAATAGCTTTTGCTATTTTGAGAGGAGAAAGCAAGTGGTCGCCCTTCCACTGCACGTTTCTTCGGGAGGCTGGTGAGTAATTTGAAGAGCTTGAAATTGCAGCAAAGTGTTGACCCAATGAGTTAGAAATTGCAACTGGGTCAACAAAGGTAAAATGCACGACAGTGAGCCCAGAGATTGTGGAGAAACTAGGCGCACCAGATAACCGTCTAATTCGACTCCAAACTTCTAAGGAGGTAGTGAAGGTTTTAAAAGAACTAGTAAAGAAGTCCCAGCTTGCCTTCTTGCTACTGTGGATGACACAACAGCATCACGCATGTAACTGCTTATAGTGGATACAGGCGGCCAAAGTAGGATGGTGGCAGAAAACGCGAAGAGCATGTCTCTGCTCGCGTATTGCCTCACGGCACACCTCGTTTCACCAAGGAACTGGTGGGCGCTGGGGCAAATCGGAGGTGCGAGGTATTGAACATTCTGCGGCTGTAAGAATAACTTCTGTGACACGAGTGACCTGATTGTCGACGCTAGGAAAGTGACGGTCACCGAATGTCTCTAGAGACGGAAAAGTGTCCAATCGGCTTGGGCAAACTTCCAGCATCTTGGGTGCATAGATGGCAGTTGTGGCTGCAATTGAAGGACACATGGAAACTGGTCACTCGAGTGTGTATCGGCAAGAGCGATCCATTCAAAGTGCCAAGCTAGCAGAACAGTACTGACCGAAAGGTCCAAATGACAGAAATTTGTCATGGAGGCAGACGAAAATGTAAGTTCCCCAGTGTTGAGGCAAACAAGATCCACTTTGTGGAAGAGGTCAATCAACAGAGAGCCTCCCAGACAAGGACGCGGAGATCCCCAAAGCAGGTGGTGGGCATTGAAGTCCCCAACCAGCAAATAGGGAGCAGGAGCTGACCAAGGAGATGAAGGAAATCAGCTCTTGCCATCGGTGTAGACATTGGAATGTATACGGTACAAAGAGAGAAGGTGTATCCAGAAACGGAAAGACGGACAGAAACAGCTTGGAAGGAACCTTTTAAGGGGATTGGGTGATAATGGACAGTATCATGGAGAAGAATCATAAGTCCCCGTGTGCTGGAGTGCCATCAACAGAGGGGAGATCAAACCGGACGAACTGGAAATGAGGAAAAACAAAGCGATCGTGGGGCTGCAGCTTTGTTTCCTGAAGACAGAAGATGGCCGACGAGTAGGATCGTAAGAGGATCGACAATTCATTTCGACTGGCTCTATGCTGCAGATATTCCAATGGATAATGGACATAGGGTGGACAGAACAGGGAAGAATCTTACCACGGTTGCTCTCAACTCAACAACTGCTGAGAGTCGGTGGCTGACAGCATGGAACGGCAGTCAGCCAAAGGCAGAGGATCCTGATCCATAGGTTGTTCGGCCGATTGATCGGCCGCCAGCAGTGCGCCTCGGTGACACGGTAGACAGCCGAGGGCGGTTACCGCCAGGTGGCGCTGTAGATGAGACACGCTGTGGCGGAGAAGGAGAGGAACTTGGTTTCTTATGAGCCTTCTTGGAAACTGGACATTGAGATGAGGGAGGAATTGATGGTTGTGAAGTCGGGGTACATAAAAAAATCTTCGCAAGTAGACTCTTTTTTGGAAGCCTGGGTGTCTGATTTTGGGGCTCGTGATTTAGCAGGAACCAATGAAGGGTGAGCTGGTGATAGTGGGGAGGTTGAACAGGTGATCTTTGCACTGGCCGATCTGACGACCGTGGCACTAAAGGTGAGATCACAAGTCTGCGTGGCTGCCTCCTTAGTAGGCTGAGGAGATGCAAGGACAGTGCTATATTTACCTGCTGGAGGCACGGTGGGCTTTCGACTGGCGAATAACTTACATGCAGCAAATGTAGACACCTTTTCCTTCACTCTGATTTCCTGAATAAGCCGTTCATCTTTGAAAATGGGGCACTCTCTAGAGGAAGCAGAGTGGTCACCCGTACAGTTGGTGCAACTAGGGGATGGAGGTGGACAAGCACCCTCATGGGCATCCTTGCCACACATAATGCATTTGGCCAGATTGGAACACGACTGGCTGGTATGATTAAACCGCTGACACCGATAGCAACGCGCAGGGTTGGGGATGTAAGGGCGAACTGAAATTATCTCACAGCCCACTTTAATGTTAGATGGAAGATGAACTATGTCAAATGTCAAGAAGATAGTATGGGTTGGTACCAAGTCCTTGTCAACTCTTTTCATGACTCGATGTACAGCCATTATGCCCAGGTAGTTTTGAATTTCATCGTCGGACAATCCGCCGAGTGAGCACGTACAAACCACCCCGCGTGATGAATTTAAAGTGTGGTGCGCTTCCACCTGAACAGGGAAGGTGTGTAGCAGTGGAGTTCGCAGCAATTTTTGTGCCTGGAGGGCACTGACTGTTTCTAACAACAAGGTGCCATTTCGTAATCGGGAACAGGACTTTACAAGACCTGCAACTGCGTTGACACCTTTCTGAATAATGAAAGGGTTGACTGTGGAGAAGTCTCGGACCTTTGTCCAACTGGGAAACAAGGAACTGTGGCACTGATGGAAGAATTGTCTGTGGCTGAGACTCAGCTAACTTTCACTTGTGAGCAGAAATTGTAGATGTAGAGGAAACCATTGGGAAAGTATCCCCCATGATTATTGGCGTGTCCGATGGCGCGCTCCTTCCTTGTGGGGACCCTCTCTGAGGGCACTCCTGCCTTAGGTCAGGTCACACCTCACGAGAAACGGACGGAGGGAACAATCGGCATGTTCGAAAGGTACGAGCTCGGGTAATCACGAACGGATATATCCGTTCTTCCAGGAGTGCTAGTTCTGCAAGCTTCACAGGAGAGCTTCTGTGAAGTGTGGAAAGTAGGAGACGAGGTACTGGCAGAAGTAAAGCTGTGAGGACGGGGTGTGAGTTGTGCTTGGGTAGCTCAGATGGTAGAGCACTTGCCCGCAATAGGCATAGGTGCCTCGTTTGAGTCTCGGTCCGGCACACAGTTTTAATCTGCCAGGAAGTTTCATATCAGCGCACACTCTGCTGCAGAGTGAAAATCTCATTCTGGGGCATAAAGAGGTTGCCAAAGACATGGATGGTAGGTGGGGGATGGAGGGGAACCAATAAAGAGAGAGGGGGAGGGGAGGGAGAGAGGGGGAGGGGAGGGAGAGAGGGGGAGGGGAGGGAGAGAGGGGGAGGGGAGGGAGAGAGGGGGAGGGGAGGGAGAGAGGGGGAGGGGAGGGAGAGAGGGGGAGGGGAGGGAGAGAGGGGGAGGGGAGGGAGAGAGGGGGAGGGGAGGGAGAGAGGGGGAGGGGAGGGAGAGAGGGGGAGGGGAGGGAGAGAGGGGGAGGGGAGGGAGAGAGGGGGAGGGGAGGGAGAGAGGAAGGAGAGAGGGGGGAGAGGAAGGAGAGAGGGGGAGGGGATGGAGAGAGAGGGGGAGGGGATGGAGAGAGGGGGGATGGAGAGAGGAGGGAGGGGATGGAGAGAGAGGAGGTAGGGGAGGGGATGGAGAGAGAGGAGGTAGGGGAGGGGATGGGGAGAGAGGGGGAGGGGAGGGAGAGAAGGATGGGGCGGGGAGGGGAGGGAGAGAAGGATGGGGCGGGGAGGGGGGGGTGACAACCATGAGTTACAGCTTGATAACTCAGTCAGCAAGAGTGCTGCCCATGACAAGTGAGGATCACAGTTCAAGTTCTGTCCCAGCAACACAGTTTAAATCGGTCAGGAAGTTTCAAACTGGTGCACACTTCACTGCAGAATGAAAAAGATTCATAGTGGAAACAAAAGTAAATGAAGAGAGTAGTAGGAAGAGCTGCCTTACCGGGCCCTGAGCTGCTGCCGCGTCTACTGCCACTGGCGCCTCCGCCTCCTCCCCGCTGGCTGCAGCTGGCTGCTCCGCATGGACCCTGCTGCTCCCGCCAGTAACGCCCCTCCACATCTTCGAGTCGGATCTCCCGTGCTGAGCGGGTGCCGTCTTCCGCCTGCCGTCTGGCGCATCTCTTCGCACTTCTGTCTCACCGTTTTCGGCTTCTCGCTCGACCGGGCCGGACCCCCCACCGTCTGGTGCCGTTCTGCCTCTGTCCCTATTAGACCAGATCTCGAGTGACACTCTGAACACAGAAAAGGAAGGTGGTCTGGGAGAAGGGGGTAAGGAACGGTATGACTGTAGTATCACAAATCTGAGGCAGTGATACTGAGCTCTTTTTCACCTGAATGACAAGTAATTTTTGTATTTGGAATATTTGTTATTCAATATTTTAGCTGAAACTGAAGATGATTTACAGACTGGGCTTTACCAGCTTTTAAAATTAACCCTGTGGCACGTAATGTCCACTTCAGTGGACTTGTCTTAATGCTCACTTTTTTTTGCGTTTTCAATCACTCCTGAATTTGCAAATATAGAAAGTCCTCTCCCTACTTGTGTTGTGCCCTGCACGCGTTTGCAACCTCACAACTGACTGAAGACGCCAGAGAAGTACCATTAAAAACTGTCCACTGCAACAAAAAATCGTGCAGCACAGGTTAGTTTAAATATCTCCATGTCTAAAACAGAAGTTGCGGCACTTACAGAATATGACCCAGTTAGAACCAAAACAGCCATTAATAATGAAGCATTAGAGCAAGTTCACGAATTCCACTATATTGGCTGTGATGTTGCTTGCACTTAAAATAATAATGTGAAGACAAAGCTATACAGGCGATTTTGTTAATGGGGACTATTACTGAGAGATGAGACAAAATGAAATGAATTCTGACATCTGCTGCAACTGGGCACTGAAAGTAATTCAATGGCGACAAGTGAAAATATATACTGGACTGTGACTTGAACCCAGATTTCCAACTCTGTGCAAGTGGTCACTGTAACTGCTCTGGCTATCTGAGCGTGCTTTCCGTCTCACTCAAATTCACAACTTCGTGCACTCTACCTACATAGCAGTCCCTGTTTACCGTACTCATTGCCTGCGCAAGAGTTCGGATCGGACGGAGAGCGTGTTCAGATGGCCAAAGTGGTTAATGCAACTGCTCGTCTAAAACAGGAAATCCGGGTTCAAGTCCCAGTCTGGCACAAATTTTCACTTGTCACCAATGAATTACCGTATTTACTCGAATCTAAGTCGCACTTTTTTTCCGGTTTTTGTAATCCAAAAAACCGCCTGCGGCTAAGAATCGAGTGCAAAGCAAGCGGAAGTTCTGAAAAATATTGGTAGGTGCCGCCACAACTAACTTCTGACGTCTGTAACGCTACACAGGCATGCTTTGTAGGCACAAAGATAAATACTGGCGCCGAAACTGATGCGTCAGTAAAAAAAATTTTAAAAAAAGATCGAAGACGAGCTTTTTTTCTCCGCCCCAAGTTTCGACCACTGCATTTTCATTTTCATACATTATCCAACGAGGTAAATACAAATTCCGTATTGTTCATATTCGAATGTAGCAGAATTTCAATATACTACGAAAATCCGACTGGCAAGACTGCTTGGGATGTTTGTCAATATGGCCAACTCTACGTTCTGAATTTTTTCTGCCTGTGAGAAGAGATTGTTGCTGCAGAGTGAAAATCTCGTTCTGGGGTATAAAGAGGTTGCCAAAGACATGGATGGTAGGTGGGGGATGGAGGGGAACCAATAAAGAGAGAGGGGGAGGGGAGGGAGAGAGGGGGAGGGGAGGGAGAGAGGGGGGAGGGGAGGGAGAAATGAAATGTGAATCACATGTAGTATTCTCTTCACCATAAGAATAATACAAATATAAACATTTTGCCATGTATTCTTTCGTGTTTGCTGCTATCTCATTTAAATCCTGTCTGCCTAATAAACTACAAAACTAGATTGACACAACAGCACACGCGGAAGAATATACGTATCATGTCATGTTTATATTCGTATTATTCTTATGCCTAATAGTGATACAGTCAGAAATGAAGCACGGCAACTGACTAGATTTTTAAATCTAAGATGACTAATTTCTGTGCAGAATTTGATGTACTAAAGAAGCGGCCGGTAAGATTTTCAAACGGAGAAAAATTTTTGCCTAACTCTCGTTCTGAACATGTTATATCATACACAGTCTATTATTTGGTTCTTGTTGATCATTATCAAAGAAAGCAGCAGTGTAAGTAACAACAAATAGCAGTCTCTTGCCATTGTTTCGCTAATGAGACGATTCCTCTCTCTTTTTTTTAAAAAAAGCGGCGGTAGCGTGCACAAAAGCAAGCCATTACGCTAGCGGCGACAGGCCGTAAACACGCACTATCAGAATGCAACAAACAATGCATGGCACAGTACAGTAATGCATTTTCAGCTTAGAGTGACGTTAACACCTATAACAAAGAAAAAGGCACTTATCAGATCAAAGCAAAATAAGCAATCGATTCAAACCAGACGAAGCACGTGAAAAAGGAAGGGTACCCGTATAAATATGGATGGAGCGCCTGACGCATAGCAATGGCTACCTGGTAAAGCTTAAATGCTAAGCTTACGACTCGAACCAAACTACTGTAGCTGTTATCATCATTCATTCGACCTAAATTGTGTCTCATATTACAATGGACCAACTTTGTTTCAATTTGGAGGTGCAGCCTAAAACTTTTCTCTCCCCTTGAATTTCGAGTCTCAAATTTCAGGTGCGGCTTAGAGTCGGGAATTTTTTTTTTTCCTTTATTTCGAATCTCATTTTTCAGGTGCGGCTTAGATTCGAGTGCGGTTTAGATTCGAGTAAATACGGTAATTTCAATGCCCAATTGTTATAATTTATGTCATCATGTATATGGACAGCTGCGGGATCAAAAATGATGTCTGTTCTTTTGGACATGTCCAAAAGAACAGGCACCACATGTACATAATCCCTGAGAGGGTAACAAGCTAAAAAGGTCATAGAGACTTATGGGTGGAAATGGATTCCAGGAAAGGTAAACCCACCTGAAGGTGGAGCTAAGAGATCTTTGATAGTGTAGATGTCAATATGGGAACATACCAGGCAACCACGTATGTTGTTCTTGTACTAGTGTTTTAGTTCCACATTCAAGAGGGCACTAACGTTCCCACGATAGCAATATGCTCACACACTGGTACTGGGCAGGAGGGTATCGTTTCACTGTTACTCACTCTGGTCACCAACAACAGTACTGCCCTCTCGAGAGTGGAGCTAAAACACTAGTACAGCGACAGCATTCCCACTCGCCTGGCGTGTTCTCACATACTCTTTCAATGACTGAAACCAACGCTGTGATAGACCTTTTATCTCCACCTCCAAATTGGGGTGTACCTGCCATTGAACACATTTTAAACCATATATGTCTGTATCCTTATCCTCTCAGGGACTGTTTCCTGTCGTTTGTCCCCATTTAGAAGTATCACCCTGTAGAACTTCCAGTATCTATGATACACAATCAAACAGCATTTACAAACAGCAGTAGAGATAAAATTCCTCAAACTACATTGAAGTAACAGCAGTATCAATGTTGCACAAATCTGAACGTTTGAAACTTAAAATATGGTGAAGTGCAGAGGGGAGATTTCAGTACGCACTAACTGGCTGCATGTTACATAACAGAGAAATGAAGCTATCAGGAAATTAAACATTTAATCTGATAAAAGAAACAGGGAAGTAGAGGAACAAATGGAAAGAGCGTATACATTACTAAAAATCTAGCAGCTTACGTAATGGCTTCCAGGGGCAAAAAATGTTTTGTCTGCAGCATTTTACTGCCTTAAGTTAAAAATTTGAAATGCTGTCATAATGTACTCATTAAGGAGTATGTCCTATGGTAAAAGTTCGATACAATAAGATGCATATTATGGTTAGAAACTGTGTTTATCTTGATGCAATGTAGCTGATGGCGTGCAAATAACCGGACTATGTTTGTCAAGTATTTGACACTGACAGCACTTGGCAACTTACAACAAAATTTATATACAATTCCAAACCTTCACGGAAATACTCCTTGCTGACTAACCACAAAATGACAAAAGAAAAAAGTTTATCAGTTATTACATTTTCACTGTCCACGCAGCCATACTTCAGAGCAAGGCATGAAATTTTAATTTATTGCTTCTTCACTACCGACTATTCGCCACACAGTTTTGTAGAGAGTATCTGCACATACTAGTGAGTGCATATGCAAAATTATATTATTATACAGCACATGTTCACGAGATATGACAACATGAAACTTTATATGCATGAAAAATTACCTTCTCTTTAAAGCAGAATCTGGCCTGAGCAGCCAGAGATAGCTGGAGAGTGAGTGAGTGTGTGTGTTTTCTGATGAGTTTAAGAAAACTTACTGGTACAAGTCTTTTCGTTTTGCTTGTCTCCAACTCCACTTGTCATCTTTACAGTGAGTAGTATATTATCAATAGTGTTATCACAAAATGTGGCTTTTCTCTGTTTTGAGATATACTTCTGAACATTTAAATCAATATGCCAATCTTTGCATCACTTTGAAATATTATCAAGATCTGAATGAATATTTGAGCAGCATCTTTCAGACAGTGCATTGCAAACAGGGACTCCAAAAATTTGCATTTTGTGATAAATGTAAATGTAGAGGTGAATTATGCCTCAAAACGCAAAATTATGTACCAGATAATAATTCATAGCAGACTATAACCAGGCGAATTATTTCATCAGAGATAGTTTGGAACAGCTTTATTTTCTGCATATTAATATAGCAAATGTAACCAATTTTTGGTTACTGGTACAGCAAGTCATTTGATGTGACTTACTTAATTCCTTTGGCACCTATGGGGGCATAGTGCATCCAGGAGAACTTGCCACCCATCTCTGCCTTCGGCCATTTCCCTCAATTATGCCCAGCTCTTGCCAACTCTCCTCACTTCCCCTTCCACCATCCTCTTCCATGTACCTCTAGGTCCGCCTCTCTTCCTCGCACCTTGGCGATGCCATTGCAATGTCTTCTTTTAGACTGCTCCATCTGGCTTTCTCAATGTGTGCCCCAGCCATCTCCGCTTTCTCTCATGTATCTGTTCTTCAGTAGGTGCTGGTTTGTTTGTCTTCAGAGATCCTCATTATTTATTTTTTCTGGCCACCAGATATTCATTATGTGCAGGAGGGACCTATTTCTGAAGCTCTGTAACCGTGACGTTACAGAGCTTCATTGAGCAGCTGAAGTTGGAAAGCAGTTTCCAACTTTCATTGGCATACAGAAGGACAGCCTTCACATTTGCATTAAAAATACAAATTTAGTTTTGCAGATGCTGTTTCTGTTTCTCCATATTGGACATGGTTATGCAAAGGCACCATTTGTCTCCTTTATGTGGTTCTTCAATCATCTCTGGCTCCACCGTCTTATATCACCAAGCTACCCTTATAAAAGAATGAATTGACAATCTTGACTTGGTGCTGCCCTACAAGCAGTGTGCCACATTCCAAGAATTTATCCTCATTTCCTTTGTTTTACCTACATTTATCTTGAGCCCAGCACTCTGCTTCTTCTTCAAGTGTGTTTAATTTAGCTTCCATATCTGTCAGCCTCTGAGCTAGTAAACCTACATCATCTGCGAAATCCAAATCCTTCACATGTTCACGGATCCCCCACTGGATTCCTCGTCTACTGCTGGCTATGACTCTCCTCATAACCGAGTCAAGAGCGTTGGTGACAAAATACAAACCTGCTGGAGCACATATTAATAGCATTCATACAGATCTTTGGTGATGTTTAAAATCTTCTGTGGTAAACCATACTTCTGCAACATGTGCCAAGGTGCTTTATGTTCCATATCATTTTGGCAATGCCCAATTTGGAAAGATAATGTGCGTAAGAAGGGGTCTGCAAAATAAAAAGTGTACAAATGACGTATCAGTGCACTCGAGGCTCTGAGCGGTTGAATGATCTGTATAAAATACATACTAAGTTGTCAAACATACTATTTAATCAAGTGATCTGGCATCTTAGAAGAAAGAAATGCATATGTCTGTCTACTAGATAAAGTTCAAAAATTGGTATAACATGGCCACTTTTAACATTGCGGTTGTAGGGAGCAGGTGTTTTGAAGTGTGGCTGTATCAGATATCAATAGAGGTTGAGTCTGAACTATCTCATGTACAAAACACCCAATCTCAGCAAGTAACAGCACGGTAGATACTACCGAATGTTTTGTGTTCTGGATTACTAGTTGTTTTCTTTTCTCATCAGGATTCTGATTACAGCCCTCACATACCAGGGGTATCGGTGATCTCAGCAGGCATGTGTCAATGCTGCTTTCGTAGAAATGCAGAACACGGGTGCAGGCTGGCTGCGACCACTCCTCTCCTCTCTGGTTGTCATAATTATACGAGGGAGGACTCTAAAGTTTCTACTCTGGTATTGCAGCTGCAATGTTGAAATTGCTTGACGATACAGCTTGAAGTTCGTACAATAGGTGGTATTTTCTTGACTCTCGCAAGAGAAGTCTGAACTAAGAAACAAACATGGCACGCACATTACTATTGTCAACTTGTAAAGGGCAGCAAAGTGTAGATTGCTATTTTTGGGCTAAGGGTATAAACTGAGTGAAATTCACAGGAAATGGGTGGCACGTATGTGGAGAACTGTATATGTCCAGGTGGTGTGTGCATTCTTCCAAGACGGCCATGTGGACCACAGTGATTCGCCATGCTCCAGCCAGCTGGTAACAGCTGCAACCCCACAGAATGCTGGAGCCACTGAAGCAGCAATTTTGAGTGACCAGCGTGTGCAACTGCAAACCTTACCACAGCAGTTCAACATTATCTATGGTGTGATGTACAATAGCATTCGGAACATGTTGAAATTTTGTAAGGTTAGTGTTCGCCGAGTGTCGGAGAACCTGACAGATAGCCACAAGGGACAGCAAGCGATGATACGCTCAGATCACGTAACGTGTTACACTGCAGAAGAGTGTGACTTTCTGAGAGGAATTGGCACTGATTATGAGTTATGCACATACCACCACAGGCCTAAAACTGAGCAGGCCTCTATGGAGTGGAAACATAATTGTTCCCCAGTATAAAATAAATTCAAAGTGATTCAATCTAGTAGGAAAGAGCTTGTGACATTGTTTTGGGGTATGCATGATGTTATGCACGGTGTGTTACTGATGGACTTTACTGAACACAGGACCATTGTGAAATGCTGCAGCCTACATCAAAACTTTTGGTTAAGCTGTGCCATACGCTTTGTGACAAACTGCACAACATTAATGTTGATGGTGTCAAATTTCTATGTGACAATGCTTGGCCCCATGCTGTTGCTCCTTTACATGAGAAAATTGTCAAATTTGGATGGGAGGTACTGCAGCATCCACTGTACAGTCCGGACCTTGCACCATCCGATTCATCTGTTTGACTGTATGAAGAAATTACTGGGCAGCCAATGCTTTGTGACAGTACAAAATTGAAATTGGCAATCCTCAGATGCCTATACTCCTACCAAAGGGATTTCTACTGACCGCGCATATTGAAACTGCTAGAACGACGGGAGAAATGGGATGAGAACATGGGTGACTACGTAAAGTGCAATAGCAAATGAAAAACAAGAGCTTTCCACGTATCTGAACTGCATCAAAATTCTTACCCCAGCTTTCAAATAAAAGTTATGTTCAGTTACTTCTACATTGGCTTGTCGGTTTTATATGTAGCACTGTCAAGTGTGGATCACACGGCTATGAATGCCCAGAAAAAGTAGAAATTAATATTTTGCTGATTGCATAATTATTGAATTGGTTGAAAAAAGAAAAATAATGTCAGGAAACACCTTACATCACAGAAGTACTCTGCTCACTGATGGGAAAATGGTGCTGAACAGAAACTATCTTTTTTGAATACTTAAATAAATGCAAAACAAGAAAACAAGCAAAGAGAATTTTGCAAAAAAATTATGGAGGTTTTCGAAAAAGCAAAGATTCCAGTCACAAAGCTCACCAATTACCAGAAAGTTATTTCATAGAATTAAGGCTTATATTCAGGCATAATGTAACAACTTTTTTAACGTGTACGTATTATCATAAAAAAGTGCAAATTTCATCAAAAATAGACGCTATATTTTGAGGTGCCTAATTTTTTTTAATAGATACCTGCATCACTTGCAAAATATTTGAGGTTACTGAGGCACATCAAAAGTTACTTCGTCCACAGACATCTCTCCATCCAAAACAAACTGCTACATTTCCCCTACCGAGAAACCCTCAACTGAGTCACAAATTTTGTTTGCTGCCCCATTTAAGTGTACTTCAATGCAACAAGATTTGGTATGTTATTTTGTCAAATGCCATCTGGAAGTCAAGAAATACTGCAGCTATGTGATTGCCTCAATCCGAGGCAAGATTCGAACCTACGACCGTAGCGGTCGTGCGGTTCCAGTCTGTAGCGCCTAGAACCGCTCGGCCACCTCGGCCAGCCCACGGCTTTCAGGATGTCACGCGAGAAAAGCACGAGGTAGTACCAAACGAGCGACTTTTTTGGATCCGAGCCGGTTGACATGCCATGTGGCAGTTAAGACAGCTTCTATATTCGCATTAATAAGCAGACATACCGTATTTACTCGAATCTAAGCCACATTCGAATCTAAGCCGCACCTTAAAAATGAGACTCGAAATAAAGGAAAAAAAAATTTCCCGAATCTAAGCCGCACCCGAAATTTGAGACTCGAAATTCAAGGGGAGATAAAAGTTTTAGGCCGCACCTCCAAATCGAAACAATGTTGGTCCATTATAATACGAGACACAATTTAGGTCGAATGAATGACGATACAGCTACAGTAGTTTGGTTCGAGTCGTAAGCTTAGCAGTTAAGCTTTACCAGGTAGCCATTGCTATGCATCAGGCGCTCCGTCCGTTTTTATACGGGTACCCTTCCTTTTTCACGTGCTTCGTCTGGTTTGTATTGATTGCTTATTTTTCTTTGATCTGATAAGTGCCGTTATATGTTTACGTCACTCTAAGCTGAAAATGCATTACTGTACTGTGTCTTGCATTGTTTGTCGCATTCTGATAATGAGTGTTTACGGCCTGTCGCCGCTCGCTGCGTGGCTTGCTCTTGTGCGAGGTTACTTACACTGCTGCTTTATTTGATAATGATCAACAAGAACCAAATAATAGACTGCATATGATGGAAGATGTTCTGAACGAGAGTTTAGCGAACATTTTTCACCATTTGAAAATTTTTGCAGACGCCTCTTTAGTACATTATATTCTGCACAGAAATTAGAATCATCTTAGATTTAAAAATCTAGTCGATTGCCGTGCTTCATTTCTGACTGTATCACTGTTAGGCATAAGAATAATACGAATATGACGAACATGACATGATATGTGTATTCTTCCGCATTTGCTGTTGTCTCGCTGTAGTTTCGTAGTTTATTAGGCAGACAGGATTTAAATGAGACAGCAGCAAACACGAAAGAATACATGGCAAAATGTTTATATTCGTATTATTCTTATTGTGAAGAGAATACTGCATGTGATTCACAATTCATAAAAGTTCCTAGTAGCAACCATCTCTTCTCACAGGTAGGAAAAAATTCAGGACGTAGAGTTTCCCATATTGACAAACATCCCAAACAGTCTTGCCAGTCGGATTTTCGTAGTACATTGAAATGCTGCTAGAAGATGAACAATACGAAATTTCTATTTACTTCGTTGGATAATGTATGAAAGTGCAGTGGTCGAAACTCGGGGCGGAGAAAAAAAGCTCGTTTTCCACCTTTTTTTAAAATTTATTTACTGACGAAGAGGTTTTGGCGCCAGTATTTATCTTTGTGCCTGCGAAACATGCCTGTTGTAGCGCTACATATATTCGATGGCAGAAGTTAGTTGTGGCGGCACCTACCAACATTTTTCAGAACTTCCGTGTACTTTGCACTCAATTCTAAGCCGCAGGTGGTTTTTTGGATTACAAAAACCGAAAAAAAAGTGCGGCTTAGATTCGAGTAAATACGGTAAGCATTTTACTATTGCTACAAAACAAAATTTTAAACACTGTTTCCCCTTGAAATTTAAATTTCGTGGGATATCATTTCATCACCATTCACGAAAGTAATGAGATTGGGGTGAGCAAAGGTTGGGAATTGTACAGGCGCTGATAACTGTGCAGTTGAGCACCCCACAAAGCACACATCATTACCATATAACTCACCTCTGGTAAGGCATTCGGATGGAAGATTGCAAACAAAACCACCTGAAAGGAAGAATTCGTACCAACATATGTACAGAGACTTAAGGATATCCACAAAGTTAATTGTCAGCCAATTAGGACACGTACAATATACTGTAGCTCTTCCGAGGAGCAGCGACGATATCACACGCACAGGTAGTGATACAGAAGTAGAATTGATTAGTCACTTCCTTAGGGGGGAGGAACAGGGGGACGAGCCGTGTGGCAGAGCAGGGAGCACAACTTACAGGAGGATATTACTAACTGTCAATCTTAATTTTCTTCAGACTTATACGATTTAAAGATTATTGCTTGGACACCCGTTCCCTCGAGCAAGACAACGTAGTTTTCAAACAAACTCTACACAATCGTCTTCGCAGATTCGAAGATTTCCAAGAATTTTTAAGTGCAAAATATACTGCCTGACAAAAGACTGCGTATGATGTTACTGTAAATTCTTACACGTATTCACTGTCAGCGGGTATTTAATTAGAGTTCAGCTACCAGTGACAGGAAGAACCGCCACCAGAGTGCACTAGTGCTGTTCGTGTTTAGGGTCGTTACGAGGACCGGTGAGAGAGGTAAGGGCCGTAAACAGTGTCACGTGTCAAGTGATCACTCTAAGGGCACAGAGATGCCGCATACTGAGCTGAGACAGAGTTATCAGCACCTGACAAATTTTGAAAGAGGCCTCTTTGGAGGAGGAGGAGATTAGTGTTTAACATCTCGTTGACAATGAGGCCATTGGAGACAGAGCTCCAGGTAACATTTGGGAAAGATGGGAGAAGGAAAGTGTCTGTGCCCTTTCGAAGGGACCACCCTGCCATTTACCTTGAGAAATTTAGGAAAAACATGGAAAATGTAAATCGGGAAGTCCGGACACAAGTTTGAATGACTGTCCTCCCAAATGAAAGTCCAGTGTGCTAACCACCGTGTTACCCCACTCGGTAAAAGACATCTTTGTGGTTCTTCCACCGGGCAAGGTGAATTGTGCAATATCCATATTTATGGTGAAGGTAGTGATATTTAGTTTGTGGGGCATCAACTGCACGGTTATTAGCACCAGTACCAATTTCCAATCTTTTCACTCTCCAATCCCGCCACTTTTTCTGAACGATTATGAAATGATGAGGACAACACAAACACACAGTCCCCGGGCGGACAAAATCCTCGAGCTGGTCAGGAATCTAACTGCCATCCAGAGGCAGCAATGCTAGACACTAGATCATGAGCTGCAGATCCAGATTTATGGGGCATTCGAATGTGACAGTCGGACTGCACGGGAACACGAATGTAAGCCTTCTCATCGTCAAAGTTTCTGGTCGACCACGTCTGACCACTATAAGGGAAGATCACTTTATTGCCCACCAAGAACACTGTAACTACTCCATCTGTGTACTTGCCGTCTGAAGGAAGGCTGGACTTAACGTCTTGTCGACAATGAGGTCACCAGAGACAGAGAACAAACGCGGATTCTGTCACGGATAGGGAAGGAAATTCGCCGTCCCCTTTCAAAGGGACCATCCCGGCATTTGCCTGGAGCAATCTAGGGAAATCATGAAAAACCTAAATCTGGATGGCTGAACACGGATTTGAACAGTCATCCTCCCAAATGTGAGTCCAGCGCGCTAACCACTGTATCACCTCGCTCGGTACCTGCCACATGAGAATAAGGAGTGTGCTCCCAGCTACATTCTGTGTCATCCCACACCAGTGGTTGGAGACTAGCAGCAGCAGCACTAGGAAATTCTCATCTGCAGTCACAACACAAATGGCTGTGTTCGAAGTGTCACCTTGACCGGGAAGCACCGACTGCCAATAAATGGCATCGTACTGTGTCCGGCGATTGCTTGCGGTCTGGCACTATCACAGATGACCACCGTCGGCGAGTATGGCAGCTATCTGGGGAGAAATCCATTCATACAACATTTTGGAGAGGCACGGCAGTGCGAGTCCTGACACCACTGTGAGGGAGCTGTCAGGTACAACCTCAGGGCACGGCCAGTAGTTATTCAGGAAACTGACAGAACACGTATGTTACAGCCATCCTGCATCCTCATGTGTCACCTCTCGTGCAAAAGTATTGTGGTACCAGTTTTCAAAAGGGCAGAGCTTCTCCACACATGGCAAGTGTTTCTATGAACTACATACTTGATGTCAAGGTATTCCCGTGGCCAGCGAGGTACCCAGGTCTGTCTCTGACAAAACGAGTGTGGGACCGCCTCGTGCTAGTACCCAAGATATTGAGAATCAGTTACAACAGTTGGGGGTCAACTTGCTTACGGAATGATACAATGCCTTTTTAGTATCCTTGCTAACTGCATCAGTGAGTGCACCCGGACCAGAGAAGGTGCAACGTCATACTGATAATTGGACTTATACTGACAAGTTCTTTGTAAATTTGACTCAATTTTGTAATCTCTGAAACAACATTACATACCCTCTCAACCCTTGATACGTATCTCCCTCCCGTATTGGGGGCTTCACTTTTTTCGTCAGGCAGTTTATTTACAATCTATTAAAATAATCATCAGTTGCTGAGTATGTTCTGTAACAGTATTAAACAATGGAAAATCCAGGTTGGAATGTAACAATATTCGGAGAAGAAAAGTTACTACTCACCAAATAGCGCATATGTTGAGTCGCAGATAGGCACAACAAAAAGTTTTTCACACTTATAGCTTTCGGCCAATGGCCTTTGTCAACACACACACACACACACACACACACACACACACACACACACACACACACTGCAGTCTCAGGCAGTGGTTTCAGTTGCCTGAGACTCCAGAGGTGTGTGTGTGTGTTTTTTGTTTTTGTTGCTGTTGTTGTTGACAAAGGCCACTGGCCGAAAGCTTTAAGTGTGAAAATCTTTTTGTTGTACCCATCTACAATTCTCAAACAGTATGGTAATTGTGTTAGTTTGAATGCCACTAGCAGTACAATTTTTTTTAAGATTCAATATTTACTAAGCCTTTTGCTGTCATGGATGTACTCTCTGCACTCCATACTCAGACAGCTTTTGTTACAACTGTACTGCTCGCCAAATGCTGGTGCCTGTGCCAAGAGGCAGTGTTCTGCTCGGAATGAAATACTTATCATCCAATTGTCTGAAAACTATTAAAACAAAAAATTTCATTTTTGCACGTCTTACAGTCCGATGCTTTCACTCGATAAAGGGCTAAGTTTCTTTTCATTATATGCCACAGTTACTGCACTGAAGTAAATTAAGTAAAACATTACACAGAATTTTAAAGATTTTGCAGAGGTAAAAACGCAATGTATAAACGTTGTGTACAATTGATTTTAGCTCGTATATTACCAGTGAATGAAATGACGATAAGATATCAAAATATTATTTAAAACTGAGACCAGAATGCTATCTTATTTCTTTCTTCAGTAATCGGATTTTAAATCCGTAGGAGGTTCACACGCTATTTGCCCACTCGCGTCCTTGTGTGCAATGAATCGTGTGGCTATAACAACCATCATACCTGATAAACAATTAAAGATATCAATACAAGGTATTTTGCAAATGGTAGCATGCAATGACGCAAATATGTCCTATGATAAATAATCTAAACTTTTTTATTCACCGAGATATGGAAGTAACTCGTCCACAATAGTGAGAGATTGACAGCTCAGGACTTGTATGGATGTCCACAACAAGTAAAAAAAACCCAAGCAGTACATGTATACATGCGTGCAGCAACTGGGAAACAGCAAAGCAGGGTGTGTATACAAACCCACAGCAGTAAAAGGGGCTAACAAACAGAATTTAATTACACAGATATGGCAAAAGAAGACACACCATTGTGCCAATCCGCAGCCATTAGTCAGACAGGGGACATATTCTGATAATTGAAATGGTTAAGGTGACTGCTCGTATGCAGCAGGAAATCCGGGTTCAAATACAGGGCCGGCACAAATTTTCATTTGTCTCAGTGCCCCAATACAGCAAAAGTTGGAAACTTTTTCATCCATAAATTTAATTAACACATGCTGAATCACAGTTTTTAATAAAAATAACATTTCAGTATTTTTAATTATTAATCATTTAAAAATAAATCAAACTTTGATACAGATGTGCAAAATGCTTTATTGTTAAATGAAAAATATATTATATACACTGAACAACAACGCTCATTCTCCAGAAAGAAGAAAGTATTTTATTTTCTATTTGACATATTTCATTTTTGCACCAATTTATTGTTGAACTAGCATTTTCAGGCAATTGGTAATTAAAATAAAAAAGTTTTATTTTTATTAAAAAAAATATGATCCAATATCTGTAAATTAAAATCACCACATGTTAAAATATTAAATTTAAATAGGAGTACAGAAAAGAATTTGCTAAGCGAGATATTCAAACCAGCAGCTGTAGACTGCCAAACTTTCACATTCTGCATTCATCAAACGAGCGAGTCTGACAATGTGTCAAAAGTTATGTAATTAACAGTGGTCAGAAATTTGATCTTTAAAGGCAGTTATAAAGAGTGTTTGAGAATTACATCATCCTGCTTAGGAAATTTACATTTGGGTATTCAGCTACCAATTCTCTACTTAGGCCATTTGGGAGGACAATGGTTCAATCCCGCATCCGGCCATCCTGATTTAGGTTTTCCATGATTTCCCTAAATTGCTCCAGGCAAATGCCAGGATGGTTCCTTTGAAAGGGCAGGGCCGACTTCCTTCCCCGTCCTTCCCTAATCCAACGAGACCAATGACCTCGCTGTCTGGTCTCCTTCCCCACACAATTCAACCCCTCTCTACTTATGAAGAAAACTGATGGTTTGTTGTTAGATGGATAAACTCCTCGGCTTATCAGCTGCTTTAAATTAAGTGTGCACCATACCTTGGAAACCAGTTCTCATACTATACGAGAAACACACCATTACACATGGTACAGCTTACCGGATACCATCCACCATGCACTATATGGTGACTTGCGAAGTACCTACGTATATGTGGATGTAGATTATAGTATTGTGTCAATCTACTCACTGTGAACTCAGACTTCAATTTGAACACAACTACAAGTACATTTATACTGCTTATACAATAATGAGAACAATCAATTTTTGACAATATACGAGGGCAGTTCAATAAGTAATGCAACACATTTTTTTTCTCGGCCAATTTTGGTTGAAAAAAACCTGAAATTTCTTGTGGAATATTTTCAAACATTCCCGCTTCGTCTCGTATAGTTTCATTGACTTCCGACAGGTGGCAGTGCTGTACGGAGCTGTTAAAATGGCGTCTGTAACGGATGTGCGTTGCAAACAACGGGCAGTGATCGAGTTTCTTTTGGCGGAAAACCAGGGCATCTCAGATATTCATAGGCGCTTGCAGAATGTCTACGGTGATCTGGCAGTGGACAAAAGCACGGTGAGTCGTTGGGCAAAGCGTGTGTCTTCATCGCCGCAAGGTCAAGCAAGACTGATCTCCCGCGTGCGGGCCGGCCGTGCACAGCTGTGACTCCTGCAATGGCGGAGCGTGCGAACACACTCGTTCGAGATGATCGACGGATCACCATCAAACAACTCAGTGCTCAACTTGACACCTCTGTTGGTAGTGCTGTCACAATTGTTCACCAGTTGGGATATTCAAAGGTTTGTTCCCGCTGGGTCCCTCGTTGTCTAACCGAACACCATAAAGAGCAAAGGAGAACCATCTGTGCGGAATTGCTTGCTCATCATGTGGCTGAGGGTGACAATTTCTTGTCAAAGATTGTTACAGGCGATGAAACATGGGTTCATCACTTCGAACCTGAAACAAAACGGCAATCAATGGAGTGGCGCCACACCCACTCCCCTACCAAGAAAAAGTTTAAAGCCATACCCTCAGCCGGTAAAGTCACGGTTACAGTCTTCTGGGACGCTGAAGGGGTTATTCTGTTCGATGTCCTTCCCCGTGGTCAAACGATCAACTCTGAAGTGTATTGTGCTACTCTTCAGAAATTGAAGAAACGACTTCAGCGTGTTCGTAGGCACAAAAATCTGAACGAACTTCTCCTTCTTCGTGACAACGCAAGACCTCACACAAGTCTTCGCACCCGAGAGGAGCTCACAAAACTTCAGTGGACTGTTCTTCCTCGTGCACCCTACAGCCCCGATCTCGCACCGTCGGACTTCCATATGTTTGGCCCAATGAAGGACGCAATCCGTGGGAGACACTACGCGGATGATGAAGAAGTTATTGATGCAGTACGACATTGGCTCCGACATCGACCAGTGGAATGGTACCGTGCAGGCATACAGGCCCTCATTTCAAGGTGGCGTAAGGCCGTAGCATTGAATGGAGATTACGTTGAAAAATAGTGTCGTGTAGCTAAAAGATTGGGGAATAACCTGGTGTATTTCAATGCTGAATAAAACAACCCCTGTTTCAGAAAAAAAAAAAGTGTTGCATTACTTATTGAACTGCCCTCGTAATATAACTTGATAACCTGGTAAGTCTCCCCAGACATGCTGTTCTGGGTGACTTTCCCAAAATCTACCCTTTTTCCTTGACCCCTCCACTCTTTTTCCTTCATCTTCCGCCTACTGCTGGAAAGAGCTGCCACAGGCTCTGATAGTATGCATAATTATAACCTCCTTTTACGTGTGTGCTGCTGCTGTTGCTTACTGCTTATGACCGACTTGACACCTGTTCAGCAATTTAGTGGCTTACAGTTTCCAGGCTGAAGTGAAACATCCCATTTAGGGGATTTTAATGTTAATGGCCATGTTTTGCACCAGCTCGAGCTTTACTTCAAGCACCGTTAATGGGATTGAATGTTCATTTCTACAATGCCTGCACTGGAACTATTTGCAGATGTGTAGCGGACAGCGTATTGTGCACAAGTAATGGAGCATATCTTGCAAATACTGTCACTGGCCTCATAAAACAGCAAACTGCAGTTTACCTCTGACTTTTTCAACTGCCGCATTTATTGCAGATGAAACTGTGTGGCTTTTTGGTTCCAGGCCATAACTCCCAGTGTGTTCACATGCTTTTCGTGCATTTGCTAAAACTTTGCATAACTTCGTCACTAGTAAAATTCATTATAGATCTAAAACATATTTACACATTAATAACAGTTCAATATTGAAAATATTTTCAGACCAGTGTAAATTAAATGAACTACGGCATTTATTAGTACTAAATGGTTAAAATGTTTCGTAGTGCACAGTCCCAGTTCCAGTTTACTTGTCTAACAGTATCCAGGACCAATAAGAATTTGAAAAGCTGTCATAACCGACTCATAATGGGCGGTACCCTCCATGGTATATGGTTACTGTGAAGAAACTTCTAAAGGAACAAAGATTACAGCATAATAGGTGTAAAACAAAGCATGGGCTATAGACAGAGATGTTGAATGAAATGTGTTAAGCTGTGAAGAGAGTAATGAAGCCTCCACTGACTACTGTAGCAGAATACTATCAGATGATCTTCCACAAAACTCAAAGAAATTCTGATTGGATGTAAAGGCTGTTAGTGGCACCAAAGTTAGTATCTAGTCATTCACGAATGAGCAGGAACTGAAATTGAGGGTAGTAAAGCAAAATCTGAAATACTTCACTCCATTCCAAATGTTCCTTTACAAAGGAAAACCCATGAGAATTGTCCCAATGTAATGCTTGTACCACTAAAAAGATGAATGAAATTAGTATTAGTGTCACTGGTATTGAGAAACTGCTGAAATCGTTACAACTGAACAAAGCTCCAGGCCCTGATGAAATCCCTGTCAGATTCTATATTGAATTTGCAGCTAAGTTAGCCTCCTTCTCACTATAATCTATCGTCAATCCCTGTCACAAAAAAAGCACAAGGTCACACTCGTCTGCAAGAACGGTAGAAGAAATGATTCACAAAATTACTGTCCAATATCCTTGACAGATTTGTTGCAGAATCTTGGAACATATTCTGAGCTCAAGCATAATGAGGTATATTGAGCAAAATGAGATTCTCAATGCCAACCAGCATGGATACTGATCACATGAAACCCAAAATGCACTTTTCTCACATGACATACTGAAAGCTTTGCATCAAGGCAACCTGGCAGATGCTGTATTTCTTGATTTCTGGAAAGCATTTGACTCAGAACCACACTTACGCTTATTGTCGAAAGTATGACCATATGGGGGAATATCAAGCGAAATTTTTCACTGGATTGAGGACTTTTTGATAGGGAGGACAAGCATGTTATCCAGCACATTTTAAATCGAAAAATTGTTCCAGACATACACCTCAACTTAACCAACATACTTGGCAGTAATATATAAGGGGCTAATACTCTCCAGTCAACTCTGTCGAAAGCTAATGCAAATGGCAGTGGAATATTGCACATAACTTCATAAATTTCACTTTTCATACCATCAATCTCTTCGCATGCCACGTGCCTGAAAATTTAGGACTAAGGCCGCGTCCTTCGTGAGTGACAGAAGCGAGCGACAGCTTCAGGTGACAAAACACAAAGCAGGTGTAGTTATGGAAGTGTCCTACATGAGCAACATTTGTGTCGCTGCCAGTCTTCTGCTGCAACTGTGGACGTTTGAATTCAAAAGTTTTTGAATCTTGTCGCTGCAGCTTGCATGACAGCCACATGCCTTCTCAGCAAAGCAGTGGAGCGGACATCGTGGCAGCTATGAAATACTTATCATTCAATTTTAAGAAAAGTATTTGACATCTTTACTCGATAAAGGTCTGAATTTATTTTCATTATTCGTCATAGTCACTGTGATGCACAAAATTGAGTACATGGTGGCACAAAATTTTTAAGAATTTGCAGAGGTAAAAATCACACTGCATAGACTTTCCATATAGTTCAGTTGAGGCCATACATTATTGCGTATGAAATGTAACCAATATATCTAAATTGTAAGTTGAGACCAGAATGATATCTCTCTTCATTCTTGAGATATTGGTTGTTATATGCACTAACGGGCTGCTCATGGCATGTCCAAACCTTTCTTGTGCTTCGGGAATCAAGTGGTCGTAAAAATCATCTTTTCTCATAAACCATTCAAGATATCGAAGAGTAGATTTTTGGAAATGACAGCATGCAGAAAGGATTATTTTATCATATGATTAACACTCCATACATCTTTTTTAACCACATGAGCAGAGCGGAAACAAAACTCCCTATAAATTACACCATGAGGTTTTGTCCAAATTTTCAAAGCCAAACAAAGAGAGAGAAACAATTAAACAAGGTATCAAAGTGACCAGCGTGGGGTCTAGTTTTGCATGAAAATGTTTAACTACTTGAAAATAATCAGGGTAATTAATGAAAACTTAATGAGTTGAGGAAAAATTGAAATATTTCACAAAAAGCTGCTGCCAAGCTATGTAAATGAAATGTCAAAAATTTCATCTGTTCAAGGCCTACCTATTTTGCACATAAAAAGATAGATTGGTGTGGTATTTAAATGTCTAAAAGGCTTCTTTCAAATCAAGTACAAAGTTAGGATTTTTGAGAACAGAAGACGTTATAAAGGCAAACAAGCAGACAGTAGGATCATGCTTTTTGAATGAAACTTGAAAATAAAAAGAATGGAAGAAATCGGTTCTTAATATTTTATGAAATGATTCATGTAAAAAGAAATAAGTATAACAGAGAAACGTTCTACGTGCCTTTGAAGGATGCTTGAAATCAAGAGCAGAAAATGAGGTGAACCAAACTTTTTCTCAATATTTTTTATTTCATACTTCCAGACAAATCATTTCAGAAAACTTTTCACGTTCTTTTCAAAATTTTGCATGCTTTGCTTTTACAGACTATTTGGATTAATTGAAACACTTGGCCTTAACACTGACTGCTGATGAATTACGTTCGCAACATCAAACATCTGTAAAATTTCAGACTTATGACCTAAGATGTTGAGTCCCATAGTGCTCAGAGCCATTTGTAAAATTTCATGGTTCATTGACATTTATTAGGAATTTAATGCATGTGATACACTGGGGTAGGAGTGTATACACTTAGAGATCAAGACCTTTAACATATACTTAGCAGTGCAGTGTAAACAATATACATAAAACTTAGTACACAGAACTGTAACTGCGTCAATTAAAATATAAAAAGTCGCTTAAAATAGAAGAAAGTAACTGGGATCGAACCTAGGACCTTCGGGTAACCCTAATTACTGCCTGTAACACTACTGCTACACCACAGTTCACTGATACTCACTGGTATCAATGTATTTATTTACGTAGTCAGTCATTCTTCTGTCTATATTGGCTGTTAAAAGTTCTTGATCGTGTAAAAAACATTCGTCTTTAATTTATTGATGAGATAGTCAAATGCTCCTCTGATCTTTCACGCATTCACGTGTATTCGAGGAATCTGTCTGGTGATCTTCGTAGTTGCTGATATAAATTATGAAATATAAATTAGCCACATTGTAACGCGAGATGGATGCTCGCATGCAGGACACCCAAGGTTGACGCCCGACGCTGCTGCTTGTCGCTGGAGTGTTGCGTATCCAGAAGTCGCTTGCTTCTGTCACTCAAGTAGGACATGGCCTAAGTAGTTCTTGATCTACATGGGGGCGTTGGAAAATAAGTTTTTTCCCTTGTCGACTGTGGTCAGAGTTGTGTGTGAAAGGAGAGAAAAACAGAATCAGACATTAAAGATAAGACA
Source organism: Schistocerca cancellata (assembly GCF_023864275.1). Lineage (NCBI taxonomy): Eukaryota > Metazoa > Arthropoda > Insecta > Orthoptera > Acrididae > Schistocerca > Schistocerca cancellata. Next base: position 87,985,684 of record NC_064636.1, on the reverse strand, counting down.
TACCTTTCTTTTTCTACCTAATTTCCAAGTACATTGAGACATTTGTCATACCGCTTTATAAGCTTCAACAAGGAAGCTTCCAGGAAAAAATCAGGGCGTTGCATATGGAAGAAGCACTGAATGCCGGTTCGCTTTAATCATGTCATCCACCTTCCTGACATTTGCACCTGTAGTGGCTGTGCGCGTCTGTCCAGGTCTCGGTTTGTCCTGCACTTGCTGACGTCCACCACTGAATTGCTGGCACAATCTCCACACCATTTGCCTCGACATCACACCTGACCCGTACACCTCAACAAGGCGGTTATGAATTTCTGTGTCTGATACTCCATGTGCCCATTCATAACGGATAACAGATCTCACTTTCACCTTTGACCACGATTCCAAATCGCACCTTCTCTCCATAGCTCCGGGAAAAGACTGAATGGCTGGCCTCCACTTTGTGCAGGCACTGCAACAGCACCATCTGCTTGATCTACCCAGTGGTGTATCAGTGCTTTGCATGTGCGCGTTCACCTGCCACGTCGTCTTTCGCTCATATCACACAACTCAGCCCAGTCAACAGGGCTGTCAATCCTATTTTCCAACTCCCCCCCCCCCCCCACACCACCCCCCTACTACTTGACAATGAAGCCCGTCTGACAATCACGGCAAGTGTTAGCGCTTTCATTGTCAACTATACCTTTAAATTCTTTCCGCACGGTACTGTAAAAGCATTTCATAGCAAATTTGTAGCACTTGTCGCTTATGCAAGTGCATAATATATACTGAGAATTCTCATCTCTCTCATCTGTCATACCCATTTACTTTTACAGGCTTGTGATGATAGATTGCTAGGCTGCCTCTTTTTGTGCCAACACCCACTGAACCTGTGAATGCTCTTCATACAATGAACAAATAGCACTGGGTAAAAAGTGCTGACATCACAATTCTGCAGAACTGAAGAGAGTTGAGCTGGCTGAAAAATGCCACACTGCAATACTAAATTACATGTCGCACTGTACCAAGTATTTCCTGGAAGGAACAAATAAATGTGACATAGGCAGAGCCTCGACCCACCTGTGACCCGTACACACTGCACGCAGGAAGTTTCGTGTGCTGTGGCCAGCCCTGTCGTAGGGTATATAACGGGCACGAACAGTGTCTGATGTCGTGCGACAACTTCACGGACACGAAAATGAGCGTACTCGTGTGACACAGAATTACCAGCTCCCTCAACGAGTTTGAAAGGAACTTCGATGTGGGTATCCATTTGGCCGGCTGGTGAAATCGTGCAATATCCATATTGGTGGCGTATTTGGATGCAACACAGGCCCAATGCTGGACTGCATGTGAACGTGGGGCCATGCATTCATGTCATCAAGGTTCCGATCAACCTCATCTGATCACAAACGGCAACCGGACTGAGGAATTACCAGTCCTACGTGTAGGCTGCTGTTAACACTCCACAAAACACTGTTTTCAGAGTGGTGCCGTGATTGGGAAGCAAGGACTGCTGATTGATGGCACAATATTGTGTCCAGCAATGAATCCACAATTCATTTGTAACACCTTTCCCAAATGAATCAGTGCATAAACCTAGGTTGCAGGAGATGCAGTGTCATACTGATTAGTGGGATTATATTCGGAATGAGAATTTCACTCTGCAGCAGAGTGTGCGCTGATACGAAACTTCCTGGCTGATTAAAACTGTGTGCCAGACAGAGACTCGAACTCGAGACCTTTGCCTTTCGCGGGCAAGTGCTCTACCATCTGAGCTACCCAAGCACAACTCGTGCCCCGTCCTCACAGCTTTAACTCAGCCACTACCTCGAGTCCTGCCTTCCAAACTTCACAAAAGCTCTCCTGCAAACCTTGCAGACTCGCACTTCTGGAAGAAAGGGTATTGCGGAGAGATGGCTTAGCCACAGCCTGGAGGATGTTTCCAGATGAGATTTTCACTTTGTGGCCCAGTGTGTGCTGATATGAAACTTCCTGGCAGATTACTACTGTGTGCCAGACCGAAACTCCAACTTGGGACCTTTGTCTTTCACGAGCAAGTGCTCTATCGTCTGCTATGTTCTTTGTAAATTAGACTTGAATTTGTGATCACTTAAATAAGAACAAATTCCCACTTAACCTGTATAGTTCCATTCCATTTTGTTCTCCCCTTGTGAGTGTTTCATATTTTTTTTTAGGCATTGCATGTAGTAAAGTTGCACAAAAGATGAACATAATCAGTGACCCTTAAGTAGAGCTACGTGAAATATCCACATTCTAAAAATGCGAAATGTTTCAAAAGTGTAAAAAATGGTTATTCCAACAACACCTGGGTATAGAGCACCACGTTTTTGGTCGATTTCAAGGCGTGATAAAATGCAAAATTTTGGCAAAATATAATTAGAATATTTCAGAGAAATTTACTACTTACATGCTAAAAAATCTGAATATACAGTTGCTAGACTTTTACTGTTTTTAATAATCAGCTGTTATACGTGAAAATACCACATAAAGATGACAAAACAGCAACAATTACAATTGTAAACAAACAGATTACTTGTTGTGTAACTACCAATGTGCTAGATATGCTGTTCTGCAAACCTGTCCAACATACACATTTACACTACTGAGTGAACACAGAGTAGGTAAAACGAGATACATCTGTCATATTTTTACTTCACTGAAAATTGACTGCTAAACCAATGATGTTACATTTATACCTGGGTAGAATAATGAATAAACAAAAGAGAGGCAAGAAAACAGCATCAAAATCAAGATACATAGTATGGCTGTTTTTTCTGTCTTCTGCTGTATTCTTTACTCTATTTTTTTGTAATTACTGAAGATTTTCTAAAATATGAGTAAAGCTACAAATTTTTTGTAAATATTTTTGCCAGATATTTATGGTACCACTGGAATTGCATGCTTTTATTTAGCCTTTACGGTGTAATCTTTTTTTAATTTATGAATGTGCGAATACTGAGGAAGAGAAAAATCAAACTTTAAGTTAAGAATTTTGAAATATGTACTATTATGAAGTGGACAGATTACTACTCACCAAGTAGTGGAGATGCTGAGTCACAAATAGGCACAACAAAAACTGTCAAAGAAGTAAGCTATTGGCCAAAAACGCCTTCATCAGAATGAAGCCAAACACACACACACACACACACACACACACACACACACACACACACACACACACACAGTTTCCGGCTGCCGAGATCTGGCCATGGCAGCCACAGACTGTGGTCATGTGCATGAGAGTTGTGTTTGCGTGAGTATCTGTGCATGTGTGTGTGTTGACCAAATCAAAAGAAGGCCTGCACATATCACAGACACAAAAAATACAAATGCTGAATTCAAATTTTAAAATGTTAAATTTCCGAAGTTTGTTGCTATTTTATCAAACATGACATGTAGAGTCTGTGGCTGACTACCAATTGACTTGATTATTGCAGAAAAAATAACAGCAATTAGCCACTTTTTGTAATGTTATTTATATAAATAGCACTGTTAATTTCAAGCTGACAACTTCATCAGATGGCACAATCATGTCAAGATATTTGTTTCCTACTTTACATCAGTGAAAAATAATGTAAAGCACAAAAAAGTATCGTAAGGTGAACAAGCTGTCTGACGATGAACCTGTCAGTTCGAAATTTGTAACTGTGCTCTTTATATAAATAGCATTATAAAAAGGGGCTGACTGCTGTTATCTTCTCACAAGAATCAACCTGTATCTCAAAGTTTATTGCTAATATCAAGTAGCTTTACCCATAAGGTGTACACTTCCCTTGTATGAGAAATTACAGATGAAAATATGGTGTCACAAAGTTCAAGCACATGTTTCTGTCTCGAAGCTCACAGCCCTCAAGTGTTAAAGACAGAGAGAGAGCGCGCGCGCGCACACACACACACACACACACACACACACACACACACACACACACACACACACACACACTCTCTCCCTCTCCCGCCTCACCTGTTTCCGTCCCCGGCCTGCCAGTCGTTGTAGCGGCCGCCGTCCTGCACCCGCCGTCCGCCACTATCCGTGAACCGCCCACTGCCCACCTGTCGGGGTCGGTCACCGCCTCCTCCTCTCCACTGCCGCTCCCGCACCCTGCCGCCACGGCTACCGCCACCGTAAGCTGGCGAACCGTGTGTGTTGTCTGCACCTTCCCCGTTTGTCACCTGTGGTGCAAACGAGTATGTAACCGATCTTAAAAGACACTTCAAAATTAATCACAAAACAAAAATATTTAATTTTTCATTGTCTAAACATGTGCTCCACATTTGTAGTATGTTTGAAGAAATTCATGTTACCACCATAAGCTGCTTTTTGTGAATAATGCTTTATTATAACTAGTTTTGGCAGACAGTACCATTTTCAATAAACTCTTAATGCAACAGTGGCGCATGTCCAAGTCACAAAGTCACATTAAACTGTTGACACACATCAAATTTATTTATTTAATTGTGTCTGAGTTACATTTGTAATTAATTAATAGGTGATATATACTAGGTTACAAATACAACTAAATAATAGTTTCACATTCATATACACACTCATGATCTTCACATATCGTAATTCGTCATTATTGTCTATAGCAAGGCTCATAGCTCTCCCAGAATCGTTGGCCAACCACTGGTCTTAGAAAGAGCATGGGGCGAGCAAGGATGTACAGGTCAACAGGTGTGTCATCGTTTGTTTTCTCCACTTTGGCAGGGCTCTTCTTTGGCATATTCCCAGTTGAACAGGTTACCCTTTCATCTTCCCATTTGACACCTAAGTCTATTTAGGCTCTCCAATCCAATTGTTATCCAGCAGGAAGTTTTTCTTTAATGTTTCAACTTTTCATGGTGCCTTGATCCAATTTCTGTTTCCACATTAATTCTCTGGTTGTAGATCGCCTTTCGTTTAGTGGACATTCAACTTTTATGAAATCTTTCCTAGATTTAAGTCTCTCCACCACCGGGTGGTGAGCATACAGTAGATGTATTCTATCTTCTGCTTTGTTCAGCCACCACCAACTTTTTGTCTGATCTGTGTGTGGGGAGGGGGTGCTATTCCAGAACACATATAAAGGAGATCCTGGTTTGTAGGCTTCAGGCATCCTGTAATTAACTGACATGAGTCATTCGGAGCTGCATCTAACTTCTGACCATCTGTCGATCTTCTCTACATGGGCATGCATATTCCGCTGGAGCAAAGCACAATGCCAGGGATGATGCACATAGAATTTCAGGATTTGCTCCCCAGTGGGAGTTGGTAAGTTTGCAGATTATACTGTTCTGTGCGTTGATTTTCGCTCTAGTTTTTTCTACATGTAAGACAATGTTCAATCTAATGTGACTCCATGATAAAATGGTTTGGGCAGTGTTTAAGTTTAACTGAGTGCCATTCCAATTTTAGCTCCCTGTTTGCATCTTTATTGTTCAGATGAAATAAACAAGTCTGTGTCTTTGCTGGATTTGGTTGAAGCTGGTTCCCGTTGTAATGTTTAGTTAATACTTCTAAGGCATCTGTTAGGTTTCTCTCAATCTATTTGATTGATCTGGATTGGCAGGCAATGGCTACATCATCAACATAGATAAAACTTCTTGTCGTTGGCCTAACTGGTTGGTCATTTGTATACAGCTGGAAAAGCAGAGGGGACAAAACACTACCTTGTGGGAGCCCATCAAATGTGAAGGCCCAATAAACAGTGTCAACATTTTGTGTTACTCCAACATATGCTACCGCTAAAATAAGACTTTACTTGAAAATTGTATTTTGTACTAAAACTAGTTGTCAATACAGCACTAGTCACCATTAAAGCTGTGGAGCACCATTTAAATAATGATGAGGATGATGTTTGGTTTGTGGGGCGCTCAACTGCGTGGTTATCAGCGCCCATACAATTATCCAATCTTTGCTCAGTCCAATTTCGCCACTTTCCTGGATGATGATGAAACGATGAGGACAACACAAACACCCAGTCATCTCGAGGCAGGTGAAAATCCCTGACCCCGCCGGGAATCGAACCCGGGACCCTGTGCTCGGGAAGCGAGAACGCTACCGCGAGACCACGAGCGGCGGACCATCCATTTAAATAATGAAAACTACACATGTTACTTGTGTTTTCATGCTTAGCACAGAGTGTTTCAAGAATTTATTCTCATTTTCAAGTGCATTTGTTTACACGAATATTTTTGGTGGAGTTTGCATGTGTTATTTTCTGCCTCTCTTGCATCTTTTTGATATTATTATACTGCAATCTGAAAATCAGACAAAATGAATATTTGAGCGTTTTTAAATGTTAATGTTAAAAGTAGTATATATCGAAAATTCCTGCCAGTCTGCCCTGTGTAGCAGCTACTGCATAGGACAAACTGGTAGGAATTTTCAAGTTAAATACACTGAACACATCAACTGTTGCACACATAACCAATTAACAAAATCAGCAACAGCAAAACACTTAAGAAACACTGGACACCCAATCAAAAACACAGAAGATCTTAAAATACTCCACTACTTCCAAAGATCATATACAAGGGATTTAATGGAGGAGCTTGGAATTTTTTTACAACACAAAAAGCAAGGAGAAAAAGTTCTCAATGACAAACTAGGTAGTGAATCAGGTAATTTTTTCAAATGTTTCTCTTGCATATGATAACTGTAGTAATTTTCATAAATGTGTACATTTCCTCATTAGAAGGAAAAAAATCTAATTAATAATCTAGTCATAAAAGTACATTTTAAATGTGTGATGTTCTATATAACAAAGGAGGCACAATGTCTGTAAGTAGCCAAACAATACCACTTCTAACATTACCATCAAAAGTACTCAAATATTCATTTTGTCTAATTTTCCGATTGCAGTATAACCTCAAGAAGATGGAAGACAGGCAGAAAATTACACATATAAACAATGCCAAAAATATTCATGTAAAGAAATGCTTTTAAAATGAGAATAAATTCTCAATACATGTTGGGTTAAGCATGAAAAAATAAGAGACTGGTGTAGTTTTCATTATTTAAATCATTAACGACTTAGCTGCAGACTTTCCCAAAACATCAAATACTGTGGAGCACATTTTACAAAAACGATGGTGGACTCTGTCAAGCCAGGCACAACGAGCTATACTTGCACACCAGGGAAAGAAACAAACTCATTAACCCAGATAGTCCTGAATTATTTGTTTTTCTAAAATTGATTAATATCTTATCTACATTCATTCACAAGGTTGTAAGGAAGAAAGTAAAAACAATTTTGAGTATTTATTTTTATTTAGTATTTCCAAAAATGGGCGTCCTTCCAGAAGGACGTCAGGACAATAAGGGAACATGTTTTTAAAGTATATGACATTGCACAATTAACTTGTTTTGGTTTTTATACTTTCAAATAAACAAATAAATTTGAATTATGGGCTAAAACAGCTAATAAATACAAAAAACAAAGAAAATAACCTATACACATATTTTATGCACTAGTATGATAAGACAAAAAGCAACAAACATGAAGTGGTTCGTCAAATCTTACGCACATAGTAGTAGTTTTTTTGTGGCAACTTCGACATTTCAGCTGCTTCTTCTATTTTGTTATCTCGTCCGTTGGTAATTCAGCAACATAATGTTCTCTTCCATCAAATCTAGAACCTTGTTTTGCCCTCTTACTAAGACATCCTCTGCTGGTAGTGACTCTTTTGTTACTTTCAAGAATTGCAGTGACAATTCGACGACAAAATGTCAGATGATCTATGGCTTTTTCGTTGTGCTTGTAAAGGTCCCAGGTATTTTGCTCTGCAATGTCTATAAAATGTGCAGTGATCGGGAAATACCACTTTTTCCCTCTTACAGAGCATCTATATAGGAATTGATTTTGGTCAGTTCGATCTATGCCTCCCAAGTTAGGTTGAAGCCCGCTAATCCTTTTCTTTTGTTCCCTGGAAAATCTTGCTACAGAGCGTAGTGGTTGCGCTCTGTCAAAGTTGGTGGCTACAGTAACAACATTGTTGTCATTCCAACGTACAATGGAAATCCCGGATGCTGAGTCAGAACAAATTTCATATGATCCTCTATTTTCTTTTATCATTTTATCTACAAATGATAGAGTACAATTCTTAACTCTGTTTCCTCTTATTGTTCCTGTTGCTTCCACACCCCTCTCTTCTAGGTCATGTAGCGCAGTAGCATTGAGCTGACTTGCTGGTAATTTATCTACACTTGGATTTTCTTCAGCACCCGAATCTTCATCTGTTACGTCATCAGTTGATTTAGAGGAGGGTGTAATGTTACATTCACACCAGTATTAGGTATTTCCTCATCTTTTGATTCTAACATGACCAAATGTTCCATAAGTGTACATCGTTTTCTGTGAATACAAAATGACAACACATTACCCTGACGTCCTTCTGGAAGGACGGTTGAAAACATTATTGAATTACAACTGATGAAAACTTTCAATCGTAATATGAGCCCATAAATAATATAGGTTAATTCTTTAAGATATTATATGACAAGTTTCAGAATTATTGACGCAATATGAAAGAAAATATATATACCCATCGATGACACGGTCAGTCAGTTCGTCCATGGTAAAATCGGCCCTATTTTCAAGACACAGTTTCTCACTCACTATAAACGACAGCGTCAAACTGACTGTCGCAGCGCGCAACTGACTCTGCCTACTTTATATAACAATGCGTCACAGTCCGTTGCAACAATGCGTTATTCGCAAAAGTAAATAATTTCAACAGTGAGTTACGTCGTCCTTCCAGAAGGACGTCATGGTTATCTGGGCAAGACAACCGTTAACTTGGATATGATGATTTACATGTAAATCTATAAAAACCAATACGCTTTATTACAATTTATTTTTATGTCAACTTCAAAATGGTACTTGCCCAGCCACATTAAGGTCACGAGTGCCTACATGGTGCACATATAGTCTGGGAACACTTTCAATTATTTATAGCACAAGAACTAAGCATTGTACAGATGTCATACATATTGCATTTTGAAGAGAAACTCTAAAAGTTTATTAAAAAAACATTCAATATGCAAACCATGAGTGACCCGACAGGTGTCAGTACTGTAATCGCATTCTTGCCATACCAGTCCCAGCATGGCATCGTCGACTGTGGCAGTCGCTTACTATATTCTCTCCTGGAGCTCTGCAACATCACGTGGTAGAGGCGAACATTCACCAGATCTTTAATGTGTCCCCACAGAAAAAAGTCGCACGAAGTGAGATCTGGTGGTCAGGGAGGCCATTTCGTGAAACAGCTGTCCCCTTCTGTAGCACGGCCAATCCATCGATGCGGCAGCTCCGAGTTCAGATACCCACGAACTTCATTATGAAAATGGGTTGGAGCCCCGTTCTGCTGAAAGATGAACGGAGAGTCCGATTGCATTTGAGGCATCAGCCATTGCTGCAACATGTCCAGGTAGAAATGTCCAGTGACAGTGCTCTCGGTGAAGAAGAATGGCCCGTACAGTTTTCGACGTGACGAGGCACCTTTGGGGAATCACACTCAAATTCAATGCATTCGTGTGGATCCTTTGCACCCTAGACTCCACAATTATGCCTCTTCACTTTCCCACTGGTGTGAAAAGTGGCTTCTTCGCTAAAAATTAATCAATCAACAATGATATCCCCATCCTCATTCAATTGTTGCAACTGCGAACAAAATTTAAAATGCTTGACTTTGTCGTCGTCATTGAGTTCTGCACTGGCTCCAATTTGAATGGTTTCACACACAGCTTCTGTCGCAGGACTTTCCACACGGTCATTGGAGCCATTTCGAGTTTGTCGGATACACGAGACACTGATTTCTTTGGACTCCTTACGAATGTCTCTCGTACGCACTCCACATTCACTTCACTCCCACTGGGATGTCTGCTTCTCTTTGCCGGGCACAAGCAACTCGAATTTGTTGTGCCAGTGATAAATTGTCTTCCTTGTTGGTGACTTCTTATTGTACTCAGTTCTAAACATCCGCTGTACAGTTGTAGCTCACTTGTTTTTGTCGAACTCCAACATACAGAAAGCTCGCTCCGCACCTGAACTCGCCATGTTTGCGACTAGTGCTGACTATTGGCAAATTACTAAATTACGCTGTGGCGGTATACGTGAAAAAACAACTGTCAGGGTTTCTCTTCAAAATGACATATATATGATATCTGTAAAATGCTTCGTTCTTGTGCAATAAATAATTGAAAGTGTTTCCAGACTATGTACACCCTGCATGTTCAACATGACCGTGCAATAACTACTTACAGATGGCAAGTGGCAATACTAGTTGTGGAGGATATATAAAGCATGTCTGCGCGTGCGCACATGCACATGCCTCTCTCTCTCTACATTATGCTCCTTCAGCTGCAAGATCTTTCCTGGCCCACAGTGAGTGTACTGGGGTGGGGTGGGGGTGCAGGGTGGAATGGGGTGAGGGATGAAGAGAGGCGGGAGGCAGGGAGGGGATTGGGGGAAAGTGTCTAGCAGCTCGTGTGTGTGTGTGTGTGTGTGTGTGTGTGTGTGTGTGTGTGTGTGTGTGTGTGAGGCGGGAGGCAGGGAGGGGATTGGGGGAAAGTGTCTAGCAGCTCGTGTGTGTGTGTGCGCGCGCGCGCGAGCGCGCGGTGTAGTAGTGCACACTCACATTTCTCCTACAGTTTACGAAAAGAATTTCATTCTGAAAGCTAGCAAAGCTCTGTATCTTTTGTTGGTGTGTCTATCGACAACACAGCACTTCTGCCTAACAGTGAGTTGTCCTAAGCAATTCATTGACAATATGGTTATAGGACATGAGGTTTTCCGTTTTGTTAAGTGCACAATTCTACATTTCTCCCAATCTTTGTACCACTTTGAAACCATATCAAGATCTGACTGAACATTTATGTAGCTTTTTTCAGATAGTGCTTTGTTATGGATAGCTGCATTACCTGCAAAAAGTCTGAAGTTACTATTAATATTGCCTGTAAGGTATTTAATAGAAAGTAGACAACTACCCACTAATTAGTTTGAACTCTGAGCATTCCACTAGGAGATCACTGATCCAGTCACAGAACTGAAGCAACAATCTGTAGACCCACAATTTTATTACAATCTACTTGTGAGGAACGAAGTCAAAAGCCTAATGGAAATCTACAAATATGAAATCAACTTTAATTCCCCTGACGACAGCACTCATTACATTGTGCAAATAAAGAGGCAGTTGTCTCTCATGAGAACTGTATTTTCTGAGTCCACTTTCTATGTCAATGGATCATTTTCTTTGAGGTGTTTCATTATGCTGGAACACAGTACATGTCCCAAAAGTCTAATACACACTATGTGATCAAAGTATCCGGACACCCCCAAAAACATATGTTTCATATTCATTGTGCTGCCACCTACTGCCAGGTACTCCGTATCAGCGACCTCAATAGTCATTAGAAATCACGAGAGAACAGGATGGGGTGCTCCGCGGAACTCACGTACTTCGAATGTGGTCAAGTGATCGGGTGTGACTTGTATCATATGCCTGTATGCAAGATTTCCACACTCCTAACCATCCCTACGTCCACTGTTTCCGATGTGATGGGGAAGTGGAAATGTGAAGGGACATGTACAGCACAAAAGCATACAGGCCAATCTCGTCTGTTGACTGACAGTGACCGCTGACAGTTGAAGATGGTCATAATGTGTAATAGGCAGACCATCTACCCAGACCATCACATGGGAACTGCAAACTACATCAGGATCCACTTCAAGTACTATGACAGTTAGGCAGGAGGTGAGATAACTTGGATTTCATGGTCGAGCAGCTGCTCATAAGACACGCATCATGCCGATAAATGCCAAAAGATGCCTCGCTTGGTGTAAGGAGCATAAACATTGGACAATTGAACAGTGGAGAAACATTGTGTGGAGTGACGAATCACAGTACACAATGCAGCGATCCGATGGCAGGGTATGGGTATTGCAAATGCCCGGTGAATGTCATCTGCCAACATGTGTAGTGCCAACAGTAAAATTCAGAGGTGGTGGCGTTATGGTGAGGTCGTGTTTTTCATGGAAGGGGGCTGCACCCCTCGTCTTGCATGGCACTATCACAGCACAGGCCTACACTGATGTTTTAAGCACCTTCTTGCTTCCCACTGTTGAAGAGCAATTCAAGGATGGTGATTGGACCTTTCAACATGATCCAGCACCTGTTCATAGTGCACTGCATGTGGCGGAGTGATTACACGACAATAACATTCCTGTAATGGACTGGCCTGCACAGAGTCCTGACCTGATTCCTATAGAACACCTTTGCGATGTTTTGGAACGCCGACTTCGTGCCAGGCCTCACCGACCGACATCGATACCTCTCCCCAGTGCAGCAATTGGTGAAGAATGAGGTGCCATTCCCCAAGAAACCTTTCAGCACCTGACTGAATGTATGCCTGCAAGAGTGGAAGCTGTCATCACAGCTAAGGGTGGGCCAACACCATGTTGAATTCCAGCATTACCGATGCAGTTCTTCATGGTGCAACAATTCAACAACTAGTCTGAGATATCTGGAACTACCTTGCAATATCATGAGTGTTTCACCAAGGGGATTGATGAACATCTTCAAGAATGTGTTCTCTGTTTCTGGAGTGTGTCTGGTCCATGGACGACATCTGTCCATTACTTATGGACGAAGATTACTGTTTGAAACTTCCTAGCAGATTAAAACTGTGTGCCCGACTGAGACTCGAACTCGGGACCTTTGCCTTTCGCGGGCAAGTGCTCTACCATCTGAGCTACCGAAGCACGACTCACGCCCGGTACTCACAGCTTTACTTCTGCCAGTATCTCGTCTCCTACCTTCCAAACTTTACAGAAGCTCTCCTGCGAACCATGCAGAACTAGCACCCCTGAAAGAAAGGCAGTGTGAAAATCTCATTCCGGAAACATCCCCCAGGCTGTGGCTAAGCCATGTCTCCGCAATATCCTTTCTTTCAGGAGTGCTAGTTCTGCATGGTTCGCAGGAGTGCTTCTGTAAAGTTTGGAAAGTAGGAGACGAGATACTGGCAGAAGTAAAGCTGTGAGAACCAGGTGTGAGTCGTGCTTCGGTAGCTCAGATGGTAGAGCGCTTGCCTGCGAAAGGCAAAGGTCGCGAGTTCGAGTCTCGGTCGAGCACACAGTTTTAATCTGCCAGGAAGTTTCATATCAGTGCACACTCTGCTGTAGAGTGAAAATCTCATTCTGGAGATTACTGTTTGCCAGAGACATTGCTCCAGGCAAAGAAAAACATCCTTATTGTGATGGCTCCTTTGAGGATACTGTGCAGCATATCCACAAGCAGCATCAGCAGCTTGGTTATCAGATGCACCCACGAACAAAAGCACCTTAACATATTCATCGTTTGAGAATTCCATCGGGAAGCTGCTCGTCATTGAATGTATGCCTGCGAGAGTGGAAGCTGTCATCAAGGCTAAGGGTGGGCCAACACCATACTGAATTCCAGCATTACCAATGGAGGGCACCACGAACTTTTATGTAATTTTCAGCCAGGTTTCCAGATTTTTTGATCATATAGTGTAAATGCAGATGCTACCCGAGTCTGCAGATCGTGCTGCTGTATTTGACCATGAATGGCACCTGTGCAATGTCCTCGATACATTGCAAGTGTCAGTTGTGATCCAAACAGTGTTGTGCGTAGCTGTGCGCTATGTCGGAGCTAAGTGAATTCAAACACGGGCAAACTGTCAGTGCTTGTAAAGTGGGTGTTTCCGTAACCAAGGTAGCCAAAATGTTTGGTGTTTCAAAAGGCATCATATTAAAGATTTAAACTGCACACAGGGAAAGCAGGAAAACATCATCCACAAGTCACGACACGGATGAAAGTGCGAGTCGAGTGAACACAAAAGACAGTTTTTGAAGAGATTGTGATGAAAAGTTAATGACATCTGCAAAAATCACTGCAGAACTGAAGGTCATACTCGCGAATCCTGTCAGTGCCAAAACAACGTGATGGGAGTTCCACAAGCAGGAAATTTCAGTGCAAGTTAGAATTCTGCAACCACTCCTAAGTGTTGCGAATGCCTGTAACAAGAAAACTTGGTGCCACAGCCATAAAGCTCAGATTACAGAGCAGTGAAAGAGTGTAATTTGGTTGGCCGAGTCTTGTTTTACAGTGTTAACAACCTCCGATTGAGTTGGTATCGGAAGATCGAAGTAGTGTAGGTTTGATGACAATTTGGGCAGGCATATCACAGTATTCCGTAAGCCCCGTAGTCAACTTCCACGGATTATGTGACCATTTTTGCTGTCAGGTCCATCCCGTGCTACAATGTTTGTCTCCCGACAGCGATGCTACGTTCCAAGATGCCGTGCCCCGTTCACACAGCTTGCATTGTCCACGACTGGTTTAGTGAGTAAGAGGGTGAATTGTGAGTTCTCCCCTGGGCACCACAGTCACCAGATCTCAATATTATTGAGCCTTTGTGGTCTACCTTGGAGAGAAGGGTGAGAGATTGCTATCCACCTTTACTGTTTTGCAAGAATTGTGTAAGACTCCCTCGGAAACCATACACGACCTGTATTTATCCATTTTGGGGACAATCGGAAGCTGTTTTGACTGCCGACGGTTTTCCTACACGTGTTAGTCACGGTAATGAGTTTTAGCTTTGGTGTTTTCATATTTTTGTCGACCCCCATATAGTAAGATCAGTCATAGATTTGAACAGAGAGTCGCCATTATCATCTGGAACAAACAGCAGATGCCGAATCGACAGGCACCGCTGAGGGAAACCGCTACATCAGTGGAGAATGTAGTTTTATGGACACTGGCAGTGAAGCACTGTGAGTGGCCACGGTGAGATGTACTGTATACTCCAAATGGGCACTTCATTCGGCAGTGTGTGATTGTACTACACTTGGAGTGCTGGAGGATACACCATTACCACCTCCCATCACTGCTTCTCGTGTGAAACGTGATGGTGCTCAAACCAATTTGCCTTGTCGGCTAATAGAAATTATGTAACTGATGACTGACTGATACGGAAACAGTCACTCCACCACAGAATGAAAATTTCACTCCACGTCGTAAATTAACGGCACTCACCGGCGAATCGGAGGTGGGACGGCGCACCGGTGACGGCGCCCGGTCGTACTCGGGCGCCGGCTCCCGCCAGTTGCGGTTGCGGGCGTCGTCCACACCCGCGGGCTGCCGGCGCTGCTGCGGCTGCCAGCCGCCCCTCCCGCCCCCGCCCCTCCCCCGGCCCCTGGCAGAGCCGCGCCACTGCGTGTCCGGCCGCCTCTTGGCACCCTGCCCGAAAGGGGCGCGGCGCGACGCGAGCCCGCCGTCACCGTCTCCGCCGGCGCTGCCCTTCTCGCTGTCACCATTATCCTTGCTGCTGCTGCTGCTGCTGCTGTTGTTGTTGCTGCTGCTGCTGCTGTTGTCTGTGGTGCTGCTCTCACTGACGATCCCATTCACACAGCTACCATTCTCAGTTGACACGTCGGCCCTGCCAGCAGACTTGTCTTGTGTTGAGCCTGCCCCCTGCTGCTGTTGGGCTGCTGGGATGAATTCAGGAGCATCCTGAGTGAGAAAGAGAAGTTAGCAACTACACTTTTTTATGTATAGTTCTCCAGCTGCTGTAAATTTCTTAAAAATATTTTCCTGCATATATTGTTCTTATATTTTGCAATAAATATTTCATTTCCTTCCACAATGACTTTTACCCATTGCCGTAGCCAAGGACATCAAAGCACATCAGTGTGATGGCACTCGACTCTTAGTTAAGTCTGTCTGAATACCATTTGCAAAAAATCTTCATTACCTGTATCCGGTTGGTGAGTGGTCGAGGGTGTGGTGTGAAACTCCTGAACACCCGCCTTTATTCCAATGTCCTGGATTACCGTATTTACTCGAATCTAAGCTCCCCTTTTTTTTTTGTTTTTGTAATCCAAAAAACTGCCTGCAGCTTAGAATCGAGTGCAGAAGTTCTGAAAAATGTTGGTAGGTGCCGCCACAACTAACTTCTGCCGTCGAATATATGTAGCACGCTTTGCAGGCACAAAGATAAATACAGGCGCCAAAACCTAGTGGAAGAAGAGCTTTTATCTCTGCCCCAAGTTTCGACCACTGCATTTTAATACATTTTCCAACGAAGTAAATACAAATTCCGTATTGTTCATCTTCGAATGTAGCAGCATTTCAATGTACTACGAAAATCCGACTGGCAAGACTGTTTGGGATGTTTGTCAATATGGCCGACTCTACGTTCTGACTTTTTTTCCTTCCTGTGAGAAGAGATGGTTGCTAATAGGAAATTTTATGAATTGTGAATCACATGCAGAATTCTCATCACCATAAGAATAATACAAACATAAACATTTTGCCATGTATTCTTTCGTGTTTGCTGCTATCTCATTTAAATCCTGTCTGCCTAATAAACTACAAAACTAGAGTGAGACATCAGCAAACGAGGAAGAATATACATACCATGTCATGTTTATATTCGTATTATTCTTATGCCTAATCGTGATACAGTCAGAAATGAAGCACGGCAATTGACTAGATTTTTAAATCTAAGATGACTAATTTCTGTGCAGAATGTAATGTACTAAAGAGGCGTCTGCAAATATTTTCAAACGGAGAAAATTTTTCGCTAAACTCTCGTTCAGAACATGTTGTATCATACACAGTCTATTATTTGGTTCTTGTTGATCATTATCAAAGAAAGCAGCAATGTAAGTAACAACAAATAGCAGTCTCTTGCCATTGTTTCACTAATGAGACAATTCGTCTCTTTTTTTTGTAATTGTAAGCAGTGGCAGCATGCACAAAAGCAAGCCATGCCGCGATCAGCGACAGGTCGTAAACACTCATCATCAGAATGTGACAAACAATGGATGACACAGTACAATAAGGCATTTACAGCTTAGAGTAACGTAAACACCTATAACAAAGAGAATGGCACTTATCAGATCAAAGAAAAACAAGCAATCAATTCAAACCAGATGAAGCACGTGAAAAAGGAAGGGTACCCGCATAAATACGGATGGAGCGCCTGACGCATAGCAATGGCTACCAGGTAAAGCTTAACTGCTATCTTATGATTCGAACCAAACTACTGTAGCTGTACTGTCATTCATTCGACCTAAATTGTGCCTCATATTACAATGGGCCAACTTTGTTTCAATTTGGAGTTGCGGCCTAAAACTTTTCTCTCCCCTTGAATTTTGAGTCTCAAATTTCAGGTGCAGCTTATATTCGGGAAATTTTTTTTCCTTGATTTCAAATCTCATTTTTCTGGTGTGGCTTAGATTCAAGTAAATACGGTAAATTCCAAACCTCATTGCAGTGCCTCACAAAGTGAGCAGATGTGAAACTGTTGACGGTGATCCGTACATCGAATAAGGTGGTTAATCTTTGCGGCTCCTCGGTGCTATTCGAGAGGAGTTAGCTATGAGCCAGCACTGAGTTTCATCCTCACTCTTCCCTTCATTCATCACAACACAAACCCAACACTACACTGTATGAAACTTCATAACAGAACAGAGGAAGGCAATGACAAACCATCTCCACTAGGACCCCACATATAACAGCGATTCAGGATTTTTATATTTGCCACTGTACGTTCAGTTCTCGAGTATGGGATTACAAGGGTCGTCCACAAAGTAAGTTCCATTTGGTTATATAAAACAAATGTGTACAGATACAGAAAAAATATTTATTGTACAAAATTCTACAACTGTTGAACTACTTTTCTATGTAGCTTCTGAAATTTTGTAGCCACTTGTCATAGCGTGGTACAAGTTTTTGTATGCCTTCTTCATAGAAGGTTGCCGCATGTGTATTCAACCGTGTGGTAACATGTTCTTTCAGCTCCTCATCGTGTAAGTGTTGACCACTCTTTTTTAAGTGTAAGAAGAGATGACAGTCGCTAGGAGCGAGGTCCGGGCTGTACGGAGGGTGATAAAACGCACCCCAGTGAAATTCCCGTAAGAGATGTTTGGTCACATTCGCCGTGTGAGGTCAGGCATTATCGTGGGGAAAAACAACACCTTTTGATAGTAATCCTCGGCGCTTGTTCTGTATTGCATGGCGCAATTTCTTAAAGGTCTTGCAGTAACCATGTGCATTGATTGTTTGGCCTCATGGTAAGAAATCAATCAGCAAAATGCCTTTTCTGTCCCAAAAAACAGTGCACATGACTTTTCGAGGTGTCAAGATTTGCTTAGGCTTAACCTTAATTGGGGATGATTTGTGCCTCCATTCCATTGATTGCTGCTTTGTTTCAGGGGTGTTGTATGATACCCAAGTTTCATCCCCTGTGACTATCTCAGAAAGAAAACCATCGGCTTCTTCATTGTAGCATGTCAAAAACTGAAGTACACTGCCCATCCGTAGTTTTTTGTGTTGTTCAGTAAGTATTTTGGGTACCCAATGTGAGCAAAGTTTTCAAAATTTCAGTTTTTCCGTAACAATTTCATGAATTACTGATTGTAAGATTCGCGGAACTTCCATAGCAAGGGAATTAAGTGTAAACTTACGGTTGTGCTTAATCTTCTCTTCAATTGCATGAACCAGTTCATCAGTAACCACAGACGGGCGTCCACTTCGTTCTTCAGCCTGACCCATCTTCTAACCATTGAATCAATCACAGCATTTTGTCGGTAAACCTCGCACATTTCCTGATGAATTTCCTTTGGTTTAACTTTCTTTGCATTTAGAAAACGAATCACAGATCTGATTTCACATGCGGCGGTGTTTTCAATTATGGCTGACATCATAAAGAAGCACTACAAAGCACACGTCGGCAGCAGCGATCTGAAAATGGCGTACATGGTCTTCTGCGGGAGTCAGAGTAACTGCCACGCATGCTCGGAACTGCGATCGTAGTGCTGCCGTGGAAAGAAATAGAAACTGAACTTACTTTGTGGACGAACCTCGTATTTTGACTTTGAGAATGACTTTTCACTCTACAGCAAGTGTGCACTCGTTTGCAACCTAGTGGCAGATTACAACTGGGCGCCAAACTAGGAATCGAACCTAGGACCTTTGTCTTTTGCGAGCAAGTGCTCTGTGACGCTATCGACACACTATTCACGACCTGTCCTCACAGTTTACTTGCGTCAGTTCTCTTCTACCTTCCAAACTTCACACAAGCTCGACTCTCAGATTGTGAGTATTGCTAGGACGGTGAAACATTTGTCCGCAAAATGCAGAGGTCACTGATCCGAGTTCAGGCGAAGCATATAGTTTTAATCTGCCAGAAAGTTTCACTTTTGTTATTACTTAGCAGTTAGCGAATTTTAGCCCTCTTGTTATAATACACACAGAAGCATAGGATAAAAAGCAACAACCAAAAATAATGTAAGGGTCATATGACACTGTTAGCTGTCAAAAAGGGTGTTCTTCCTCCATGCGCACTGGCCCCTGTCCTTGTGGGTATGCAAGACTTGTGTTATATTTGTATTTGTGGAGTGTGAGTGTAATGGCTGCATGTATAGCATAGTGTTACATTGTTGTGTGATGATGATGATGATGATGATGATGATAGAAGGGAGTAAAACCCGTTGCTAGCACAAAGCCTAGTTCTCATGAACATGACCAAGGTGGCCGCCAAGGTGAAACATCAACAGTATCACACATCTTCACTTCGAGAGAGACTGCAGAGAGGTTTACAATCTACTCCAGGAGACGTGCACAAAGAATCGTGGTCAGGAACTTTAAATCACCACCCATCCTTCCCCCTGCTGGCCAAATAACAATAGTGAGAATTTCATCCATCACCAGCATTCGAATCAGCTTACCTTAGAGTTGAGAGCATACATTACCGTCCTTTTCTATGCAGCTAGGTAAAACAACGCATGATGGTGACCAAATAACAGTTTCGCATAGGCGTACGTGGTACAGACAGCACCACCACAGTCTGTTTACACTCAAATACTTACACAAACATCTTTTAATGTTTTCTGTATGCAGGCACAGTGACAACACCTGCACGAGGGTTGCACTTCTCCTTTATTGCACAAGGGCTTCACATGTGTGAACTGTGCCCCTGCCTACTACAGTTGTGCAAAACTGTCACGAGGGTGCCATCAATTTTTAATGTGATGTACCTCGATAATGTCTGCGTGTATGAAATTAGCTAACTGCAACATAATGAAATAAGTTCTTTATTTTTAATTATAAGGGACGCACAAAAAGAAACGAGATGGAGTCTGGAATGCACAAACCAGTGACAGGAGGGTAATATCGTGGCACGTGTAACGAGGTGTGGTTCCGACCAGAGGGTGGAAGTTCACAGCCTGTCGCTAGAGGACACGTGTGCACATCACGTGACTACAGAGAGCGAGCAGCAGCACGCATCAATCGTCCAACGCTGCCAGTAGCATTGCAAACAGTGACACGGAGGCGTCACAAAAAAAGAGCAAAGAGGTGGTGTTCATTTTCTGACAGCGGAAGGCTAAGGAGGAACGGACATTCGTCGACAAGTGTCACAAGTGTGTCACGAACACTGCGTGTCCCTCGTAAGGGTCAAGGTGTGGTGCAAGTGCTTCAGGGAAGGAAGGGTGTCATTAGCTGATGATCCACAGTCTGGAGCACCACACTGCATTACCGATGACATCGTCCAGCCGCTGGATGCACTCATTACCCGGGACCGCCGAGTGACAGTGAAAGCCATAGCCGCCGTGCTCAGATTGAGTGTGGTGTCACCGCCAGACACCACACTTGCTAGGTGGTAGCTTTAAATCGGCCGCGGTCCATTAGTACATGTCGGACCCGCGTGTTGCCACTGTCAGTGATCGCAGACCGAGCGCCACCACACGGCAGGTCTCGAGAGATATACTAGCATTCGCCCCGAGTTGTACAACGACTTTGCTAGCGACTACACTGACGAAGCCTTTCGCTCATTTGCAGAGCAGATAGTTAGAATAGCCTTCAGCTAAGTCAATGGCTACGACCCAGCAAGACGCCATTAACCACTTCTAGAGAGAGTCTCACTTGTATCATCAAGAATGCTGTATACAAATGATGGATTAAAGTTAAGTATTCCAGCAGCTACGTACTTTTCTTTATAGCATTCATTACGTATCCTGTTTCAGACCTAAGCAAGCCTGCGTGAGTTAAGAGCGTGCCCTTTCGGCTTCCTCGCCTTGTGTCTAGACTGTCTTGTCTAGACACAACACTGAGTGTCAGAAGTGTTCACACCATCACGAAGGGACGACTGCCCATGCGCAAAGCGTGTACCCAATGGGTTGCCCGACAGTCTTCAACCACACCAGGAAGCATGTCGAATGGTCCACTGTCTTGCTCACCTGCAGTGCTATGCTCAGGAAGGAAGTGCGTTCCTGGCACGAGTGGTGGCTGGAGATGAGTCACAGTGTCATAACTTCGAACCAAAATCAAAATGACAGAGTCGTAAGCATCCGAGGTCACGGCACGGTAT
This sequence comes from Schistocerca cancellata, assembly GCF_023864275.1. Lineage (NCBI taxonomy): Eukaryota > Metazoa > Arthropoda > Insecta > Orthoptera > Acrididae > Schistocerca > Schistocerca cancellata. The sequence continues at coordinate 87,964,305 of NC_064636.1, read as the reverse complement.
AAATTCAAATGGGAGGTTCTCGGCTACCCTCCATACAGTCCGGACCTCTCTCCCTGTGACACGCCATTTTTGGTCCACTTAAAAAGGCTCCGAGGGGCAAACGATTCACCTCTGACGACGACGTCCAGCTGTACGTGCAGAACTGGTTAACATCGCAACCCCGGCAGTTTTTCGAGACAGCCATTCACCGCCTTGTGTCACAGTGGGACAATGTCTCAACAGCGAGGATCAATACTGCTAAAATACAGGTACTGGTTTCTGTAATTGTGCCACCTGCTCGTTTCTTTTTGACTGCCACTTATAAAAGCATAGCCTACGTCATGAGCAAACCTTTGTTATATGTACAATTATAAAAATGCAATAAAAATTACAGACTTTTTTCTATGACCTCTTCCTTTCCCAATGTTTATTCTACCAAACAAAGTCCCCTACATTCATGATTTGGCCAATTTATTTTATTTCAGGCCAGATGCCCTTCCGGTCACCACATTTAACTCATACAAGAGAAGTCCTGTGAGCTAACTACCTGTGAATCATGCTGAGTTTGTTCTGTGTTATACCATATTTTAACTGTTTTTGGTGTTCTGTACCTCATTTGCTATAAACAAAAGATCATTTTGTTGTCAGTCTCTCAAGAACTCTTCCCCTCGGGAACAAGCAAAGGTATCAGACAGAAAGTTCCGTCACATACTAAGGTCTGCTAACCTTCGCCAGAGCAAAAAATTTAAGCTTCCAAGTCAATGCAATCAACAGATATAATCATTTATGTCATATTTTGATACTCACAAACTCTCTTAATGAAACCTGTAGGGCACTTCCCGTTGACCTAGAATCATGAAATTTGACAAGAAGCAAGTAAAAAAAGTACAAAAGTTATTAATTTGTATTTAGTGTCTTTTAGGCACTTTTCCACACTCATTAAAGCATATGCTGAGTTGTTCCCCAATCCCCACTTCGCAAAGCATGATACACTAACAGTTAAAATGTGATAACACACACACAACAAGGTTCAAACTCTTGTAACCGGAATCTGACAACCACGAGACACAGGCCGAACGCGTCGATGCTGAGTCACCAAAAACCACAGAAAGACAACAGCTGTGGACAACAGTGAAGATAACGATGACAGCTGTGGATGGATACAGCAGAATGACAAGCCTGAAGAGTGAACCAAACTGAGAACCTATACACAGCAAGGTCAGGAACCGAACAACAATGGGTATGACATATGATACAATAGTGCAGTCGAAACAAGACTGGCTTCCGAGCCTCTGCGTGCCCGCTTTATACGGCCCCCTCGAGTGCAGACAGGCCGACACGGCGGGCGTGGCCCGTGCAGAGTGCCGCGGCAGCGACAGCAGCAGCTTTCAGATTATAGGGGCACTGCCTAGCGGCTGTCCTCTACGTCCACGTCTTCTATCGGGCTGTCCAAATTGCCAGACTGGGATATCAGACAAACGATTCACAGAGGTCAACTGAATGTTAGTTGTCAGGTTTCTCTCATAATGTAATGATGATGTGACACGTACACAAAAAGAAAGTTAACAGAATATTATTTTGCGAGAATAATGGAGAAACATCAAATGAAGATCATTCTGCACGTAACTCAGAAAATTAAGGAGATGCTTGGGGTGACCAATGACTGGCTGGGTCTGCAGATGCTGGACGTTTGCAGTATCGAGTGTGAATGTGGAATGCAGTACATCAGACAGCGACAGCAGTGCACCTCGCAGTGCTGTACGGAACACGGCAGAAACGTTCGACTAGAGAAGACAGACAAGCCCGCAGTGGCAGAACGGAGCATCAGTGAGGAACTGTGCAGTACCAATGGGTTCTGGGACTCTATTGGTAAAGAGGCAGTAGAAATACTTCTGCCAACACACTAATAAACTGGGACAGCAGTATTCAACTCAGCACAAAGTGGGATTTTGCAATCACAAATATATGACAGAAGTGATCCGTTTTGTTGTTGATGCCACCACTCGCCTGATTGTCCGATAATATTTTATCATTATTTCTTTTCTGTCTGAATTAGTTTTTGGAATGTTGGTTGATGTGACATATTGATCTGTGGCATAGCTAAATGATCAGGTTTTGTCAGAAAAAGACAGTTTGATTGTGAGATGGCAATGTTAACAAATGTGAATAGAATCCTTTGATATGGTGCTGCACTGCTGCGTAGCATAGCCCAATGTCTAGGTTACACTGAAAAGTCAAAGACTGCTGCTCACTGGTGACAGTTAACCCATCACACACAGGTGGTCCAGCCACAAAACTAAAAACATAATAAATTTGCCAAATCATGAAAATAGGGGACTTACCACAATGAGATAACAGGGTGTATTAAAAGAGAGAGAGAGAGAGAGAGAGAGAGAGAGAGAGAGAGAGGGGGAAAAAAAAAACAGATTTTTCCCGGTAAAAATTACACTTTCTCCTGGGCTCCTGGGTGAAAATACACTTTTCTATTACCTCATCAAGTGACAGTATACTTTTCCTTGGAACTGTAAAACTTAATCACTTGAATGGTTAGTTTTATACACCGACGTAGAACTTCCCAGCCCTTTAGAAAACCAAACTCAGTATTTTTTTTTAAAAAAAGAAGGAAAGATTTTTTTATATGCAGCAACATGTATGCTGCATATTTTCATATTACAAAAGTGTAGATTTAAATTTCCACCAAACACCACATTTTACTTTCTGAAGCACTGAAATCAAGATTGCAATGCACTTTTGTAGCCAGTCGTAGCTCATCCCATGATCTCGCCAGCTGATGACAGTCGATATTTAGAGCATAGGACACATGATGTAGCCAGCCAATAGCAACATTCAGTAGTTGCCAGAGAGCACCAGATAACAGGTGTCACTGCGCTTGGGCAGCTACAATGATGCAGGAAGCCCGTATGTTTGTAGGTGCAAAACATTGAAAGATCTTACATTATGTCATAAAAGAAACAAGACATCAGAGGATACTCCAAAAGCATCAGAATTTTGTGAACTGTACTAAAATGCATAATTTTCTCGGAATACCAGTAACAGTTTAGCTCAAGTTTGGTTCTTTATTATGGCATAATGCCATACATGCTAGAAGGTGAAAATGTGCACTTCTGAAATGCAGCGAACAGTTAAAACTAGCCAATAGTGTGGAATTAAACACTTCGTTTCAAATAAATTGACTGCCTCAGCAGAAAAAATTAATAAAAAACTAATTGTTTTCGCAAATCGATACAAATAACTTCATTGTTCTGCAATGGTTGACTGTCAGGAAGGTGGAAATAAATCTGAAACTAATAACATACTTCAGCCTTCTGTACTTACGTAAATGTATTTTAATTCACTCGATAGCTCCTGGCCACAGAAATCCATTTTGTTTTCATTTGACGTGAGAGCAATATACAAAGAGGAAACAGCAAAATCACTAAACACAAATGCGGGTCACATGGAGATTATCCACCTCTCCACTATAACTCTGACTGCTCTGTGCATCAGAAAAAAACCTCGCAATTAATATTGGCTGGGATAATTTGTAACCGGGAGAACAAAAACTCTTCAGAAAATTTGCATTCTTTATTTCCTACAGCTAATAACTTGCTTTTTTGTGTGACATAAAATTAAATATAGAATATATGAAACCAGTAGAAGAGACAAGCAAGACAGTACAGATTTCTTAAATCCTTAAGTCCTGGCATTTTTCTCTCTCTAACCTTGTTACAGCTTTAGATGGTGTGCTTTTCTTTCTGGGGAAACCTCATCAAAGTTCGTCAAACGTTTTGCTAAATGAAAAAACAAAATGTCTAATACTGAAAAAGCTGTTAATACAAACGGCACCCAAGACTTGTGTGGTTTCTCAATCTGATTATGTGTACTTTGTCACTGTCTGCTAGATAAAACAAAATAGGCCTGTCTAGTATCGCAGCAACTGTAAAACACACCAAATAAATGACACACTTTTGGCACAAATCATCTTTTTATAACAAGACAGAATATAATTCATGAAGTACCAATATCAAATGCCTATTAGGTCTACTATAAGCAAAAAGCTTTATGTTCAGAAATAGTTTCACATTTCATCCATACGCTCCAGCTTCTCAAGCATGAGATTGAAAAGTAGTAGTATGAAATTTTGATATAAATTTGGAATTACGTTATTCTTCCATAAATTGTGTGATGTTCCCATTTCTTCTTCTTTCTTGTTCTAACAAACAATCTTGTCATCACTAATTCTGTAACGTATTCTGCAGTTAACTTCACTATCCCTGCCACAATCAATGGTTTAGTTATCCCGTGTTTATTCTCCAGTTCGTTATTAAGTGCTCATACAACGTAGCTACTCCCAGAAAAGAGTTCAGGCAGCTGCTACCGGGGACAGAACAACTGGTCCTTACTAGTATAGTGCTCTGGCTTAAAACTTTCAATCGAAATTTCATTTTTTTGGCTACACCAAGAAGATAATACGTAATCTTTCTTACCTATTATTCCTGTTAATCATTTATTTCCACTCTGATAGTCTGAATCTATGGATTTTGCTTGTAATTATAAAAATGCTGATCATTCGCAAACCCAGTCAACCACATAAACAAACAGCGATTGCCATTTGCCCGTTCAGCTTTATTCTGCTCAGCTTGTATAGACCTGTCCTGTTCTTTCTGCAGGAAAGTTTATTTTTAGATGAGACGGGGATTCCCCTGGCAGAGACATGATGTACAATACGCACACATTCAAAAATCAGATTATGATTCATTCAGAAATAAACTTAATACGTTCAGAAATGAACATTAATGTGTTTCAAAATCATTTGACTAATCGATAGACCAACGTGCGCTGGATACTGTCACTTTGTGAAACGAGGTTTTTTCCGCTGAAGAATATGAATCTGGCGGCCCCCTCCCTTTCCCTGAAATTGCCACCTGTGGTAGATACCCCGGTTTGCCCGCAATGAATCTGGCAGCTTGCAGTGCCAGTAAAATTTTTCCGGGCAGCATATTGTTGCTGCTGTTGCTTATACAGCTAAAAGCTACACTTCTGTAGCCACTAGCAGGAGAAGGTACTACAAATTCGCGACTCAACTGCGCATGCACATGAGCCCGCCCGCAACTGCTCAAACGAATCTAATGTAAACAGTTAAGATGTCACGCTCATTGGAGGCAATTTGTTGTTATGAAGCATTGCACAGCCTTCCTAAGGTCTTTGACACATTTTGCTGTTGGCAGACGCTTGTATGAGCACTATGTTTTGTTGATGTATGTGGCATATTTCCTTTGCAACTTAAGTTTTATTTTCTTCTTTTTTTCTCTTGTTCATGTTTTATTCCTGCAGTATTGTTATGCAGTAGTGGGATACATAATATCCTTTGTTAGATAATAGTTTCTTAACACTCAAAATTACAAAAATTTAACTGGAAACTAAAACAAAACAAAAAAATTCCGAAAATTCTAAACAATTCCCAGGTTTATCCTGGCTTTCTCCCAGATGACAAAATTCCCAAGTCTTTCCCGGGTCGTATACTGTATTTATTCGAATCTAAGCCGCACCTGAAATTTGAGACTCGAAATTCAAGGGGAGAGAAAAATTTATGGCCGCTCCTCCAAATCGAAACGAAGTTGGTCCATTGTAATATGAGACACAATTTAGGTCGAATGAATGACGATACAGCTACAGTAGTTTGGTTCGAGTTGTAAGCTTAGCAGTTAAGCTTTACCAGGTAGCCATTGCTATGCGTCAGGCGCTCCATTCGCATTTATACGGGTACCCTTCCTTCTTCACGTGCTTCGTCTCGCTTGAATTCATTGCTTGTTTTTCTTTGATCTGATAAGTGCCATTCTCTTTGTTATAGGTGTTTACGTTACTCTAAGCTGAAAATGCCTTATTGTACTGTGTCATCCATTGTTTGTCGCATTCTGATGATGAGTGTTTACGACCTGTCGCTGATAACAGCATGGCTTGCTTTTGTGCACGCTGCCGCTGCTTACAATTACAAAAAAAAAAAGAGAGGAATCATCTCATCAGCGAAACAATGGCAAGAGACTGCTATTTTTTGTTACTTACACTGCTGCTTTCTTTGATAATGATCAACAAGAACCAAATGATAAGCTCCATATGATATAAGATGCTCTGAACGATAGTTTAGTGAACATTTTTCTCCGTTTGAAATTCATGGCAGACGCCTATTTGGTACATTACATTCTGCACAGAAATTAGAGACATTTTAGATTTAAAAATCTAGTCAGTTGCCGTGCTTCATTTCTGACTGTATCACTATTCAGCATAAGAATAATACGAATATAAACATGACATGATACGATATGTATATTCTTCCGCGTTTGCTGTTGTCTCACTCTAGTATCATAGTTTATTAGGCAGACAGAATTTAAATGAGATAGCAGCAAACACGAATGAATACCTGGCTTAATGTTTACATTCTTCTACCTTTTCTTTTAATTTATTTTCTAATGCAGATGTTTTGGTGCCAGTATTTATCTTTGTGCCTGCAAAGTATCCCTGTGTAGCGCTACATATATTCGACAGCAGAAGTTAGTTGTGGCGGCACCTACCAACATTTTTCAGAACTTCCGCTTACTTTGCACTCGATTCTAAGCCGCAGGCAGTTTTTTGGATTACAAAAACCAGAAAAATGTGTGGCTCATATTCAAGTAAATACGGTATATGGCACATTTCATTTGCAACTTAAGTTTTATTTTCGTTCTTTTTTTTTCTCTCTCATTCATGTTTTATTGCTGCAGTATTACTCTGCAGTAGTGGGATACATAAAATCCTTTGTTAGATAATTGTTTCTTACCACTCAAAATTACAAAAATTTAACTGAAAACTGAAACAAAACAAAATAATTCCCGGAATTCTAAACAATTCCCAGGTTTATCCTGGCTTTCTCCTGGATGAAAAAATTCCCGAGATCTCCCAGCTGTCCCGGGCCGTATACACCCTGAATAAGCATCAGAAAAGAGGAAACACTGCAGTCTCACCTCCCAGTTGGCGCCATTGACTTGGCCACTCTGCTGGCTGCGCGGGACGAACTCCTCGGCATCGACAGAGAAGGGGGCGGGTGCCTGCCTCCCTCTGCCACGACGGCCAGGGAATGCACCGCGAGGTGGTGGACCTCCACGGTGCCGCCCCCGTGTGCCCCGCCCCCCGCTGTACGCCTCCCCCGACGAGCGAAAGTCCCGAGCCTGGCGGTCCTGTCTCATCACTGGCGGATCTCCACCACCGCCACCAGCGTACTCATTTGCCGAACCCTGCCCACCGCGCTGGTACTGTTGTTGCCACGATGTCAAGTTGTTCCAGTTGTCCATAGCTGATAGTTCAGTGGGCTGCTCCCTACAAACAGATTTAAATCTAGATCAGCTTTATGAAAAACTGATGACAAACTGCAAGGTTTTGACTCAAAGACAGCTCTGAAAGACTGTAAGTGGACATAAGAACCAAAATTTGGCGGCTGACCCCTACCGAGGGATCAAAGAATTCAAATTTTGGACAATTTTGGTTTTTCAAGTGCTGTTAAGTATAAGACATTTGTAATTTATTAACCTGGTTACCATCACCTAATTATGTAGCATAAAAGTCTTATCATGGTGCAATCTTGCTTCTTTTTTTTTACTTGTATTGAAAATCTATATTTGTCAACAAATACTCATAACTTTTAATACTTTTTTTTGGTTTTCATCACTGGCCACATGAAAAGAAAATAATCTGGTGTAGACATGCAAAAATGATGCAAAGTAATTACATACATTAGTAATACTGCTCAATCTCCAGAAATTAAAAAATATTTTTTTTTCTATTTGATATTTTCCCCCAAATTTTAATTTAGTGTGTTGTGAATACTGGCATTTTCAAGTGATCTGTTACTAAAAATATAAAGATGTATTTTTTATATAAAAGTTGTTATTCAATACGTGTTGATTAACGTTTATATTTATTAATAATTATGGAAATCTAAGAAAGTAAAAAAGCTGCTAGTGAGAGTCAAACCAGCAACACTACATCCTCAAGACTTATGCTACCACTCGGCTACAGACAACAGTGTTTATAAATTAAGGTGTGTTCTGCTTAACAGCACTCTGAAATCTACTAATCATCGAAAGTACTTTTTTCATACGCTTTTGATAATTGTGTTCTACTGCTTTAGGAAATTCAGGTCTGGGTGATGAATTTCAGGTTCTGTAAGCACGAAGAAAATAACCAGAGGGGGCCTGTCCCTACGGTCCCATTACTAGAATGAAAAGATACAACAACAATATGAGACATTAATAATAATAATAATAATAATAATAATAATCTTGAAATTTAATAACTATTTCTTTGCATATGGTATGTCACTAAGTTTAGATAAAACATAACACATGCAACACAATTGCACAAGGCCTGATTACACCATTAGTAATAATGCAGGAGAGAAAACTAATAAATAAAACAGAATATTCTAAATTCTTGGTAACAACCTTAACTTAAAATCACATGTTACTGAGCAGCTTAAATATCTAAGCTCTGAAGTACTACATTTGAGATAATATCAGATCTTGGAGATGAAAATCTGGAAAGGTAACCTTCCTATTTTCAGTCATTAGTGACTTGTCACTGATGAAATGTGTAACAACAGGTTCTAACCATCTCTTGCAGACAGCTCTTTAAACAGTTGGACATAACACCAGCCTCACAATGTATGTATATCCTTAGCAAGTTTGCTGTCAATAACCAACGAAAGTTGGAAAACAACAGCGAATTCATAAATACAGCACTGGAAGCAAAAATGATGTATACTATTTATCACACAGTCTTAGTGAAACACAGAAAGAAGTGATGTTTTCAGCCACAAAAATCATCACCCACACGCCCAGTAATATAAATAGCCAAGAAGATACAAAAAAAGTAACTTCAAACACAAGTTGAAATCCTATCTCCTTGACAACTCCTGTCACACAACAGAAATAAACCACTGTAGGCGTGAGAGGGAAAAAAGGCGAGTTAAGAAATCACGTAATCAGTCAGCATGTTGCCACATTTTTAGCTGCGAGAAAGTGTAAAACTGACTGTTGGCATATCATGGCAAGAGTTTGCCACTGTGGTCCACAGGCATGCAGATAACCAACTAACTTGGAGGGTACAGATTTTTTTTAAAAAAAAAAAAAAAAAAAAGAGCAGCAAAACAAGGTGCTCATTAGCACCACATAGGTTTCACCATCCCAGAAAAGAATCTATAAACACCTTCGAAGCTAAAATGTCTGAAATTAGAGTGAAGGAATTCTCATTCACTGCATACAAACTCAGGATGATATTGCCCAAACATCTGATACTAAAAAAGGGTCGACAGAAGCGTTCGATCCCACCCATCGGCTTTGACCAGTGACTTAAGGCTGTTGTGGTGTGTGACATTATAACGGCGCGGATTTTAGTTTGTGAGAGTGGCGTGTTTGTAGGTGTCATTTTGATGTGATCGGTGGTGCTCTCTGGTGGTGTGTTGTGTGTTAGGTGATGTTTTTGGTTTAATTTGCGTATGTGGCGTGTTTATACGTGGCATACTGTTGTGGTCGGTGGTTCTCTCTGGTGGTGTGTTTATGGGTAGCGTGTTATGTGGCGTATGGGGTTCACTTGCATGGTAGCATTGCACTGTGTGGTATCGGTGGTGACTGTGCTTTCAGCGGAATATTTTTCAGGGAGTTAATGATTTTGGTTTTGTTATGTTGACGTTATTCTAGTTTTTTTTTCTGTTCATCGTGTGTGCATTTTGGTAAATTGCCTTGTTTATGTCTTTGGTAGGATGGATATGACTGACAAGGGCAACAGTTTTTGGATGTCGGCGATGATGGAGACAGTGCGTTGTCTCTAATAAAATGTCTTCAGCTATTCGGCTTGTTGGCTGAAGTCATGAAGTGTTCAGTGTGTCGTGAAGAAATGAGGCTTACTAAAGTTCCGGCGTCTCTGACCAGGGGCGGCTATATGTGGAGATGATGTAAGGATAACAGGTCAATGGAAGTGTTCGGTTGCAATTTTAATTTTCTAGGTGTATTTTTGGGGTAGGATTATGTGTGGTAATAGTGAAGTTTTTGAGACTTATAGTGTGGTATCGGTTGTTTCTGTTGACCTATATAGGTCAAGGGAAGTGATCTATTCCAGTAGATTTTGTGTGTAATTGAATTTGGGAAGGCTGTGGGGTCTTGTTATTTTAGTGTTCTTTGTCGTTTGGTGTAGTTGTGTGTGTTTATATTTAGTTTGTCCCCAACCAAAAACCTCCCACACTTGTCCCGTTAGTTTGATTAGGTTTTATGTGGAAGGTGTGTGTTTTGGTTTTTTGATGTATTTTTGTGTTTGTTGTTATGTTTACGTAATCACGGCATAGGCGCCATATTGGAGTCTTAGTGGATGGTCGTTTCCAGCATATTCGTGACGGGTGGAATCGGACACTCCCGTATTTCCGTAAAAAACATATGCAGAATACACTTTGCAATTTTACGCAATTCTGAGGTAGGTAGAACCTAAAACTTATAGGAACAACTCAAACAAGCAATTAAAGCAAATCAAAGATAAGAAGGATAACTGATAAAATCAAACAAAATTAAATGGGAAAAGTTAAGGAATTTTGTTATTTGGGCACCATGATGACAGAAGACAGATATTAGTGAACAAGTGGTTTCATATATAAAACAGAAAGGAAATCATCTAGATTTTAATCTTGACTCCATGTACATATGACTGTGATATTTGGACATTGTTGCAAACAGAAAGGAAGGGCTAAGAAGGGATGGAAATGTGGCTAACGAGAATGATTGGATACTCACTGAAAAAGTTTTGGAAGAAATCAAATTGTGAAAACACCTTGCAGCAGATAGTCACAAAGAGGCCAGCACAAAACAGAAGAATGGTTGCAGCAGAAAAGGGTAGCAATAAAGAGAGAGAGAGAGAGAGAGAGAGAGAGAGAGAGAGAGACCGACCTTTTTATCTGCCCAATCAACACAGCAGCATCAAACTGCATAGCATAACACTTTAAACACTGTTTAATATACATTAACACATGTAATGCTCACACCTTGCAAAAGAGAAATTAGTGTGTTATTGTATGTTCTACCCTTTGTTTGTCATCAAAGTGCAAATGTGAAGTTTCAGTGAAGTGAGTAAAACACAGCAGATGGCACACTCTGCACACCTGACGAGAGCTTGGTAAATATGACTGATTACTGAATGTGTTAACATTTTCCATCTGAAGCAAAGATTTAGATTTTTGTCAGATACCCTGTTTATGACTTGCAAATGCACTGCAAACTTGCATAAAGATGTTGGAGACAGAAACAGCTTTTAGGGAAGAGTTAAAATCATTTCTTATTGAGGTTGAGGCACCATCTATGCTTTTGGATTGGATTGTATAGGGGGAAGAGACCAAACAGCGAGGTCATCGGTCTCATCGGATTAGGGAAGGACGGAGAAGGAAGTCGGCCATGCCCTTTCATAGGAACCATCCCGGCATTTGCCTGGAGCGATTTAGGGAAATCACGGAAAACCTAAATCAGGATGGCCAGACGCGGGATTGAACCGTCGTCCTCCCGAATGCGAGTCCAGTGTGCTAACCACTGTGCCACCTCGCTCGGTCCATCTATGCTGTATTTGTCTTTGCAAAAGAATGTTTCTGCAGTTGGTTTTCTATTTCCTTTGATTCAGATGCAGTGCAATACACCTCCTCAGAGAGGAGATCTGGTGCTAGATGGACAGAATGGCAGCATGTTTCTCACGTGTTATATTTCGCAGCAGTGATGTATAAAATGTTCATGTGTTTTTAGTTTTTGTAAGTGTTTAATATCAAAACTCTCACATTAAAATTACTGCACGTAATATGAAACATGCATACAGCATCTGAGAAAGAACTACGATTGGATGGCAGCTGTCCTCCACCACTCAACTTGCTGAAATGTCATTCACAAAGTACTTTTAATTGGGATATAGTTACGTCAGTGATTTACTTCTTGTGCATGTCGCAATCTCGGTGTAGATTACGTAATTGTGATTTCCCTTCGAATCGTGTGGCTATGCCAGTCTAAACACCCTGGACTCGTATTCACGAGGAGTAGGGTTTATTCCCCATGCGGCCATCCAGACTTGACTTTTTGCAAGTTGCTAAGATGAATGCTTGGTTGATTCTATTGATTAGGCCATGGCCAACTTTCTGCCCTATCCTCACCAAATCCTATCCTGCTTTGTTTATGTTATATATATGTATGTATTTTGCTATTAAGTTATCTCCATGTCCCACGCTGTTGTACTGAATGGTATATCGATCAATAAATAAAATACAAAAATCAATTTTTTGTTGCGCAAGGCTGTTATCTTCATCAGCTTGTGTTTCCCTAGTCTCTGTTAGTTGAATTTTGTGCACAAACACAGAGTTCTACAGATACATGATCTTGATGGACCAGAGAACAGACCATTTCACATTTTAAATTAATTTTTATTTGGCTTTAGCCTTTTGAGCTGGTGTGCTCCCCTTACTACAAATTTAACACTAACAAACAAAATGGGTGATAACATATTTAGAAGCCTATTTAGTTGTTTATTCAGTTTTCACTGGTGATCAAAATGTTTGGCAATGTTCTCATGAAATCCAGAACAATTAAAAGGTTTCAGTAACACATTCAAAAACATGCATTTTTCATCTAGGCCAATATAAAAGTCAAGTCCTGCTCCACCTAAGAACACTCAGGCATCACACATGAAACATTCGGATTTGTGGTCTTGCAGTCATGTAACTACAATGGTTCTTCAGTACAGTATTTGAACTTCAAACATCTGCAAGTGTTGAGGGCTCAAGGGTGACACTGGACCTCCTCTGAAATCTCAGTTGTGGCAACAGAGAGGTCTATAATATAACTCAAGATCTAGGTTACAATGAAATGATCTGGTTGTGAGTTCGCAAAGTCAACAAATGTGGGTGCCAAGTAAAGGTTGTGGTGTCCGACTGATGTGTAGTGTAGCTAAATGTTTATGTTCACACCACGTTTAAAGGCACTAAAATTGCAAAAGGAAATTCAGAAAATGAAATGAACAAGTCTCCAATGAGTACTTCAATGCATATTATGCACATGTATCTCTCAAACTACAAAAACTGCAAGGGGACCCACTAGATAACTTTTACTGTGAAGAGAACACGTGATCTGAGATACCAGTTGCACCACACAGTTACGTGCATGCAATGTGCCTTACTGAATTTTCTATGCATTTCTGATATGTCTCTTTACCAACACAAACATTGCATTGTGGAGGAAGATATAACTGTATAGAGAGTGAAATAATGGTGAGTGGGGGCATGCAGTTAGGTAAATGAATGGAAGATGTATAGGAGAAATTCTTTTCTTGATTTCACAAGATACAAACAGACCAAAACAATGATCAGGTGGAAGGTGGGTACATGACATTGGAAAACATGTATGAGCAATAAGCATATGCACATTGTAAGAACAAAATGCATAGATAAGTCTAAAAGAGGGCTCTAATAAACAATGGATGTCAAATGAGGGCTCTAATAAACAGTGGATGTCAAATGATAATCTGCTGACAGCTCTCACTGAACTCTCATATGTTAGAAACATTCAAAATCAATGAGATCAAATACTGAAATGTTATCAACTTCACTTGTCTTTTTTTGTCATCAGATGGTACCACCATAGTGGGTCAAGGATCACCAGGAATCCCAAGAACAACACACAGAACAAATACATACTTTCACTACAATAATTTTTAATGTAATCTCCCCCCCCCCCCCCCAAAGATTCAACTTCATAACACACTGGAAACCTACTGATGTACTTCTGAAAGCAAGTTCTGTAAATTGCAATATTTACTAAATCTCGGTAACACCACTATATTAAGATGCTACGTTTACGACGATTGATGGTTTCGTTTTTTATTTCGCTCTGGCACTGGCACTTCACTGATACAAATTTGGATTAACAGAATGCTACATATACTATAACGAACTTTATTAAGGCGGGATTGCGAAAACCTAGAAGCCACCCAAAACTTACAGCAAACCAAATAAGCGCTATCACACTTTTAAATATAACTATCAAGAAAGAAAATTTCAAAGACGCAAAACAACAACGAGATTTGTCAAATAAAGTATCATGCAGATGTACGGTATGGTGAAAGCAGCATTAACACCCTATATGTCAGAACAAGGCAGAAGGAAAATAATGTTAAATTAGGCAGATATATGGGATTGGCTCACCTTTAAAACAGTGCTCGAAATTATGGGTTTCGAAAGAATACACGTTTCCTAACCTTTCAACAGCTGGAATTGATGTCACAGGTTACTTCTGCTCAAAGGCAATTTCACAAGTTCGATGAAACAATTATTATGACGTCACAAAATAAGATAAAATTGCACGTCTTTTTGGATTAGCCATGACTAGGTCAATAACACTAGTCATCATATAACAGACCAAGGTACAGAATTTTCGTATGACCACATTTTCAAATCGCTACCATCATTTCGGCATCCGTTGTTGACAATAGAATAAAATACAAGTGTTGGCAACCATGTGCCATCGACGACAAATGAAACGCCGGGGTGCAGACTGCAGAAAGATGCTACAAGATTTGGTAGGCTTTGGAAAGTCGCCACGTTGCGATACTTAAAGGAAAAATTCTACGCCGAAATAAAAAGAGAAACTGTCGAAGCTTCAAGGCAACGGAAAGAACAAATAGCTTGTAATTTTCGTGAAACATGTTGGCCTAGAAAAACAGTCGAATTTATTTGTCTTTGACACGTCCTAACAGTTGGCTCAATAGGCGGGATCTTCAAAATGGTAAACTGGAGAGGGTTTTGTAACGACCAGAGATGGAGTACCCAGAGCTCCGGGGTTATAGGATCATGCAGTTCATCCATTTCCGCGATTTTATTTGAGTGTTACCTGAGATTAAACACAATGACGAGATGTCACTTTTAGCGAAAACAGAAATGCGTATTGCTACAAACAGTTTATGTTGGGAAACAGAGAAAATGCCTCACCTGTCAGTCATACGACTTCCTTCGACACACGAAATCCAGATATAAATTCGGAATGGTATTTTTCGAAATAATTGGGACGATGTCTCACTTTCTTCTTAATTTTCGTTATAATAAACAATTCTGTCAAAATCTCGCGATCACTGTCTGATGCTATAACTATTCCTACCATCGCCAAAACCTATTTTTCAGATAAACTAGCTAACCAGGGCCGAAATCACCGGTTAAGTTATCACAAGTTTATACTCCAGTTACGCGTTGTTCCGGGTTGACATACTGCGTTTCCTGCGCTGTTACAAGAATAAACGGCTGCTAACCGGAGTTTGTACGATCGGCCTTTAGTTATTACGCTAAAGGGACCTTGTAATTTGACAGATTAGAAAAAAAGTGAAAGATTTTATATTACTTGAAATCACGGAAGCGGAGACATATTTGTCGTTGAAGGAAAAATACAGTTATCCGATGTTATACGCTTAAGGAACAATGCATAAGGCCAATCACATAATTCTGTTCATATATGTCTCACATTCAAAACTCCTAAGTCGCGTCTAACAAATATTCAGTGCATTTGTACTGAATCTTCACGCATCGTGAAAGTGAAAGACTTTATAGCAAAAATTAAAAGTCTGTTGTAGAAATGATTGTTGAATATTTCTGCTGGATGATAAAAGGGTCAACGTGTTGGTTTTCGTGCTAAAACTCTCGTGGTGTTATATATCCCCAGCTGACCCAAACTCAGAATATAGCTAGTCAGTTAACGTTCGAAAGGCACATCGGTTTGGTGGTCCAGATGGAGACGTCGATGATTTAATGAAACAAATGTATGAGGAAGGTGGTGACGAAATGAAAGATAACCATTTTTGAAACGTTGGACAAAATATGGCCACCTCTGCATTAGTTGACTCTGCTTTATGCTTCAGAATACTGCGTATAAACATTTATAAATCGAAATTTATGTTTGAAGAAACCTCCTGCGAGAGTAATTTTGTCGATTAACCTTAGAAAATGATTCTTTATATTATTAAAAACATCAATAAAGTTTTCTTTATATCAGAGACTACTTCATGAATGCCATTTAACGAGTTCAAACCATGGAGGTTGCATCATCAGGCGAACCGGAAGTGTGCATGATTGTTCACTGTGTTAGTGGTAAAGGAATATTCATAAGTGAAGGGAGTAATGTGCGTGTTAGTGGTACAGAGCGGTGCGTAACATATTGCCGCGGAAGAAACTGACAAGGGAACATCCCCATCGCACCCCCCTCAGATTTAGTTATAAGTTGGCACAGTGGATAGGCCTTGAAGAACTGAACACAGATCAATCGAGAAAACAGGAAGAAGTTGTGTGGAACTATGAAAAAATAAGGAAAATATACAAACTGGGTCGTCCATGTGTAAGATAGGCAACATTAAGGCTAATGTGAGATGTTGAGCGCCGTGGTCCTCTGGATAGCGTGAGCAGCCGCGGAACGAGAGGTCCTTGGTTCAATTCTGCCCTCGACTGAAAATTTTGCTTTCTTTATTTTCGCGAAGTTATGATCTGTCCGTTCGTTCATTGACGTCTCTGTTCACTGTAATAAGTTTAGTGTCTGTGTTTTGCGACCGCACCGCAAAACCGTGTGATTAGTTGACGAAAGGACGTGCCTCTCCAATGGGAACCGAAAACATTTGATCGCAAGGTCATAGGTCAACCGATTCCTCCACAGGAAAACACGTCTGATATTTTGTATACGACACTGGTGACAGCATGTGCGTCACATGACAGGAATATGTTGTCGACCCACCTAACTTGTACACTTGGCGAATGGGTGAAAAGATTCTTCTACCTTGCCCGATTTAGGTTTTCTTGTGGATGTAATAATCACTCCAAAAAAAGTGATGAAAACATAAGAGTTTTTCACATAAACTGAAAATAAAAAGTTAAAATTTTCGGTCGAGGGAAGATTTGAACTGAAGACCTCTTGTTCTGCAGCTGCTCACGCTAAACACCTTTTTTTTTAAGTTAAAATATTTTATTAGTCATAACATTCCACAGTAGTACATAATTTTCAACTGACATTTAAAAGTAATAAAGCAAATTAAAATTAATTACAAGTTCCTTGGCATCCGGACCACGGCGCTCTTCATCTCACATTAGCCTTAATGTTGCCTATCTTACGCATGGACGACCCAGTTTGTATATTTTGCTTATTTTTCTCGCCTATCCACTGTGCCAACTTATAACTAAATCTGAGGGGGGTGCGATGGGGATGTTCCCTTGTGAGTAGCACCGTCGACGTAGTGTAGTGGTTATGATTCTAGACTGTTGCGTGCTGCGCCGTGAGTTCCAAGCTCACGTGAGCAGTAAAATTTTAATTTCTATAATCGGTTCGAGTACTTTCTAGAATTATCCCCAAATGGCAAGAACCATAATACTGGAATGTTGTGTAACTGTATACAGGGTGGTCCATTCATAATGACCGGGCCAAATATCTCACGAAATAAGCATCAAACGAAAAAACTACAAAGAACGAAACTCGTCTAGTTTGAAGGGGGAAACCAGATGGCGCTATGGTTGGCCCGCTAGATGGCGCTGCCATAGGTCAAACGGATATCAACTGCGTTTATTTAAATAGGAACCTCCATTTTTTATTACATATTCGTGTAGTACGTAAAGAAATACGAATGTTTTAGTTGGACCACTTGTTTCGCCTTGTGATAGATGGCGCTGTAATAGTCACAAACGTTTAAGTACGTGGTATCACGTAACATTCCGCCAGTGCGGACGGTATTTGCTTCGTGATACATTACCCGTGTTAAAATAGACCGTTTACCAATTGCGGAAAAGGTCGATATCGTGCTGCTGTATGGCTATTGTGATCAAAATGCCCAACGGGTGTTTGCTATGTATGTGCTCGGTATCCTGGACGACATCATCCAAGTGTCCGACCGTTCGCGGGATAGTTTCGTTATTTAAGGAAACAGGAAGTGTGAAACGTCAACCACGACCTGCAACAAATGATGATGCGCAAGTAGATGTTTTAGCTGCTGTCGTGGCTAATTCGCACATAAGTAGCAGACAAATTGCGCGAGAATCGGGAATCTCAGAAACGTCGGTGTTGAGAATGCTACATCAACGTCGATTGCACCCGTACCGTATTTCTATGCACCAGGAATTGCATGGCGACGACTTTGAACGTGGTGTACAGTTCTGCCACTGGGCACAAGAGAAATTACGGGACGATGACAGATTTTTTGCACGCGTTCTATTTAGCGACGAAGCGTCATTCACCAACAGCGGTAACGTAAACCGGCACTATTGGGCAAAAGAAAATCCACGATGGCTGCGACAAGTGGAACATCAGTGAACTTGGCGGCTTAATATATGGTGCGGCATTATGGGAGGAAGGATAATTGGCCGCCATTTTATCGATGGCAATCTAAATGGTGCAATGTACGCCGATTTCCTACGTAATGTTCTACCGGTGTTACTGCAAGATGTTTCACAGCATGACAGAATGGCGATGTACTTCCAACATGATGGATGTTCGGCACACAGCTCGCGTGCGGTTGAAGCGGTATTGAATAGCATATTTCATGTCAGGTAGATTAGTCGTCGAAGCACCATACCATGGCCCACACGTTCACCGGATCTGACGTCCCCGGATATCTTTCTGTGGGGAAAGTTGAAGGATATTTGCTATCGTGATTCACCGACAACGCCTGACAACACGCGTCAGCGCATTGTCAATGCATGTGCGAACATTACGGAAGGCGAACAACTCGCTGTTGAGAGGAATGTCGTTACACGTATTGCCAAATTCATTGAGGTTGACGGACATCGTTTTGAGCATTTATTGCAGTAATGTGGTATTTACAGGTAATCACGCTGTAACAGCATGCGTTCTCAGAAATGATAAGTTCACAAAGGTACATGTATCACATTGGAACAACCGAAATAAAATGTTCAAACGTACCTACGTTCTGTGTTTTAATTTAAAAAAACATACCTGTTACCAACAGTTCGTCTAAAATTGTGAGCCATATGTTTGTGACTATTACAGCGCCATCTATCAGAAAGCGAAAAAAGTGGTCCAACTAAAACATTCATATTTCTTTACGTACTACACGAATATGTAATAAAAATGGGGGTTCGTATTTTAAAAAACGCAGTTGATATCTGTTTGACCTATGGCAGCGCCATCTGGCGGGCCAACAATGGCACCATCTGGTTTCCCCCTTCAAGCTAGACGAGTTTCGTTCTTTGTAGTTTTTTCGTTTGACGCTTATTTCGTGAGATATTTAGCCTGGTCACGATCAATGGACCACCCTGGCCGGAGGTACTTCGCTCCGCGTTCTTGTATGTGCAAGTGCTGAGTAAACCTTCGTTAAGTGAAGTTAGTGTTCATCATTCATTTTCTTACACCTTCTTCTACGTGACAATGTATATGCTGAAAAATGAACTATGTTCTCTCTTGTTTAAGGAAAGAATTACTACTTTTGTGTTGAGCAGTTTCTGTGGGTAGTACTGACCGAGATTATAGTGAGGTGTATTTGTTACTGCAAAATGTAGTCTACGAACAATATATGACGGTAGTATCTGTTCCCGAAAGAACAGTTACCGTGGATGACCATGCAGCTTTGCTAGAAATGAAATGATAATTAAATGGACACCCTAGCTGCAAACAGGCGTTGATGAACTTCATTGGGGACATGCTGAAAATGTGAGCCCCGACCGGGGCCACACCACTACGAATGTAGTGGTGTGGACATGTTGGGAATGTGGATCTCACGGGGAGCGCGCAAGGGATAAGTCCCTGCAGACGCACTAACCTCTGTCCCCACGGTGGCTCAGATGGATAGAGCGTCTGCCATGTAAGCAGGAGATCCCGGGTTCGAGTCCCAGTCGGGGCACACATTTTCAACATGTCCCCAATGAAGTTCATCAACGCCTGTTTGCAGCTAGGGTGTCCATTTAATTATTATTTCATTTCAACAAACAATGACTGTTCTGCTATTCATTTATTCTTTTACCATGTTCTGTAGATCTCATCAGGAGGGAAAACAGTGGTTAGTATACTGAATTTGCATTCAGGACGACAGAGGTTCAAACCCTCTTCCGGCCACCGAGATTCAGGTTTTCCTTGGTTTCCCTAAATTGCTTAAGACGAATTATGGGACGATTCCTTTGAAGGGGCTAGCTTGCTTATCTTTTCCATCCTTCCCTAGTCCGAGGTTTTACTCCATCTGTAATGACCTCATTGTCGATGGGATGTTAAAGACGCCTCCTCCTGCTTAGAAAGGCAAACCTTCAGGAATGTGCAAGGTCATTTATCTGCTGTTTAAGTTGAGGAGAAGTGCCAGTACAGAACTTCCGTTAAACTCATATTATGTATTCTTGCACATCCACCTGAGTTGTGAGATGCTGTTATGGGATAATTGCTTAGGCTCAAAATTAATGTATAAATGACAAAAGAAAGCTATCAACTCACTGCAGGATCTTAGCACACTTGAATCAAGCAGAGATTATTTCAAGAAATTAAATATAGACGTACCTAGCCTGTATATCCAAAACTGTCTTTTCTTTGTTAAAGAAAACCTAGGGAAGTATGGCCTGAGGGGGACGATATGACCATAACACAAGAAATAAACATACAATTAACATGCCATATACTAGGCTGCCAAAGACTCATAACAGCTACAAATATGTTGATTTTGTCTACTTCAAGAAGTTACCCTAAATTGTGAACACAGTGCCAGTAAACAAATTTAAAACTAGTCTTGTGCAATGAATGAAAAGTAAAGGATTTTACTCATTTCAAGAGTTCTATGAGTGTGTAATAAATGACCTAAATCTTTTATGGGAATGAACAATAAATAAACAACAGACTACTTTATAACCGTATTAGCTGTGCCTGGCATGTATTGCAGTGGTTGTTTTTTGTTTCTAAGTGGATACAAATATACAAAGCAGACACATTTGCATGCAGAAAATAAATGAAAGGCAATGAGTTTTTCTGCATTAAATGTAATCTGAAAAAAAAAATTATTCAAGCGCTTTGGGATATACGGAATTTTTGGTCTTTCTATCTTCTGTAGAAATCAACTGGCAAGCATGGATGTTCCATATTTAATGCACACACTTGAACCAATTGACATTGTGTCTTGTTGATGGTCATTGAGAATGAAAGGCAGCTGGGGAACTGACGTCATTTGAAATCAAATGGTAGGCTACTGGGAATGGTGAGAATATGTGGAATCACTTCTTCTCATTTTGACTCGCCATTTAGGTCACTTTGATGATATTTGACATAACTTTTTTGACAGAGAGCCTGGCTCCATTGGAAAATCGTGTCACACCTTTTCATCCCAAAATTACTGTCACAGTCATTTTTTCCAGGTAACAAATGACACATGTACCAGTTATTGTAGAAATTCTTTCAGGCTTACAAAGATATGCTGATATGTCATTGTCTAATATTGGTTGTTATCAAATACTTTTACATGTCACGTGTTCTCACTCCCATTTCCATCTTTAGCGGTGGTTTGTTTGTATGTATTTTTATGCAAATAATTAATCACATATACAGGGTGAATCCGTGATGATGTTGAGCTTTCAGGAATGGTGGAGAAGGGTAAATGTATCAATCTAAGATGAAGGGCCCTGCTCAAGAAACAACAGAGTCAAAAGGTTAAAACTGTGTGCACAACCGAAACTTGAACTCAGGACCTTTGCCTTTCACAGGCAAGTGCTCTACCATTTGAGCTAACCAAGCAAAACTCACGCCCCATACTCACAGCTTTACTTCTGCCAATACTTCGTCTCCTACCTTCCAAACTTCACAGAAGCTCTTCTACGAGTCTTGCATAACTAGCACTCCTGGAAAAAAGGATATTGCGGAGACATGGCTTAGCCACAGCCTGGGGGATGTTTCCAGAATGAGATTTTCACTCTGCACCTCAGTGTGCACTGATATGAATCTTCCCGGCAGATTAAAACTGTGTACCGGACTGAAACTCAGGACCTTTGCCTTTCATGGGTGAGGGCTCTACCACCTGAGCTACCCAAGCACGACTCACACCCTTTACCCACAGCATTACTTCTGCCAGTACCTCTGTCTCCTACCTTCCAAACTTCTGCGAACATTGCAATATCCTTTCTTCTGGGAGTGCTAGTTCTCCAAGGTTCACAGGAGAGCTTCTGTGAAGTTTGGAAGGTAGGAGACAGAGGTACTGGCATAAGTAAAGCTGTGAGTATGAGTCATGGTTGGGCAGCTCAGATGGTGGAGCACTTGCATGCATAAGGCCTAGGTCCTGAGTTCGACTCTTGGTCCGGCATACAGTTCTAATCTGCCAGGAAGTTTCACAGCAGGGTCAAAAGTTGCAAGCGATAGCCATTCTGATATCTCTGACAGCAGAACACAGGTACTGTTGTTCTTAAACTTGTAAGTAGTCAACTTTTACAGGTGGTAGCATGGACTAAAATAATGAAAAAATAATAGGCCTTCCAATGTGTACCTTAAGAGCTATAAGCACTTGCTCATCTTCAATAATGTGAACATCATCTCTTGTACTGCAAGCTCCATATTTTTGATGGAGGTAGTAGTATGGACCAAAAAAAGAAAAAAAACCAATGCATACCTTAGGAGTAGAAAATATGTGGTTCACAGTACCAAAGATGAACAAGTGCTTTTAGCATTTAAGTTATGTATTTTAGACACCATGTTAACAAAAATTTTTTTCTTGCTTGGTCCATCTACCATCTCGGAAAGTTGCATACCCTACAATGTTAGCAACAACACTAGCAGTACATGTATTCCAATGTCAGAGGTATCAGAACGATTTTCACTTTGGACTTGCTCATTTTCGGACCAGTGTCCCTTACCTCAAATTGATTCCTTTGCCATTCTGCATCACCACTGAAAGTTTCAATATTATGAAAAGAATTGTTGCTGCTCACCATATGCTGACTCAGTATCTATGCTATATGGTGAGTAGCTCCTCCACACGCATGCTCGACAACTGTGCTGTGTGTGCTGCCGCTTTATGCATTGGGGCAGTTGGGGATGTCAGGGTAGTGGCACACATCACAATCTGTGCTTAAGTGAACAGATATTGTTACATTCTACCTGGATTTTCCATTGTCTGATCCCTGAAAGTTTGTAAGATCACCGTGGAGCTATCCTGTATACACAGAATCTGACAGAAATTTACAGAATTAAGCTTCTTCATATCACTTCCTTTTCACTCTGACCCCTATTGGTGGTAGGTGGTTTTTATCTCCATAGAAGCCTTCATGGGCGTGTGTATGACAACTCACTGACAACTCACCACAATTCATTGCCATTGTATAAATGGTGTAGGAATGATAAATGCACGGAAGATGAACAAACAAATGTTAATTTTTATATATTACACTAGTTATTACTTGCTGCTGCACTTTCATATCAGTAATTTTGGTAAAGTGAATGATAGTGAGTAAGTAAACTGCTGTGCAATAATGCCACTTGCCCTCGTGCGTCCGCCTGTTCACTTAAAAAGCATAGATCATGATGTGTGGCTCTACCCTGACATCCCCAACTGCCCCAATGCATAATGCGGCAGCACAGACAGCACGGTTGTTAATCGTGCGTGTGGAGGAGCATGGGGAGAAGTGCATATCTATGCATTGTGCTACTGAAGTACCTATCCATCATAAAACATGTGCATTATGTAACAAATTTAATAATTTTTTACCATGATTTATATCGTCTGGTGGAAAAAAATGTGTCATTCCTTATTTCATCCATTTAGGGCTTGATTTTCGTTTTCTGTTTCCTAAAGTAGCTGTTGTTCATACTCAGGACTCAAGCTCTCTCCATACCAAATTTCATCGAAATCGGTTCAGTGGTTTGGTTGTGAAAATGTAACAGACTGAGTACTTTTGCATTTAACAATAATAAGTGGAAGTATGGGGTAAATATGTTTAGGATAGTACAAGCATTGTATTCATTATGCTGAACTGTGTTATGCAGTACACACCAACCAATAAAAGTATTTTTAAGATGTGATGACTTGAATAATGAAAGAGTAGATAATTTTTTCTAAGAATAAATGTCTTCCTAATTGACATTATAATATTCAAATCAATAACTATCTAGTAGAACACACTTTCTAAAGCAGCCTATGCTCTTCTTCAGTGTTCAAGCTCCCTCCATATGAAATTTAATCGAAATCATTTCAGCCGTTTTGCCATGTAAAGGTAATAGACAAACACACTTCTGCATTTATATTAGTATGGAAGTTAAATATGTCAGACTGTGTAACTATTTTATTACTGCCTATTGTGCTTGTTGTCATCTAGCAGTTTACTTATTTATTGTCTTTGTCATTCACTTAATTATGTATGTATTTTTGCCGTAGTTGCTCTATTGCATAATTATTTATCACTATTGGCGTTTACTTAATAAACCCGCCAGGTTAGCTGAGAGCACTGAAGCTGCTATGTGGACTCAGGTAGACACACCAGCCTCGTATCGAATCTGCCCGGCGGATTAACAATGAGGGCTGGTGTGCTGTGGCTTTTAGGCGGTTTTCCACATCTCGCTAATTGAATACTGGGCTGGTCCTCCCGTTCCGCCTCAGTTACAGGACTTGCAGGCAACTAAACACATTTGCACTATTCCATGGATTAGACTAGATGCAGATACTTGGGGTCCACTACCTCTGTCCCGGCAGCAGGAAGGGCATCTGGCCACCCTTTAACCACTAACTTTACCAAATCCGTTCCTAACAATGTCAACCCTGCGCCCTGCTGGATAAGGCACCAGTGAAAGACAGAACGAAAGATTGTTGTTTATTTAATTATGCAGAATATCCGTCTTGCATTATTTTCTTGCACATAGTGGTGTTTGTCTGCAATTTTTTTTAATTACTACTTTGAAGACTCTGATTGTAAGGATACTGAAAGGTGAATAAAGCATTGATTTTTGTATTTGTGTTTGCCTCATGGTATTAACTGTAAACTACCACTATACTGTTCACTGTCCACCTCTTTAGCTGAGTGGCCGGTGTGGCTGACTGCCGTGTGGGGGATCTGGGTTCGATTCCTGATACCGCCAGAGATTTTTCCTTGGCTAGTGGACTGGTACATGTTGTTCTCAGTCTTATGGGACCAACTGAGGAACTGCTTGACCGATCAGTACAGGCACCGAGTTCGGAAACTCGCAACGACCAGGAGAGTGGTGAGCTAACCACATGCCCCTCTGTACTGCGACCAATGACGCCATTGGCTGAGGACGAGATGGCGGTCGGTCGTGTCCGACTGGCCCGTCTAAAGTTAGAATGCGGAACTTCACTCTACTTAATGCTTAAATGCTATTCATGCTTGTTGTTGTTGTTGTGGTCTGCAGTCCAGAGACTGGTTTGATGCAGCTCTCCATGCTACTCTATCCTGTGCAAGCTTCTTCATCTCCCAGTACCTACTGCAACCTACATCCTGCTGAATCTGTTTAGTGTATCATCTCTTGGTCTCCCTCTACGATTTTTACCCTCCACACAGCCCTTCAATACTAAATTGGTGATCCCTTGATGCCTCAGAATATGTCCTACCAACCGATCCCTTCTTCTAGTCAAATTGTGCCACAAATTTCTCTTCTTCCCAATTCTATTCAATACCTCCTCATTAGTTATGTGATTACCCATCTAATCTTCAGCATTCTTCTGCAGCACCACATTTCGAAAGCCTCTATTCTCTTCTTGTTCAAACTATTTATCGTCCACTTTTCACTTCCATACATGGCTACACTCCATACAAATACTTTAAGAAACGACTTCCTGACACTTAAATCTATACTCGATGTTAACAAATTTCTCTTCTTCAGAAATGCTTTCCTTGCCATTGCCAGTCTACATTTTATATCCTCTCTACTTATTTTGCTCCCCAAATAGCAAAACTCATTTACCACTTTAAGTGTCTCATTTCCTAATCTAATTCCCTCAGCATCACCCGATTTAATTTGACTTCATTCCATTATCCTTGTTTTGCTTTTGTTGATGTTCATCTTAATCCTCCTTT
Organism: Schistocerca cancellata; assembly: GCF_023864275.1. Taxonomy (NCBI): domain Eukaryota; kingdom Metazoa; phylum Arthropoda; class Insecta; order Orthoptera; family Acrididae; genus Schistocerca; species Schistocerca cancellata. Next base: position 87,938,270 of record NC_064636.1, on the reverse strand, counting down.
CAAGACACTGTCCATTCTGTTCAGCTGCTCTTTCAGGTCCTTTGCTGTCTCTGACAGAATTACAATGTCATCAGCGAACCTCAAAGTTTTTTTTTCTTCTATGTCATCTAAATTAAAGTAAGGTAGCTTCTACTCTGAAAATAGCTGCTGCCTCTCATTACTGAGGGTGTCTTAGAAGCAGGGACAAATATTGAAGTGCTATAGAACATATAAAATTTATTGAAAATGTAATGCTCTTTTTTCAGACACATTAAGTAGCTCCTCCCACTCATGCATCAAAAATTATATCCTTCATATGACCACCAAAGGTCGCATAGGAACGAGCAGTGCATTCATTGAAGTTCTCAAGACGCGTTCACAAACTTCTGGTGGGATGCCATTAATAACGCCTTTTAATTTCATCCTTCAATTGAGGTGTTGCCGGCCGCGGTGGTCTAGCGGTTCTAGGCGCTCAGTCCGGAACCGCGGGTCTGCTACGGTCGCAGGTTCGAATCCTGCCTCGGGCATGGATGTGTGTGATGTCCTTAGGTTAGTTAGGTTTAAGTAGTTCTAAGTTCTAGGGGACTGATGACCTCAGAAGTTAAGTCCCATAGTGCTCAGAGCCATTTGAACCTTTTTTTTTTTTGAGGTGTTGTTTGTGGTTTGTTCACGTACACTTTCCATTTCAGAAATTCCCACAAAAAAGTAACAAGGCGTAAGATCGCTTGATCCTGGATACCAAACAAAGAGACAATTTTTGAGGAAACTTTTCATTCAGAAGATCAGTCGTTTCACGGGATTTGTGACTTGTTGTACCATCTTGTTGAAACCAAAAATTGTCATTTTCATCAATAAGAGGAAAAACTAATCAGAGAGCACGTTTCGGTTACGGTGCCATTCACAGCGACGGTATCATGTTCAAAACAATGCGGGCCGATTACCCCTCCTGCGCAGAACCTACACCACACAGTCCTGCGTTGTGTATGCATCTCATCTTCCGTAGTGACTCACCAATTTTCGTTGCCTCAAATCCTGCAGTTCTGCTTATTGACGCACCCACTTCGGTGTAGGTGAGCCTCGTCTGAGAAAATTATTCTTTTTGTGAAGTTCTCGCTCTCCGCTTGTCCCATTGAACGACTAGGTGTGTCTTTCCATGATCTGCAGGCTACAACTCTTGTGTAAGCCGAATCTTGTACGCATGCATTTTCATATCTTCTTGGTGATAGGAAATTCAACTATTGAGCTCGTCGACGAATCGATTCTCTGGGGCTTACGGTCACATTGTCACGCACGACAGCAATGTTCTTTTGTGTTCGAACAGAACGCGGTCATCCTGCTTTCTTAACATCTACATCTACATTTATACTCCGCAAGCCACCCAACGGTGTTTGGCGGAGGGCACTTTACGTGCCACTGTCATTACCTCCCTTTCCTGTTCCAGTCGCGTATGGTTCGCGGGAAGAACGACTGTCTGAAAGCCTCTGTGCGCGCTCTAATCTCTCTAATTTTACATTCGTGATCTCCTCGGGAGGTATAAGTAGGGGGAAGCAATATATTCGATACCTCATCCAGAAACGCACCCTCTCGAAACCTGGCGAGCAAGCTACACCGCGATGCAGAGCGCCTCTCTTGCAGAGTCTGCCACTTGAGTTTGTTAAACATCTCCGTAACGCTATCACGGTTACCAAATAACCCTGTGACGAAACGCGCCGCTCTTCTTTGGATCTTCTCTATCTCCTCCGTCAACCCGATCTGGTACGGATCCCACACTGATGAGCAATACTCGAGTATAGGTCGAACGAGTGTTTTGTAAGCCATCTCCTTTGTTGATGGACTACATTTTCTAAGGACTCTCCCAATAAATCACAACCTGGTACCCGCCTTACCAACAATTAATTTTATATGATCATTCCACTTCAAATCGTTCCGCACGCATACTCCCAGATATTTTACAGAAGTAACTGCTACCAGTGTTTGTTCCGCTATCATATAATCATACAATAAAGGATCCTTCTTTCTACGTATTCGCAATACATTACATTTGTCTATGTTAAGGGTCAGTTGCCACTCCCTGCACCAAGTGCCTATCCGCTGCAGATCTTCCTGCATTTCGCTACAATTTTCTAATGCTGCAACTTCTCTGTATACTACAGCATCATCCGCGAAAAGCCGCATGGAACTTCCGACACTATCTACTAGGTCATTTATATATATTGTGAAAAGCAATGGTCCCATAACACTCCCCTGTGGCACGCCAGAGGTTACTTTAATGTCTGTAGACGTCTCTCCGTTGATAACAACATGCTGTGTTCTGTTTGCTAAAAACTCTTCAATCCAGCCACACAGCTGGTCTGATATTCCGTAGGCTCTTACTTTGTTTATCAGGCGACAGTGCGGAACTGTATCGAACGCCTTCCGGAAGTCAAGAAAGATAGCATCTACCTGGGAGCCTGTATCTAATATTTTCTGGGTCTCATGAACAAATAAAGCGAGTTGGGTTTCACACGATCGCTGTTTCCGGAATCCATGTTGATTCCTACATAGTAGATTCTGAGTTTCCAAAAACGACATGATACTCGAGCAAAAAACATGTTCTAAAATTCTACAACAGATCGACGTCAGAGATATAGGTCTATAGTTTTGCGCATCTGCTCGACGACCCTTCTTGAAGACTGGGACTACCTGTGCTCTTTTCCAATCATTTGGAACCTTCTGTTCCTCTAGAGACTTGCGGTACACGGCTGTTAGAAGGGGGGCAAGTTCTTTCGCGTACTCTGTGTAGAATCGAATTGGTATCCCGTCAGGTCCAGTGGACTTCCCTCTGTCTTAACGATTGAAACAGAACCCGTAGTCTCAAACGTCCGGATCAACTTTCGAACTGATGATTCGGTTGGAGCAGCGTTACGTCCTAGTGTCACGCAATTCACGAAAGGTTGCCGTCGGACTTCCACTGTTTTTGTAATAACTTTTTATCACTGGGATACGTTGCTCGGTTGTCATCTGCTCCTTGACGAAAATAAACATCAGACAACGATGCTCATCACACAAAAGCTATCAGGCTTCGACCATAAATATAATAGACTGGCCCTGACGTCATTTTCGTGGCTCCACCATCTCTGGGCTGAAGTCACGTGACTGTTGGCAAAACATGGTTGTTTCGTGTAGCGCTTATGGCTGTACTCAGCGTCTTGTCGGGGGAAATGACATTACATTTCACGCGTGTTTCTATGATAATGCAGATGCGTTTATTGAAATCTGCTGAAGTGACTTTTATATGTTTTTTACACTTGAAATGGAATATCACGTAAATTGAAGTGCTGAAAGTGATGCCTGTAAAGTCAAACTCATATTACATTTTGGAAAGTATCTGTGATAATTCGGTTACAGAAGTAAGTATAATTGTTTCTCGTTGCTACTCATAGTTCCCTAAGGATGAAAACCGAAGGCAGCTTTGGATACAGGCCCACAAACGGAAAAACTTTAAGCCATCTGCACATACGCGCCTTTGCTCAAAACATTTCGCGGAGAAGTGTTTTGATAGGTTAGTTATTATTTACAATGTATATTTATAATTTGCCCGCATCTCGTGGTCGTGCGGTAGCGTTCTCGCTTCCCACGCCCGGGTTCCCGGGTTCGATTCCCGGCGGGGTTAGGGATTTTCTCTGCCTCGTGATGGCTGGGTGTTGTGTGCTGTCCTTAGGTTAGTTAGGTTTAAGTAGTTCTAGGGGACTTATGACCACAGCAGTTGAGTCCCATAGTGCTCAGAGCCCTATATTTATAATTTATATTTACAGTTTCTGTCATTTTTAAACCTGATGTTTTTATAGGGCTAAGACTGGAGGGAACTGGCTAAGTAGTGATGCTATCCCTACACTTTTTGATTTTCCGGAACATATGCAATCGAAGAGGCCTAAGCTCCGTAAATCATATATTTTTTTTAAACTGATAGTTTAAAATTTTGTAAAAATAGTGGGAACAGAACCTTTGAAGTGCACCTAAAATTGATACTCTAAAATGGACCTGCTCCTAAAGTCGGCAATTTTGGCATCTATTGTTGACATAATTCCCATATCCCATCTTCTTTTATAAGTGACTAGAGCTCGAAACGCGGCGAATCCAATGTTTAAAATTATGACACGAGCCCACTCTTACTGTTTAAAAGAATTTTAAGGAGATTTTACTTTAATTGATAGTTTATAGTAATTTCGTCCCGCTGCCCACCAGAGTGGCGTTCGATGTATTTGTTAGATTTTATAAATGGTACTGTGAACAAATCCAAGTCAAATGTAGTTCTGGCATAATTTTTGGCAAATAAAAAAAGCAATTTTTGTTGGAAGCGTTTGGCAGTCAATTGAGAAATGTGGAGAAAATACGATACAAACATAGGATGGCAGACCGCTGATTTGAAATCCCGCCACGTTTTGCCAACAGTCACGTGGTTTTTTTGGAGCCACACCAGCCCTATAGCTTCTGCACAGCAAGGCCAGTCTACTAATGGGACGGTTCGCAGATAACAGACACGAAGAAACCACGGCTGCCAACCGTCATATGACAAAATGGCGCAAAATTCAAATTCCTCCTTACTTCCTGACACCTACGCAGGGTGAAGAAAGAATGCCGCACTTGGAAGCCGGTATGCGATTTCTTGTCCAGATTCAAGACAAAAGTTTATCCAGCAAAATCAGGTCATGAGCGTTATGAAAACACGATTAATGAGACTGAGGGACGGGCAAAACTGTCACATCATGCGGTACATCTGAATGTACTGAGGAATGTGTATCACTGCTCCCTACCGTGCCATCAACTGATGGGACATCAAACCTACATCCATCATGGTTTGAATCCTCGGCAGGTTACTATTTTATTTATTAGATGTCCGTTCCATAGTGTGACCGCTCAATGTCATTCAATACGATCACGACGACACCCCTCGATCGACGTTAGCACTCGCGGTGTCATTCGCCTTCATACATGGCAGTGGTCGTTTGAAAATTCGTGACGCTAGCTCAATGGTCGTCAATTGATTTAAATGTTGTTCCCGGTTGACTCTTAATTCAATTACTGCCACGGGGGGTGAGGAGGAAGAACACATCCTGGTGAACCAGCATTATGCGTATTTAGATGTTCGATTAATCGGGTCTAGTTTAGCAGGGGATACAACCCGTCGGCTTGGACCAATGACGTCAGAATTCGCCAGAGAGCATATATTACAAAGATGAAAGAGCTGAGAAGAATGTTCAGAAACAAAGGAATGCCAGAGAGAAAAACTGTACCTCACATGTATAAGGGCCAGTAGTATTTTCACGTTAACGATATCGCGTGTTTGTATCTTAGTATTTCTCCGCAAAATACAATGGAAAGAAATGAATGAAATATGTCACTAGCAAAGAATACATCACGTTACATGTATGTCAGATGTATCTCGAAAGTCTTTCGAACTGTATTGCTTAAGTGCAGTACGGGATACCAGTTCAGCGTAGTCGATTTCTTAGTTTCAACTAGCATTGCTGTTCTGTTGTTCTCTTGAACTATGTATCCCCTGCTTCACTAAACCGCAAATGAAACACCCGATACAAATTAAAAGCTCATTCGAAGTGTGTTGCTTAAGTACAGTCCGGAATACGAGTTTGTCGTAAGGCGATTTCTTCGTTTTCACTAGCATTACTGTCCTTTTCTTCACCTGAACGATGTATCCTCCGCTTCAGTAAACCCTAAGTGGAACACGGGATACAAATTGTAGATGTGCTGTTTATTTCGTCTCCGCTATTACTAACAGTCTTTTCTTACGTACATATCAGTATTACTGATGACAGAAGGACCTACGTATGTAATACACTCCTGGAAATTGAAATAAGAACACCGTGAATTCATTGTCCCAGGAAGGGGAAACTTTATTGACACATTCCTGGGGTCAGATACATCACATGAGGATAGTGGGAACCATGAAGTGTTGTGTAGGTCATAATTGAATTTGTGGTGCATTTATGTTCTGTTCTTTATGTTCTGCTTCTTGTTTCACATTAATTACAAACCATACAACAGTCATAATAGACATTAATGACACTGGCCCATAAATGAAAATTTTAAGAAATAACATTAATGAGAACAATCCTAAATATTAATTAAAATTACATAATATGAAGTGGATACATAATTTTTATAAGAAATGTATGGTGCTGAGACTTGGTTAAAAAAATATCAAATCTATGGAATGGCGGTTTGCCTACAGATCTGATTTTCACAAACATCTACACTCCTGGAAATTGAAATAAGAACACCGTGAATTCATTGTCCCAGGAAGGGGAAACTTTATTGACACATTCCTGGGGTCAGATACATCACATGATCACACTGTCAGAACCACAGGCACATAGACACAGGCAACAGAGCATGCACAATGTCGGCACTAGTACAGTGTATATCCACCTTTCGCAGCAATGCAGGCTGCTATTCTCCCATGGAGACGATCGTAGAGATGCTGGATGTAGTCCTGTGGAACGGCTTGCCATGCCATTTCCACCTGGCGCCTCAGTTGGACCAGCGTTCGTGCTGGACGTGCAGACCGCGTGAGACGACGCTTCATCCAGTCCCAAACATGCTCAATCGGGGACAGATCCGGAGATCTTGCTGGCCAGGGTAGTTGACTTACACCTTCTAGAGCACGTTGGGTGGCACGGGATACATGCGGACGTGCATTGTCCTGTTGGAACAGCAAGTTCCCTTGCCGGTCTAGGAATGGTAGAACGATGGGTTCGATGACGGTTTGGATGTACCGTGCACTATTCAGTGTCCTCTCGACGATCACCAGTGGTGTACGGCCAGTGTAGGAGATCGCTCCCCACACCATGATGCCGGGTGTTGGCCCTGTGTGCCTCGGTCGTATGCAGTCCTGATTGTGGCGCTCACCTGCACGGCGCCAAACACGCATACGACCATCATTGGCACCAAGGCAGAAGCGACTCTCATCGCTGAAGACGACACGTCTCCATTCGTCCCTCCATTCACGCCTGTCGCGACACCACTGGAGGCGGGCTGCACGATGTTGGGGCGTGAGCGGAAGACGGCCTAACGGTGTGCGGGACCGTAGCCCAGCTTCATGGAGACGGTTGCGAATGGTCCTCGCCGATACCCCAGGAGCAACAGTGTCCCTAATTTGCTGGGAAGTGGCGGTGCGGTCCCCTACGGCACTGCGTAGGATCCTACGGTCTTGGCGTGCATCCGTGCGTCGCTGCGGTCCGGTCCCAGGTCGACGGGCACGTGCACCTTCCGCCGACCACTGGCGACAACATCGATGTACTGTGGAGACCTCACGCCCCACGTGTTGAGCAATTCGGCGGTACGTCCACCCGGCCTCCCGCATGCCCACTATACGCCCTCGCTCAAAGTCCGTCAACTGCACATACGGTTCACGTCCACGCTGTCGCGGCATGCTACCAGTGTTAAAGACTGCGATGGAGCTCCGTATGCCACGGCAAACTGGCTGACACTGACGGCGGCGGTGCACAAATGCTGCGCAGCTAGCGCCATTCGACGGCCAACACCGCGGTTCCTGGTGTGTCCGCTGTGCCGTGCGTGTGATCATTGCTTGTACAGCCCTCTCGCAGTGTCCGGAGCAAGTATGGTGGGTCTGACACACCGGTGTCAATGTGTTCTTTTTTCCATTTCCAGGAGTGTATATGTATACCAGACTTGCATTGACCTCGATATATGTACACTGGTAACGAATAGGTGGAAATACACGTACGTTACGTTTGCAACCTGTTTCATTTTATATGTTTTGATTGTTTATTTAACCTTTGTGTTTCATTTGTTGAAAGGGAACTACACATTGATCTTGTCAAAAGCCGGGAAGCGATTCTTCTTAGTGTTGTAGCTCCCTGGGGCACTCTGGGATGCTCTCTGGGTCACTCTGGGATTCTCTGGGACACTCTGAGATTCTCTGGGTCACTCTGCCTTGTCCTGGTCACTTTGGTATTGTCTTCGTAATCTATTCTATTTTCAGTTTACCATTTTCGCTTTTGCTGTTATTTTTAGTTTAGTTTTTTTATTGATTGCTTAATAAAGTAGGATCAGTTTATTCTATCTCGTGAGATTTTTTTTTTTTAAAAGCCAAAAAACACTTATCAGCTACTGAAGCATCTGTATCTTAGGATCAGTTTATTCTATCTCGTGATTTTTTTTTAAAAAGCCAAAAAACACTTATCAGCTACTGAAGCATCTGTATCTTCTAATGGGTGCGGGAGTTCCGACTCCTGGGGAGGTGGGTGGGTGTTATGCATGGCTGTCTTAGGTTCAGCTGTGTCGCTACGAAAGGCGGAGACAAGAAGACGACACATGTACAATTTGCATCCCGTACTTCACTATGGGGTACAGTTTTCGTGTTGCCTTGGACGCTAATAGTATCCCATTCGTTACTTGAGCTATATAGCTATACGCAACATTTTTATCTTGCTCGCGAATTGACATATATATAGTGTCAGTGTGAAGGCGAAGTGAAGGACGGGATACAAATTATAGTTGTGTCGTCAGTGTAAAGGCGAAGTGAAGGACGGGATACAAAATTTAATTGTGTCGGGGGTTTGGCCTGTAATATAGCAAGTAAACATTCGAAAATGTCGAACTGATACTAGTGCTGGGAAACGAAAGAAGATCGACAGCTGAGAAATTTCTATTACAACACGAAAACACACATATTGGTGGAATAAAACTGTGAAATATGTAAAAATTGTGAAATACAGTGAAAGAAGCAAATGGAAAAGTGAGCTTACCACACGGAAATATCGAGGAATAACCGAAGCTCGTCTAGACAGACAGAAACGAAAATTACATACCCACAAACAGGCAAATCCATTTCTATAAACGAAAATAAGATTAAAAATTGTTCTACAACAACAAACTAATACTCCAAATTACCTCAATATCATTATGAATAATTATTTTAATGTGCAATAATAGCGCTTATCCGGAACACAGAACTCATTTATTATCTATGCCTCGAAGTGAAGACATTACTATCTATGACTAAGGAATGACGTCATTGTTCAAAGCCGACGGGTTGTATCCCCTGCTAAACTAGACCCGATTAATCTGAATGGTTTGCAATGTTCCAACGATTCTATACGAACTCTATGCTGACGCACCGACAAGGACCACTTTCGCAGACAAACATGCAAGTACGTAATGGATGTTCAGTTTCTCAATATAGTTCGTCGCACTCACACATTATACATCCGCTGTAAGAACAATTTCATGCATTTACATTTTTGGTGTCCCACAATATTGGTTGGCTAAATATTATGACGATACGTTGTATACAACTTCCACAGATATTGTTTATCGTGTTGTCAAGACTACGTAATGAAGCCAAAATCGTGGATAAAATTGAAATGTAGTTTGTTTATTAACACTTTTCTTTTCACTAACTAAATATGAAATATGAATCGGTATTGGAGGTGATGATCCTATTCTTCTTTTCAATATTAGAATGGTCGCTATCGTGTTTTTAATAACGCGTGTCACATAATGTCCAAATATCGACACGACCCAGGCTCTCAATTCGGCACTTAAATGTCTATTCTTCGCTCTCGAAATGTTCGATGTGATTGTCTTTCACACGCAGGGTTCAATTTAACGGTGTATGCACTGTTTTTAGTATTTTAGGTCCCCGTTAATTAATATCTGGTAGTTAATAAGCGAACTATTTTTATGCTGGCGCGTTGTTTGTATCAGTTACCCCCGCAACCGTCCAAGGCTAAGATTCTCTGAATGTTCCGTGCACAAGCGTTCCACAATTTCATAAAATGCAGAATTACGTAAACTATACCTTTCCCTTGCGTACAACTTTCGAGGGTTCCACAACCATAATACGAGGGCGGTTCAGAAAGTAACCTCCGATCGGTCACCGTGCGGGTTGTGGGGGGAGTAGCGACGCCATCTGTGCGTTCACGCACTCAACAGGGCAGTCGGCATCAAGCCGTGGTCGAGTGAACGTCGTACCTGTGCTAGTTTAGTTTTTGTGGCAGTTTGAAATGTGTGCTGCAATAGAAAACCCCGCCAAATGTGAAGTGCGTGCTGTCATAAGGTTTTTTTACAGCCAAAGGATATTCTGCAGCAGCTATTCATCGTGAGCTTTGTGCCGTGTACGGACCGAGAGTTATGAGTGAAGGAGTTGTCCGTGAATGGGTACTTTTATTTAAAAGTGGACGAGAAAACGTTCACGATGAAGAGAGGAGTGGTAGACCATCATTGGTGACTGACGAACTCGTTCAGACAGTTGATGCAAAAGTTCGTGAAAATCGACGTTTCTCAATGTCGGAGTTGTCTACTGGTTTTCCACAGATTTCTAAGACTCTCTTGTACGAGATAGTGACAGCAAGATTGGGTTACCGTAAGTTCTGTACACGATGGGTGCCCAAAATTCTTACCGACCACCACAAAACTCAAAGAATGGCCTCTGCATTAGACTTTCTGTCACGTTATGAGGACGAAGGAGAACCATTGTTAAACAGAATCGTGACCGGTCAAGAAACCTGGATTAAGTACGTGAACCCTGAGACAAAAGAACAATCAAAGATGTGGGCACATTCAAATTCGCCTACCAAACCAAGAAAAGCCTCGCAAGATTTTTCTGCCAGAAAACTGATGGCAACGGTGTTTTGGGATGCCAAAGGGGTGTTGTTGGTTGAATTCATGGAACGTGGTACGACCATTAATCGAGACGTGTACTGTGAAACAATAAAAAAGTTACGACGGGCTATACAGAACAAACGCCGTGGTATGCTGACTTCCGGTATCGTTTTTTTGCACGATAACGCCCGTCCTCACTCTGCTCGCAGAACAACGGCCCTTCTGGAGTCCTTCAAGTGGGACGTTATCAACCATCCACCTTACAGCCCAGACCTGGCGCCAAGTGATTATTACCTCTTCATGCATTTGAAGAAATGGCTCGGGTCACAGCGGTTTGATGACGACGAAGAGCTCAAAGATGCGGTCACGGGCTGGCTCCAGGCACAAGCGGGTGATTTTTATGCAGAAGGAATTTCAAAGCTTGTGAAGAGATACGATAAGTGCCTCAATCGCTATGGAGACTATGTAGAAAAAAAATGCAAAGATGTAGTTGTAAGATGTATATATTAAAATATTTTTATTTAACTTGGTGTATTTTTTTAAATCAACCGGAGGTTACTTTCTGAACGGCCCTCGTAGTTTCCCAAGAGTATTTTTCCGAGCTAACACAAAGTTCGAATTATGTTGTCGGAATCATTTTCACTTCACCCGACAATAAACGTCTCTGATCACTTCGTCACACGTAATGTATTTTAAACGTGCTTGAAGAGTCTTTAAATAATCTCCGTAACGAATTTCGCAGTCGCGTACCACTTTTTCATCGACTAGCCCGATCGCGATAACTGAAAGTAGAGAGCTCAATAATGTGTTACATGTTCTTTTATATGTATTAGAAAACAAACGCGCCCCTATATCTTTTGTCCTCTTTGGCCTTTGCTACTTTGCTTTTTATTACTTTTCATTATATTGCTTCTTAGTAATACTGTGCAGCTACTAAAGTTTCGTATTACTTTCCCCTTTTTAATTCTTGCAAAATAAAGTCTATTCATCCCCTATTTTAATTAATATGATGCTAATTGCCTGCCCGCAAAGTACCGTTACAATAGTTCGCGTAGTTTATAAGCAGGACTTCATTTTGTCACATCACGATAGTCACATGACCGTTGCATCCATTAAACTGCATGTATGTGTCTACTAACCAAACAGTGCAGAGCCATAACTAGTTCTGTCAGATTCACATAGGGCAGCTTCCCGATCATCACAAACGATGAATATGTTAATGTGCTTTTGTTCCTGGATGCATCTGATAACCAAGCCGCTGATGCTGCTCGTGGATATGCTGCACAGTTTCCTCAAAGGCGCCATCCTTCGACCATAAATATAATAGACTGGCCCTGACGTCATTTTCGTGGCTCCAACATCTCTGGGCTAAAGTCACGTGATTGTTGGCAAAACTTCGTTGTTTCGTGTTGCGCTTATGGCTGTACTCAGCGTTTTGTCGGGGGAAATGGCATTACATTTCACGTGTGTTTCTATGATAGTGCAGATGCGTTTATTGAAATCTGCTTACGTGACTTTTATATGTTTTTTACACTTGAAATAGAGTATCACGTAAATTAAAGTGTTGAGAGTGATGCCTGTAAAGTCAGACTCATATTACATTTTGGAAAGTATCTGTGATAATTCGGTTACAGAAGTAAGTATAACTATATCTAGTTCCTACTCATAGGTTCCCTAAAGATGAAAATCGAAGGCAGCTTTGGATACAGGCCCTGAAACGGAAAAACTTTAAGCCATCTGCACATACGCGTCTTTTTGTATATAGAAGTGAAATTATAATATAATAACCTATGGTCGACACATGAAGAGAATTTTTTTCTACCTTCTAATACTATTAAGTAAATGTAGGATCCAAAATTATTTTCTGAAACTTCAAAGTCTCACCTTTCATGTAAAATATAATTTTTTTTAAACTAATAGTTTAAACTTTTGTAAAAACAGTAGGAACTGAACCTTTGAAGTGCGCCTAAAATTGATACTCTAAAATGGACCTGCTCCTAAAGTCGACAATTTTGGCACCTATAGTTGACATAATTCCCATATCCCATTTTCTTTTATAAGTGACTAGAGCTCAAAACGCGGCGAATACAACGTTTAAAGCTTTTACACGAGCCCACTCTTACTGTTTAAAAGAATTTAACGACATTTTACTTTAATTGATCATTTATAGTAATTTCGTCCCGCTGCCCACCAGAGGGGCGTTCGATGTATTTGTTAGATTTTATAAATGGTAATGTGAACAAATCCAGGTCAAATGTAGTTCTGACATAATTTTTCGCAAATAAAAAAGTAATTTTTGTTGGAAGCGTTTGACAGTCAACTGAGAAATGTGGGTAAAATACGATACAAACATAGGATGGCAGACCGCTGATTTGAAATCCCGCCACGTTTTGCCAACAGTCACGTGGTTTATGTTGGAGCCACACCAGCCCTATAGCTTCTGCACAGCAAGGCCAGTCTACTAGTATCTATGGTCGAAGGCGCCATCCCAATAAGGATGTTTTTCTTTGCCTGGAGCAATGTCTCTGGTAAACAGTAATCTTCGTCCACACAGAATGGACAAATGTCGTCCAAGGACCAGACGCACTCCACAAACAGAGCTCGCGGTTCTTGAAAATGTTCACCAGTCACCTCGGCGAAACACTCATGATATTGCAAGGTAGTTCCAGATACCTCAAAGACTAGTCGTTGAATTGTTGCACCACGAAGAACTGCATCCATATCATTACACGTTAATTCATTACCAGCGGCGAAATACCGCATGTAACGAGTACTGTTTTGTGAATAGCTTTTGTATCAAGTGGAGGACAACGAACGTCCACAATATACACTATGTGATCAAACTTATCTGGAAACTTAGCTGAAAATGACTTACAAGTTCGTGGCGCCCTCCATCTGTTCGAGTCCTCCCTCGGGCATGGGTGTGTCTGTTTGTCCTTAGGATAACTTAAGTTAAGTAGTGTGTAAGCTTAGGGACTGATGACCTTAGCAGTTAAGTCCCATAAGATTTCACGGAAATACAGAAGCGTCCGATCTTACCCGTCGGCTTTGACCCATGACGTCACAAATATGGCGGAAACGAGCATAAACGACAATTCCAATATGGCGGATATAAAAACATCGCATACGTATCATAAACACTGAAATACACAGGTTTCACAAAAAGCCTAATGACTAACGGGACAAGCGTGGGAAATTGGGGGTTTTTGGGTGGGGAGAAACTAAATATACACAAATGTAGCCACTGACCGCCATACAAAACCACGCAACACGACGAAAAAAAATCAACATCACGAAACTGACCAAATACCAAAAAACACATTCTTATCCGGAATCAGACACTTCCCTTGACCTACATAGATCTACAGTAACTCCCGATCGCATAAATTAGGATCGAACACTTCCCTTGACCTATATAGCTCAACAGAACCTCCCGATCACATCGCCCAATAGAAAACTCGAAAAACAGTTCCCTTGAACCTACATACATCTACAACAGCTCCACACAAAACCGTTAACTCACTAATACAAATTCCCCTTCAAAACCACGAACACAGCACTCACCACTGAGCAACAGCAAACTGACCCCAACACACCAAACAAACGAAAACCATGAACACACCACCAGAGGGCACGACAAACACCCACACGACATCTACAAACACGCCACAATCACAAACCAAACTCCGCGCCGTAATGACGTCACACACCACAACACGCTTACGTCACGGGTCAAAGCCGACGAGTAAGATCGGAGGTTTCTGTTGACCCGATTTCACACCCTCCATCTGTAATGCTTGAACTCAATATGGTGTTGGCCCACCCTTAGCTTTGACGACAGCTTCCACTCTCGCAGCCATAAGTTCAGTTAAGTGCTGGAATGTTTCTTGGGGAATGGCATCCCATTCTTCACGGAGTGCTGCACTGAGGAGAGGTATAGATGTCGGTCTGTGAGGCCTGGCACGAAGTCGGCGTTCCAAAACATCCCAAAGGTGTTCTACAGGATTCAGGTCAGGACTCTGTGCAGGCCAGTCCATTACAGGGATGTTACTGTTGCGTAACCACTCCGCCACAGACCGTGCATTATAAACAGGTGCTCGATCGTGTTGAAAGATGCAATCGTCACCCCAGAATTGCTCTTCAAAATTGGGAAGCAAGAAGGTGCTTAAAACATCAATGTAGGCCTGTGCTGTGATAGTGCCACGTGAAACAACAAGGGGTGCAAGCCCCCTCCATGAAAAGCACGACCACACCATAACACCACCATCTCCGAATTTTACTGTTGGCACTACACACGCTGGCAGATGACATTCACCGGGCATTCGCCATACCCACACCATCGGATCGCCACATTGTGTACCGTGATTCGTCACTCCACGCAACGTTTTTCCACTGTTCAATCGTCCAGTGTTTAAATTCCGACCACCAAGCGCGGCGTCGTTTGGCATTTACTAGCGTGATGTGTGGCTTATGAGCAGCTGTTCGACCATGAAATCCAAGTTTTCTAACCTCCTGCCTAACTGTGATAGTACTTGCAGTGGATCCCGAGGCAGTTTGGAATTCCTGTGTGATGGTCTGGACAGATGTCTGCCTATTAGTCTATTACACATTACGACACACTTCAACTGTCGGCAGTCTCTGTCAGTCGACACATGAGGTCGGCCTGTACGCTTTTGTGCTGTTCGTATCCCTTCACGTTTCCACTTCACTATCACATCGGAAACAATGGACCTAGGGATGGTTAGGAGTGTGGAAATCTCACGTACAGACATATGATACAAGTGACACCCAATCACCTGACCACGTTCGAAGTACGAACATTTCTCAAAAGAAAAAAACAGGTATGTGCTCTCTTTTCTTTCAAAACTGTAAATAGTAGGGTAGCTAGTACTCTCTATCGTTCTACTAAACTGAATGAGCGCGACACCATTGATGAAGTTTCAACGTCGAAAGAAGTTTGTTAACACCAATTAGCTGAAATAAAAAAAAACTCATCCAATCCAGAAGTCACTCACACTTATAGTAATTAGTTTCTGATGTATGTGTAGTGGTCATTGATACTTAAAAGATCGTTTCAGTAATTCTGTCCGTTTATGAGTTGCTAAGTAACGTATCAACACGCTGACTAGGCAATGATTAATATTGTCATATCCCGACAGTAAATCGCTTCTCGCTTGCTTTAAGCTTCAAGACGATTACTATGTCGCCATATAATTCTTTGATAGCTATTATCAAGCTAATGTCCGTAAATTGCGGTTAATGTTATTGAATCACACACGCGACGATAACGCCCGATATCCAGTCGCGTATCCTAAACTCCGCGCCGACATTCGAGAATTCGCTCGCGATTTGTTTGTATCGAAGTCGCGCCGTGGTTCCCTAAAATAATTTTTAAATCAACTCCGGGTTGTAAATTAACAATTACATGCCCATTGCCCATTCATGAAAGTTACAGAAGATCCGCACTTGACAACTACCCGATCGCGCACTCAAGCAACACGGATTTTTTTTTACAATGAGAAAACATATGCATAATGTTGATTTGCTATGTCAAAACATATTTATATGTATCTCATTAAAACCCATTACCTATTAAATGTGGTACATAATTAAATTCTTTACTCTGCAAATAATCAATAAAATTTAGAAAGGAATTACATGTATGAAAAAAAATCTCAAATTGATATGGCTAAATAACGATAACTGTGAGGTGATCCACATGAGTTCCAAAAGAAATCCGTTGGAATTCGATTACTCGATAAATAGTACAATTCTCAAAGCTGTCAATTCAACTAAGTACCTGCGTGTTAAAATTACGAACAACTTCAATTGGAAAGACCACATAGATAATATTGTGGGGAAGGCGAGCCAAAGGTTGCGTTTCATTGGCAGGACACTTAGAAAATGCAACAAGTCCACTGAAGAGACGGCTTACACTACACTCGTTCGTCCTCTGTTAGAATACTGCTGTGCGGTGTGGGATCCTTACCAGGTGGGATTGACCAAGGACATCGAAAGGGTGCAAAAAAGGGCAGCTCGTTTTGTATTATCGCGTAATAGGGGAGAGAGTGTGGCAGATATGATGCGAGTTGGGATGGAAGTCATTAAAGCAAAGACGTTTTTCGTCGCGGCGGGATCTACAGTATTTACGAAATTTCAGTCACCAACTTTCTCTTCTGAATGCGAAAATATTTTGTTGAGCCCAACCTACATAGGTAGGAATGATCATCAAAATAAAATAAGAGAAATCAGAGCTCGAACAGAAAGGTTTAGGTGTTCGTTTTTCCCGCGCGCTGTTCGGGAGTGGGATGGTAGAGAGATAGTATGATTGTGGTTCGGCGAACCCTCCGCCAAGCACTTAAATGTGAATCGCAGAGTAGTCATGTAGATGTAGATCTCTGAAAGGTACCGACAGGCTGCACATTGTTCAAGGGACAATGAGGCAGGAACAGTATAAGGAAATCCTTGAATTGTGTAGAGGAGAACACAGTCAACACGGATTTAGAAAGCATCGTTGTTGTAAAACACAACAAGCTCTTTACTCACTCGACGTATTGAGTGCTATCGACAAGGCATTTAAAATTGATTCCGTATTTCTAGATTTCCAGAATGCTTTCGACACTGTACCACACTAGCGGCTTTTAACCAAATTGCGTGCTTATGGAATGCCGACTCAGTCATGTGACTACATTCGTGATTTCTTGTCAGGGAGGTCACAGTTCATAGCAATAGACGGAAAGTCACCGAGTAAAACGGAAGTGAACTCTGGTGTTCCCAAGGGTAATGTTATAGGCCCTTTGCTGTTCCCTATCTATATAAACGATTTAGGAGACAATCTGAGCACCAGTCTTAGGTTGCTTGCAGATGATGCTGTCGTTTATCGTCTAGTAATGTCATCAGAAGAAGAAAAAAAAGTGGAAAACGATTTAAATAAGATATCTGTATGGTGCGAAAATTGGCAATAGACCCTAAACAATGAAAAGTGTGAGATCATCCGTACGAATGCTGAAAGAAATCCGTGATACCCGTCACGCGATAAATAGATCAAATCTAAAGGCCATAAATTCAATTATGTACCTAGAAATCACAATTACAAGCTATTGAAATTGGAAAGAACACACAGAACATGTTGCTGGGGAGGCGAACCAAAGACTGCGTTTTATTGGCAGAACACTCAACAGATATACTAAAGAGACTGCCTACACTACGCTCGTCCGTTCTGTTTTGGAATACTGCTGCGCGGTGTGGGATCCTTACCAGACAGGATTTACGGAAAACATCGAGAGAGTTCAAAGAAGGGCAGCACGTTTCGCATGATCGTGAAATAGGGAAGGGAATATCAGTGACATGATACAGGATTTGGGGTGAACATCATTAAAACAAAGGCGTTTCTCGTTGCGGCAGTATCAACTCAAGAAATTTCAATCACCAGCTCCGAATGCGAAAATACAGGCAGTATCAAAAAGAAACATACGATTTGGCACATCTACACTCCTGGAAATTGAAATAAGAACACCGTGAATTCATTGTCCCAGGAAGGGGAAACTTTATTGACACATTCCTGGGGTCAGATACATCACATGATCACACTGACAGAACCACAGGCACATAGACACAGGCAACAGAGCATGCACAATGTCGGCACTAGTACAGTGTATATCCACCTTTCGCAGCAATGCAGGCTGCTATTCTCCCATGGAGACGATCGTAGAGATGCTGGATCTAGTCCTGTGGAACGGCTTGCCATGCCATTTCCACCTGGCGCCTCGGTTGGACCAGCGTTCGTGCTGGACGTGCAGACCACGTGAGACGACGCTTCATCCAGTCCCAAACATGCTCAATGGGGGACAGATCCGGAGATCTTGCTGGCCAGGGTAGTTGACTTACACCTTGTAGAGCACGTTGGGTGGTACGGGATACATGCGGACGTGCATTGTCCTGTTGGAACAGCAAGTTCCCTTGCCGGTCTAGGAATGGTAGAACGATGGGTTCGATGACGGTTTGGATGTACCGTGCACTATTCAGTGTCCTCTCGACGATCACCAGTGGTGTACGGCCAGTGTAGGAGATCGCTCCCCACACCATGATGCCGGGTGTTGGCCCTGTGTGCCTCGGTCGTATGCAGTCCTGAGTGTGGCGCTCACCTGCACGGCGCCAAACACGCATACGACCATCATTGGCACCAAGGGAGAAGCGACTCTCATCGCTGAAGACGACACGTCTCCATTGGTCCCTCCATTCACGCCTGTCGCGACACCACTGAAGGCGGGCTGCACTATGTTGGGGCGTGAGCGGAAGACGGCCTAACAGTGTGCGGGACCGTAGCCCAGCTTCATGGAGACGGTTGCGAATGGTCCTCGCCGATACCCCAGGAGCAACAGTGTCCCTAATTTGCTGGGAAGTGGCGGTGCGGTCCCCTACGGCACTGCGTAGGATCCTACGGTCTTGGCGTGCATCCGTGCGTCGCTGCGGTCCGGTCCCAGGTCGACGGGCACGTGCACCTTCCGCCGACCACTGGCGACAACATCGATGTACTGTGGAGACCTCACGCCCCACGTGTTGAGCAATTCGGCGGTACGTCCACCCGGCCTCCCGCATGCCCACTATACGCCCTCGCTCAAAGTCCGTCAACTGCACATACGGTTCACGTCCACGCTGTCGCGGCATGCTACCAGTGTTAAAGACTGCGATGGAGCTCCGTATGCCACGGCAAACTGGCTGACACTGACGGCGGCGGTGGACAAATGCTGCGCAGCTAGCGCCATTCGACGGCCAACACCGCGGTTCCTGGTGTGTCCGCTGTGCCGTGCGTGTGATCATTGCTTGTACAGCCCTCTCGCAGTGTCCGGAGCAAGTATGGTGGGTCTGACACACCGGTGTCAATGTGTTCTTTTTTCCATTTCCAGGAGTGTAGTTATGATTTTTTAAAAATCGGGTGGTTATTTTTGATACACCCTCTATTTTGTTGACGCCGACCTACATAGCGAGAAACGATCACCACAATAAAATAAGGGAAATCAGAGCTCACACGGAAAGATACAGGTGTTCGTTCTTTTCTCGCGCTGTTTGTGAGTTGGAACAGTAGAGAATTATTTGGTTCAGTGAACCCTCTGCCAAGAACTTCAGTGTGATTTGCTGAGTATTCATGCAGATGTAGGGAAGGAACTTTTATGCCAGATAAATGAGTGGTTCCTAATAAAGATGCCATTTTTATGCACGATTGGGCACGTTGCCACAAAGCAAAAAGTGCTTCCAAGTATTTGGAAGAAAAGCAACTGAAAGTGTTGCCCTGTCTAGACAATAGCCCTGATACGAATCCCATTGAACATTTATGGGCTACTGTCAAGCTGAGGATGAGGAGATGTACAGTAATCACCAAACAAGATCTCATGGACAAACTACTGGGGTTATCCAGAAAGTAAGTTCCAATCGGTCAAGAAATGGAAAGCACTGTGATAATCTAATAAAGCTTTGTACATACGTGTTCGACAGTGTCTCTAGTATGCCTGTCGGTTGCATCACTTCGCTCTTTTCAGTTCTGAGCACATGGTGAGCACATAAAGATGCGTAGAAAATAGTGTCTCCCGCCAAGTATGAGGTCCTGCTCAGAGACTTCGCCTGA
The DNA here is from genome assembly GCF_023864275.1 of Schistocerca cancellata. NCBI lineage: Eukaryota > Metazoa > Arthropoda > Insecta > Orthoptera > Acrididae > Schistocerca > Schistocerca cancellata. The sequence continues at coordinate 87,918,043 of NC_064636.1, read as the reverse complement.
TGTTATGCAGCACACATTACAGAACTGTCATACGGTTCCTACTTCGTGACAATTCTCGGACGCAATCTGCAGGGGTAATGAAAATATTCCTGCAGCGTTTTCGGTTGGATGTGTTTGATTACCCGCACTATAGCCCGTAATTGGCTCCCTCTGTGTTTCATCTCTGTTCACATTAAATACTGGCTATGAAGACAATATTTTCGCGCAGCCAGCGAGTTATAGATGAGCGTAGAGAATTGGTGGAAAGCACAGGTGGCTGCCTTCTGTGACGAGGGTATTGGAAAGTTGGTCCAATGCTGTCTAAGTTGGAGTGGTGGCTATGTAGAGCAGTGACTGGAAGCTGTGGCTAACAGTTGCAGATAAAACATTTCTGATTTACACTGTGGTTCCCATTTCACGACCGATCGGAACTTACTTTCTGGACAACAGTCGTACAAGACATCTGGTCCACGATTGTTGTTGTTGTTGTGATGTTCAGTTCTGAGACTGGTTTAATGCAGCTCTCCATGCTACTCTATCCTGTGCAAGCTTCTTCATCTCCCAGTACCTCCTGCAACCTACATCCTTATGAATCTGCTTAGTGTATTCATCTCTTGGTCTCCCTCTACGATTTTTACCCTGCCCTCCAATGCCAAATTTGTAATCCCTTGATGCCTCACAACAAGTCCTACCAACCGGTCCCTTCTTCTTGTCAAGTTGTGCCACAAACTCCTCTTCTCCCCAATTCTATTCAATACCTCCTCATTAGTTATGTGACCTACCTATCTAATCTTCAGCATTATTCTGTAGCACCACATTTCGAAAGGTTCTATTCTCTTCTTGTACAAACTATTTATCGTCCATGTTTCACTTCCATACATGGCTACACTACATACAATACTTTCAGAAACGAGTTCCTGACACTTAAATCTATACTAGATGTTAACAAATTTCTCTTCTTCAGAAACGCTTTCCTTGCCATTGACAGTCTACATTTTATATCCTCTCTACTTCGACCATCATCAGTTATTTTGCTCCCCAAATAGCAAAACTCCTTTACTACTTTAAGTGTCTCATTTCCTAATCTAATTCCCTCAGCATCATCCGACTTAATGGTCTAGCGGTTCTGGCGCTGCAGTCCGGAACCGCGGGACTGCTGCGGTCGCAGGTTCGAATCCTGCTTCGGGCATGGGTGTGTGTGGTGTCCTTACGTTAGTTAGGTTTAATTAGTTCTAAGTTCTAGGGGACTTATGACCTAAGATATTGAGTCCCATAGTGCTCAGAGCCATTTGAGCCATCCGACTTAATTTGACTACATTCCATTATTCTCGTTTTTCTTTTGTTGATGTTCATCTTATATCCTCCTTTCAAGACTGTGTCCATTCCGTTCAACTGCTCTTCCAGGTCCTTTGCTGTCTCTGACAGAATTACAATGTCATCAGCAAACATCAAAGGTTTTATTTCTTCTCCATGGATTTTAATACCTACTCCGAAGCCGGCCGGAGTGGCCGTGCGGTTCTGGGCGCTACAGTCTGGAGCCGAGCGACCGCTACGGTCGCAGGTTCGAATCCTGCCTCGGGCATGGATGTGTGTGATGTCTTTAGGTTAGTTAGGTTTATTTAGTTCTAAGTTAAGGCGACTGATGACCTCAGAAGTGAAGTCGCATAGTGCTCAGAGCCATTTTGAACCTACTCCGAAATTTTCTTTTGTTTCCTTTACTGCTTGCTCAATATACAGATTGAATAACATCGGGGAGAGACTACAACCCTGTCTAACTCCCTTCCCAACCACTGCTTCCCTTTCATGCCCCTCGGCTCTTATAACTGCCATCTGGTTTCTGTACAAATTGTAAATAGACATTGTCAAAAGCTTACTCTAAGTCTACAAATGCTAGAAATATAGGTTTGCCATTCCTTAATCTTTTTTCTAAGATAAGTCGTAGAGTCACTATTTCCTCACGTGTTCCAATATTTCTACAGAATCCAAACTGATCTTCCCCGAGGTCGGCTTCTACCAGTTTTTCTATTCGTCTGTAAAGAATTCGCGTTAGTATTTTGCAGCTGTGACTTATTAAACTGATAGTTCGGTAATTTTCACATCTGTCAGCACCTGCTTTATTTGGGATTGAAATTTTTACATTCTTCTTGAAGTGCGAGGGTATTTCGCCTGTCTCATACATCTTGTTCACCAGATGGTAGAGTTTTGTCAGGACTGGCTCTCCTATGCCGTCAGTAGTTCTAATGGAATATTGTCCACTCCCGGGGCCTTGTTACGACTCAGGTCTGTCAAACTCTTCACGCAGTATCGTATCTCCCATTTCATCTTCATCTACCTCCTCTTCCATTTCCATAATATTGTTCTCAAGTACATCGCCCTTGTATAGACCCTCTATATACTCCTTGCACCTTTCTGCTACGATAATGACATTAAAATATGATATGAAAAGCTGATAAACAGTGCAAAACAGGGTAAAAATGTTGATCAAGAACAGAAGCATAGACACAAAAGTATTGAATGTACGAATGTAACATGGACGTGGATGTAGATGTGTTATCATTATAAAGTTTTGGCACAAAGTCTTTAATGTACTAATTTGCACACGTTTGAACGGTGAACGGAGTAGCCAAGTTCTCAGCAGCTGTCTCGATGAACAAAGCTGCACCGAGCGGTGCGTCAGTATGTGACCACCTGTGGACACGGCCTGACGGCTTCACACGTCAATTATTCACGCCACGGTATTACATATAGCGGCCTTCGCGCGGGAATTATTCACCGTGTAACTCCGATGCCCGGTTTCCACTGTGCTCTTAAAATTCCCGCAACAACAGGGGAAATAAGTTTCGTCGGCTGAAAGTCTTTTCGCTCGCCTGACGCATGATACACTCGCTATAAATTTCAACGTGTCCGAGGGTTCTCTCTTTATCCACGCACGTTCTTCGTAACAGATTAAGCGCACACGAGCAATGGCTTCTATGGTTGAGGTAGGTTTGGCAGTCATTTTACCATCATATCAGCCACTTGGCGTTTTCAGAAATCTTGGCCGCGGGTGCGGCAAGTTTGTGGTGAAATTGTAAACAATGTCTTTCAGAAAATCATTAAGTGGTTCTCTGCAAATGGGCTCTCATTAAACTTTGACAAAACACAGTATGTACAGTTCCACACAGTAAATGGACTGACACCATTAATAAATACAGACTTCGATCAGAAACCGGTAGCTGAGGTAGAATATTCAAAATTTCTAGGTGTATGCATTGATGAGGGGTTGAACTGGAAAAAAAAACATAGTGAGGATCTGCTGAAACGTTCGAGTTCAGCTACTTATGCTATTAGGGTCATTGCAAATTTTGGCGATATACATTTGAGTAATTTAGCTTACCACGCCTATTTTCATTCTCTGCTTTCGTATGGCATCATATTCTGGGGTAACTCATCATTGAGTAAAAGAGTGTTCATTGCACAAAAGAGTGTAATCTGAATAATTGCTGGAGCTCATCCTCACAATATATATATTCACTTACGACATTTGTTATTAACAATCCAAACGAATTCAAAAGTAATACCAGAGTACATGGCTACAACACTAGGAGAAAGGATGATCTTCACTACTCAAGGTTAAATCTAGCTTTGGCTCAGAAGGAGGTAAATTATGCTGCCACAAAAGTCTTTGGTCACTTACCTAATAGCATCAAAAGTCTGACAGATAGCCATATAGCATTTAATAGGAAATTAAAGGAATTTTTTAATAGTAACTCCTTCTACTCATTAGATGAATTTTTGGATATAGTAAGTGGGTAATTTCCCCAAACCCAACAATTTTTTTAAAGTGTCATGTAATATTTCGTGTAATGTAATATCTTGTATAGACACCTTTCATTAACCTGACTCGTTCCACATCATTACGAAGTGTCGTATTCATGATCTATGGAACAAGTACTAATCTAATCTAATCTCTAATCTAATCTTTGTACAGCAGGAGGGGGACGAGTGAGGCGGAGGGTGGGAGGGACAGTGGTCTAGATAGTAAGATGGTGGTGGTTAGTGTTTAACGTCCCATCGACAACGAGGTCATTAGAGACGGAGCGCAAGCTCGGGTTAGGGAAGGATTGGGAAGGAAATCGGCCGTGCCCTTTCAAAGGAACCATCCCGGCATTTGCCTGAAACGATTTAGGGAAATCACGGAAAACCTAAATCAGGATGGCCGGAGACGGGATTGAACCGTCGTCCTCCCGAATGCGAGTCCAGTGTGCTAACCACTGCGCCACCTCGCTCGGTGTTCTAGATAGTAAGACCCGGTATTCGAGGTAACTAGGAACAAGTAGAGCTCGAATTTGCAAAATCTCGAAGTACCCGAGAGTGCCAGTTTTAGAGACCTTTTATTTGAAAATAGACTCAGAACGTGATGTTCACAGTGTTACTACAGAAAACAAAGTTACCAGGTGTAGAAGTTGTTGTTGTGGTCTTCAGTCCTGAGACTGGTTTGATGCAGCTCTCCATGCTACCCTATCCTGTGCAGGTTTCTTCATCTCCCAGTACCTACAGCAACCTACATCCTTCTGAATCTGCTTAGTGTATTCATCTCTTGGTCTCCCCCTACGATTTTTATCCTCCACGCTGCCATCCAATGCTAAATTGGTGATTCCTTGATGCCTCAGAACGTGTCCTACCAACCGGTCCCTTCTTCTCGTCAAGTTGTGCCACAAACTCCTCTTCTCCCCAATTCTATTCAGTACCTCCTTATTTGATATGTGCTCTACCCACCTCATCTTCGGCATTCTTCTGTAGCACCACATTTCGAAAGCTTCTATTCTCTTCTTGTCCAAACTATTTATCGTCCATGTTTCACTTCCATACATGGCTACACTCCATACAAATACTTTCAGAAACGACTTCCTAACGCTTAAATCAATACTCGATGTTAGAAAATTTCTCTTCTTCAGAAAAGCTTTCCTTGCCATTGACAGTCTACATTTTATATCCTCTCTACTTCGACCATCATCAGTTATTTTGCTCCCCAAATAGCAAAACTCATTTACTACTTTAACTGTCTCATTTCCTAATCTAATTCCCTCAGCATCACCTAATTTTATTCCACTACATTCCATTATCCTCGATTTGCTTTTGTTGATGTTCATCTTATATCTTCCTTTCAAGACACCGTCCATTCCGTTCAAGTGCTCTTCCAAGTCCTTTGCTGTCTCAGACAGAATTACAATGTCATCGGCGAACATCAAAGTTTTTATTTCTTCTCCATGGATTTTAATTCCTACTCCGAATTTTTCATTTGTTTCCTTTACTTCTTGCTCAATATACAGATTGAATAACACCGGGGAGAGGCTACAACCCTGTCTCACTTCCTTACCAACCACTGCTTCCCTTTCATGTCCCTCGACTCTTATAACTGCCATCTGGTTTCTGTACAAATTGTAAATAGCCTTTCGCTCTCTGTATTTTACCCCTGCCACCTTAAGAATTTGAAAGAGAGTATTCCAGTCAACATTGTCAACAGCTTCCCCTAAGTCTACAAATGCTAGAAACGTAGGTTTGCCTTTCCTTAATTTATCTTATAAGATAAGTTGTAGGGTCAGTATTGCCTCACATGTTCCAATATTTCTACGGAATCCAAACTGATCTTCCCCGAGGTCGGATTCTACCAGTTTTTCCATTCGTCTGTAAAGAATTCGCGTCAGTATTTTGCAGCCGTGCCTTATTAAACTGATAGTTCGGTAATTTTCACACCTGTCAACACCTGCTTTCTTTGGGATTGGAATTATTATATTCTTCTTGAAGTCTGAGGGTACTTCGCCTGTCTCATACATCTTGCTCACCAGATGGTAGAGTTTTGTCAGGACTGGATCTCCCAAGGCTGTCAGTAGTTCTAGTGGAATGTTGTCTACTTCTGGGGCCTTGTTTCGACTTAGATCTTTCAGTGCTCTGTCAAACTCTTCATGCAGTATTATATCTCCCATTTCATCTTCATCTACATCCTCTTCCATTTCCATAATATTGTCCTCAAGTACATCGCCTTTGTATAGACCATCTATATACTCCTTCCACCTTTCTGCTTTCCGTTCTTTGCTTAGAACTGGGTTTCCATCTGAACTCTTGATATTCATGCAGGTGGTTCTCTTTGTCCAAAGGTCTCTTTAATTCAGGACTGGATCTCCCAAGGCTGTCAGCAGTCCTAATGGAATGTTGTCTACTCCCAGGGCCTTGTTTCGACTTAGGTCTTTCAGTGCTCTGTCAAGTTCTTCTCGCAGTATCATATCACCCATTTCATCTTCATCTACATCCTCTTGCATTTCCATAATATTGTCCTCAAGTACATCGCCCTTGTATATACCTTCTATATACTCCTTCCACCTTTCTGCTTTCCGTTCTTTGCTTAGGACTGGGTTTCCATCTGAGCTCTTGATATTCATGCAAGTGGTTCTCTTTTCTCCAAAGGTCTCTTTAATTTTCCCTCAGGCAGTATCTATCTTACCCCTAGTGAGATAAGCCTCTACATCCTTACATTTGTCCTCTAGCCATACCTGCTTAGCCATTTTCACTTCCTGTCGATCTCATTTTTGAGACGTTTGTTTCCTTTCTTGCGTGCTTCATTACTTCATTTTTATATTTTCTCCTTTCATCAATTAAATTCAATATTTCTTCTGTTACCCAAGGATTTCTGTTAGCCATCGTCTTTTTACCTACTTGATCCTCTGCTGCCTTCACTACTTCGTCCTCAAAGCTACCCATTCTTCTGCTAATGTATTTCTTTCCCCCATTCCTGTCAATTGTCCTCTTATGCTCTCCCTGAAACTCTCTACAACCTCTGGTTTAGTCAGTTTATCTAGGACCCCTATCCTTAAATTCCCATCTTCTTGCAGTTTGTAATTATATCATAATTATATAATATATATTGGTAATTATATAAAACGAAAAAATATGTTTTTTCATTTTTCGTCCATCTGTTTGTCCGTACCTGTGTTACGAGCTCTTTTCCTCTTGAACATATTGGCGTATCAAATTCAAATTGATGTCAGATACTGAGGTCTCTTGGCAGTGAAAAACTATTAAGCTTCTCAGTCAATGCAATCAAAAGGTACTGCCACTTGTGTCACATATTTTAGTACTCGAAAACTCACTCACCAAAACCTATAAGGTAGTTCCGTTGACCTAGAATCATTAAATTTGGCAAGAAGCAAAGTTTCATAGTACAAGTAAAGGAAAAGTAATCGAAAATTTTTAATTTGTAATTACATAACAACAAAAATGTGTTTTGTCATTTTTCGTCCGTCTGCTTGTCTGTTCATCTGTTAACACTCCTTTTACTCGTAAACAGGTTGGCGTATCAAATTCAAATTTAAGTCACTTATAAAGGTCTAAGGTCCCTTAGGGGTGAAAAAAATTTAAGCTTCTAAGTCAGTGCAATCAAAAGATTCGGTCATTTACCTCACATATTTTGACACCCGCAAACTCACTCATCAAAACAAAAGGGTACTTCCTATTGACGTAGAAACATGAAATTCGGCCAGAAGTAAAGTTCCACAGTACGAATACAGTAACAAATGTGAAAATTATTAAAATGTAAATATCACACAAAAAATATCTATTTGTCTTTAAAACATATGTAGCATTCATCATCCGTCAAAACCAGACTAGACGAACGTAACTGCCGGCAAACATGAAGTGTAAGTTTTAGTCACATTTTAGTAGAAATGGAAGATATTTTATTGTATCTTGTATATCTACCAGTACAAACAGAAGTCACGTGCCATCTTCAATTTGAATGTTGGGGCTAATATGAGGAAGTGCTGTAGAAATTTAGATTTGCTCTTGGAATTGTCGAAACTGATATTTTGCCAGTGTCTTCATGGAAAACTGGCAAAAATCGTTGAGATTCTCGGTTCCCAGGATGGACGAACTACACTACTGGCCATTAAAATTGCTACACCACGAAGATGACGTGCTACAGACGCGAGATTTAACCGACAGGAAGGAGATGCTGTGATATGAAAATGATTAGCTTTTCAGAGCATTCATACAAAGTTGGCGCCGGTGCCGACACCTACAACGTGCTGACATGAGGAAAGTTTCCAAATGATTTCTCATCCACAAACAGCAGTTCACCGGCGTTGCCTGGTGAAACGTTGTTGTGATGCCTCGTGTAAGGAGGAGAAATGCGTACCATCACGTTTCCGACTTTGGTAAAGGTCGGATTGTAGCCTATCGCGATTGCGGTTCATCGTATCGCGACATTGCTGCTCGCGTTGGTCGAGATCCAATGACTGTTAGCAGAATATGCAATCGGTGGGTTCAGGAGGGTAATACGGAACTCCGTGCTGGATCCCGACGGCCTCGTATCACTAGCAGTCGAGATGACAGGCATCCTATCCGCACGGCTGTAACGGATCGTGCAGCCACGCCTCGATCCCTGAATCAACAGATGGGGACGTTTGCGAGACAACAACCACGTGCACAAACAGTTCGACGACGTTTGGAGCGGCACGGACTATCAGCTCGGAGAGCCTGGCTGCGGTTACCCTTGACGCTGCATCACAGACAGGAGCGCCTGCGATGGTGTACCGAACGACGAACCTGGGTGCACGAATGGCAAAACGTCATTTTTTCAAATGAATGCAGGTTCTGTTTACAGCATCACGATGGTCGCGCCCGTGTTTGGCGACATCGCGGTGAACGCACATCGGAAGCGTGTATTCGTCATCGCCATACTGGCGTATCACCCGGCGTGATGGTATGGGGTGCCATCGGTTACACGTCTCGGTCACCTCTTGTTCGCATTGACGGCACATTTCAGATGTGTTACGACCCGTGGCTCTACCCTTCTTTCGATCCCTGCAGGATAATGCACGACCGCCTGTTGCAGGTCCTGTACGGACCTTTCTGGACACAGAAAATGTTCGACTGCTGCCTTGGCCAGCACATTCTCTAGATCTCTCACCAACTGAAAACGTCTGGTCAATGGTGGCCGAGCAACTGCCTCGTCACAATACGCCAGTCACTACTCTTGATGAACTGTGGTATCGTGTTGAAGCTGCATGGGCAGCTGTACCTGTACACGCCATCCGAGCTCTGTATGACTCAATGCCCAGGAGTATCAAGGCCGTTATTGCGGCCAGAGGTAGTTGTTCTGGGTACTGATTTCTCAGGATCTATGCACCCAAATTGCGTGAAAATGTAATCACATGTCAGATCTCGTATAATATATTTGTCCAATGAATACCCGTTTATCATCTGCATTTCTTCTTGGTGTAGCAATTTTAATGGCCAGAAGTGTATATATATTTATATATAGAGCTAAAGAAACTTTTATACTTGCTTAATATCGTGTAGGGCCTCAGCAAAGAAGCAGAAATGCCGCGACACTGCGTGGCTTGGACTCGACTAATGTCTGAAGTAGTGCTGGAGAGAACTGACGTTGTTAATACTGCAGGGCTGTCCATACATCCGTAACAGTACGGGGGGGGGGGGGGGGGGGGTGGAGATCTCTTCTGAACAGCACGTTGCGAGGCATCTCAGACATAATAATATTCACGTCTGAGAAGTTTAGTGCACAGAGGGGGTGTTTAAACCCAGAAGAGTGTTCCAGGGGCCACTCTGTAGCAATTCTGGATGTGTGGCGTGTCACATTGTTCTGTTGGAGTTGCCCAAGTCCGTTGGAATGCACAGTTGACACGAATGGATGCAGGTGATCAGACACGATGCTTACGCATGTGTCACTTGTCAGAGTCGTATCTAGACATATCTGGGGTCCCATGTCACTTCAACTGCACACGCACCACACCATTACATAGCCTCCACAAGCTTGGACAGTCCCCTGCTGACATGCAGGTTCCATGAATTCATGAGGTTGTCTCCATACCCGTACACATCCATCCGCTCGATACAATCTGAAACGAGACTCGTCCGACCAGGCAACAAGTTTCCAGTCATCAACAGTCCAATGTCGGTGTTGACGGACTTAGGCGAGGCGTAAAGCTTTGTGTCGTGCAGTCATCAAGAGTAGAGTGGTCCTTCGGCTCCGAAGGCCCATATCGGTGATGTTTCGTTGAACGTTTCGCACGCTGACGCTTGTTAATACCCCAACGTTGAAATCTGCAGCAATTTGCGGAAGGGTTGCACTTCTGTCACCTTGAACGATTCTCTTCATCCGTCGTTGGTCTCGTTCTTGCAGGCCCTTTTTCTGGCCGCAGCGATGTCGCAGATGTGATGTTTTACCGGATTCCTGATATTCACGGTTGTTGTTGTTGTTGTGGTCTTCAGTCCTGAGACTGGTTTGATGCAGCTCTCCATGCTACTCTATCCTGTGCAAGCTCCTTCATCTGCCAGTACCTACTGCAACCTACATCCTTCTGAATCTGCTTAGTGTATTCATCTCTTGGTCTCCCCCTACGATTTTTACCCTCCACACTGCCCTCCAATACTAAATTGGTGATCCCTTGACGGTACACTCGTGAAACAGTCGAGCGGGAAAATACCCACTTAATCGTTACCTCGGACAGCCTGTGTCCCATCGCTCATGCGCCGACCATAACACGACGTTCAAACTCACTTACATCTTGGTAACGTGCCATTGTAGCAGCAGTAACCGATCTAACAACTGCACCAGACACTTGTATTAAATCGGCGTTGCCTACTGCAGCGTCGTATCCTGCCTGTTGACATCTCTCTGTATTTGAATACACATGCCTGTGTTGTTCTTTGGCGCTCCAGTGTATATACTACAGGGTTATTACAAACGATTGAAGCGATTTCACAGCTCTACAATAACTTTATTATTTGAGATATTTTCACAATGCTTTGCACACACATACAAAAACTCAAAAAGTTTTTTTAGGCATTCACAAATGTTCGATATGTGCCCCTTTAGTGATTCGGCAGCCATCAAGCCGATAATCGAGTTCCTCCTACACTCGGCGCAGCATGTCCCCATCGACGAGTTCGAAAGCATCGTTGATGCGAGCCCGCAGTTCTGGCACGTTTCTTGGTAGAGGAGGTTTAAACACTGAATCTTTCACATAACCCCACAGAAAGAAATCGCATGGGGTTAAGTCGGGAGAGCGTGGAGGCCATGACACGAATTGCTGATCGTGATCTCCACCACGACCGATCCATCGGTTTTCCAATCTCCTGTTTAAGAAACGCCGAACATCATGATGGAAGTGCGGTGGAGCACCATCCCGTTGAAAGATGAAGTCGGCGCTGTCGGTCTCCAGTTGTGGCATGAGCCAATTTTCCGCGGGCTACGCGTGAAACTTGCCTGCACGCGTTCAACCGTTTCTTCGCTCACTGCAGGCCGACCCGTTGATTTCCCCTTACAGAGGCATCCAGAAGCTTTAAACTGCGCATACCATCGCCGAATGGAGTTAGCAGTTGGTGGATCTTTGTTGAACTTCGTCCTGAAGTGTCGTTGCACTGTTATGACTGACTGATGTGAGTGCATTTCAAGCACGACATACG